>NC_138377.1:102750320-102776012 GCF_054177405.1 Leptonychotes weddellii
TGGCTGAGTAATATTCCATTGTATATATGGACCATATCTTCTTTATCCATTCATCTGTTGAAGGGCATCTCGGCTCTTTCCAAAGTTTGGCTATTGTGGACATGGCTGCTATGAACATTGGGGTGCATATGGCCCTTCTTGTCACTACATCTGTGTCTTTGGGGTAAATACCCAGGAGTGCAATTGCTGGGTCATAGGGTAGCTCTATATGTAATTTTTTGAGGCCCTCCACACTGTTTTCCAAAGTGGCTGTCCCAACTTGCATTCCCACCAACAGTGTAAGAGGGTTCCCCTTTCTCCACAATCTCTCCAACATTTGTTGTTTCTTGCCCTCTCAATTTGTGCCATTCTAACTCTGGTGTAAGGTGGTATCTCAGTGTGGTTTTGATTTTAATTTCCCTGATGGCTAATGATGATGAACATTTTTTCAGGTGTCTGTTAGCCATTTGTATGTCTTCTTCAGAGAAGTGTCTGTTCATGTCTTCAGGTTTTTTTCTTTTGTTTTTGCTATAATTTTGTTACAATATTATCACATTTTGATGAACATACCTTCCATACAAATTCTTTGTTTCCATCTGACTTATTTTCTTAAGGATAGATTCCTGGAAGTGGAATTAATAGGTGTGAAAGCATAAATATTGAGGCCAGTATTTGTTGCCAGATTGCTTTCCAAAAAGATTATTCTGTATTAATCTGTACTTCAGCCTGAGGGTTCTTTTCTCTGTACCCTCACACATCTTTGAATACAGCTTGGCTCTCTTTTCTTTTTTTTTTTTTAAGATTTTATTTATTTGCGAGAGAGAGTAAGAGAAAGCAGGGGGAGGGGCAGAGAGAGAAGCAGACTCCCCACTGAGCAGGGAGCCTCACTGCAGGGCTCTGATCCCAGGACCCTGGGATCAGGACCTGAGCTGAAGGCAGACGCTTAACCGACTGAGCCACCCAGGCGCCCTGCTTGGCTTTCTTATTGACCAATTTGTTAGGTAGAAAATGATATAATTATTTTCGTAGCTTCAGAAAATCTTGGTAAGAGTAGATTTAATTTCTGAAAGAAGATTTGAAATCTTTGGAATAGTCTTTTTTTTTTTCTTGAAAGTTGATAAGAAAGTGAATGAAATATATAGCATTGGGCTTGGGAAAGGAGTAATTGTGTTTAATGATACGAGGTATTTTATCAGAGTAAGAGTTGAAACAAAGCATGTTTGGACTAGAGAATATTATGATATGTAGAATGCTACAAGAAATTTTAAGGTGATTTTTAAGACACTTGTAATGGCACAAAGGTGGAGTTTGGGGAAGCTTTCAGAAATACACTAGGTAGAATTACCAGTGGATTCCTTGCAGGAGAGAAGTGTGGTACATAAAAAACTAGTATGAGTGTACAGGAAACTGAATTAAATGTTAAAAGATGTACATAAGATGGATTTCTGCTGGTATTTTTATCCTCTGCTTTCTTTTTGAAATCTGCTTTCTTACAAAGTCTAGAGTACACAGTGTTTTTCACCTTGCCTTTTCTTGACTGTTTTTTCTCCCAACATTCCAATCACTTTTACTTTACTAATTGATTCTTTGAGGCAAAAATTAGTCTGAAGGAGCAGTTCACGCAGGTGGGTAAGAACTTGTCAAACATTGTGATTTTAGCTGAATGATCTCACATGGTCTCTTATCTTTACACTGTCTTGGTTCTTGCCAGTTCTGGACATGAATCGATGACTATACCAGTGTAAGAAAATCACTTCTCTTCTTCTTTGCTTTATCTTCACTTAAATGTTCTATAGGATGCTTTCACCTTCACATTTCTAAACTTCCATGTAGGTACACTTTTCACAACAGAGCTATTTTATTCCCTAGCTTGTAACAAGTCTGTTTAGTTTTTGATAGTGCCACATTCCCTTGTCAAGTTTCACTGTGGATGATGTGCACCCTTTCGTTTCATATTCCTTCTTCCTTAGGAAATTAAAGAATTTAGTAGTTTTGTGGATTTCAGCATTTTATCAGCTGTTTCTTTCACAGAAGTTTTGAAAAATAGAAACAGAACAAAACAAAAAACCCAACTATAGTTTTCTATAGTTTATAGTTTCTAAACTATAGAAAAAGCAATCTTATGTGAGAATGAAATGTTTTACTTTAAAAGAGACTTTACATTTGTGTGTATATAGTAGAAGGGTAAAAGGGTAAAATGAATATTGTACTTCTGGAACTTTGCTTCCAAAATTTGATAGCAAGATAGCTTTAGTTTTTAGAGAACAGCTTGGTATGGAAAAGCACTGGCTCTCCTAAAATTTTAAAATTCTGTGGCTTAATTTGGGGCATGAGTTTTTTAAAAGATAAGGAAGAATAGTTTTAAAAAATTATTCTTTTGGTAGTTTCAGCCCTCAGCCTTTCCTTTGAATTTCCTTTCATGTCTTTGTAAAAAGGATGAATATTTTTAGTATACTGTCCTGGCACAAATCCTTCTTTTAGGCTGAGTTTTTTTTCAGCAGTGACTAAAGCAGTGCAGTGCAGTGCAGTTGCTTCCAAGTTCTCCATTTCATCTCCTCTTCTGTGGCACCTCCTCCCCCTCTGCAGCTGCTTTGTTGGCAAAGCCCAGATCCTTTGATAGATCTCAATCCCATCATGACCCTTCAAAAGCAGGATTTAACCCAGTTCACCTTTTAGCCTTTCTAATAGCCGTAATTCCTATATTAAACATCTGTATGACGACTCTGCATACTAGTTCAGAATTACTTATCATTTCCTCTCTGTTTACCATACAGCTCTACCTGTGTTCTTAATACTGATGGTTAGATGTCTTTGAAGAAGTTGCTTATTGTTTTTAGGCCTTCAGCTATTGTTAGGACACCTCCATATTTTCAAAGAAACTGATGTCATTTCATAAGTTGTTTATTATGCAACTTAAGATATAAGCACTGTATACAGATATCAAGAGAAAATTTTGAAGTTGTCTTCAATTTAGGAAACAAGCCTCTGTTCACGAGTAATTTGATTTATATACTCAACCAGCAATCATCGCAGTTCCTGCTTTGGTGTGTGCAACTAGTAAGTTGTTTCCCACTATGTGTTCAAAATAGAGCTCTGTTATGTTCTCAACTCTGCTGTGTGAATTGGATGTTGACTGGTTTGCAGCCTCGGAAAAGATAACTGCTTTCAAGTCAATTAGAAAAAAATAGGCAGCCTTACAGGTGGCATCTCCTGCTAGCCTTCCATTGCATTTGTTACACGTCTGGTCACATCTGCTGTTGGTTTGTTTTTCTGCTTCCTCAGAGTCTCACTTTCAGTTGAGTGCTTCAGTCTGGGTGAAGGGTGGCACCACTGGAAGTATTTCCCTTGGCCCATTCCCAGGCAATACCAGTTGTGAGTCTCTTTAGATGGAAAGCTCATCATTTTGTATTTAAAATGCAAGTACTCAGTTGCATTTTAAGGGTGGCTCAGTTGGTTAAGCGACTGCCTTCGACTCAGGTCATGATCCTGGAGTCCCTGGATCGAGTCCTGCATTGGGCTCCCTGCTCGGCAGGGAGTCTGCTTCTCCCTCTCCCGCTCCTCCCTCTTGTGTTCTCTCTCTCTCTCTCTCTCTCTCACTCTCTCTCTCAAATAAATAAATAAGATCTTTAAAAAAAAAAAAAATAAAATGCAAGTACTTCAGTGTCTATGCTTCAGATTAATTGAATACATATCTTTTCCAGTTTTATCTTGTTTCCATTCAAATTTCTGTAGGCTAAAATTTCATTTATTAGAAGCTCAGAAATGGAGTTTATTTTAATTAAGCCTTTTAAGAAATAAAAATTACCTTTTAGAGTAAGAAAAGCTAAGAATCCAAAGAATAGAAAGATGACTAATGAAGACAAACTGGACAAAATTTGATTGATTCATATTTAGGATTTCTTCTAATTCAGTTGAGGACTGAAGGTATTTACTTTAGCAAAATATGTGTGTGTACATACACGTGTGTGTTTATCACACACATATAGTAAAAAGTAGTATTGGGGTGCTTGGGTGGCTCAGTCATTTGAGCATCCCACTCTTGATTTCGGCCCAGCTCATGATCTTGGGGTGGCGAGATGGAGCCCTGAGTCCCTGCTCAGTGGGGAGTCTGCTTGAGATTTTCTCCCTCTGCTCTTCCCCTGCTTGCAAGTGTGTGCACTCTTTCTCAATAAATAAATCTTTAAAAAAAAAGAAAAAGTAGTATTTGGTAAGAATGTTAAGTAGTCCGTGTACTTTTGTAATTAATGCACCCAAACTATTAAGCTATTTTTCTTCTTTTCCCTTTTCTATACCTGCCTTCATCCCATAATAATATACCCTCTAAGTAAATATGTCAGTGAACTCTGAGAACTTTTGAACAGGCATAGTTGCTGTAAGTTCAGCATTTATAAACTAAAAATCTATTCCAGATGTGATGGCCATCAGGAATTTAGTAAACCGGATTAAGTTACCAAATCATGTTTGAATAGTGAACTAAAAACTATAAACATTAGACCAAAAAGGGAAAAAAACAAAAACTAAAACTTATGATAGAAATGGGGGGGGGGTGCGATTTCAACGGAAAGGATGAGATGAATTATACTCAATAAATTTTGATTGATTGTGCCAAACACCATTCTGGGTGCTGGGTGGTGATACAGGGCTAAAAGACAGATGGACAAAATTTGTGCCCTAAAGGTATGCTGAAACATGTATAGTTACTACAGTTGTGTGTGTGTACTGAGACATATATAAGTTGCGGCAGTTGTAATAAATGCTCTCTTAGAGCCAGGTGATGTGGGAGTAGGTAAAGGGCACCTAATCCAGCCTGAAAAAGTCAAGAATCTGCATCTTAATGGACAACAAGGAGTCCTCAGAAAGTCCTCAGTCTTTTGTGTCCAAAGAGCACAGCAGAGAGTAAAGAAGTGAGAGAATATGTGTACATTTGGGTATAACAGTTTTCTCTTAGGGTGTATGTAATGGAATCTGAGGTGAGGTGCAGGGAGCAGCAGCTTTGTTCATCAGGGGCCTTATTTTGCTTCATTCTGAATTTAACCAAGCTGATGTCTTGATCTGGTTTGCCCAAACTAAATGTGTCCCATAGCCTTAAGAAATAAACTGCATGTTTAGGTTGAAAGAGTTCATGATATTTCTAATACCATTGTGGAGGCTGTTTTCTAGTTTGGAGTTTAATGATTTATGTGTTAAATTTTAAAGGACAGTGAAACCATTCTTTTCCTGTGAAAGTCTCAAAGTGTTCTACAAATGGTAACTCATTACACCAAATGTTTTAACACTTCGCCTCACACTGCATTTGATCATTCACATTATAAGCAGGTGACATTAGGCTGTCAGCACAATGATAGCAAAATGACAAGGATAGAGGGAAGGAGAATGCATGTAAAACTCTGCAGCTGGAGAATGGTGTCTGGAGCAGAGCCGAAATAAGGCAGATCTCTGTTCCATGACTTTCTGCATTCACCTTCCCTTTAGGTGCTCTAAAACCTTGTTATTCAAAATGTAGTCCAAGAACCAGCAGCATCAGCATCACCTGGGAATTTGGAAATGCAGAGTCTCAGGCCCCAGTCCCAGACCTACTGAATCAGAGTCTGCAGTTTAATAAGGTCCTCACGTGATTCCTGTTCACCTTGGAGTTTGAGAAGTACCATTCTAAAGAATAAATCTAAGGGTTTGCAAAGTTATTTAGTTAACTCAGCCTTCTCGCTTAGGACAGTAAGTTTTTTGAAAATGGATATCAAGGTTACTAGCTATTATTATATTTTCTTTTTCCAAGTGGGTGGATAAAGATTAGAAATGCAGATTCTGGAGTTAGATTGCCTGGATTCAAATCCTGGCTCTGCCACTTGTACATAACTAGTACATAATTTCTTCATTCGTTGAGGGCAACTACAATGAGCAAAGGCGTAACCCGTCACCCCACTGATCTGTGGTAGACCTGTAGTTGAGTTGCAAATAAGCCTTTGTTGTGTGTTTGGGGGTGGGAGAGTTCGTTTTTGTCATTATTTATTGGATTCGTGGTTTCTTGATCTTAACCATCCGTTATTGAAAAGAAGGTAGCATTTGGGAAACTTTTCATCGTTAGTAAAGAAATGTTCTTACTAATGAATAATAGACTTTTCAGCTTCACTGTAAAAAAAGTATGTAAGTAGATTTAAAAGTGATGGCAAATCTCATTAAATTATAACCTACTAAGAAATAGTAGGAACATTTTACTAACAGAGCTTAAAGGTTTTTACCAGTGCTCTGATCTTGTTTTCTACAGGGGGCAGCTGGAATTTTATGCTATGTGGGAGCCTATGTCTTTATCACTTATGATGACTATGACCACTTCTTTGAAGATGTGTATACTCTCATCCCTGCAGTAGTGATCATAGCTGTAGGAGCCCTGCTTTTCATTATCGGCCTAATTGGCTGCTGCGCCACAATCCGAGAAAGCCGCTGTGGACTGGCCACGGTAAGTTACCACTTTACTGACTGCATGTGTCATCATCGTATGTGAGTGTATTTCGTTTGTGTTACTGGCTTCAATCAAGCATGAAACTCCATAGACTCTTTGGCTCTTATGATTGAAACAGAATTAGCACTTGTCTTCTAGCAGTTATCTCAGGTAACTGTTTTTATATCAAGACAGTATTTAGAGCAGTTTGTATTTAATTTTTGACACTGTTTTCTTCCTTACAGTTTGTCATCATCCTTCTCTTGGTTTTTGTCACAGAAGTTGTTGTAGTGGTTTTGGGATACGTTTACAGAGCAAAGGTATGTTTACTGTAATTCGTATGTTTTAAAAGGCAGCTTAAGTGTTTCAAGTGAAATAGAACAAATTCATTTTATCAGAGTAAACATTTTCTTTTGCCTTACTTCGGTTTAGTCACTACTTTAAAAATCTAAAGTTAATTAGAAATTGCACAGAGAACAGAGTGGTGGTTGCCATTCGTGGGGGTTGGGTGAAATGGGTGAGGGGAGTCAAAAGGTACAAACTTCCAGTTATAAGGTAAATAAGTCATG
This sequence comes from Leptonychotes weddellii, assembly GCF_054177405.1. Classification (NCBI taxonomy): domain Eukaryota; kingdom Metazoa; phylum Chordata; class Mammalia; order Carnivora; family Phocidae; genus Leptonychotes; species Leptonychotes weddellii. The sequence continues at coordinate 102,757,305 of NC_138377.1, forward strand.
GAGATATAATGTACAGCATGGCAACTAACGTTAGTAATACTGTAATGTATGTTTGAAAGTTGCTAAGAGAGTAGATCTTAAAAGTTCTCTCATCACAATAAAAAAATTTTATAATTATATGTGGTGAAGGAATTAGATTTCTTATGGTGATCATTTTACCATATAAAAAGTTTAAACCATGCTGAAACTAATATGTTAGATGTCAATTTTACCTCAATTTAAGAAAACAAAATGCATTTAGTAAACACAAGTCCAGTTTCCTGGCTTAATAAAGAGTACATACCAGAGAACTGAGCTTTTGTTTTATGTTTAAGAATATGGCAACAGGGGTGCTTGGGTGGCTCAGTCGTTAAGCGTCTGCCTTTGGCTCAGGTCATGATCCCAGGGTCCTGGGATTGAGTCCCACATCCCGGCTCCCTGCTCAGTGGGGAGCCTGCTTCTCTCTCCCTCTACCCCTCTCCCTGCTTGTGCGTGCGCTCTCCCTCTCTCTTGCTCTCGCTCTCTCTCAAGTAAATAAAAGAATCTTAAAAAAAAAAAAAATACTGCAACATTTCAAGCTCTTTCTGAACACTTATTTCCACTGAAGGTACCTATATAGGCATCTAAGATTGTGTTTAATGTGGTTTCTGATCTCAGGAAGTCTCCTGAAAGCTTAATTGGTTATTTCAATTTTTATGTACTTTTCTACTACAGTAATTTTTTTCTACAATGTATTGTGTGCTGTGTCAGTTGGGGTCTTGTGAGAAGCACATGCAAAGATGGTATTCAGTGTACATGGGTTATGTTAGAGGAAAGGTCTGTGAGAGAACATGGGGAAGGAACCAGGACTGGCTGAGAGCTATCAGGCTTATGCAAGTGTAATCCCAAGTACTTGTTAGTGTAATTATGTAGTTAATTAAATACTGACTAAGTCTAAGGAAAAAATGAGTATATGAAAAAAAGGAAATGAATAATTTGAAGAGACTTGGTAAAAACAAGTAGTTACTAAAACATTTTTGATCAAATCAGATATGGGTATGATCACTATTATAGGTTTAGGGGAAATTTATTAATATTTAGTAGATTCTACACTTTGATTATGTTGCAATGTCTCCACAGTTTAAAGAAACCAAACCGAAAGTCACTGTCAGTGTATTGAGGGTGTGATTTGTGCAGAACAAATGATAAAGAGCTCTAATCAGTGGATCTTATGCAAAGACAAGACAGGCTTGCATCTTAAGATCAGTGTGAAATATACATTTCTGTGCTTTAAGCTAAATGAAAATGTTTACTTTTTAAAAAGTCTGTGACTTTCTCAGTTAAGTAACCAACTTCTCCTGACCATGGGAGGCTTCTCCCATTTGTTAAATACAGTATAACTGCATTTGCCACTTTTATATGTGGGGTAATAATGAAAAACACAAGATATTCTCTGGATTGAGAGAGTATGTGAAAGTCAATTTAGGTCATGTTTAGGTCCTTTCATTCCACAAATATTTGTTAGGAATGGTTTTAGAACTTTGTCAAAATCATAGATGGGCTGCTTGGATTTCAAACTATATTTGACAAACATATATATTTGGGTACCATATATCTACCCAGCTCACCCAGTTGACCTTTGAACAACACAGGGGTTTTATATGTGTAAGTAAATTAATATATGACATAAATCTCTGGAACTCAAAGGGTAGAGATCAGCCAAAGGGTTTACCTACTGTCCCATATATTCTCTACCCAAGACATGCTAGAGAATATTCAGCTATCACCTGCATTTAATTTCAGCTGTCAGCTGAAGGAAAAATTTGCTTAAAATTTGATTCATCCAGGCCCACCTCTAACCTCAGGCTCTTTCATGTGGTTGATTTGTTCATGCAGAATTTCCAGCTAACCCTTAACTAAACTTTATAGGCACACCGTGGTGACTGTTCCACATGGAGGAGAGGTTATAGCCCTTTGTAAAATCCTTCTGGAGCTTAAATTAGAGGCTGTTGTAGTATCTGATCACAATTCACTTTCCTCATTTGAGGCAGGATAATAGAAACATTAAACCAACAAGCAAGTAATTTCTGAACAAGATAGTTTTCTCTTTTTTTCCCCTTGTTGAATTCTGCTACAGTGTATCTTCTAAAGATCTAGCCTGGGGACTCTGAACTCCTTAAGGGCGAGGCAGTCATCTTTGTCCAGCAGTGGCAAGGTGCCTGGCACAATAAATATTATGAATTGGTCGATCAATTGAATGAAAAAAAATTACTTGTCAAGACTTCTAGTCTTATTTAATATATCGAAGTGTTCTACTGTTCTAATTTGTAAGTATTTAACTTTCTTTCCCTCAGAATGAGCTACAGATGAATAGTTGGTCTGAGAAGTTTGTTCAGATTTCCTCAGTGCATAAATTCCCTGTATGGGAGGGGGGACATAAAAAGTTTTCTGATTTCTGTTTTAGAGGAACTAAATTGAGGACTTCATTTTCCTTTGCTTCTTTAAAAAAAAAAAAAAAAAAACCTTGGTTTTGGACATAGAAAAAGATGACTGTGGGTTGAGATCCTACCATCTATGCCCGTCCTGAGGAACGAGGGGTCCTGCTAACTTGAACACCAAGACAGCCATTGCCAGCCACTCCCTTCTTGCCCCCTTTCCTCTTTCTTAGTCACTTCCTCTTCTTTTCTTTCACCTTTCTTGCTATTTTGCCTGTTTTTGCTTTCCACCTACAGTACTGTTTAAGGCTAAACAGTCTGCCTTTAATTAATTAATTGGAGTATAACTTAAAGCTATGATGAAGACATAATAGAAGTATTCTTACTGTAATTTACAGTTTTAAATCAAAGGCATAATATGCCAATTTAACATTCAAACCATTGATACATAAGGTACCAGGCAGCTATGCCCCAAAAAGGAATGCATTGAATTATGCCCCTACTGGTTATCAACTTTATAGTTGTATCACATAACTGGTATAATTACTAAGTAGGTCTAATCATCTTAGAAGGGTAAGGAGAATCTGGTACAAGCAAATTTTACTAAATGACATTTTCTTGCCACTTTAGTGATTGACAGCAGTAAGTTATGAAGAGTTTATTTCCTGTCTCCTCATTTGCACAACATTGAACTGTACTTTTTTCATAAAGGGCCACTTTTAAGGACTGATTTTTTTTTTTACCTGCGATTACCTTTGTATATTTGGCCAAATCTAAACATTGAATAATTCCAAATTCCATTTGGAAAGCATGTTGGTACTTGTTCCAAAAGTGGGCGGTTTTAAAGTTCTTTTATTTTTACCTCCTTTAGGAAATGAAAATGAGCAGATCCAACCCACTAAAAGTTTATTGGAAATGGAAGGCAGTTCATTTATAATTTACAATATCTGTCTCAGGGTTCAGCTTCTTTCTCCCTCTTGAATAGATTGTTATTCTGCCATCTTGCACACAATCTTCTCTTTGAATGCTTTTAATCTGTGTGATGTAATATGTCTGAATTTTCACCTGAATCTCTGTGGAGACAGGAAGGGAGAAAATTTTTTTTCTAAAAGAAATTCACAGAGATATCTGGCAACTTGCCATACATGTCATTTAGGTAGTTTAGCTGGAGCCTTGACAAATGTTAATTTTACCTGTATTATTAAGGGACTGAATTCTTTGTTTTGATTCAGGTGGAAAATGAGGTTGATCGCAGCATTCAGAAAGTGTATAAGACCTACAATGGAACCAACCCTGATGCTGCTAGCCGGGCTATTGATTATGTACAGAGACAGGTGAGCTCTGTTGAGATGAATTTCTTTTTGAGGGCCAGTCACTGTTGCATCAACCTTAAACAAACTCTATTACTGTGTAAATTAGGTATGTATTTTCATAGCCATGGCTAGCTTCATGATCTGTGTAATATTTTTACCTTCACCCTTGAAAAGTTTTTTCCACTGTCACCTAATCAAAGCCAGATAAGAAGCATTTGACTTTTTACCAAAAAATAATTAGCCAGAAAGGTGATAATGGAAGAGAGGTATGGTCACAGGAAAGGTGGGAGCCTCGAGGGACTTCAGAGGAGGTAAGAGGTCTTTCATATACCTTTAGAAAGCAAGACCAGAAAAGATAGCATTGGGAAAAAAAAAAAAGGACAATTTGAAATACGTGAAGGTAGAGAGAGAATAGTATAGTACCCATAAACCTACCCCAAAATTGTCAGTTTTTTGTCAGTCTTATTTCATCTTACCCCACATATCTTTTGCTAATTATCTTAAAGCAAATCCCAGACATTTCAGAGAAAATATTTGAAGCACATTGTCATTGGAAATAATATTTAACTCAGAACCAGATTTTTAACATGTAAGATATGAAGATTTTTCTTAGCTATAAATTACCCTTGCGGGTAAGGTGCTTTTCGTGTGGAGGTTCTAAAATTACTAGTCGTATGTGGCTATTTAAATTAAAATTTAAAATTCAGTTCCTTAGTCATCCTAGCCACATTGTAAGCGCTTATTCGCCTCAGGTGGCTAGTGGCTAACATGTTCAACATGCAGACAGAACATTTCAATCATTGCAGAAAGTTTTATCGGACCTCACTGGTCTAGAGTAGCTTAAAGCTCTGCAGTGCACAGAATTCTAAAGTTCAATACAGATATATGTGTCCTCTGAGGACTAATATTTCTCTTCTCTTCCCCACTAGCTGCATTGTTGTGGAATTCACAACTATTCAGACTGGGAAAACACAGACTGGTTCAAAGAAACCAAAAACCAGAGTGTCCCTCTCAGCTGCTGCAGAGAGACTGCCAGCAGCTGTAATGGCAGTCTGGCCCACCCCTCTGACCTCTATGCCGAGGTAAATCTGGTTTCTTGGCCAAGACTTGAATCTAGCTTGGTAACCTGTTTTTCTCTGTGAATTGTCTTTAGCTAGAACTTTTCTATACTCTTTTGCTTGTCTTCAATGCTGTTTTATGTTATTGTAAATTCTTGTTAAATGCATTGTCTCTCCCTCTTTGGGTTTCTGTTATTTCCATTTCTGCCACTGAGTAATAATATTTGACCTTGCAGCTTTCACTTTTAAAAAAGACTTCTAATGAGGATGACTGTGTTTCAGGGATGTGAGGCTCTAGTTGTGAAGAAGCTACAAGAAATCATGATGCACGTTATCTGGGCGGCGCTGGCGTTTGCAGCTATTCAGGTAAGCGCAGCTAGCTGAGGCGTTGTTAATCTGAGTGTGCTGATTCTCTGGTGTCAGCCGTGAATGGTTTTAATCATTAAGTGCAGTTAAAACTTTGTGGATATAGATAACTTGGAAGTGATTGAGGAACAGACCACCAGTTTCCAACATCTTCCATTTCCTGTCTCTAGACCTAGACCCAAAACGGTTCCAAGAAACCAGAGATCTGGGTGTGGGGACTGTGTTTGAGGGGACTCTGCTTTATATTCTTGACTTGAGTAGTGAGTGGCCTGTTCAAAATAGATACTGTTCCCAGTCCCAGTGTATTCTTGGGAGGTATTTTAATAGAACTTCACAGAATTTTTAACAATTGTACTGCTTTATTTCACTTTGGAAATGGAAAGCTTTTTTTCAGTCTTTTTGTACTGTTTCTTCTTCTGGCTTATTTTTCTGTCCTCAAGGGTTTTCCATGTCTATATATGTAAATCAAGAACTGGTACTACAGCACTAGTCTCTTAAAGTGATAGAAGCAGTTTCACTGCTTTACAGAAAAGACCAGGTGAAAACTGAGGTTCTAACCTATTCTGGATTTGTGGACTTAGTTTTTTCAGACTGACAGCCATCAAGGAGTCCGTGTCATCACTTGGCACCTCTGCAAGTGAACCATGCCATTTTGGGTCGCGGAGGGGACTTGTTTTCCGAACTCCTACCAGTGAAAACAGTCTTTTTCCTACCTAATAATGGCATGCACAGAGTAGCTGGTGATTGTTTAATTACCTCTCACTTTATCTACTCCTTCCTCCCTCCCTCACCTGAAAACAAGTAAGAAAGACAGCTATTTTTCTGCTCAGTACACCTACATTGCTAGTTTCTCGGGAGTATACAATGTATCTTGGGGATTATGTTAGAGGAATCTTAAACTGAGAAGAGCCAATTGTTTGGAATGATTGAGAATCCTTTGTGTCAGATCTAGTTCTCAGAGTGTTCTTTTGGTAGTTCTTGAAATATGCTTCAGGCCTAGAGAATCTATTTTAAGAAAGTGTAGGTATCTTTTAACTGTTAGATAAAACCAATGTAATTGCTAGTTTAAGTGTAAATTGCTTGGATTGCCTGCTCTCTGTATATTTGAACAAAAGCTAGTGTATTTAATGGGAAGTGCCTTTGAAAATGGCAAAAAGGTGATTGTTTACTTTGCTGGTATGCAAACGGCCCTGAAATGATTCATTAAAAAGCCTAGTTCTTTATTTGCTATGGTCTCTGCCCTTCTAAGCATTTACTTTGTGGCTCAGCATAGCAGTAATATGTTGATCAGGAGGCATGTATTTCATATTTTGATTGTCTGTGCAAACACATGCATTTAGCTAAAAATGAAACGTAAGGGAGGTCTTTTTTCCCAAGTGAAATCCTGGTCTGTGCATTCTTAATGATTTTATTTGTGTTAATAAATCAGCACATACCAGCATGCAGCAAAAAAGCTTTGAAACTGTAAGGTGCTTGTGATCATGAAATATGCAGCATGTATAAAGAACACTGATGAAAATCGTTGCTTTAGCTATGTCCCTCATCTAGTTACGCTTATTAACCAGGCAGATATTGCTTCATTAAATATTTTTCAGTGGGGGCTAATAAATATTTTAACTAGTCTCTTAATTTATGTATGCCTTCTCATATGCATTTTATTTTATTTTATTTTTTTTTAAAGATTTTATTTATTTATTTGAGAGAGAGAGAGCACATGAGAGGGGGGAGGGTCAGAGGGAGAAGCAACTCCCTGCTGAGCAGGGAGCCTGATGTGGGACTCGATCCTGGGACTCCAGGATCATGACCTGAGCCGAAGGCAATCGCTTAACCAACTGAGCCACCCAGGCACCCTCATATGCATTTTATACTTAAATCACCCTGATTTAGGTAATGGCTGATAAAGATTTGATGTGTTCAGTTCAGCAAAACTCAGGAAAGGATTCAGAGTTTTCACAGACTCAAAACCTAGTGGTTTTGAAAATTTAAAAACTTTGGTTTTAAGGGAAAAAACATACATTTGAAATAATGAAAGAATTTTCCCGAATGTTTTCTTTTTTAAAAGAGTACCTGTTAATGTTCTGAACTTTTGATACTCAAAATCTGATTTAGATCTGTGCCCTCGGTGTGGAAAACCTGAGCAAAGGCAAAAACAGCTCAAAGATGAGTGATTTCTTGTGCATGTATGCCCATCCTGCTAGAGAAAGAGCTAGAAGGACACTTGGAGAGTCTCTAGTCCCTGTTTCCTTTGTTTTAAAGGCCATGAAAATGAGGGGGCAGGGGGACAAAGATAGTATGACTAATGACCATCAGTGAAGCTTGAACCCTGGCCTCTTGTACTCTGCCTCCAATTACAAAGTGAAGAATTAAGGTTCTCAAAAGATTAAATTCTTCAATTCTGTTATGAAACCAGACAGTTAATTGGCACTTCAGCTTAAGAAAATACACAATGTGATAGCATTGAAATATCATTGGCACTTTCCTTCAGGTTCTAAAGTGGGGAAGTTCTAAGAGCTGTCATAGGAAGTATGGTTTTAAATAATGTTAGGGACACCTGGCTGGCTCAGTTGGAAGAGCATGTGACTCTTGATCTTGGGGTCGTGAGTTTGAGCCCCATGTTAGGTGCAGAGATTTCTTAAATTAAAACTTTAAAAAAAATAATGTTAAAGATTGAAAGATGATTTTTGGTAGTGTTGTATCAAAACTGAAGCATTGTCTTTTTTGAATTTGAGTGTGATTTATAGCACTGTTAAGCTACATTTTATTGAAGTTCTAAGGCATAAGGTGAATTTAAGAAAAAAAATTTTTTTTAAGATTTTATTTATTTGACAGCTAGAGAGCACAAGCATGGGGAGCACAAGCCAGAGGGAGAGGGAGAAGCAGGCTCCCCGCTGAGCAGGGAGCCTGATGTGGGGGCTCAATCCCAGGACCCTGGGGTCATGACCTGAGCCCAAGGCAGACGCTTAACTGCTTAACTGGTTGAGCCACCCAGGTGCCCTGAAGAATTTTTCTCATAAACCTAATTGACGAATAGAAGGCTCTAGTTCACGTGTTAGCCATCTGTAGGTCCTACGGGCCAAATCTAGCCCACTACCTCTTTTTGTGTTAGCCACACTCAATTATATATTATCTGTGACTGCTTTTGTGTTACAATGACAGAGTTGCATGGTTGTGACAGAGACTGATTTTGTCTCTTGGTTCACAAAACCTAAAATATTTACTATTTGCCCTTTAAGAATACACTTGTTGGGCGCCTGGGTGGCTCAGTTGGTTAAGCGACTGCCTTCGGCTCAGGTCATGATCCTGAAGTCCCGGGATCGAGTCCCGCATCGGGCTCCCTGCTCGGCAGGGAGTCTGCTTCTCCCTCTGACCCTCCTCCCTCTCATGCTCTCTGTCTCTCATTCTCTCTCTCTCAAATAAATAAAAAAAATCTTTAAAAAAAAAAAAAGAATACACTTGTTGACCCTTGTTCTAGTCTAGTTAAGTGATCTAGGTTTGAGTAGGACCAAAATGTTCAAGTTAAAAACCCTGAAAAATAGTAGTTAATTGTTACAACAGGATTTTTTAATGTCAGAGAAAGATTTTTAAAATTTTGCTACATTCCCTATTTTGTTAGCTTTCATTTTTAATGATTTTACTTTTAAGTAATCTCCACACCCAACATGGGGCTTGAACCTACAACTTCGAGATCAGGAGTCGCATGTTCCACCAAATGAGCCAGCCAGGCACCTCTTTATTTTGTTAGCTTTTTAAAATCAACAAGATATTTGACTTCTGTGAGCATAGCCAGCCTCTTAAATTAGCAAATGATCAATTAGGAATTTTATATCTAAAAGATCTGGTCGTAATAATAGACAAAAATCTAGGTTTGGATTTGGCAATCTCTTAAGTATCTGCTGTGAGTAAGGCTTTCTGCAAAGACAGTATGGGAGGGGCGCCTGGGTGGCTCAGTCCTTAAGCGTCTGCCTTTGGCTCAGGTCATGATCCCAGGGTTCTGGGATCGAGCCCCGCATCGGGCTCCCTGCTCGTCGGGAAGCCTGCTTCTCCCTCTCCCCCTCCCCCTGCTTGTGTTCCCCCTCTCGCTGTGTCTCTCTCTGTCAAATAAATAAAATCTTTAAAAAAATAAAACAAAAAAATTAAAAAAAAAAAAGACAGTATGGGAAAAATGGGAATTATCTGATGTCTTTGGAGTCTCATGAAGTTGGCATGTCCTCAAGATAGAGTGATCAAGAGCAAACTTTCACAGAGGACTGTTTCCCAAAGCCATGTTGCTTTTTTCTGGTCTATATGCCAAGTGTGAAGGAGGTTGAGCCTGCTATTTCCTTCCTGCTTCTTGATTGCCAGATATTCATTAAAATGACTTAAAATACATTAGTGAATAACACTTCAGATTGGGCCTCCAGATAGTTAAAATCTAGTGGGTTGATTCTGACACACTTTTAAAGAAATATTTCAAGTAATTCTTTAAAAATTTAAACCAAGGCTTGGGAAGATAATTCTTGAATGACTAGGTTTTGTTTTGTGTATCACAACCAGGGTATTGGCACTGATATAATCCACCAGTTTTATTCAGATTTTTCATTTCTATTTGTATATTTGGTTCTGTATAGTTTTATGACCTGGTAGGTTCCTGTATCTACCACCACGATCAAGATACTGAACAGTTCTAACACCGCAAGGATTCTACCTAGTACCCTTTTGTAACTAAGTGCACCCACCTCCATCCTGTGCCTCCTCCCCCCATACCCTGGCAACCACTAATCTGTTCTCCATTTCTAAAATTTTTGTCATTTCAATATGTAAATGGAACCATATGGTATGTAACCTTTGGTTCCTTCTTATGTCTTACTGTGGCTGCATAGTATTTCATTTTGGGGCATACTTTATAATTTATCTAATCTACATTAATGGGCACTTATATAAGTCTTGCTATTCTAGAAATGCAAGTAGTGAATATCCTCTGTATGCATGTACAAAGTCTATAGCTATGAAGTTGAAGAGTCAGTGGCTTTTTGATAGGTATTTCCACATTTTTCTCAGAAAAGGGTGTTTCCAGTGTGCAGTTTCAAAACCTTGTATAACAATACCTATTTTCCCATAATGCCCCCTACATAGTATATTCTAGAACATTTTAATCCTTGGCAGTCGGTTTTTTTTTTTTTTTTTTAAAGATTTTATTTATTTATTTGACAGAGACACAGCTAGAGAGGGAACACAGCAGGGAGAGTGGGAGAGGGAGAAGCAGGCTTCCCGCCGAGCAGAGAGCCCGATGTGGGGCTCGATCCCAGGACTCCGGGATCATGACCTGAGCCAAAGGCAGACGCTTAACGACTGAGCCACCCAGGCGCCCGGCAGTCAGTTTTTTTAATCACCACTTGTCTCTCTATTTAGCAGTCATTTTTTGCAGTTGCTTGATGTTATATTTAAACTAAGTGCAGATTAGTTCTCATGGCTTGAATATTGCAGGGAAAATTTTTATTGCAAGAAATAACTCTGGAGCTAAAATATTTCCAAGTCTGTTGCTGGAAAATTTTAATAATCAGTGAAATTTCAGTATAGCAGAGCTTTGGCAGTGAGCCTGTAGTACTTAGTGATGAGGTTTGGACCGTAAGAAGTTAACGTGCAGAGCTTAATGTTCATAAACAGACTCATTCCCAAGCATGAGTAGGGTTTTATCAAGCTTATTGTTTTAAAATCGGTACAAGTTGACTTAATTGAAATAAAAGTCAGGAAAAGAAATGATGCTTATTTCAGACACCATTTGAGAATGCTGACTCCTTCAGTAGAAATTAACCAACTGAAAGGAATGTGAGGGGAGTGGCATAGGAAGAGAGATTTTTTTTCCAGAAAATCAGTAATTTCTGAGCTTAGCGTTTTTATTGCTCAATTTAACATTGCCTGGGAACATAATTGTGTTTGATTTTATAGCAGTTCTAAGAATATTTTGATGTACAGTGAATGGAAATGTATTTCTATAGGAATTAGATACAAAACATGTCCAGACCTGGCTAAAGATATTTACTGAATTTTAACAATATCCACTTTTAAAATGTCTTCAAGGTGCTTTGTGCTGTTATTGCACTTAGCAAATATTGATATAATGAAACTGATGGATTTAAGCAGCAAGAATATATCCTGAATGCGTAGAAAGAATATGGGCTAATTGAGGGCAGAAATTGGAGTGTGTGACTTTTATACCATGGAGAATTCAGTTTGAGGACATCCGTATTCTCTGTGTATTGTGTCTCATTAGTAATCTTCCACTTTAGACTTTGAGAGCTTGTTTATGGATCCAGTACATTTTGTTGAAATTGATTGACCCCATATATACAGAAAGCCTTGCCTTTTAAAAATCAAATAACTGAGACCTTTCACTGCCAATGAAAAGTTAGAACAGCAAATTAACTTACTCTTATTTAGCTCTTTTGTTACTATTTATATTTTGTAAGAGGCCAGGTCAAAATTCTAGAATCATTTTCTCTTTAATCCAGTTTAATCCTCTTGCTTATTCAAAATAACGTGGCATGACTTTATTACAATTCCAGTTTGCTGCCACAGAAGGATTAGGGCTTATTAAAATGATGAAGGAAGAGTGACCTTTAAAAAATAATGTGTGTGTAATACAGAGCCAAATCTGGATTTCAAAAATAGTAAATAATTATGAAAGAGACAAAAACCTTCAAACCATTCTTTTGGCATCAAGATTAGTTTTCCACCATAGGGCTTTTGGGCTATTCATGTACTGAATTTTGTGGATTGTTAGTAAAGCCTGTGTCCCCAAATCCAGATGTCTGAAAAGACCACCAGTAAGTTTCCTTAATACACGTAGTCTTGGTCATTCCACTCCCTAGACCTTTGTTGTCCAGTATGGTAGCCACTAGCCAGTTACGTGTGTCCCAAGTTTAATTTACATAAAATAAAAAACATAATTCGGCAGTTGCACTAGCTACATTTCAGGTGCTCAGTAGCCCCATGTGGCTAGTGGCTACCAAGTTTGACAGCTCAGTTTGATAGAATGTTTCTATCATTGCAGAAAGTTCTTTTTTAGAGCACTGTTGTTGATTGAGAGTGGGGATGGCAGGAGGAGAGTCTTGTGTTTCTGCTTTTCACATATTGTTCTCAGGTGTGAGACAGGGAAACTAAAAGTTGGTTCCTAAAAAGTTAATGTATTCATTAGAAATTACTTCTGTTCCTGTTGTTATTGCGGAACTTTGAAACCGCTCCATTGCCAACCAAGAAATACACACTTGCTATGAGAGAGCCTTCAGCCTTCTTTTTTCCCCTGTTGTTTTCTTCCCACAGCTGCTGGGCATGTTGTGTGCATGCATCGTATTGTGCAGAAGGAGTAGAGATCCTGCTTATGAGCTCCTCATCACCGGCGGAACCTATGCATAGTAGAAAATGCAAGCCTGAGCTTTTTTTAGTCTTGTTCTGATTTGGAAGGTGAATTGAGCAGGTCTACTTCATTAGCGGCCTGAGTTCATTTAGTTAAAGCACACAGGTGTTGGACAAAGCAGCTTGGCTCTTCATGTGCCCACCTACTTCCCTACCCACCCAGGATTTTCTTTTCCTCTAGTCTAGCTGACTCTCCATGTCCCTAAGTTTTTAAGTATGGCAGTATATGTTCTCATTTCAGAACCATTTGCAGGTTGCATAGTGTGGGAGAACCAAAGGAGGGCCTGGGCCTGCTTCTGTGACCTCCATGCAGTAACAGGGCTGCTGCCAGAGTATCACTGGGCCCTTTCAGTCTTCATGATGGAGAACTCGGGGCCAAAGGTTTTTGGGGGGAGGGGGAGGAAGCCAGCTGCGGTTAAAGTTAACACCAGATGGTGCCCCTCATCAGTGTCCTTTGAAAAAAACATATACTGTAGTCCAGTAAGATAGCAACTGTATAAAATTGCTAAAATAGATTTTAGAATCATACAGTGTGTCTCTTGGTTCATCTTCAAAATCAGATTGGTTTTTGAAACTAGCAGTTTTTAATCAAAGCTGGCTTTATAGGAGGAGTATAATGTATGCACTACTGTTTTAAAACAATTAGTGTGAGTGTGTGTGTGTTTTTGTATGATTGAGCCCATTCATTGTAAGTCTAAACTCGTTAGGATTAATGTACCCATGTAGACTAGCAAAATAGTATGTAGATGTGATCTCAGTTGTAAATAGAAAAATCTAATTCAATAAACTCTGTATCACCCCTCAACATGTACTTTGTAATTATTTGGGGATACTTCAGTTCCCAAGCAGCAGTGTAATGTTTTAAATGTTGGTGCTGTCTACAGTTCATCAAGATTTGCATGTGTTTTAATTATATCAGTTGCCAAATTCTAAAGGCCTTGGGATCCAGAAAACCACAGATGCTTTTCAGTCCAGTATATCCTACAAATATAGAACACCTGAGCATGTGCATGACTCCGGCATACGGCGATGACGCTCTCCTGGCCTTTAAGGATAATGTGGAGTCCTGTTATAGGAGACATAGAAAGAAGCAGATAATTTCCATACAGGGCAATGACTGTAGTAACAAAACAATGGGAGTGCAGAGGAAGTACCCAGAGAGGTCAGAGGCAACTTCCTGGAGAAAAGGCCTGAACTCAGATAGGCTTTGTGGGAGAGGGCACACAGGAGTGTGAGATGGGCTAGAGTGTGCAGGGAGCTACAAGTAGCTCATTGTGCCTTTAGCTTAAAATACAGGGCTGGGAAAAGAAGTTGAAGTGGCAAAGCGCAAGTCCTCTAGGGTGTCCCACTACATTCTGTGGAGGTCCAGTGTCCCTGGAAGGTGGAGGCAGCCATGTGTGGTGCCAGTGGACGTGTTGTGGATGTCCCTGTGGCTGCGGTAGAGAGGATGATTGGAGGGACTTGACTGGGCTTCAGTGAGGGGGGTGTAGTGGTTTGGGGGAGAGCAGAAGAGTGGTTGGTGGCAGTGGGGAGGGGTATGGTGGAATTCCATCACTGGTTGCATGTGGGACAGAGAGAAGGGAGAGGAAGGAGTCTAGCATGAGGCCCAGGTTTCTGGCTCAGTCTGCTGAGGAAACAGAATTAGGAATAGAGCTAGGGAGCAAGTAAGGACCACATCTAGGGGTATGGGTTCACATTCCGTTTTGGATCAGTCCGTTTGGGGGAAATTACGCAGGTCTGTCCTGCCTGAAAATGGAGGTGTTGAGAGAGGGATAAGAACTAACTCCTATTCACGAAGCGGAAGTTAACTAAAACATTCATGGCTTCTGAGAACTACAGGTGGTTTGCTAGGTCCCCTGACCCATCCCCCCTCTTGTCCCTACAGGTTGCACAGCAGGCAGGGATGCTTTGCTTGTCCTCACGACTTTCACTAGTGCCTTCTCCCCCTAGTACTGTCTCTTTTCCTCCCCTTTCCGGTTTTCTATTGTACCATTCTGTGGCTGCCCCGTCACAGATTAGAGCTGGGGTGAACAATATCTGGACTGATGTTTTCTGCATGGCAGAACTGAGCCTCTAGAGTAGGAAATTGCTTTGGGAAAATGTGCCGATTGCTAGCCTAGTCTTTGAACTTGCCCAAGACGCTAATTCCACACACCCCTTTACTCATTCCTCTCTGCCTGGTCAAAGAGCAGCTTCCTCCCTTTTAATGGTGGACTAGGAATTTGTATTACCCTGAGACTCTGGTCCCCAGTGCTTATTCTTCAGAGGGCAAAAGAGCCACTTTTTAGGTCTGAATTTAATGGATGAGCCCTCAGGCTGTGCCACTTTCCCCACTGTTGTCTGCACATTGGAATCACCTAGAGAACTTTGGGAACTACAGGTGCTTGGGTCCCTTGGGAGCTTCCAGAGAGCAGTGAAGGCTGAGAACCACTACCGTATCCTGTTGCCTTTTCTTTGAAAGTTAATTTTATTTGGAAATAATTTCAAAGTTACAGAAAAATTACAAGAATAAGAATTATATATACAAGGCCCCCAAACCCTTCATTTAGATTCACCTATTCACATTTTGCCCTGCTTAACCTGTCACTCGTGTTCTTGCGTGTGCTGTCTCTGTACCAGTATCATGGCCTTTAATACTTTGGTGGGGATTTCCTAAGGATAAGGATATTCTAATTGAGAACACTTAACACAATACTTAAACCCACCATTCGTGTTTCAGTTGACCTCACAACGTCCTTTATACCATTTCCCCTCCAGTTCTGGATCCAGTCAAGGACCAGGTGTTAATAGTTAGCTGTCCTGTCTCTTTGGTCTCCTTTAATCTGGAACGTTGCCATAGCTTTGTCACTTACGACATTGACATTTTGGAAGAATAAAGTCCCTTTTAAATGCTGCTACTCATTTTGGGTTTATCGGATGTTCCCTCTTGATTAGATTAGGTTTTGCATTCCAGGTGGTCGGAGCGCTACCCATGTCATGTGTCCTCTCAGGGTGTGACAGCAGGAGCACACAATGTCATCTGCCCTGCCATGGGGCTGTTCATTTTGATCACCTGATGTATCATTCAGGGTCCAATGAGGGGAAAATGTAAACAAGAAATGACAGAAACAGTTGCTTACTGTGGTAAAGATTGGTTAACTAGTAAAAGGGGGTTAAAAAAAAAAAGGCCCTAGAGCAGCTTAGTAGGAAACAGCTCCCACCCCGAGGGTCATGGAAGAGAGGACAAGGAACTGTCCTCAGAGCAGGGCCCTGCAAATCTGAGGGTCGGACCCCTGACAGGAGCGCCACCTGCCCTGTGCTGTAGGATAAACTCCCCGAGGTGCCCAGCCCCGAGCCAGGAGAGCGGAGCGCTGGCAGCGTGGAGGATGCTGCTGGCACCCATGCCTGACCAAAACACAGTCTCGTCTAGCCTGGCCATCCTCTTCACAGGTCCCTGTTGGCCAGCTGGTGGAAGAGGAACGTCCCAGCATGGCAAGGAAGGGAGAGGAAGGGCAAGTTTGGCACACTTGGTTAGGGTGGTTTATAGTTACTGTTTTATCCCTTCCAACTCAGGCGATTTCTGGAGACATACTACTGTAAGACTAAACATTTAAATATCCTGCTCCTCCCTCCCTTCTCCCCCAGTTATTTTATATATCTATTTATATTTGCTATGGACTGATGGATTCCCATTTTTTTCGGTGGTTTAGAATTCCTTATTTTCCTTTTGTGTTTTGTTTTTGGTTCTCAAATAGTTCCAGATTTGGCCAGTGGGAGCCTCTTGAAGCTGCATTCTGTTTCCTGACATTTTTGTTGAACACTTCTGTAATTTCTGACTTAATAAGATGTTCCAGGCTCTTCTCGTCATACCCCTGGTGCCCAGCCCTGGAATCAGTTTCTGAGGAGCCTTGGTCCCTGGCTCTAGCTGTGCTCATTACTACCAGGGTGTCTTTGCCTCTCATCCTAAGAATAAGAGCTTGTCTTACTCTTTTAAAATTGTTCCCCCTCCCCTCTTTTTTTTTTAAACAAAAGTAACAGTGCTTTAAAAAATGTAAACCGTAACAGACATCTGTAAAGAAAAAAGTACCCACAGGTAGACAAGTGTAGGATGGTGTGTATCCTTCCAGACTTTACATACATAAAACCAGATTTGGTGGTGGGGTTTAGTTTTGCTTTTGGCTAGTATATGAATTCTGTTCTACAAGGTCTTTTTTTCTTCATCACAACATAGTATGTGCTCTGTATCAGAATGTAGAATTCTGACATTTTTGTTAGCTGCATGGATATATTAGTATCATGCTTAACTAGCGTACAGTGGGTGGACGTTCAGATTGAATGCAGCCTTGCTGCCGTGAACACTCCCATACACATACTGTGAGGCATTTCTTTTTTTTTTTAATCTTTTTATTGAGGTGAAATTCACATAGCATAAAGTTAACGATTTTAAAGTGCACAGTTCAGTGGCATTTAGCACATTCACAGTGTTGTGCAACCACCTCCTCTCTCTGGTTCCAAAGCATATTCATCGCCCATGTTGTGCATTTTTATATGGACTCAAGGAGTCTTAGTAGTGGATTTACTCTGGACCAAAAGTCACATTAAAGGTTTTTCATAGCTACATCCACTTGCCCTTTCTAGGTTATTCCAGTTTATATTCCCACTAGCAATTGAAAATGTGCATTTCCCTATACCCTTGTTGACACTTTGGGTATTATCAGCCTTTATTTTTCTTCCAATCTGATAGACAAGAATATGTATTTTTTGACTAGTAGCTAGGCCCAGAATGTTTTCAAAGATGTTTCAGTCATTTGTTTCTGTTGGATTTCCAGTTTCAGTCATCTGCCTAGTTTGATAGGTTGTTGGCGGTGGGGTTCTTTTCCCTTACAGGGCTAAGTTTACTTAGGAAATTTTTCTATGAAATTCAGTGCCTGTTGCTAGTGTGTGTGTGTGTGTGTGTGTGCGCGCGTGCGCTAATCTTCCTGATATATTTCCTAAGTTTGTATCTTCTGGGTGGCTCTTCATTGCAGTGTCTCTGAGGTCTCCTAAGGGTGTCCGTGACCTTGTAGAAACACCCTAGGTTTACCTACTGAATACCTCCCTGGACAGTGCTGAGTGCATTGGTAGTGGTGAGGAAATGGCCTCACACACAGGTCCTTCTCTCCTGAGTCCTTCTCTCCTTCTCTCACTGACAGGAAAGTAGATATGGAAATTCTAGTAATAAGATAGAAAAGAAGTGTGTGTACCTTTGCATCCCTAGCACCTGACACATAGTGGACACTGAATGTCTGACATAAGTCACTATGGTGCCGTAAGAATAGGGTTTTCTTTTTTTTCCTTTTTTAAGCTGAAGAGCCCATTAGCCAGAAAGGTTCTCATCCCTGGCTGCATAGTAGAATCACCAGGAGGATGTTTAAAATATTTATGCTCAAACTCAACTGGCAGAGAATTGGTTTCAGTCTGTCCAAAGTGGGACCAAAGCATGAGCATTTTAAAAAGACTTGTTAGTAACTTCACTGAGCAGCCAGGGTTGAGAACCTCTGCTTGTCTGGGACGGAAACGCTTCAAGTAGAGCTTGAGGTGGAGCGGGGGCTGCCTCTCTCTTCCCTTTGGCCCCCAGCAGGGTTTGCTGGGCACAGTTTGAAAGCCGCAGAAGCCCCATGGTCCCGAGAATCCTGTGAGGATGTGGAGGATGGTGTGCCCACCTGCTGGTGGCAGTTTTGTTCGGGGCTTGTGCTGCTGCTTCACACGCCAGCATGGGAATTAGGCAGACGTCCTGGTTCAGCCAGAGGAGCAGGGTCCCCTGTGCTGAGGTTGCAGGGCCTGGGAATAGCTATGGGAAGGTGGTGGGAATTAGGTGTCAGGCCTCCGTGCCTCTAGTTCGGCCAGATAGTGGATTGCTACCCCTTTGCTCCTTGTCACCTCTGGGAGGGACTTACTGATATAACTGCAGCTCTCCAGAGGGCATGCTGTGAGGGTGATTCTGCCAAGCCCAAAGTTGTTGCTGGTTATAGCCAAGATTCAGAGGTGGTGGGCCTTTTCGTTAAAAATGGTCATCCCTGAATGCAAGCTGGTGCAGCCACTCTGGAAGACTGTATGGAGGTTCCTCAAAAAGTTGAAAATAGAGCTACCATATGATCCAGCAATTGCACTACTGGGTATTTACCCCAAAGATACAAAAGTAGGGATCCGAAGGGCTACGTGCACCCC
>NC_138377.1:102776512-102869241 GCF_054177405.1 Leptonychotes weddellii
GCCTGGTGGTGGGTATTGAGGAGGGCACGTTCTGCATGGATCACTGGGTGTTATGCACAAACAATGAATCATGGAACACTTCATCTAAAACTAATGATGTAATGTATGGGGATTAACATAAGAATAAAAAAAAAATGGTCATCCCTGGCTTTTAATTAGCACTTTTATCTAATTTGAACTTTATGGGGATAGCAACTTACACAAGGGGCTTATTGCACCCATATTACTGATGATGAAAATGAGGTCCAGAGAAATGATTACTTGCCTATGAGCACACAGGGAAGCCTGAGCCTGGCTTCGTCCTGATGTTGACCATTCTTCTGTCCCCTGCTTCATCTGTCCGACCAGCCCTCCGTCGGGGAGAGGGCTGCTGTTATTTGTACGTCCAGTTACACACATGCCAGCCCCCCTTTGTCTGGTACCATTTCTTCTGCTGGGAGGGCTGTCCATCCACACGATTGGTTCACAGCCTCTGAGGTTCTGACCTGCTTGGTGCACAGAGTGGAGAATGCTGTGGAGGCAATGAATCGGACTTAGATTCATTTGTGGGTTTTTTCCCTGGGATGAATTATGACCCACGAGTTGCTTTCAGTTCCATTCTCTGGCTCCCTGAATGACTGGAGCCCAGGCTCTGTTATCTAACACTTATTACCCAGCGCCCTCTGGGGCCCATAGACAATGCAGCACCTGTCAGAGATGATGATAAATATCTAGGCCAAAGGTTTTTTTTAAAAATCTCTGCAGTCGAATGGAATGCTCAATCAAGATGACAGGGTATTTTCAGGGAATAAATAAAGCACTGATACCTAACTTACTCTTTTTTCTTCCCTCTTGGCTGCCACACATGACCTGACCCTGGTGGTCAGTCTCCTTGGCTGCCCTTCCTCTTCTGGGCCCTTGCTCGGGCTTTGTCCCTGCTGCTAGCCCCTTCTCTGCCTCCTGCTCAGCCTGAGGAGGACCTGCCCGTCCGCAAGGCCTGGCTCAGCTCAGAAGTCGCTCCTCACCTCCTTCTTTTCCACTCTTCCCGCTCCTGTCTCACAGCCTGTAAGTTACCAAGTCCTGTTGATCTGCTTCCCTCGTCCTTCCAGAATTGCTCTCCAGCCCCATTGCCACTTCCCAGACAAGCCGCCATCACCTCTGTGTTGGGCAGCCTGGGCTTGGCCTCCCGGTCACATCTCACCCTGCTTGCTGTCTGCCTTGTGTCAGAGGGATTATGGTGTCTGTGTCCCCCCTCTGGAATGAGTGAGCTCTTTGAAGGCACCCCTTTGTCTCACACAGAGCCTGGGCTCCAGTCCTCAGGGAACAGTAGCCCCCTCCAGCAGCATCTCTCAGGGTGTGCGCAGTGGAGGAGAATGGCATGTCCCCCTTCCACCCCTGCAGTCTGGCCCCTTGTGCTGACAGTGTTGGGCTCCCACAGGTGAGTGAGGGGGAGGCCCGGGACTGAGGAGCCACCAGTTTGCACTGGCTCTCTCCCTGACACCCACTCCCAATACGTTTGGCAAGGATGGAGCCTTCTGTGGCCAGAGCATGGCTTTGGCAGGCCTTGGCCAGCATTGGAAGTTGTGTTTCTGGGGGCCTGGGTCCAAAAAGAGAAAGGCCTGAGAGCACTGAGAACAGAAGACGAGTGTGGCCACCTCAGGGCCCAGGGCCAGCCTGCATGGGCTCTGGAGCCCCTGCCTGGGTGGGATTTGCCATGTTTGACAGGAAGTGGCACAGGCCGAAGTGGCTTCCCTACGCCTCAGCTGGGTCTGGGAGACAGGATCACTTGCACCCACAAGGTGCAAAGCCTGTCCTCCTGGGCTTTGCACCATGGCCCCTTAACCTCCAGTGGACTCATCGCCTATTTCCTCCCCAGACTGAGCTTGGCTCATCCCCAGAAGGTTCTAGGTGTTCCCACCTCCTCCCTGTGCTCACACATTTACCCCACTCTGATGCTCTTCTCTGTGCCCTGTCTGCTGCTGCCCTTCCGAGGCCCCTTTTCAGTCCCTCTGCTCCCAGAAAGCCTGGTGCCCCCATCACAGGACTCCTGAGCCCCTTCTCATTGCCCTACCCCGTCCCCCGACCCCTGCGGCCTTCTCCCATTTGCCCGAATGTGAGTGTGTCTCCCTCACAGTCTGGGAGTTCCCAGCCTGGGGCCAGGGCTCTTCTCCCTCCCCAGCAGACCTCGGGACAGACCTGGCCAGGGCCTCAGTGAGGACACTGGAAGTAGGCAAGCTCTGCCCACCCACCCACCCCCCAGGACTTCTCCCCTCACTCCTTTCCCTCATCTTGGTTGGGGCACTTGGACACGGGGGCAGAAGAGTGAAAGGGACCCCTGCAGACCAAGGAATAAAAATGCACTCCTTTATTCCCTGTGGGAGAGACAGGTCAGGGAGCTGCCAGCGTCCATTCTGGGAGGCAGGCTCCATCTTGGGGCCCCAGGAAGGCCAGGGCAGTGATTGGGGGCACCACTGGCCTCACGGGCAGGGCAGGTCCAGGTGGGGGCTGCTGCCCCTTCCTCAGAGCTTTTCCAGGTAGGAACCGGGGACGAAGCCACGCTGCCCATTCCGTTCCACTGTCCACCAGCCATCCTCCCCCTCCAGGATGACTTCCAGGATGTCTCCCGCAGAGATACTCAGCTCGTCGGAATTCTGGGCAAGAGAATGAAAGTGCATTGGGCTGGAGGGGCCACTTCGGGGGCCTGGGGGTAGGCTCTGGTCGGCACCCCCACTCCAGGCAGTAAATGCGAGTTTGTCTCCCAGGTGGGCGCAGTCCTCAGAGCTGCACCTGGCCTCCTGGAGCCACAGAATGAGGCCACTCTCTGGGCTGGGGTGGCCTTTGGAGACAGGTAGGGTCTGGGGTGTCTGTGGGACTCAGCCTCCTGCCCTCCCTGGTTTGTCATTGTAGACCTCCCTCACCCTGGGGCTTCTTCCCCTCGCTTTCCCCCTGCCGCCTTCTCCCCCCCAGCTCTGCTCCAGGCCCAGGGTCAGGTGTGCTCACCATGCTCCAAACATTCCCAGGCCCACTGCACACAGCCTCCCCAGTGCTGGTGAGCTAGCCCCTGTCGTGCAAGCACATTCTCATTCTCTTGGCCTGTCCCCCTGCCAACCAAGGACCAGGCTTTGGGAGTCTGCACAGACCACTTCGCCCCGAGGGGATGGCTGCCTTCAATCCGGGTGGACTGAGGGGGCTCTGCAACCTTACCTCAAAGCAGGGAGCAGACTGAACTCTTGAGGATCTCAGCACAGCTGCCCTGTGGCCCCCTGACCCATCCTCTCCCCGTGGACCTCAGAAAACCAACCCGGGCCCAGCTGAGGGGCTCATTCTGGCTGTGGCTTGTTCTTGGCACCCACGGCCCCAACCTGAGGGCACAGAGACTGACCCTCGGACCCTTTCCTGCAGGTAGCCCCAGCGTCTGTCAGCGTGCCTGCTCATGCACACACACCCAGGCAGACACAGGTCCTTGTCCCCATTCATCAACGTTTGCTCAGCAGCTCTACAGCGAGCCGCTCCTAAGTGCTGGGTGCTGTTCTGAGGGCGCACACGCCGGCACACTCCAGGGCACGAGCCTCTGTGTGGCCGCACTCGGGCGTACCTGTGCCCTCCTGAGGAGAGGAGGGTGAGGGCCTCACCTGGGCCGTGTAGTCATAGAGCACCCTGTAGCCCTGGGCTGGCAGGGTTGGGGGGTCCGGCGCCTCCTTCACTGCGATGGTAGAGTAGACAATCTCATTCTGTTCGGGGGTTGGGGTCAGGGTCTCTGTGGAGGCTGAAAGCAGTGTGAGAGGCCTGGAGCCCACTCCTTTCAAGGGTAGTGATCCCTGGAGACGCCCCCTGGTGTGGAGCTTCCCCAGACTTGGCTCAGCCTCCCCACAAAAGCATTTGGACAACCCATCCATGCCATATAGGAGTCCTCTCCTTTCCCCTGGGCTCAGTTGTTTAGTGGCCCCTGCGTCACCCCCAGTCACCTGCAGAAGCTGCCAATGATATAGTCTTGGGACTCCCGTGCAGCAGTCCAGAGAACCTGGGGACAAGAAGGAAAGCAGGTGGGCCCTGGAGGGAGGGGGATGAGGCAGGCGGCCCTCAAAGCTCCAGGGCTGAGCTCCTCCAAGGGTGGTCCCAGTGGCCTTGCCTTCCCCTGCCATACCCTCCCGGGCCTCCTCGGCTCCTGCTCCTGCTCCTGCGCCTGCTCCTCGCGGGCCCTCCACGCGCCGCTCCCAGGGCCCTGTGCCCCTAGACCCCTGCTCCACCCTCCCCCACTGGTGAAGCCGTTGCCCCTCAGCGTGCAGCCCAGTCGTGCCCCGCTGGGGCCTCCACCTGCCTGGGCCCAGCCAGTCCTCCTCCCTGCGCTCCACCGTGACCCGGCCAGCCCGGCCGCTCCCTGACCAGGCGACGTCGGGCCCCTGTGTACGCACGAGGCGGTGCCGCAGTCGTTCACCCCTTCTCCCGTGCCTGGCTCAGGCCTGGGCGAGCGGGAGTCGTGAAGGTTGTCGAATAAAAGAACGGGACAAGCAAGAGGCGGACACTGGGGCCACCAGTGGGGAGGCATGCGTGGGCACCCCACGGAGCAGGCAGGGCTGAGGGCTACACAAGAAGAGGCTGACGCCATTCCCAGCTTCAGGAAAGGCTTCTGGGTAGGGTCGGGCCAAGTCCTGAAAGAGCTTCACCAGGCAGAGATGGCTCAAGGCCTGGCCAGTGAGCGGCAGACATGCAGGGGGAGCTCTGCACGGGCAGAGGAGTTTGCTGAGTGCAGTGGGCCCACCGGGGGCGTGGGAGACAAGACCGGAGTAGGGACTGGGCCAGACCCCAGGGGGCCCTGAGTGTGGCTCGGTGGGGCACGAGGGGCCTTTCCCCCAGGCGGGGAAGCTCCGTGACACCCACACCCCCACAAACAAGCCCAGGGCCCGGCGTGGACACTCGTGCCCAGGCTGGAGACGCAGGACAGGCGCGGGCGGACCTCAGGCCGCGCAGCTCCAACAGCAATGACACAGTCCTGCCCCTTGGTAAAAGCCGGCAGGGCCGTGGCTGGGAGGAGCAGAGCTCGCGGCGGCCGCTGTGGGCCCTCCCCCCCGCCCGTTTCTCCGGAGTTGTCTGTGCCTGTGCCAGCCCCCAGCTGTGCTTGCCTTCCAGCTGGCCCCTGCGGTGGCCCCTGCCCGCCCCGCCAGTGGCCAGGCCTCCTCCGGCCGCTGGGCCTTCTCTCGCATCCTCATGAAGGCACCCCTTTCTGTCCTTCCTTGACATCACCCCAGGTGAGCTCTTCCGTCCAGGTGTTTAAATGACCACGTGTGTTGAGCTGCAGGTCCTCCCCAGGGCTGCAGGGAGGCCCGAGTCCCCCACGATTCCGCACGGTGAGATGGTGAGGGGGTGCCTGCCCTCCTCCTGGGGTCCTGCCTCCTGGAGGGGCACGCTGTGCCTCCAGAGGCGCCCTCAAGGGAGGCTCCAGGGGTTCCTGAGGCCTCAGGAAAAAGCTGGGAGGGCTGGGAGATCCATCCACCCATCCTCACCCTTCCCTACCACCCGCAGGCAGGGCCTTCCTCGGCAGGAGGTTGGATGGAGAGAGGGCGTCACAGGGGCCTCGGGGTGGGAGTGGGGCGCAGACACCACACGAAACGCACAGATGCTGTCAGACCCCCACCGACAGGGCCCACAGACCCTCAGGAGCCTGGCTGCCGGAGACCTTCCTGAGCAGGCCATGGTGCTCTCAGTGGGCTGTCGCCGTTGTAGCCCAAGGCCTGAACCAAGAGAGTCCTTAGGTTCTGAGTCTGACGCAAACAACTCATGGGCTCCTTACCTAGCGAAGGCCAGTGACTTGTGCGGGTGACACAGTGATGCGTGGTATGAGGGCCCTCTGCAGCCAGGCCAGAGAAGGGGCCCTGAGAAGCCCGGGACCTCTCCCAAGAGTCCTGGCTCTCGGGCCCGCGCCTGTGCCCTGATCCTGCCCCAGCCGGGAAGTGCCACCACTGCAGCGTGACTGTCCAGGGCACCAACCCAGCCTAGCAGCCGGCCCCAAGGGACACGGAAGCTGGCCTCGGGCCTCCCTGGAGCTCCCAGCACAGTCACTGGTGAGTAAGTGGGCTCTGATGATTTGCTTAATGTCTGGGACCCTTGGGCTGCGGGTGTCATGGGCCACATTGAGTCTGTCTTGTCCCCAGAGTGCCCAAGACCTACCCACAGCACCAGGCCCACCGTAGGTGCTCGATAAGTACATGTGGAAGAGCCACTTGCAGGTGGGAAGGCTGGACCCAATTCCTGGTGCCTCCCCAGCCCCATCAGGCACCTCACCTCTTTATCATGCCGCAGGATGGCTGGACGCCAGGGCTGCCCAATGCCGGGGTGACCTCCCGATTGTAGTAGTTCTGGAAGGGCACCGGAGCTGTGGGCAGCAAGCCAGTGAGGCCCAGGGTGGCCAAGGACGGGGCAGGCAGGACCTATGCCACCTGATACCCCAACTGGTCCCTGTCCGGAGACCCAAACTCGGGCCCCACCTCCCCATTCTGGCCCTCAGCTGCCTCCGGGCTTGGGGAAGGGGCTTCTCGCACAGGCCCTAAGAGGGCCCCCCGTCTCTGCCCCCGCTTCTGAGTGTTGTAGCATTCTTAAACGCTGTGCGGCCTCTGCCTCAGGCGGTGGCGGCAGGCCGGGGACCCAGCCAGGGGACTGTGCCGTCCCCGACCCCTCCTCCGGGTCCGGCCAAGGCTCCTGCACCCAGAAGGGAGCTGCGAGCTGCCCTGCCCCGTCCCGGCGGCGGAGGCTCGGAGAGCTGGGGCCAGGCCTCACCTGGGGGCTCGGTGCCTGTGCTCTTGGCGTGGATAAAGCCGTCGATGTCGGCTTCCACGCTGCAGCCTTCTAGTGTCACCCGCACCTCCTCATAGAGCTGCGGGCAGGAAAGAGAAGAGGCTGAGGGACCAGGCCTCACCTTGACGCCCCCCCTCGTCCAAGTCCTGCACCTCCGTGGGCCTGAACTCTGGCCAGGAGCCCCCGTCCCACCAGCCTCCTCACGGGCCTGTGTGCACAGCTCAGTGCCTATATTTGGGGGCGGTGGCATGAGGGGTCAGAGCCCCGGCTGACAGCTTCTCCTGGTTCCTAAACACTTGCTGTGCGCAAGGTCCTATGCAAGGGGCCTACCTCACTCCTGCCCTCGGAAGGAGACACTGCTTTCCCCCATTTTACAGACAAGGAAACAGGAAAAGTGACTTGCCCAAGGTCACAGAGCAAGAATTCATTGCAGCCAGACTGGATTTCATTTGAGAAGATCCAAAGCCCACACTCCTTCCTCTGCCATGAGGAAGGCACCACATGGGCTCAAGTCATTTTGGGGGGAAAACCCCCAAACCCCACAGTCCATGGGCAGAAGGGGTCAGGCAAGGAATAGCAGTGGGCATGAGGGAGTCCGAGCTACCTCAAAAGAGAGCTCATGGCTCTCAGGCTGTATCAACAGAGGTCAGAGCCCCTGGCGTGGAAGTGGCAGCCCCCCTGTCCTGGGGGACCCCACCCCAACACTCCTGGCATGTAGAGTTCAGTAAGGGGAACCAGGATACCGCAGAGAGTCTGGGGGGCAGAGGAGGGACTGGACCTTGGCTCCTGCAAGCACCAGCTGTGGAGGAGAGCCGCCCAGGGTCCTCCAGCATCTCTGCAAACCTCTGAGAGGCAGTGCCCACCAACCTCCCCGACCCCAGCAGAGGGGGCAGGTGCTCTGTGGCCCTGAGAGCAGAGCCGAGGACCTTGGAGGCAGGGGTGGGCAAAGAGGCAGACGTCAGGGCAACCACAAAGGCAGTCTTCCAGGTAGGGAGGCCAGGGCCCTATACTGAGCCCCCTGTCCTTGGGGCCCCAGGGGCAGAGGCTAAGCCCTGAGGTGTTTGTTGATGGACTCAGAAGGACCCGGGCATGCTGTTGTCTGCAGGCTGCCGTCCCCTCACACCCCCACCCCAGCTCACTCTCTGGCCCTCCCTGTCCTTAGTCCCCCCACCTCATCGTCCTTGACACACTGCAAGGAGAGCTGGTTGCAGTGCACCCACATGGAGTTGCGAAGGATGGTCAGTCGGTCAAACTCTTGCAGCTGAAAGGCCTGGGAGGTGGAGGCGGGATGGAAGCGAGAAGTGAGGACGGGCTTGCGGGGCCAGGCCAGACTGGGCCCTGCCCGACGCATCCCCACCTCAGGAGGTGCTGACTAGCTACACCCCGCTCTGCTGAGTCCAAAGGAAACACCCTTCTTGGGGATCCCCACCCCCACCTCTGTGCCAGTGCCTGAGGCTTCCAGTTCCGAATGCCCTCACCCTCCCTCCGGGCTCCACCACACACTGGAAAAAGCCTTGGGGAGTGTTGTAAGAGGAGCACTGGACCTGGCGTCCTGAAGCCTGTCTCCCAGGCCTTTGTCCACCAGCAGGACCCAGAGAAGCTATGAGTTTTGTCTGAGCCTCAGTTTTGCCCTCAGCAGAAAGGGGTGAAGGCTGCCTGCCTAAAACAAAGGGCCCCAGGGCACAAAGCCAGATGGTGAGCTCCCAGAGACAGGGACCCAGCGCTGGGCCTGGGGAGAGAGTGGACGGGTGAATGAGGGAATGAGGCCTTCCTCCCGTCACTGCCTTGCTTTCCCCCACGAAGCAGCTGGAGGGATAGACATCTTTCCCATTTTGCAGCTGGGGAAAGGACTCCATGCCCAAGGTCACTCACCTCACAAGTGGTCCGGTGTTCCTGCTCCCACTCGCCCCGCACCTTCTCCAACTGTTCAATGTTCTGCCTGTACACTCGCTCTGGAAGCACAGGTGGGCCTCAAGGAGGCCAAGGCCCAGACACCCTCCCGACCCTCCACCCCTTTGCTCCCACAGTGCCCCTGTACCGAGTGCCCTCCAGGTCCTTGGAGTGCCCCCTCCTCCCTCAGAGAGACCTGCCCTGGCTTCTGGTGCCTCATTTGAATGCCTGTTAGGGCCACCTACTCTGGTACTGGTCTTTTGGCGGTGACTCTTAACTCCCCACTGTGCTCTGAGCTGCCCAGGGCTGCAGTGGAGCCCATACCTCAAGATCAGAGTTCAGGCCTCTTGCCATCCCTGGGTCCCACCCTCTCACACTTTCTGAGGCTTGGAGAAGGCAGCACTGAAGGAGGCAGGGGGAGCATGGGAGCTGTGGAGATGGAACCCAGCAGACTTGGCCATGACCTCCATTCCCAGAAATCTGAGGGACACCTATCTGCCAGCCAAGGGAGCAGCTGGGTCCTGGGAGAGGCAGAGCAGAAGGGAGAGCATTTCCAGGGAGAGTGGGGGTGAGCTCTCTGGACTAGGAGGTGTGCCAACAGAGACAAAGTGTGTTGGGGGAGGGGGGTTCTGGCATCTGGTGAAGGATAGAAGAGAAAGAGGCCTAGAGAAGGCTGTGTGTGTGTATGAGAGAGGTGAGTGGGTCTGTCTCCCATGATGGCGGGGCTGTGAAAGTCCTGGGCTCTGGAGCCAGACAGCCTGGGTTGAAATGCAGTCACCACCACTTCTTAGCTGTGTGACCTTAGGTAAATTACTTAACCTCTCTGTGTCTCAATTTCCTCATTTGTTAAGGGGATTGCAACAGTGTGGCCGAACCAGTGGGGGCTAACCTCACCCACTAGCACACCTGCAGCAGCTGCAGCCAACCCTCTCAGCTAACTGTGCTGGTCGGTGACCAGCCCTCCCCACCAGCAAGCCTGCAGCAGTCACAGCCAAGTCACAACAGGAGGGTATATGTAGCCCACACAGGTGATACCTCTGGAGTCCTGGTTCTAGTGAACAGGAAGGATTGTGCACTGGGCCCCACAGGACACCTACATAAGACCACTACTTTCAAGTCCAGGATACATAACTGACTTACCTAATACATAGAAACAAACACAGACAAAATGGGGGGAAGAGGAATATGTTCCAAATGAAAGAACAAGACAAAACCTCAAAAAAAAAAAAAAAGAACAAAGCAAAGATAAACAATCTACCTGATAAAGAGTTCAAAGTGATAGTCATAAAAATGTTCACCAGACTTGAGAGGAGAGTGGATGAACTCAGAACTTCAACAAAGAGATGAAAAAAAGAACCAAGCAGAGCTGAAGAATTTAATAACTGAAATGAAAAATACACTAGAGGGAATCCACAGCAGATTAGAGGATGCAGAAGAACAGATCAGGGATCTGGAAGATAGGGTAGTAGAAAATTTCCAAGATAAATAGCAAGAAGAAAAAAGAATTTTAAAAATGAGGATAGGTTAAGGGATATCAGGTGTACTAAAATTTGCATTTTAGGGGTCCCAGAAGCTAAAGAGAGAAGGGGGCAGAAGACTTACTTGAAGAAAGAATAGCTGAAAGCATCCCAAGCCTGGGGAAGGAAACAGACATCTGGGTCCAGACCTCCAGGGTCCAGGAATCACAGAGAGCCCCAAACCAGACAAGACAAACCCAAAGAGGCTCACACCAAAACAAATATTCATTAAGAGATCAAGAATTAAAGCTAAGAAAAAAAAAAAAAAAAAGAATTAAAGCTAAGAAATCTTAAAAGCAGCAAGAGAGAAGCAACTAGTTATATATAAGGGACACCATAAAGCTAACAGCTGATTTTTTCAGCAGAAACTTTGCAGGCCAGAAGGGAGTGGTGTGATAAGAATAAAATACTGACAGGAAAACAACAACAACAACAAAAAACAACAACCTAAGGGTGTCTACCTGGCTCAGTTGGTGGGAGTGTGTGACTCTTGATCTTGGGGTTGTGAGTTTGAGCCCCACGTTGGGTGTAGAGATTACTTAAAAGAAATTAAAACCCCTAAAATCAAGAATACTCTACTTAGCAAGATTATCATTCAAAGAAAAGTTAAAGGAGTTCATCATCGCTAAACTGACCTTACAAGAAATGTTAAAGGGATTTTTTTTAAATGGAAAAGAAAAGGCCGTAACTAGAAGCAAGAAAATTATGAAAGGGAAGAAGTTCACTAGTAAAAGCAAACATATTGTAAAAATAGTAGATCAATCACTTATCCAACTAGTGTGAAGGTTTAAAGAAAAAAGTAGTAAAATCAATTATATCTACAAAAATTAATCAAAGAATATGCAAAATAAAAAGATGTACAATATGACATACATAAAATGTAGAGGGGGGAGTAAAAATGCAGTGCTTTTAGAATGTGTTGGAACTTAAGTGACCATCAACATAAAATAAATTGCTATATACATAGAATATTATATATGAACCTCATAATAACCACAAACCCAAAACCTATAATAGATACACAAAAAATAAAGAGAAAGGAACCCAGCCATAACACTAAAGTTATCAAATCATAAGGG
This sequence comes from Leptonychotes weddellii, assembly GCF_054177405.1. NCBI lineage: Eukaryota > Metazoa > Chordata > Mammalia > Carnivora > Phocidae > Leptonychotes > Leptonychotes weddellii. Next base: position 102,787,767 of record NC_138377.1, read on the forward strand.
AAGAGAGCAAGAGAAGAACTACAAAAACAACCAGAAAACAGTTAACAAAATGCCAATAAATACATATTTATCAGGGACGCCTGGGTGGCTCAGATGGTTAAGCATCTGCCTTCGGCTCAGGTCATGATCCCAGGGTTCTGGGATCGAGCCCCACATCGGGCTCTGTGCTCAGCAGGGAGTGTGCTTCTCCCTCTCCGTCTGCCTGCCTGTCTGCCTACTTGTGATCTCTCTCTCTCTGTCAAATAAATAAATAAAATCTTAAAAAAAAATACATATTTATCAATAGTAACTTTAAATATAAATGGACTAAATGCTCCAATCAAAAGACATAGGGTGACGGAATGGATAAAAAATAAAACCTATTTAGGGGTGCCTGGTGGCTCAGTTGGTTGAGCATCAGATTCTTGATTTTGACTCAGGTCATGATCGCAGGCTCATGGGATCAAGCCCCATGTCAGGCTCCACACTCATTGTGGAGTCTACTTGTCCCTCTCCCTCTGTTTCTCCCCCTGCTCTTGCTCTCTCTCTCTCTCAAATCGTTTTTAAAAAGTAAGACCCATCCAAATACTGCCTCCAAGAGACTCACTTCAGACCTAAAGACACATAAAAATGAAGGGATGGAAAAAGATACTCCATGTAAATGGAAGCAACAACAACAACAAAAGCTGGGGTAGAAATAATCAGACAAAACAGACTTTTCAAAAAGACTAACAAGAGACAAAGATGGGCATTACACAGTGATAAAGGGATCAGTCCAACAAGAGGATATAACAATTGTAAATATCCATGCACCCAACATAGGGGTACCTAAATATATAAAGCAAGTAGTGACAAATGCAAAGGGAGAAATTGACAGTAATACAACAATATTAGGAGACTAGTATTAGGAGACTAACTCCACTTACATCAATGGATAGATGATCCAGACAGAAAATCAATAAGGAAACGATGTCTTCGAATGACACTTTAGACCACATGAACTTAGATATGTACAGAAGATTCCATCCCCAAACAGTAGAATACACATTCTTTTCAAGTGCACATGAACATTCTCCGGGATAGATCACATGTTAGGCCACAAAACAAGTCTCAGTAAATTTAAGAATGTTAAAATACTACAAAGCATCTTTTCTGATCACAACAGTATGAAACTAGAAATCAATTACAAGGGAAAAACTGGAAAAAAAAAAAAACCCACAAACACATGGAAGTAAATAACATGCTACTAAACAACCAATGGGTCAATGAAGACTCAAAAAGGAAACCAAAAAATACTTGGAGATGAATGAAAATGGAAACACAACATTTCAGAATCTCTGTGAGGTGGCCAAAGCAATTCTAAGAGGGAAGTTTACACCAATACAGGCTTACCTCACGAAACAAGAAAAACCTCATGTGAACAATCTAATCTTACATCTAAAGGAACTAAAAAAAGAACAAAGCCCAAAGTTAGTAAGGAAGGAAATAATAGAGTGGAAATAAATGAAATAGAGACTAAAAAAACCCACAACAGATCAAATCAATAGATCAATGAAACTAAGAGCTGCTTCTTTGAAAAGAAACAAAATTGATAAACCTTTAGCCAGACTCATTAAGAAAAAAAGAAAGAGGACTCAAAATCAGAAATGAAAGAGAAGTTACAACCGACACCACAAAAATATAAAGGATTAGAAGAGACTACTAGAAAAAAACGGATGCAGAAAAACCATTTGACAAAACTCAACATCCATTCATGACAAAAACTCTCAACAAGTAGGTTTAGAGGGAACATACTTCAACATCAAATGAAGGCCATATATGACAAATCCACAGCTAACACCATATCAATAGTGAAAAGTTGAAAGCTTTTCCTTTAAGATCAGGAACAAGACAAGGATTCCGTTCTCACCATTTTTATTCAGCAATCAGAAAAGAAAAAGAAATAGCCAAATTGGTAAGGAAGAAGTAAAAGCGCCACTATTTGCAGATAACATGACATTATATACAGAAGGCCCTAGAGCTTCCACCAAAAAACTATTTTGCAGGATACAAAATCAATATACAGAAATCTGTTGTATTTCTGTACACCAATAATGAACTAGAGGAAAGAGAAATTAAGAAAACAATCCCATTTATAATTGTACCAAAAAGAATAAAATACTTAGGAATAAATTTAATCAAGGAAATGAGAGACCTGTACTCTGAAAACGAAGGCCTTGATGAGAGAAATTGAAGACAACACAAATAAATGGAAAGATACACCACGTTCATGGATTAGAAGAATTAATATTGTTACAATGTCCACACCACTCAAAGAAATTTACAGATTCAATACAATCCCTATGAAAACACCAACAACATTTTTCACAGAACTAGAACAAATCCTAAAATTTGTACAGAACCACCAAAGACCCTGAACAGCCAAAACAATCTTGAGAAAGAGTAACAAAGCTGGAGGTATCACAATCCCAGATTTCAAACTATACTACAAAGCTATAGTAATCAAAACACATACTGGTACATAAACAGATCCATAGGAACAGAATAGAGAGCTCAGAAATAAACCCGTGTTCATATGGTCAATTAATCTACGGCAAAGGAGGCAAGAATATACAATGGGGAAAAGACAATCTCTTCAATAAATGCCACTTGGAAAACTGGAGAGCTGCATGCAAAAGAATGAAACCGGACCACTTCCTTATACCACACACAAAAATAAACTAAAATGGATTGAAGACCTAAATGTGAGACCGAAACCATAATAGTCCTAAAAGAAAACCTGGGCAGTAAACTCTTGGATGTCAGCCTTAGCAATATTTTTCTGCATCTGTTTCTTCAGTGAAGGGAAACAAAAGCAAAAATAAACAATTGGAACTACATCAAACTAAAAAGCTTTTGCACAGCAAAGGAAACCATCCACAAAATGAAAAGACAACCAACTGAATGGGAGAAGATAAGGGGATAATATTCAAAATATATAAAGAATTCATACAACTCAACATTAAAAAAATACAACCCTGGGGCACCTGGGTGGTGCAGTCTGTTAAGTGTCTGACTCTTGTTTTTGGCTCCGGTCATGATCTAGGGGTCGTGGGATCGAGCCCCGTGTTGGACTCTGCGCTTGGCGTGGAGTCTGCTTGAGTTTCTCTCTCCATCTCCCTCTGCCCCCCACCATGCATTCTCTCTCCCTCTCTAAAATAAATCAATCAATCTTAAAAAAAAAAAAAAAACCCAATCTGATTAAAAAGTGGGCAGAAGACCTGAATAGGCATTTTTCCAAAAATGACATACAGATGACAAATAGACACATGAAAAGATGCGGGCGCCTGGGTGGCTCAGTTGGTTAAGCAACTGCTTTCGGCTCAGGTCATGATCCTCGAGTCCCGGGATCGAGTCCCGCATCGGGCTCCCTGCTCGGCAGGGAGTCTGCTTCTCCCGCTCCAGCTCCCCGCTCCCACCCGCCTCATGGCTTGTGCTCTCTCACTCACTCTCTCTCTCTCTCGCAAATAAATAAATAAAATCTTAAAAAAAAAAAAAAAAGAAAGAAAAGATGCGCAGTATCACTCATCATCAGGGAAATGCAAATCAAAACCAGTGAGGTATCACTTTATACCAGTCAAAATGGCTAGGATCAAAAAGACAGGAAACAACCAGCGTTGGCGAGGATGTGGAGAAAGGGAACCCTCTTGCACTGTTGGTGGGAATGCAAGCTGGTACACCTACTCTGGGAAATAGTATGGAGCCTCCTCAAAAAATTACAAACAGAACTATCATACAGTCCAGTAATTCCACTTCTGGCTATTTACCTGAAAAAAATGAAAACACTAATTGGAAAAGATACATGCACACCTATGTTTAGAGCAGCATTATCTACAATAGGCAAGATGTGGAAGCAGCCTCAGTGTCCACTGACTGATGAATGGATAAAGAAGAAGTGGTATATGTATACAATGGAATATTATTCAGCCACAAAAAGGAAAGAAATCTTGCCATTCTTTACGACATGGATGAACCTAGAGGGTATGATGCCAAGTGAAATAAATCAGACAAAGAGAAATGCCATATGATTCCACTTCATGTGTGAAATCTAAAAAATGAAACAACAAAAAAAACAGAAACGGAATCATAAAAATAGAGAACAAACTGGTTGCCAGAAGGCAAGGGGGTGGGAAGATGCACAAAATAAGTGAAGGGGATTAAGAGCTATAAACTTCCATTTATAAAATACATGAGTCACAGGGATGAAAAGTACAGCATAGGGAATAGAGTCAATAATATTGTAATAACGCTGTGCGGTGACAGGTGGTAACCACATATATCTTGGTGAGCATTGCATAATGTTTATAATTGTCGATTCACTGTTGTACACCTGAAATTAATATAGTATCATATGTCAACTTTACTTCAATTAAAAATTTAAAAGGGGGATAGTAATAGCGCCACCTCGTAGGATTCTTATGCAGAGTAGTTGAAACATGCAAAGTACCAAGAACACGTATGTTTTTATTTTACTTGCATGATTATGTGAGAGTGGTGAGCATGTGCCTCTGTATAGTCATGTGTCCGTGTGTGTCCCCAGGGTGAGGAGAGTGGTGTGCAGGGGGCGGGGGCCAGGCCTGTCTGGCCACCATCCCAGGTTGGAGGAAGCGGGCAGGGCTGCGTACCTGCCTCCATGGCTGAGTCCTTGCACTGCTTGGCCTTGTTCTGGCTCTGAGGAGACGGAGGGAAAGCCATGCTGAGCTGGCCCCAGCCCTCGGGGTCCCAGCCTCCCCGGGGGGCTCTGAAGTGCTTCCATCCCACCCTTCCTGAGCCACCCAAGAGGACACTCAGGAGCCAACTGTGGGCACCTTCCACCGTTTACTCCAGCCTCACTCCACAGAGGACCACAGTCAAAAAGGGTCCAATAAAAATAAATAAAAACAGAAGCGTGCAGCCCATGCACACAGGTGTGACAACTGGATGTGAAGACCTGAGGGAGAAATGTGGATGGAGCCAGGTCCCACTGCTCCACCTGGCCACCGCTGACCCCGCTGGCTGGGACTTGGGCTCTGCTTTCGACTTGCTGCCCCTAAGTCGCCCTTGGGCCCCTGTTCACCCTCACCCCAGAGGCCAGAGCAGTCAAGATGCTGGGCTCTGGATGATCTGGGTGTGCATCCTTTCCCCATTGCTTCCTGGCTCTGAGACCTTGGACAATTCACTCACCGTCTCTGGGCCTGTTTCCTCTCTGTGACATGGGTCTCCCAAGCCCCTCTCCAAGGGTTATGTGAGAGTTAGCTGGTCCTGCCTGTCCATGCCCTGAGATTCTAGGAAACCCCTTTCACAGATGGGGAGATGGGGGTTCAGAGAGGAGTGAGCAGATGTCCCAGATGCAGACCTTTCTCGGGGTGTCTCTGGCACCCCCTCCTTCCCTCCCTGCCGTGTTCCAGCCCTGGGTGACACCATATGGCCTCAGCGGCCCCACGCACCTTCTCCACCTGCTTCTGGGGGCCATTGGTGCTAATGCGCTCAAAGGCCTGCTCAGCGTCATCGGCATCACGGCACTTCTGCTCATATGACTTCTTGGACTGGGGGAGTGGAGAAGCGGGACTGGGGGGGGGGGCGCCCAGAGTGAGGCTCCCCGAACCCAGCCTCCCTTCTCCCTGTCGGGGGGCTGTGGGTGGAGTGGGGGCCTCCTGATGAGGGACAGGGGTCTGGGGGTCCAGAAGGGAGATGGAGAGAGGAGTTTTGTTCCCAGGCCCTGCCCCCCTGGGAACAGTGTGGTCCTGCCCATGGCCGCATCCTCTTTAAAGACATGGTCACATCAAACCACCAGCAGGTCCCTGAAAATGCCATGCTGGCCTCTGCACATGCTGTCCCCTCTTGCAGAACCCCTTTTCTCCTTCTCCCTAGGGGAGACAGCTCAGGGGTCCCTTCTCCCTCCACCCCAAGTCCCCAGCTGACAGCATGGATCATCATGTGGGCCACTGTCTGGGACTGCCCGCCTGCTCATCAGTCAGAAGCTCCCCAAGGGCAGGGCCTGGGCCTATCCACATGGGCCCTTGGTTCCCCGTGCAGCCCCGAGCACCCAACAGGCCATGGTGTGTGTTGTTGGATGGGTGGTCGGAGGCTGGCCCTGTCCCAGGGGCCCAGCCCAGGGCTCTTGGGGTCCACACCATGCGTCCTCCAGGCCCGTGACCCTCACACTCACATCCATGGCCTTCTTGTAGAGAGATAGCTTGGTCTTCTGGACACGGTCCATGACGGCCTCGTACTGTAGGCGACACAAGGCTCTGAGCAGGGGGGCTGTGGCCTCAGGATGCTCCCTAGGCCAAGAGAACTGGTGTCCCTGGGATGAGGCACAGCATCCCCTCCTGGCTCTGAAGGGGGCAGTGACAATATGTCCTCCCTCTCCCGTGCCCTGCTCTTTCACAATCTGCTCAGGACAGAACACTAGAGCCCAGGACAGGATGTGCCCATCACATCTTTTTGCCTCAGACTCCAGCCACGATTTGGTCTCTATCCCTGGACTACCCACCCTGCACACACACACACACACACAGCCCTCACTCATAGCCTCTGTACCTTCTCACACCTGTCACACACTGTGTACACACATGCATGCCAAGTTCACATGACACACACACACACACACACACTCACAGGCCCCCATTGTTCCCACTACTCACACTTGCACGCCCAGGCCTTCATGTGCACACTCAGAGTGCCCACAGACACCACTCATAAGTACACACAAGCATACTCTCCTGCGTCCCTATGCACAGCCGTGGGCCTGTTCACACAGGGGCACACACACGCACAAACACGCACAGCCGACTTCTGCTGCTTGTGCGCACGCAGGGTCACTGCACCCCTACCTCACCTCGCAGGCTTCTTGTTCAGGCAGGAGAATGAAATGCAGCTCGGACAGAGGTTGGGGTGTAAGGAGCACTGGAGCTGGCTGGGCTTGGGGTCTCAGTGGGGCCCGTGCCGGCGGGGAGACGTCTGGCGAGCCCGCAGGTCACAGAGGCGCGGGCACACCCACGCGGAGACACCCGTCCCTGCTCACCGGCAGGCACACACGTGTGCCAGGCCCCCTGCCCCCCTGCCCCTGTCTCTCTCTCTCGCACACACGTACACACACACACGTGTCCATATGCACACATGTGTATACACACGAGCCCAGACTGTGTCCCCACAAACTACGTTACGGTTCTCCACTTGTGGGGGCCCTGGCTGCTCTGGGGAAGGCATCTCTCTGGCTGCAACAGCTCTTGCAGACACGACAGCCCCTCTGGCCACAGGAGAACTCAAAATAGCCAGTCTGGGGCCTCGCTGTCTCGGCGGGTGCTCTGCACCCTGCGGGCAAGTCCCAGCTCAGAGAGGTCACCTGCTCCAGCGCCTCGAGGCGGAGCTGGCCTCTGGGGCTGGCTTTGGAGACCAGCTGTCTGCTCAGGGACCCAAATTTAGAATCCTGAAAGCCCGAGCGCCCGGGGGGCTGGCTGGGCGGATAGGGCGGGCAGCGACGCTAGATTTCTGTGGTCAGAGCCGTTCATCAGAGCCGGAGCCCTGTCTGAGAAGACTGAGGGGGGCCTGGTCCACGGCTGGGTCCCCAAAGCTTGGGAGGTGGCCTGCAAGAGGGAAACTGAGGCACAACAAGGAGAAGAGCTTGCTCAGGACACCCAGGCCCAGCCTGGATCCAGCTGTGAGCTGGCAAGCCTTTCCCTTCACAGCTCAGTTGGGTGGACTTTTCCATTTTTCAATTCTTTGGAGAGTCTGCTATGATCCTTCATCTCCAAGTGAGAAGTGTTTCTGTGTGCCGGCCTCTCCCATCCTGTCCGGGGGGCCACCCTCAACACTAAAGCCTTGAGAGGCTGAGCACATGTCCCCACCTGCCTTCCCAGCAGCCACATGCTCAGCCAGAGAGTCTCAGGCCTGGGAGGGGGCCCTGGGACACTGAGGTCACTAAACCCACCCCCCACCCCACCCCTGTAGCTTCCAGACTCTGCTTGCATACCTTCCATGATGGGGACCTTACTTCCTTTCCATGTAGTCCCTCCATCTAGGGACAGCCACGCCCTGCCCACGGGTGAGAAGTACCTTGGGATGCCGAGGTAAGCCCACAGCGCCCCACCGCCGCCCGCAGCCTCTGTCTGCCCCTCTCAGCCTGGGCAGCCCCGCAGAGCAGCTACTATGGCTGGCCACCAAGTCTGCCTTGCTCCTGGACAAGCAGCCCTGACCCTTGGGCTGAGGACCAGTTTCTGGCGACTCCCCAAATCAGGTTGCCGCCTTTGGATACCCCCAAGCTGTCAGTGATCCTCCACAGTCTGTTGTAGGAAGGTAATCAAAAAGACCTATGCCTTTCCCTCTTCCTGGCATGAGACAGCTCAGGGGAAGACCCCCAATGGGGCTCTCAGGCCTGCACACCGGGCCCGGGTTCCAGTGGCCCATCCCCGCCCACACCCATCCCCTCGACATTGAGTCACTCTCACCCCCAAGCCTGGAGTGCTGTCTCCCACCCTCCACGGGCTCCGTGTGGAGGGCCCATGCCCCCGCACCCACCTCACCTTCTTCCTCTGCTCCTTCTGTCTCTCACGGAACTCCTCGAGGCTCCGCAGCTCCTCGCGCAGGGCCAGGGCCAGCTGGATGTGGGAGCTGCCCACATTCTCCATTTCTGGGGGCAGAGCACAGAGGCGTGGAGCCCCAACCACCCCCCCGACCCGTGCCTGGACCAGCCCTGCACCTCCCAGACCCTCCTCCAGCCTCAGAGCCCTGTGTGCAGCCTGAGCACCCCCTCCCCGCCAGAACCTATCTGCTTCCATCTATGGGGACATGGCTATTCCCAGAAGGTCCTGTCACCCTGCAGCCTTGGGTTGGGGGCAGTCAGGACTTACGCTGCTTCAGGGAGTCAAAGGAAGCCCTCAGGGAGCTGCAAAACAGAAAGGCCAGGGTCAGGGGGAGGAGGGCACAGCAGGCCTGGAATTCCCCCCACCCCCACCCCCACCCCAGGGACTTTTCATTTGGTGGGAAGGCTCTAGGTCACTCACACACACTGATCTAGACCCAGACAGTGACCACCCCCTCAGAACCAAGCTGGGATTTCTGGAAGGCAGAGCTCCTCTTTGGAGGTGATAAAGCCATCACACCTCCCGGCAGTGGCAGAGTGCTCCTGGCTTCTGCATGTTTTCAGGGCTCTCCCTCCCTCATTAGGGTCCCTCTCCCACCCAGTCCTCTCCCATCAGGACGAGCTGAAGCAGGAGAGCGCAGGGTTCAGACCTGGCTTTAGGCACTGGCCTTGGAAGAAGCTGGGTGGGAGAGGCAAGCAGGGCAGGGGTACAAGAGGAGAGACAGGTGGGGCCTTAGGGCAGGAAGAATGGGATGTACGGGTAAGGACAGCAAGAGGCTATCCCTGTCCCTGGCTGGGGCGGCTGGGCAGACAGTGGTGACATTTCCAAGAGAGGACCCAGGAGAGAGTACATGACCCAGGAGGGGGTATACAATAGGGTGCACCGAGCTTGGGGTGCCTGAGAGAACCCCTCAGGAGGAGTCAGGAGGCAGCAGTGTGGCCATTCTGGGGTAGAGATGTGGGTGCCACAGAGAGCAGGAAGGGAAGAGGGGGGCACTGGGGGACGATGCCCAAGGGTGGGGTTGCCAGACAGCAAATAAAAATACAGGGCTCCTAGTTACATTTGAATTTCAGATAAACAACAAATAGTTTTTGAATATAATGTAATATATGGAACATACTTACATCCAAAAAGTATTTGTTGTTTATCTGAAATTTGAATGTAACTGGGCCTCCTACAGCTTATCCAGCAGCCCTACTGTGGGGACTGCCCCCCAGAACCACGGATGGAGCTGGTGCCTGATCAAAGGTGTCAGCCCACCCAGGACCCAGTCCTGTCTCCTGGTAGGTAACGGGGCGCCATGAGGCAAACATCCCCTTGGGTCAGAAACACGAGCAACAGGGGCAAACGCCTCTCTCCAGGTCACTGGGTCTCAGGGACAGGGGCCTCTCGGTGGGGTGGGTTCCCCATTCCGGTGGAGCAGGAGAGTGACTGGAAATCCCAGCCTGGGGGAGCTACAGGACCTGGGCGGGGGCTCCTGCTCTGCACTCGCACATGCGTCGGAGCCGACCCTGGAGCCGGACAGCCTATGTGACCTTGGGCAAGGGACTTATGTTCTGTGCCTTGGTTTCCCCTTCTGTAAAATGAGGATAATAACACAAACAGGATGGTTGTGAGGAATAAATTAATTAATATGTCTAAAGCACCTCCGTCAGGACCTGGTTGTTGTCGCGCAACCCTCCCCCGAGTCACATCTGCACATCCCTGTCCTAGGTTGGGGGGGTTCCCCAGGTCCCTGAACCTGACCTGAGCTGTACCTCCAAAGTGCCCCACCTAAGAGCTTACTGGGTGCCCCCTCTTATCAGAAACCCGCCAGGTTTTAAGTTCAGGTGGGGGTGCCCTTGAGGTTCTCTGTGGGGCTCCATAGGTCGGACCCCTTCTCACCTCCCCATAGCCCGAGCGGGCACGTGGGGCAGACAGACTTGTGTTCACCAGCAGCTGTGTGAGGGGAGCCTGGGCCCGTCATGCCCCAGCGAGGGCCCGTGGGTGTCAAGTCTCCAAGTGCACCCAGAGACGGAGCGCAGAGGTTGCAGACTGCCCTAGGTAACATTCTCTGCCTGTGTTGGTGGCCCCTTAACCAAGGAGGGGAAATAAGCTGTGGCTCCCTCTGCACCAGGATGCCTGAGGAGGCGCAGTCAGTCGAGGCAGAAAGAGAAACTGAGGCCAGAGTGTGGCCGGGCGTGCTGGGATCACACAGAGGCAGCAGGCAGGGACCGGGTCGCTGGCCGCACGCTCTGCCGCCCCCTGCCCGGCCCCACGCTCCCCTCCGCTCCCCTCCGCTTCCCTCCGCCGAGCAGCGCGCCCGCCCCCTGGTGGCCATATGTCCTCTTGACGTCCTCCCGGCACAGCCCTGGGCTCCTGCCCTCCTGCCGTGGTCTCCCCGCAAGCCTTGCAAGGCAGGCTTTCCAGGGGCCTCCCTCTTCTCATTGGACAGTTAGGGAAACTGAGGTCAACCAGGATCAGCAACCTGTTAGGACCCACAGGGATCCAGGCCTAGGAGAGAACTGCGGGGGTCTGGCCCGTGGCCGACCCGGGCCTTAAACTAAGTAGATCTCGAAGTGTGGTCGGAAGACCAGCAGCATGACCACCACCTGCGAGCCTGTTGGAAACACAGATTCCGAGGCTCCGCCCCACTCCTCCTGAAGCCGGAACTCCAGGGTGCGGCCCAGCACTCTGTGCTTTAACAGGCCTCCGTGGCCTGCTGACGTCCGCTCGAATGTGAGAATGGCTGGCCTAAATTCTTTAATTCTCCATTCTCGCAGCTCTGCCAGGGAGGGTCCCATCGTGATCCCCATTTTACAGATGAGAAAAACAAGCATCAGGGAGGTGAAGAAACTGGTCCGTGGCCACACGGCGGGGGAGACGCAAGGCCAGCCCCCTGCTTCTCACCAGAAGAAGGAGAGGGGGGATTGCCAGGGTGACCCCGCCCGCCCTGGGCATGAGGGGTCAGGACTCTTCTCTGACAGAATTGATGCCTTCCAGTGGCTCTCCCTCCAACCCCTCTGCTTACTCACACACTCATGTCCTGCCTCAGTCTCTCCATTCATGGTGAGAGCTCCTCCAGGCTCAGTGTGACCCCCCTCCCCCACGGCCAGCCTCACCCACACCCCGTCAGGCCCCAAGTCCTTCATGACCACATCCCGCCCCAGAGCTCAGGGCCTGCACATCCACCGCCTGGTCTTCACCTCTTTTTAGATCTCACAGCTCACCAACACCTCAAATGCATAATGTCCAAAACTGGACTCAGCTCCCCCCCCACAAACCTCCCTTCTCAGCCTGTTTCCATCTCAGCAAAGAGCACCTGCACCTGGCTGGATGCACCAGAAACCCAGAGTCGTCCTTGTCTCAGCCCTTTCCCTCCCCCTGCACTGCCTTCTCTTTCACCTCCTCAATCTCCTCTCTGCCACTCACTGCTACCACCCTAGCCCCAGACCATCAGCTCCGGCCCCCCAGCATCAACACTTGATAAATACCAAGGCCTTTCTCAATCCTAAACCCACCCTGCCGCACCCTCCTTGGCCCATGGACTCAGGCCCTCCCTCCCAGCCTGGGGTGTCTGTCAGGAACCACAGCCTCCTGGGACAGCTGGTCCTTCTCCCTGCCCCACCCTGGGATGCTGGGTGCCTGAGTCCACAGCACTGCCATGTGACATGCAGTCTCTGTTTCCACCCTGGTCAGTCCTGATGGTGACGAAGCCCATGCTCACCTTGGGCTCCCATTGGCTTGCTGCCCATTGGGGCTGCATGGGTGGCAGTGCTCATTCCACCTGGGGTGGGGCGTGGGGGGCAGGATTGCAGGCTGTGACCACTCCAGGTCCTCCCCGCAACTGCTCACCTCGGGGCTGCAGTCCTTCCTGCCCAGCCACCAGAGCTCCACTCACACAACAGGGCCCAGGACTCCACCTCTCTTTCTTGGCCCCAGACTTTCAAGAAGGCAGCCTTGGGGAGCGCCTGGGTGGCTCAGTCGTTAAACGTCTGCCTTCGGCTCAGGTCATGATCCCGGGGTCCTGGGATCGAGCCCCGCATTGGGCTCCCTGCTCAGCGGGAAGCCTGCTTCTCTCCCTCTCCCCCTCCCCCTGCTTGTGTTCCCTCTCTCGCTCTGTCTTTCTCTGTCAAATAAATAAAATCTTTAAAAAAAAGAAGAAGAAGAAGAAGAAGGCAGCCTTGGTTGTGTGGGGGAAGGGGGGCTTCACTTTTCCTGGAACCAGAGGCAGCCCACTGTACGTTAGCCAAGACTCTCCCCTGGAGAATGGCCTTAAACTCTGATCTTGAGGATTTGCGGAGCATTTGAAGTCTTTCTCTGCTCCAACCGACCCAGAAGAGATGGCGTCTCATAGCTTTTCTCTCTCCCGGTTCCTCCCTCTTGCTGCCAGGACCTGCTCAAGCTTCTCTTCTATTGTGTCTGTGTCACATGGCAAGGACGGGGCCTCGTGCAGGCCTCTACCCTCTGTTATCCGCCACCAGTGTCCTTATGTGTGACTCATCCCATTGCCCTTTCTGACTTGGCTCTCAGGATGCGCCCTGAAGTGCCCTGCTCAAACACGGTCAAAATTTCGAGTGTAAACACCTCCTTCCATATTCGCCCCATCATGTCACGTCCCTGCTTGAGCCTCGCTACCCCTGCCCTCCTGCTGGCCAGGAGGCTCCAGCCTCCCTGCTGACAGGAGCAGGCTCTTCTTGCCTCAGTGCTGGAGGCTGGAGGCAGGGCCTGACGGCGCTAGTGTCAGAGGGCCCCTGATGGGAATAGGGCCTGCCTGGCTCCCTCTAATGTCCTTAGCATGTCTTCATTCTCTGAGCTCAGAAGAGAGATCATGGAGAAAAAAAAAATCCCTCTGACAGGAAAACCACAGCATTTTAGGTTGTGACAAGAGCAGGTGGGGCGGGGATTCAAACCCACGTGCCTTGAGGAGGTGTCCTGAATGGTGGTAACCACCTGGGGGCTCACGGGAAGTTGGCCCCAGCCCTGCCAGCCCTGATTTCCTTTCATTTCCAGAACCCTGTGGCACCCCAGCACCCTACCTGGGGCAATGTGAGCAAGACAGGATGGGTAGGCCTGGGCAGGGGGGAAATGGGAGCAACAACCAGAGCAAAGGCCCGGACGCTGGAAGGGAGAGTCGGGGTGAACTTTCTGCCGAGCTGGATGTGCAGTTTAAACCGTATCGATAAGCCCTTCGCCCGTGTGATGAGGTCTTTAAAGTGCATCGAAAGGGCTTGTGGGGCTCCCCTAGTTCAGGGACCAGGTCTCATATGTGCATTCTCCATTCCACAGCCCAGTGGGAGTTCGCTGAGGCAGCATGTGGAGGAGGTGAATGCTGGAAATGATTTGAAGATGGGGGTAACCTCCCTTCAATATATATGGCTGAGCCTCCAGGCTTGAGCGAGGTTTCTGGCTGGTCTGAGGTCAGAGGATCATGCAGAAATGCTGCATCTTCAGGCAGCAGAGGCTGGGCAGGCTGGCCCACTCTGCCCTCCTGCTCTCACTGGGCTTCGTCTGAGGTCACTTAACTCCTCAGCTTTGGTCCTCCCCATTTGCTCCTGTCTAGCCTATGCTTGCCCTTAGAGGAGCTAAGAATAAGCATCTCATGCAACCTAGGAGGGGGTTGGCCATGGGGGAGCTGGGGACTTCACCCCACCAGGCGATGGGCCCTGGAGGATGCGCTGCCAGCCCCACGCTGAATAACCAGGGCATTCCCAGGGGCTAACCCCAACATACCTCCAAGTCTCCATGACAATGAGGAAGTGACCCACGTTTCCATGGCCACCCTTTACTCTTCCCACAGGGAGCCCTCCAGGTTGGAACTGGGACAGGATGACCTGGTCCAATCCAAGACCCTAACAATCACACAAGGGTGAGTGTTTGGGAGGACTTCCTGGAGGAGGTGGGGCAGGAGAAGGCCCTAGAGGGAGGGGTTCTGAAGCAAAGGATTGGGGAGGTTCCCCACGGTGTGCTAGAGTCTAGCTTTGGGATGGTGGGCCATTCATTTTGTGTTATTTTCAAATTTTTGAATCCTCCTGACTCAGCCTAGGTCATGGCAGGCTCATCATAGGCGCTCCATAAATGCTGGCTGAATAAATGAACGGATGATTGATGCTTGGCCCACGGTTAAGGAAAGGAATGACTGCATGGTCTCACTAATCTTAGTACATGCCACATGGCTCAACAGCTCCACTTACTGAGCACCTGGTGTATGCAGTCAGCTGACCTGCGCGCTGCATGGGGCATGACCCTAAGGCAGGCAGCAGGTGAACCGGGATGGGTTTGACTCCTGCCCCTCTTGCCCACTGGCTCTGAATTTGCCCTGCCTTTGCCCACCTCCAGCAAGTCCTCCAGGAGGAAGGCATCTCCCCTCCCTCGCTATCTCTCCCAGGAGGTGCCCTCCCCAGGCCACCCTGCTCTGACCACCCCAGCCTGACAGTGGGTTCTCACCCACCATTCCCTGTCTGCTCTGGCAACCTGCGTCTGGGCCATGGGGCCCCTGTGCTGGGTGGGCTGAGCCATGGGGCCTGGCACTCCCGACCTGGGCTCCAGCTCCTCCTTGGTAGGCAGAAAGGCGGACCCTGTCTCTACTCCTTGCTCTCTGGGGCTCTACCCCTGATGCTCCCACCTTGGACGAGGGCTGCCTTCCAGTGACACTGGCCTCCGGCTTTCTAGGCCGGGGAGCGGCTGGGCCTTGAAGGAAATGGTCTAGGTTGCCCGGTCAGACTTCTCAGCCCTAAACTAAGTAGGGAGAGCCCAGTTTATCTGACATACACAGGTGCCTGTAAGACCGGAAAGAACCCCACTGTTGATTGAGCTTTGCCCTGGCCTGGTGCTCTCTGCTTGACACGGGGATGCCAGAGCACCTCCGGGGGGCCACTCCCCTCTCACAGCCCAGCCCAGGACTCAGAGGGGCAGTGACCCCCCACGGCCACACAGTGTAGGAGGCAGGGCAGACCTTGCCCCACTTGGCCTCTTATAGCCGTGTAGGGGATCAGGACCACCCAGAGCGTTGCCCCAGCCACTTCCTAGTCCTGCAGTGGGGCAAGATGCTGTGTCCCTCCCCGCCTTCCCCACTGCCCACCAGGATCCCCTTCCATTTTGTTCTCTCCATCAGTGGCTTCTCCTTCCCTATTTAAGTGCCCAGTGACTCACAGGCTTCTGAGTGTGAGTGTGCCTCACACAGCTTGCCTCCAGCCCGGGTTCCTGTCATGGCCCAGCCTGGAGCACCCTCTCCCCCCCCACACCCAGGAGGTCTCCTCTCTTTCTGGGAAGGTTCTCCTTTTCCATCTGGCTTGGGTGGCCAGCAGGCAGGCAGGGACGCCTCCTGGGTCATACTCCCTCAATCCCTCTTCCCCAGGGAAGACAGAGAAGGGTTCTATCAGACTTTCATTCATTCCTTACCACGTCCTGCACCCTCCTCTGCACCCAGCCTGCATCCAACCCCAGCCCTGCCCTGTTTATCTGTACCACAGCCCACTGGAGTGGGCAGATGAGAACCCAACTCAACTTGTCCCCACTCACACGGTTCACAAAGGCCAAGAGGGGACTGGAGCTCATGCATTCTTACTTCCAGAGCTGTGTTCATGCTTTCTGCGCCCAGTCACAGACCTTTGGGCATTGAGCATGAAGCTCCCCTGGCCCATACCACTTCTTGACCTTCTTCTAGCTCTCCCCATGTCTTCTCTGGCTCCAGTTTGGAAGCAGGAATGAGCCAGGGTCCCCTGTGTCTTTAGAACACCCAGAGAATGTTGTATATTCAGGGTGTTCAAATGAGGGAACTAGGTGCCAGGTTTCGGAGCTCACAGGCTTTGGGGCCACTTTTGTTGAGCAGAGCCAGACGCGGACAGGCTTGACCTCCGGGGGAGCAGGGGCAAGGCTCAGGGTTGCTATGGCAGCTGCAGGCTCCACAGGTCGGCGCTCCTGGGTAGGAGGTCCTGGCCCCGGGGGCGGGGGGGCAGGGCAGAGTCCACACCTTCCCAAGGCAGCCCCTCTATGCCACTGTTAGAAAATTCTTCAGCTGCCCTCACATCGTCCCGCTCTCCCTGTCTGCTGCCCCACCCCCCACTCTGCACACAGGGACCCAGGCCTCAGGACTGCAGAAGACCCCTGCTTCACAGCAGCAACGATCCCCATTGCCTCCCCTCCGAGCCAGGCCTGAGCCGAGCCTCTGGACTCAATTAATCCTTTGAGGAAGGTTGTGTTATCATTCCGCTCTCTGTCGAGGAAATGGAGGCAGGGAGAGCATCAGGGAGCAGCCTGACCCAGCTGATGATCACACAGCAGACGGGTAAGGACGTGATACTGGAGCCCGGGCATGGCCCCTCCCGCCACTGTCCCTGGTCACACCTCTGTCCTTGAGGCCCAGGCTACGCCAAGGCTACACGGGGCGCGGGCCACCAGGGGAGGGCCTGTCACCTGGCTCTCAGGACGAGGGCAGAGGTGCTGCTGGCCGTGCTACAAACGCCTGAGGACAGATGTCCTCTGTCCCCTGCCCAGAGCCTTCCTGGCACTCAGACAGCAGGGCCCCCCACCCCCGAACCTGACCTCACCCAGAATGCCCCGTCCCCAAGAGAGTTGTCCTCCAGGCATCTCCGCCCTGCAGCCATCCAGACCCTTCCTGGCCCTCCCCGCTCCACCCCCTGCCAGGAAGTCCTAAACCCTGTTGACAGGCCCAGAAAGCACCTGGCGAAGGAGGAGGGAGCCCAGGGCATGGGACCTCTTACTTGATCTCTGTCTGGCCGCCTGCCTTCCGGGCGATCTGCACCAGCTCCTTGCCATAGCGCTCCTCTGCTTGGGCCCTGCAGGAACAAAGCGCGGGCCCTGTGTCCCCACTTCCGCTGGCTGCGGGCCCTGGATGTCTGTGCTGCAAACTGAGGGCCCACCCACTCGGCCTCTGGGGGCCGGCGGGCCCTGCAGCCTCCTCCTTGAGAAGGTTAAGCCCCCAGCCCTTCTTTGAAATAAATGTTGGCCAAATGCCTGCACATTTGAGGGGACATCAGATTCTTGGCCCACTGGGGGGAGGCCCTGGCTGGGAAAAGTAGGGAAGTCACCCTCCCGAATCTTCAGAGCAGGGGGTGTCCCAACAGCAGCTTGGCTGAGTGGGCGGGGCCTGCTGCTTCCACAGCCCACTCCCCCTCCTGGCCCCCTCCCGGGTCTGGCTCACCTCTGCCTCAGCAGTTCCTCCACGTCCTTGCACATCTTCCTGCCATCCAGCAGTCTCTGCAGCAGCACCTCATAGCCTGTGTGGGCCGTGAAGTCCCTGCACTGGAACACGGGACAGAGGGGTGCGTGAGTGTGGGTGGGGCAAGGACCCCACTGCCGCCTCCAGGGAAAGTCTCTCTCCAGCCGCTGGGGCCTGACCTGCCTGTCCGCCTCCAGGCCCCACTCAGGGACAGGCTCTGGGGTTTCAGGAGCCGGCTTCACGCTGGCACTCAGTGGGGCCCCCGTCCGTGGATGCGCCAGGTGTGGAAGCCCTACGCGCCATGAGAGCGCCCAGTCCAGGACGCAGCAACTCCAACACAAGGTGGCCGTGGGAAGGGCCACCTCCAAGGCCCAGTGATGACAGCCTTACAGGGTGCCCAGCTCAGCTTGCTCCTGTCACAGTCCCAATAACCCTATTATCTCCATCATCCAAGGGAGCAAACTGGGGCACAGGTGGGGGAGGCTTGACCGCACAGGCCCGGCCTTGAACCCAGGCTGTCTGGCTTGAGTCCATGCTCTCCACCTCAACACCACATGGCCTCCTGCAACAACAGCACCAAGTGGTGTTTCTTGATTGACAACTGTGTGTCAGCTGCCGTGCCACACTCTGTGTGTGGGCTCAGGTGACCTTCTTGTCCCCACCGGGTCAGGTGGGCCTTGAGAGCGACTTCCAGGAGGCGCACACACCCTAACACATGCCTAGGATCCCTGGCACATGCCCAGCACCCTAGGGCCAGCCCTTAAGCAGGACCGTGGGGAAAGGGGTATTTGGGAGAAGTCTCCCAGACACGACTGCCCCTCTGCTGCCTGGCACTTGCTCAGCCCATCCTGGCGCTCCTGGCCAACAGCATTCTCCCTTCTCAGCCCTGTAAGGGATTCTGAGCTGCTGGTGCTAGAGCTGGGGGACGGAGGTAGTACTTAAAGGGCCTCCTAGGGCCTCCCCTGGGGCTAGGGAGTTGTGTTGGGGCCAGGCTGCACACAGGGCTAACTGGCAGGGGAGGGAGATGGAGAAAGTGGTGAAACATGATGCTGACAGCAGGGCCTTCCTGCGTCTCTGACCCAAGCCTGGCTCCCGCACCCATGCCTGAGGAAGGACCCCCAGCCCCCACCCTCTGGGATGCTGGGCCAGGCGAGCCCTGAATTTCAGCACCTAGTTTGTCTTCTTTTCCATCCCCATGCACCCCCAAAGCCTCGGAGACTGGAGAAAGGGTCCTTGCTTTCCTGAGCACACATACCACAATCCCATCTCAGACCTCAGCGAATCAGTGGGGCCACAACTTGGGGGAGGCAAGTCAAGCCCATCTTAGGGTCAAGAGCTGATGGTGCACCTTTCCCCATCCATGCCTCTCCTCAAATGCTGTGTATGGGTATGTAGGGAGAGGCAGGAGAGGAGTCTAAATCCAGGAGAGCTTCCCACAAGAAGAGGCATTTGAGCCAGGTTCTAGGAGAGAAGATGTTGTTCTTCAAGGTCTAAGTAGAATCAGACATGGTAGGAAGGGCAGAGATTCCACAGATTGCCTCAACTGGCCCTATGCCAGGTCCAGCCCTCCCTCAGCAAACTCAAAATAGTGAAATCTCCAGGCCTGTAGGATACCTAGGACTCCAAGCTTATTCCCTCCTCCATAAGCATCCCTAGAAATTCCTGAGGCCCAGGCTCAGCTGCCCACAGGGTGTCAAGCAGTATGTGTGGGCCCTGGCTGGCTATTCAAGGCCCCAGCAGAAGGAAGTCGTCCCCAGAACCCCTGCCAGCCTGTCCGGGGTCAGGCGTCACCCCCACATCTGGGCTGGTGTGGTTGGGCCAGGCTTGCATTTCTGTGGCTTTTGTGAGTGGCCATTCGCCCACTAACCAGCCAGCAGACCAGGGCTTTCCGCCTCTCAGTCCCTGCCCTCCCTCCAAACCCCCCTGGCAGAAGGTTGTGACAGATGGGGAGGGAGAGGAATCCGGAGCCTCAGCC
Organism: Leptonychotes weddellii; assembly: GCF_054177405.1. NCBI lineage: Eukaryota > Metazoa > Chordata > Mammalia > Carnivora > Phocidae > Leptonychotes > Leptonychotes weddellii. The sequence continues at coordinate 102,807,484 of NC_138377.1, forward strand.
TCCTGCCCTCTCCCCACGAGGGAGGCACTCTGAGCTGGCTACCAGCATTCAGGGCCCAGGGCCACAGACCAGCAAACTAGGAAGCATCTTGTCCAGTGCCCGTCAGTCCTCAGGGAAGCTGAGGCCCAGAGAAGGGAAGGACCTACTTCAGGAAACACGGGCAGAGGCAGGACAAGCATGTGGGCTTGCAGGGGACCTGTCACTGCTCCCCGGAGCCTCTGGGAGAGCTGGCGTAGCCCACCCCTGCAGCTCTGCTCTCCCCTCCTAGGCCCCCACCTGGCCCCAGCTCTCCAGGGGAGCCCCTCCGTCCTTACTGAGACGCCCAGACTGGAAAGACAAGCAAAACCAAACCTACGTTGGCCATTATGTAGGAGGCAGAAGGCAGCAAGGGGCCCTGCAGGCTGTGTCCCCAGGAGCTCAAGTCCCCAAAGTGCAGCAGGCTCAAGAATGGTGTTCAGCCTCTGCTCAGTGGCGTCAGCAACCGCTGTGGCCAAGTGAGCCATGGTCACAAGCGATGAGACTGTTCTGAGGAAGTGCCTGGCTCCCTAGGGGCTGCTCCCTCCCAGCGCTGCACCCCTCCCCCAGCCTGCACCCTCCTCCTCACCCCTACCCGACCACCTCCTCCTCCAGGGAATGGGTTCTGACTCATTACCCAGAGTTGGGCAGAGTCTGCTCAGGCTGCTGTTGAGGAAATGAATGAGCCAATCATTCAATTAAATAATCAATCAGTTCTGTAAGTTCACAGTCCAAGGCCCGGCCCGCATATCACCCCTGCGGCGGGGCGGGGGGGGGGGGGGGGGGGGGGGCTGGCCTTCCTTCCCAGCACCCCCCCCCAGCTCCACCCTCTAAGTGCCAAGCACTCGCTGCCAGTCCCCCTCCTTTACTGACTCACATTTCCACAATGCAGAAGCTACCAGGCAGGGCCTCACCCCTCCTCTGTCTACCCACAGCCTCTGTTGCCTGAAACCCACCCATGGCCTTCATCTTAGTGAAATTATGGGGTCTACCAGCCACACACTGGGAACATCACAGCAGTTTTCTTTTTTTTTTTTTTTTAAGATTTTATTTATTTATTTGAGAGAGAGAGAGGGCGCACAACGGGGGGTGGGGCAGAGGGAGAGGGAGAAGCAAACTCCCTGCCACCGGGAAACCCGATGCAGAGCTTGATCCCAGGACCCTGAGATCAGGACCTGTGCCAAAGGCAGATGCTTAACCAACTGAGCCACCCAGGCGCCCCATCACAGCAGTTTTCTTATTAAAAATGCCTCCCACCCACAGACGTAAGGACAGGGATGAGGAAACCCAAAGAGGGGAAGTGACTACCCAAGTTTCTCTCAAATGGTAAGGGTCAGAATCTGGGCTATGAACCCAGGTCTGCCTGTCCCCCAGCCCACATACCTACATCAGTGATTCAAGAGATAACCAGCACCGTTTTTCATTTTGAAACATCAAAAAATAATTTTAAAAAATTACTTTTGAAAATGATTACTCAAATTCTTTCCAGCTTAGATCAAAGCTGTATTTTGGGCTATCATCCAGTTACCATGGATTCACAGAGACCAGCTCTGTGCCCAGGCTGGGTCAGAGGAACTCTCCCCTGGAGAGGGGCCATGCTGGCTCCGCAGATGTACACCCTGGGAAGCAGCAGGCAGCCAGAAGCCGGGCCTGCGCCCGGCGGCACCCAGAACAATCCACCCTGGGGGAGGGTGCCAGGTGCTGAGAAGCTACGGTCCCCTCCTTTGGGAGGCCTGCTCAAGCCAGATGTGGGAGCCCAGGCCTCGCCATCACGCTGGATCGGGCCTCCACCCAGGGAGGCCCGATCAGGACAGCAGGATGTCTCCTGAGGCTCTAGAAGGAAATGCTCAGGAAAGCTCTGAGCAGGTAGAAGCATACTCCTGCCTCAGCCTTCAGGCAGTGTTGGGAAGGCCTGGGTGTCCCCGGCTGCCCAGGGACAGCCCAGCTGCTTCCTTCTCTACGCAGGTCTACGTGGCAGCCATCGCCCAGGCCTGTGCCCTGGCCCTGGCCCTGCCGTGCCCCCACTGGGTGGATAGAAAAACAGCCTTTGTACCCGCCACCACTTCTCCCTTTTCCTACCCATATCACTCTTGGTGGCTTCAGGGGCTAGACCACAGAGACCAGGGCCTGAGTATGGCATTTCTCTTCGTGGGACTTGGTTTCCTCATCAAAGAAGTGGGGGCAGAGGCCAACCTCTCCCCTGGCCCTGACAACCCGCTCCTCTAGGGCACAGCCCCCTCGGGGCAGACTGCGGCTGCCGAGTCGGGACGGTGCCCAGGCCGCGTCTCAGAGACCGTGCAGACTCCGGCAGACTAGCTGTGGGTCATGACCCCTGGTCATTCTCCCTCTGCCAGTGAAATGGGCCCAGCAGTTCCCACCACCTGAGGAGCAATGAAATGATGTGCACAGCTGAGAACAGTGAACAGAGATCATAGCATGCCCGGGGTCCAGTATGAGGCTGAGGATTATTTACCCCCATTTTACAGGTGAGGAAAATGGAATGCAGGGAGGTCACCTAACGTGCCCAGGGCACAGGCGGGATTTGAATCCAGCTCTCACAGGCCAAGAGCTTAACTCTTCACCTACCAATCTCGTGCCTCTCTGCAACCCCCCAAGCTCAGTGGCTGCTCAGCAAGGGGTACTCCCCAGGCCCTGCCCTGTCCCGGCCTGCCTGCCACCAGCCCCACCAGGCAGAGGCGTAAGAGGGGTTGGCATGCCCAGGAATCGGCAGACATTCTTCCTGGGGACCAAGTGAAGGGCTGTGGAAGGTAGCTGGGAAGAGCTGTCCTGTGACTTGCTGCTCACGAGAACTACCTGACAGGGAGGGAGGATCCCCCACTTGGGGCCCCATGGAGCGGAGGGCTCAGAAGCGGACAGCTGCAGGGAGCAGAGCAGGGGGATTCTCGGGGGGATGTGGTCAGCAGAGAACCCAGAAGAGAAAGAGCTACCCCCCGGGCCTCTGCCCCCTGCTACGCCATCAGCAGCTCCCAGAGCTCCAGGGAAATAAGACCTTTCACCCCTTTAGAGTCACTGACCCCGCACCCCATCCCGTCTGAGGAGACACCATAAGCAGGGGTTATGGGGAGAACATGGCAAGTGAAGAAATGGACCCCGTCCTTTCCCCATCGTAGGCTTCCCATGTGGAGTCGGGAGACTGGGAGTGTTCAACTGAACAAGAGAGAAATTCTGATAGGAGGTTGAACTGGATGAGTATACCGAGACTAGAAAAGGACTAGGAAAAGCTCTAACACAAAGGCCCAGGAGTGGGGAGGGGAGACCTAACAGTGGCTTTAGAAGGTAGAAGAAAGAAAAATTCAGTTGCCAGCTTGCACCCTACCAGGCTCAAAAACCATTTTGTAAAATGTTAACCATTTTTGTTGAAAGCCTTTCTAATGTCTGACATGCTCTTGGATTGATGGGCTCTTCATTCTTTAGCCTTAGGGGAAAAAAAAAATCACCTTTTATCAGTGGGAGAGGGGACAGAACAGGAGACTAGACTCACTCTTCTCACCCCAGATGCCCCGGAAGCCCAGGGCAGTAGTCCGAGCAGGCGTTCGGGGCCACACGATCCCAGTTTCACAGAAGGGACCTCTGCAGCCAGCGTGCCTCCCGTGGCCAGCTTCCTGGCAGCAGGTTACTGTTGCTTGTCTTCAGTGGACTGAGAAACCGAAGGGTGAAGATTATCAGGAAACTGAACTCTCCAGAAAGCAGCTCCCTGAAGGCGGGAAGTGGGTCTGTTTCCCTGCTGGGTCCCAGAGCCCAGCATCTGCAGTGCAAACACATTGGACGAGTGCCAAATAAATGTCTCAGGGAGGCCCTCAAGAGGATGTGGTTTTACAACTGCTGGCTCTGGAGATGTCCCGTGGAGGGGACCAGATCATTGGCTTGCGTTTCAGTGACTCATTACCCAACACCTTTACTAGCCAGACAGACTCATCCCCTCTACTTCTTAAAGCAGTATTATTGTCCCCATTGTACAGGTAAGGAAACTGAGGCTCAGGGTGGCTCAGTCCATGAGTGGCAGCCAGGCTCTTTTCAATGCCCTACAGCTACTACCCCACAGTGAGGCTCATCTCTACCATTCTTAATTGGCAAATTGAGGAAGGCAAAGGACCAAAAACCCAAGTGTGGCTTGGATGGGTGGATGGATAGATGGATGACCAGAGACTTCTGTAAGCAAGCTAGTTGCTTCCCTAGAGTATCCAGGGGCAGGTGGGTGAAGAGAGGGTCCCAAGCCCAGGTGCTTGAGAAATCGTTGAGGCCTGCAGGCCTTTGTGGGGCCATCAGGAGCAGAGGGAGTGTCTGTGGCTGGTGTCCCCAGAGGCCCAAGCCAGGACTCTCACGGGTAGAGGGAGGGAGGCCAACTCCAGATCAGCACAAGCAAGGGCCTCCCAAGACCAACCCAGGTGGTCCCAGATACGGCTGCACAGGGTCAGCTGCCTCAGCAGGTAGAGAACGCCCCCTCACAGGTCAGGGATTCAGCAGGGAGGGTGAGCTGACCCAAGGATTGGAGGGGTCCCTGCATAAGCAGATAACTGTGGGGTGATTTACAGCTTTTCTAAGATGGCTCAGAGTAGGTGCCAGAGGGAGAGAGCAAAGAAGGCAAAGACTGGACTTTTATTTTAAAGAAAAAAAGCACATTGAATGCAATTCGATGAGTGAATCTGGGTTCAGCTGGGCTGACAGGAGCTTGAGCTTAGAAATGAGTTTCCAGAGGATTCCATCTCTCCCCTGAGCCCCAGCCTCCCCAGAGCCTTCAGGGGCCCCCCACCCAAGCAGTCAAGCAGCAGGGCCTCTGAGATATCCAGGCGGTCACCCTGAGCCCTCCAGGGGCCTGTCAAAGCCCTGGGAACTTTCAGAGCCTCCCAGGAATCCCCCATCACCAGGTGTGGGGGGCAACACTGGCACCAGAAGAGGACCTACTGTGGGAGGGGGCGCTATTGTTGGAGGAAAGCCAGGATGAGAGAGGTTATGTAACTTGTCCAGGCCCAATTGTGTGGGCGGGCCTGCCTTTCAACCAGAATCAGTCTGGTTTGAAAGTTTTGTTCTTTTAGTTAGAGCTCCTCGGATTAGCAGGAAGGAAAGGTCTCCTACCGCACTCCCCTCCCCCAGGCTGTGAAGCCCTGCCCACTTCCCCTGCGCTCTCTCTAGTCTTAAAGGCCCAGCTCAACCCCCACGCCCCCTTCTCCCTCCTGCTTTATGAAACCAAAACGTGTAGAAAAAGTAGAACAGGGGAGGGACAGGGAGTGAACACCAGTCCAGGCAGAGGCCTGCAGGTGGGAATGAGCCCCTGAGATTCAGGAGACACCTCCGAGTGGTCCTGGTGAGACCTGAGGGGTGCTGGAGCAGGTGTCTGAAGAGGTCGCATGAGGCCAGCTGCAGGAGAGCCTCAGGAGCAGGTGTGGGGCCTTCCCAGGAGGTAAGGGGAACCAGAGTTCCCTTTCACGTTCCAAGTTCAGGGGAAGGGAGCTGGGTGGGGTGCAGTATTTAGAGGTCAGGGCTCTAAATACTTTGTTACCTCTAATCCTCAGAACCCCCTGGAATGTCAGGGCTGTGCCATAATTACTGCCCCACGTTACAGATGAGCACCTGAGAGTCAGCGAGGTGCATGACCTGCTTGGGCCACACGGTTCCTTTCCACCGCCCCCACCAACCTGATCTGGTAGCAGGGGCTCCCTTGATCTAGCCCTGGGTGGAGCAGGAAGCAGATGCCAGTGGGAAAGGGTGGGTAAGGGAAGCAGTGGGACGTGGAGGAAAGGAGGGAGCTGAGCCACTCCAGACCCTCAGCCCCGGAGGAGACTAACCCCTTCAGCAAGGACAGGCACTGTCCAGCCCCTGCCCGTGGCCGGCCACACGGGGCTCCTTGCCACACAGTCGTCAGCTTGTGGGTGACCAGCCAGAGACTAGAGGCTGGCAACAAAGGTCCACCTACTCTCCCTGCACATCCTGTTCCCCAAGTGTCACCGCTCCCACACTGCCTACACCTGCCAGGGGAGGCCCCACGGAACCCCACCCCAGGAGGAAGTCCAGGTAGCAGAATGTGGCAAGAGCTCAGGCATTGGTTTCTAGTCCTGGCCAGTTGCATGGGCACAGTCAGTGTGACCGTGGGCAAGTCACTTAACCTCCCGAGCAAGAGTCCCTCCTCTGTAAAATGAATGTGAACCTGTGGCCCACCGCTGGGCTCTGAGGACTAAATGGAGGAGCCCAGCAACGGGCACCTGACACTGAATGAGTTCCTGGAAAATGGTGCCCACTGTAATGAGTACATATTAAGTCAAAGAAAGGAAATAAAAAAGGAGAGCTAGGTTTGAATCTGGGCTGTAACTCTTATTTGGACTGGTTGCTTCCAATCCCTCAGACTCAATTTTTTTTGAATTTGTAAAATGGGAAGAATGATTGGACCATGTGCCCTCATAGGACTGACGTGGGGTGTCTTTCTTTGTGGCTGTGAACTGCTCCTCCCTTGGGCTTGAGACTTGCTCAAGAGACAGAGATGGAGCCCTGGAGCTGCAGAGCTCGCATTGCCACACCCTTTCCTGAAAGCAGGGACAGACCCTTGCCACCTCTGGAGAAAGCCCTTTGGCCTCCTCTGCCGGCCTTGGCAGATTCCGGGTCTCAGAGCCGACCCTGGGCTCTGGGTGCGAGCTGGGCCCCTGCACTTGCAGGGGGTCTGCACAGGGGGCTCCTTGCCCCTACGAGGCCATTAACGTGCATGTTGCCACGTCTCTATCTTCTAACCACAGACATCAATTTAATACAGACAAGGGGCCAGAGGCTCAGAGAATGGAGGGACTCACCAGGGCCACACTGTGAATGAAGTAGAATCAAAGCAGGGCATTGGGTTCTAAAGGCAGTGTGAGAGACAAAGATGGCACTCTCCAAGGAAGGGTTCTGTGTTGGAGGCTGGGAAATTGCTTTACCCTGCCCAACACAGCCAGTGTGCATCTGGCATAGAGCCACACTGCAGGAAATAGAGCAAGATGCCACCCCCTAGACCCTGTAGCGCTGGGCTACCTGAGGGACCCCTGGGCGATCTGAGACCATACGCTGGTTAACTTTCCCTGGAAAGGCCGGGGCCAGAAGTCCCGATTTTCATAGGCCCCTCAGGTCCAGGCAGGCCAAGACCAGGGCAGACATAAGTTCCCTGCAGGATCTTCCCATGATCCACTGAGGAAGTTGGTGACCCGGCCTATGGGCCGATGCTCCTTAAGAGTGAGAGCCGGTGGGACCTCAAGGAAGCCCAGGAAGCCGGGAGGTGGAACAACTACAGACAGGATCTCGCCATCTGTGTGCTCGCGTCTGTAATGATGGTCATTCCGACATGGAAGGGGATGGAAATTGACCCTGGAGTCAAAGGAGCGAATGTGGCTGATGTCAGAACCCAGGAAAACCAGATTCTCCCAGGAGGGTGTTTCCCCAGTGTGCCCAGGCTGGGAGAGTTATAGAAGGTTTGTCCGAGACTGGTGGCCAGTCCAGGCTGGGCAGCCACAGGAAGGTTCAAACCTCAGCTTCCTCACATATAAAATGGGAACAATAGAAACACTTCCACTCAGGACCTCAAATAGCCAATGATGTTGAAAAAGAACAAAGTTGAAAGACTCACACTTCCTGATTTCAAAACTTACTACAAAGTTAGAGTACTTTAAATAGTGTGGTACTGGCATAAGGACAGACATAGAGACCAATGGAAGAGAATAGAGAGCCCAGAAATAAACACATACATGATTTTCAACAAAGATGTCAAGATCATTCAATGGGGAAAGGACAGTCTTTTCGACAAATAGTGCCGGGAAACTGGATATCCACATGCAAAGGAATGAAGTTGGACCCATTCCTTATACTGTATACAAAAATTAACTCAAAAATGGATCAATGATCTAAATGTAAGAGCTAAAACCATAAAACTCTGAAAATAAAACAGGGGAAAAACCTCAAGATACTGACTTTGGTAATGATTTCTTGGATTTGACACCAAAAAGCACAGTTAACAAAAGAAAAAATAGATAAATTAGATTTTTGTCAAAATGAAAAACTTTTATGCATCAAAAGACACTAACAAGAGAATAACAAGACAATCCACAGGTTGAGAGAAAATATTTGCAAATCATATATATGATAAGGGATTCATATCCAGAATATATAAAGAAACACAGCAAACACAAATGATTCCAAATGGCTAATAAGCACACGAAAAGATGCCCAACATCATTAGTCATTAGGGCAATACAAATCAAAACCACAGTGAGACACCACTTCATGCCCAGTAGGCTGGCTGTAATTAAAACACACATGGGCACACAAGCGCGTGCACATGCACACTCACACACACACACACACACAGGTATTGGTGAAGATGTGGAGAAATCAGAACTCTCGTGCATTGCTGATGGGGATGGAAGTGAAGCAGCTGCTGGGGAGCGTGGGCTAGCCTTCTAAGCTAGTTAAACGTAGGATCACCGTATGATTCAGTAATTCCACTTCTAGGCAAATACCCCAAAGACCTAAAAGCAGGGATTCAAACAGAATCCCAGAACACTCATGTTCATAGCAGCATTATTCACAATATTCAAAAGGAGGAAACAACCCAAGAGTCCATTAACAGATGAATGGGTAAACAAAATGGGATATATACAGAGAATGGAATATTGTTTAGCCACAAAAAGAAATGAAATTCTGATGTCTGTTGAAACACGATGAACCTTTCCTTTTAAGGATTTTATTTATTTGAAAGAGAGAGAGAGAACAAGTGGAGGGGAGGGGCAGAGGGAGAGGGAGAGGCAGGCTTCCCGCTGAGCATGGGGCTTGATCCACCCCAGGGCCGTGGGATCATGACCCAAGCTGAAGGCAGATGCTTAACCAACTGCACCACCCAGACGCCCCAAAACATGGATGAACCTGAAAGACATGCTAAGTGAAAGAAGCCAGACACAAAAGAACAAATATTGTATGATTCCACTTCTATGAGGTTGCTAGCATAGGCAGATTCATGGAAAGTAGAATAGAAGTAGGAGATGAGGGGAGGGAGGTGAGGAGTTAGTGTTTAATGGGTACAGAGTTTCTGCTAGGGATGATGAAAAGTTCTGGAAATAGTAGCGATGGTTGTGCAACATTGTGAACGTACTTAATGCCGCTGAATCACACATTTAAAAATGGTTAAAGTGGGGTGCCTGGGTGGCTCAGTTGGTTGAGCGACTGCCTTCGGCTCAGGTCATGATCCTGGAGTCCCGGGATCGAGTCCCGCATCCGGCTCCCTGCTCGGCGGGGAGTCTGCTTCTCCCTCTGACCCTCCTCCCTCTCATGCTCTCTGTCTCTCATTCTCTCTCTCTCAAATAAATAAATAAAATCTTAAAAAAAAATGGTTAAAGTGGTAAGTTTTATGTTACGTTTATTTAACACAAGAAAAAAAGTAATCGTAGAAGATTATAAGGTTAAAAAAAACAAACACAAACCTCTACCCTCTACTCATTCCCAAGTGAGTCGAACGAGGTTGCATCAATGGTACAAGCCAGGTGCGCTCATCGTCAGCAGTGCATCCTGCTTCACCATATGATGGGCACCAGGGCTTCCGCCGCACTGGGAACACACTCAAGAACTCCGGAAAATAGTGATGCCCAGCCTCCCACCCTGAAATTCAGATCTAACTGGCCTTGGGTGTGGCCTGGGCATTGGGACCTTGGAGAACTATGGTCGTATAAGATTTGGCTCCCTGTTACATTTCTGATCTTATCTCCAAGTACCCCCACCTCGGTCCCTTGGTCCTAGCCACACAGATCTCCTTGTCCCTTGAACATATCAGGCACTCTCCTGCCTCAGCCCTCACCCCTCCTTTCCTCCCCAGTAGGGCTCAGCTTCTGTTTTCCCATTTCTGCTACTGGGAAGCCCTGAGCCCATCTGGCCGCCCCATCCCTGTGCTGGCTGTCATCTCTGCAGTACCAGCTGGCTCTTCCTATTGCCCAATAGTGGGTGCTGTCAACACCAGCGGAAGGGGCTGTCATTCGCCTACCTTCTCACCCATTGCTCAGGGCACCAGATCTTCGAAAACCACACACCTCCCGCTAACCCCCAGGGGCTCTCTGACCCAGGCCTGGGAAGGTAGCAGCCTGGCCTAGCCCAGTAACCCAAAGTCCACCTCGGTGGCATCCCCAGACCCACACCCCCTCTATGAGTTTTCTCTCTGCAAAACGGGAATAAGAATATCATGTTCACAGGGCTATTGTTGGAATTAAATGCATGTTGTTACTTGAAGCCATGGGGATGACTCTCTGATGGCAGAATTTAATATGCAATGGGAACAGAGTTGGGAAGGCATTCTGGGAATCGGAGGGTGCACACATGCGGCTCACCCTGGAGATGCACATGCAATCGTAAGTCTGGGTCCCTTCAAACCTGTTTCTGCTCTGCTAACTCCCTATGGTGAGCAGCGGGAGACGGTCCCCTTAGTGCTGCCCTTAGCATCCCCATCTCCAAAGCCTTTGTCTTAGGTGAGCATCACTCTGTTGTCCTGCAGATGAGGACACTGAAGTTCAGAGAGGGGAAATGACTTTCCAAGGCCCAGCAAGTGAAGGTGGAGGCCGGGTGAGGCTTCAAGGAAGCATTTGGCTCCTGAGCCTGGGGGGAGACCCCGCTGGAGCAGGTCCAGGGCAGGGCCCCGGCGTGGGCAGCCCCTGGGGAACAGGGGGCCACTCTTGCTGGAAGCCCAGGCAGTTTCAGTTTCCACACCCTTCACTGTGTGGTTTGTGGCATCAGCTAGACTCTGGGTGAGGAAGAAGGGCATCCCGCCCACGGCCTGCTGCCTCCAGGCTCCTTTGCAGGAGAGGAACATCCGCTGCTGGAGAGCATGCAGAGAGCAGAAGAAAGTGTCTCTGCCACCACTTCAGGCCGGTCAGGACCTTTCACAATCCGGCTGGGGCCTTACCTCCCTACCGGGCGCCCTGCACACCCCTGTGGGCCAGAAAACTGCCTTCCAAACCAACTGTGCCCACTTGCCCACTGGCACACCTTTGCCCTTGCCATTCCTTCCCCTGGAGTCCATCTGCCCTCCTGCGGTCTCCCAAATCCTTGCCCACCCTGCAAAGCCCAAGCAGGGCCCTCCGCCTCCATTCCAGGGGCTCCCCCTGCTGTGTGTAGGTGCCAGGAACAGCCAGGAAGAGTACAAGAGTCCGTGGGAATTGGAGTGCAAAGAGGGCCATTGAGAAGCAGATCTTGTTTTCTGCTAAGAATAAAATTGAAGGTGCGAGTGACTCTCTTGACCCAGGCCGCTGCGGCCAGTAAGTCCTCCAGGTCACCACTGCAGGCATCGAGCACAGCCACAAACCTCACACAGCTGACTGTGTCCTGTGGAGTGGGCGCAGATGACCCAGCTTCCCGGCCCCGGGCGACCACGTACCACAAAGTGTGCACAGAGCGTGGAAGAGGTAAGGCTATCGAACCACACATGTCGCCTAAAAACACCATCTTAGGCTTGAAAACAAGAATTGCCTGGTTTTGTTTTTAAATATTTTCCTTTTAAATGACATAAATAGGGGGCACTTGGGTGGCTCAGTTGGTTAAGCGTCTGACTCTTGATTTCGGCTCAGGTCATGATCTCAGGGATGTGAGATGGAGCCCCGTGTCTGCCTCCACACTGGGCAGGGAGCCTGCTTAAGATTCTTTCTCTCCCTCCCTCTCCATCACCTCCCCCGCCCCCCCCCCCACCATGCACATGCACATGTACTCCCCAGCGCTTTTTCTCTCTCTCTCAAAAAAATTAAAAAGAAATGACATACATAATCTGTGTTCACTTATGGAAAATTAAGGGGGAAATAGAAAAATGAGCTTACTTTCAAAGCCACAGAAATCAATGCTAACACGTAGGGGGGCCCCCCCGTTTGTCCTACACGAATTATAACTCAAACAAGAATCAACTAGCCTATCTTTTTGATTTCAGGGGCAGAGTAAGTCGGCGGCCCACAGACCTGGGTGGGAGTCCCCGCCCTGCCCTGGACATGTGACCTTGGAGTAGGCCTGCCCATGCCTTCATTCAGGAGATAGGAGGACATTGACAGAGAAAGAGTCTGTCCTCATTCCTTCAGAGGGCCACAGCCAGGGAGGCACGGAGAAGCCAGCTGGTAGCAGCAAGGGCAGGACAGCTAGGGCCTCCCTCTCCCATCTCCTGCACTGTCTGCGTACGAGCCCCTGTTGCTCGGGAAGACCCACTCCTCAGCCACTGGCCTCCTTGATCTTCAAGGCCATCGGGGCCTGCCCTGCTGCAAGTTCTCCCCCAAAGTCTGAGCAGCTTCAGTTCCCAGCAGAGCCCCTCCAGGTCTGGCCCTCCCAGCCCATCTAGGCCACTCTGGTCCCTCCTTCCTGCATCAAAAGGCTCCTGCCCAGCTAGAAACGTGGCCCCATTCTCTCACCCAGGAATGTCTCCTCTTCTGAGAATCCACCCAAGGAAATAATCCTCAAGTGAAAAATTTTGATACACAGAGATCTACCCATTGCCTCTCTGTCCAGAAGAATGAATAACTGGCAGCAGCAACCTAAATGTCCAACAATAGGGGATTGGATAAATGAATCATATGTCTACCAAACCCACAAGCTGGACTGTGTAGCCATTAACAATGGTGTTTTGAAACGAGGAAATCACACCCACACCCACACATGTTCAAAATGGAATTATGCTGAAAAGCAGAGGGGAAGGGTGTCCACAACAATGTGAGTACATTTAACCCCACTGAACTGGACACTTAAACGTTAGGATGGTGAACTTCATGTGAGGTATACTTTACCACAGTTAGAAATCAGTTTTAAAATGCAAGAAAAAGAAAGTCGGGGAGAATACAACACTGTGTACACAATCTGCTTGCACCTACGTAAAAATAATCTTAGGGAAACACAGCGAAATATTACCAGTTGTCTTTGTGTGATGAGACTAAGGGTGCTTTTTTCCTGGTTTTCTCTATTTTCCTTTTAGGATCTTATACTTAGATGAGAAGGTATATACATAGTTTCAAGTGCTCAGAACAGAATCGGTGCCCAGGGAACATGAGTCTCTCCTGATTTTCTCTGAGGCACCAAAGTGGGGCCTCTCTCCTAAATGCGGAACCTCGAAGTCTCAGAACTGGGAAGGGAAGGAGCAACAGCAGCTGAGCCGGCACATGGGGGAGAGGTGGGCCCATCCTTAGCCCCCTGTGTGTCCCTGGTGAGTCATCCCCCCACCCGGAAAGTGGTGTCTTCCTCTGTCCTCTGTGTGTTGGGGAGCTCAGCTCCTCCCAGCTGGCTGGTTTCCAGATGAGGCTGGAGCCTAGCCTCAAAGGGGAGCAATGTGGCTACGAGTCAGAGGGAAAAGTTCGGGCTTACTTCCTCCACCGCCTTGGTAGTTCCTGCCCAAAGCAGGGGGGAGATGTCACTGTAGTATGTGGCCCAGCCTCCTCAAGCCCTTACTCTGCCTTTAACAACCGCCAAAGGGATAGGATGGGGATCTCGATAAAACCTGGTCCAGAACTAGGTTTTCCCTCTTAAAACAACACCCAGTGGCTTGTTTGCATGGGTCTGGGAGGGAGGGGGAGGTGGGTGAGAAGGCACAGCTCCGAGCCCTGTGCCTTGCCCAGTTAGTAGGGAAGCTCAGTCTTCAGTGCTGGACAGTGACTTCCTTGAGGGCAAGACAGTCTCCTTCACCTGACTGGGTGTGGGGGTGAGGCTAGGGGTCCAGCTGAGACCACCTAGCAGAGAATACCGCCCGGCAAATATTTGTAGAATATAACTAAAGTGAAAAGAACAAGAAAAATGGGTTCAGGAAGGGACCATGGAGGCATTCACCGTTCATACCTTTATTCCACAAACACTGAACACTGTGTTGAGGATGCAGACCGCTGTTTTCTGCAATAGAGTCTGGCTGCCTGCTGGGAGCAGAGCCACTGGCAAGGCGAGATTGGGAGGTGGGGGACGGGACCCTGCTTTCTCTGGGCTTCTGTGCCCCTCTGATTCACTGCTGAGGCAAGTTTTACGAGATCTAAAGCCCTCTCATCTCAGGTAGCTGGTATTCTCACCCCCAACTTTGTCTCACTGACTGGCCCCGCTCTGAGGCCCAGCCACTAACTTCCTGCAAAGCTGCGATGCTCTTGATCATCTGTATAACAGAAATCAAATTATCCCTCCCCTGTGGCTAGTCCACCTCTGCCTCACTCCACAGTGGCCTGCATCTCAATGTTTTGCCACAGGAAAACACAGGCTATAAATAAATACCAGGTGGCCACATGGATGAAATGACAAACACAGACCTACCGAGGGACAGAAGCAGCTAGCTCCCATGCTGAGTGTTCCCACCACCTCTGAGCCATTATGTCTGCTTTTTAGAATTTTTTGGTCTCCCTGCTATTAGGCTACCAGCTCCCTGTGAAACAGTTCAGGCCCACCGATATTTATCAGTCACCAACTGTCAGGTTCCACGTAGACCCCTACTAAACGCTGCACCTATAAATTAAAAGACCACATGACTAAGCTTGTTAAAATTGTGGGTAAAATTAGAGTTCATGGGCCCTAACTGAAAAATGATGGGGCAGCTCATATGAGTAAAGTATATGAGCTTTAATATAAGCTCTTAGTGCCTCAGAAACCACTTTTGTTTCCCTCTCTCACTGTGAACTAGTGCCAGGAACAGGGCTAGCTCTCACCTGCGCTCGGGAGGGTTGAGAGTGCTATGGTATTAGACGTGATCCTTCTAGCTCACGGGCCCCCTTCCACTACGTAAGACTACTCATTTTCCCAAACTGTGAGGCTTCGGGTTTAATGCCTTGGGCTACGGTGGGGGGCGGGCTGGGGGAGGGGCAGGCTGGGCTCTGTCCCTCGTACACAGCAGTTAGATCACTATGTCTTTTGTGTTACAGATTTGTCTGTAAATTGAGCTTCCAAATTCTTCTATCAGCCTCATCTGATCTTCTTACTTCTCTGGGAGGTAAGAAGAACAGAAATTTCCCCTCCATTTTGCTGATGTGGCCCAAAGATCCAATGACCTGCTGTGCTGATAGAGGGTGTTAAAACACCCTGGGTGAGAGCCTGGACACTGGAGCCAGGCTGTCAGGGTTTAATCCCCGCTGGGTGACCTTGGGCAAGCTACTTAAGTTCTCTGTGCCTCAACTACCTCCTCTGAATAATAGGGATGATCTCATCTACCTCATCAGTTTAAATGAATGAATAGATAAACAGTCCTGAGAACAGTGCCTAACTCATCTTTAGTACTCAGTGTTAGCTGTCCTCATGGGCTGGGCTGGCCTGAGCATCAGAGGGGTTCGAATTCAGAGGCCTGGGGGCAGTGATGCTGACAATGACCTTCTTTGGCATTTGCCCAGGCTCAGGGTGAGAAGCTCCCACTGGCCACTTCTCTCCCCATCTGTCTCTGGTCGTCCCTAGGCTAGATCCTCACTGCAGCCCAGGGAGCCAGCAGGGGAGGGGAGGAGGCACCTGGAGCTCATGAAGCCTGCAGTGGCTCAGAGGTGGGACACGCCCAGAGCATGGCTGCATGTCCCTTAGAAAGCTGCCACAGGTGGGCTCCTTTTTCCCTGTGCTGCCTTCCCTGCCACACCCTGCCCCCCCATACCATCCCCCACTGCCCAGATCCTGCCATGGGGGCTGCTCCTTGCCAGAGCTCTGCCCTCGGGAAGGTGGGGCCAAGGGCCCTGGGCTGGGACAGATGTCCTAGATGTAAAACGGTCTGCCCTGGCCTACCGAGTGCCCTGGATTCCCAGGCCCTACCTCTTCGCCCCACTTCACACTCTCAGTCGGAGCAGAGGTGATGACTCACTGCCCCACCCCCCACTGCAACCCCCGCCCCTTTGTGAGGGCCCAGCTGCCAGCTGGTGCTTGGGTTGGGCTGAGCCAGGTCTGCCTCCGTTGGCATCTCTGACCTAAGCCCACCTCTTCTTTGTAGAGATGGGGAAACGGGAGCCCAGAGAGGAACAGGGTACCCTCCCCAGATGGCCCTCTGACCAGTGTGTGGTCAGGGCAAGTGGGAAGCAGGCCATTCGCATGCTGGCCACAGGCCCCAAGCAGAGCACGGCCCGGAAGGGAAGGAAGGCTTGGCTCATTAGCTCTCATCCTCCTGGCCGTAGGCCCCAGGAAAGGGCCCAGGGAGGGCCAGGCTGCTGGCTGAGGCTGAGCCGGCTGAGTGAAGGACCAGGGAGTCCTCTGCGGGGCTGGAGGGGGGGCACCCTCAGGACAGCCTCATTCCCCAGCTCTAACCGGAGAGGTCTCAGCTTTGTCCCCACAAGCCACTGGGGACAGCCAGAGCTTGAGACACAGAGGGGAAGGTAGAGGCACAGCTGCCCGAAAAGCTGGGGGGATCCGGGGTCCAAGTGGGCTCGCAGGCTGCGTGGGGCCCACACCAAGCCATCTCGCTTCCCGAGCCTGTTGGGTGCCGCTATTTCATGGGGGACAAGGACTTGAAGTACACCTGCACTGAACTGAAGAAAGGAAGCAAGGAATTGCCCCGCCTTGCTGCCTCCTCAGAGGACCCCGAAAGTCTGCGAGCAAGAGAGGTTGTGTGAGGGGAAAAGAATTGTCATTCGGCATGCCAGCAAGGTGCTGGGGACTTGATTACATTAGACGGCCTCTTTAAAGTCTCCCATTTGGTTGAGATGCTTATTAATATTGATCTGGACTGTAGAGCTGGGGAAAGTGAGGCTCGGAGAGGTCAAACAGCTCGCCCAGTCTCTAAGTAGCGGAGGCAAGACCCAAATTCAAGTCTGTCTGGTCCCCAAACCCTTGACTCCCACCTTCACCTCACATGGCCTTCTCAAGCTCTCACCCACATATTAGATTCTCCTACAAAGATCCTGCAGTGGGGGGAGGGTCCCCCAGAGAAGTCAGACCTGGGAGTAGAGAGGATATCCCTTGCCCACCGTGGTGAGGTTTGCAGAGAAGTCAGTACCCCAGACCAAGGACCCCCTTCTTCTCCCAACTCAGAAGGGACAGAAGCTCAGGTTATGCCCCAGGATAATTAAGGCCAAAAATCGACCGCTATTTTTATGAGAAAACCCCCCTCCTGGAGCCGCATCCCCATTAACTGCCACTGGGAAATTTCAGCCCCGCTGGCCCTCCCAGAGCCCGTTCTGCTTGTTCAGTGCCCCACCGTCTTCACTCACCCAAAAGGCATCTCTGAACTGAAGCTGGGGCAGCATCCTCAGGCGAATGCCACGGCAAAGCTTGCTCTCCTGCCACAGGCAGGGCTGAACGAGGGCCAGGAGCCAGGCGCACCGTCCCAGGCCCGACAGCGCTGGCCCAGGCCCCCCTCCCCAGCCGGCGCCGTCTGCAGCGCCTCAGAAGGCGGCCGCAAGCCAGAGAGGAGCTGCCGGAGGGAGGAAAAGGGCTCAACCTGTTTTGTTTGGGGCTAGAATCAGCAGCAAAATGAGGAAGGAGCAGTGGCCTTCCAGTGATGGGAGGGCGGGCCCTGGTGTCCGGCCGGCCCCTCGCCAGCCCTGTGCTGATGGAGACGCAGGCAGGCTGCAGCACTGAGAGCACAGATACCAGCCCGGGGTGGGAGGCTGCAGCCAGCGGGAGAGGCAGGCTGGCGCACAGGCCAGGCGGGAAGGCAGCCTGGGGCCTGCGCAGGAAGGTTTGTGCAAGTTCCCCTGGGGCAGGCACCAGGGCCCTCGCCCACAGGAAGTGGAGTCGCAGGGCTCCCTTGTGCAGCCCCGCCTGACACCCGCCACCCTGCTGCCCGCCTCCCCTTGTCCCCTTCCAAAGCCCTCGCTGGGCCATGCCCAGTGGCCAGAAACTTCGGGAGCCTGAAGCCCACTGAAGCTGTGGGCAAGGACAGGGCAGGAACCCGAGTGCTGTTGCCCACCACCCCAGCCCCATGCTGAGCCAGGCGCAGAGCTGCTAGACTCTCCACCCCACCCCCCCACACCAGCAAACTGTACTTGAGAGGCTCACTCAGGCCCAGGACATCGCTATCATTCATCAAACCCTGGCTGCCTGGGGCCCTGATCCACAGCCCGCCCTCAAGGAGCTCACAGTCTGGGGGCAGACAGCTGTGTGTTGGGGGGTGTGGGAGATAGAGATGGGGTGAGCAGGTAACTAGCCAAGGGAGAAGAGCCTGAGCTCTCATAGGCACTGCCCCCTAAATCTCCAGATTACACACTCTCTGGGGCAGGAAGCCCCCCCGGGCCCCCCCCAGGGAGATGGGAGTCTTCAGGTTGAAAGACTATGGTTCAACTGAGAGACAGGATTATAAAGGCAATGTGGGAGTCTGAAAACCCGGGTTGAGGTCCCCGTTTTTGTTTTGTCTGGCCTCTGTCCTTTAGTGGTTGAGTGGGTGGTTTATCCACCCTCCAAGTCTCTGAGCTTCAGTTTCCCTATCGGCCACCCCCGTCCCCATCTTTAGAAAGGAGACAATGTTGAGAATGTTACCGGGATTTTCAGTTTGGTTGGGCAGGTGCTGGGGACACTGATCTTGGAAAGAGCCTTGGGCTGCCGCCCCAAACACAGCCCCAAGGAGCCAGGGCCTGCCACTCAGCAGAATATGCCTTCAGGGGGGCCTGTGCCCAAGCTGGGTAGGTAAGAAGGGATGAGTCAGCCTTGTCCACAAATCACCACCCTTACCAATGCCTCCTTTACCACCGACTGCAGGTGGTAAGACAGATGAAAGCTCGTGTGGAAGACAGCTCAGCTCCCAAGTGCCAGTTATGTGTGCCCAGGGTTAGAGATGGGATACACCCATACTTCTGAAATAGCCGCCCCAGAGAGAATCCTTCAGGGAGAACTGCAGAGCAGTGGGGCTGCCCCTGGTAGACCCCGACCTCCAGAACCCTTAGGTTTGAGCCAATAAACATCTTCAGCATAGAAGGCACCCACATTTTCTGTTGCTTGCAGCTGATGATGTAGCTAATGGTATACATATCACCTTGAACCCTGAAGGCCAAATGCGGAGGCTGCACCTTATCCTACTGATCTCTGATAGCACTGACTCAGCCTCCCTGGCCTCGGTTTTTCCATCTATCAATTGGGGTGATGCCTCTAGTTCTGGAGGCAGACTAGAAACCCGCTTGTGATAGAAGGCTTCTACCCTCTCAATGGCAGAAAACTTCACAGCCTGGCTCCTTCCGCTGCCTCTCCAGGGGTTCCTCCCATCACCCCCAACAAATTTCTGCTCCAAACAGGTCTTTTCCCTTTCCCCAAAGGTACCTTTCCACTGCTACACTTTTCCCTTCTGCTCTCCAGCCTCCCTCTTGGCATTCCTTCCTCGACCTTCCTTACCTGGGCAAATTCCTCCAGGGCCTACCTCAAGGACCCCGCACAGGAGGCCTTCCTTTCCCAATTGCTCTGGTCTAGCCAGGATGGCCCCGGAAAGATTACCGTGCTGGTCGCGCGCCAGATCAATCGCAGAAGGAAGTGATGGGAGGCATCCAAAGAGGCTCCCAAGTTCTCGGCTGCAGAGGACTTCCTCCTCCCCTTACCCCACCCCACTTTCCACAGCTCCCAAGGCCAGGCCGCCCGAACAGCAACTCGGCTTTGGAGCCCTTGCCTAGTGCAGGGGACACCATGAAGCTTTCTACATAGCCCACCACACTTAGTCCTCACCTCACCTAGTCCTCACCTCACCATTGCCTCCACTTCCCAGGGGAGCAAACTAGGGAGTCAAGTTTATGTGACTAACCCAAGGCCTCACAGCCTGTGAACAGAGTACTGGGCTTCAGACTCAGGTCCGTCTGATGCCAAAGCCCATGCACTTGATCTCCATGGGTGTCTTTTATCAACAGCCCTCTCTTAACAATGGGTTTCACCCTTCCTTTCTCCAGTTCTGCCTCCAGAACCTCTCACCTCAATCCAGAGCTGGAGAAACTGAGCCTCAGGAGGTTGTTGGGGCTGGTGGTGTTATTGGGTGAGAGTCCAGCGCTGGCACACCTTGTCCAAGTTCACTGTGTTATTTGTGTCCATTGAGAACATGGTGGCTGCAAGAAACATAAAACCAAAGGGTCTGATGTGGAGGAAGTGTGTTATCTCCCACAGGTGGGGCCAGAGACAGTGTGGCCTCCAGATGGGGTACGTTAGGGCTTCAGCTCAGTGTCTCTGTGGTTCTCCTCCATTTCTGTCTCCCCCTGGGCCTGCTGCAGCTCTGCACTATCCAAACAAAGCCACATCTACAGGAAGAGAAAGGCTACCTCTCCTTGCATCTCATTTTCTTCAAAGTCCTCTCCACCCTCATCCTCCCAGGAGACCTCCCCTGCTGTCTCGTGACCAGAAGTGAGCCACATGTTCACACTTCACCACTGGGAAGGAGATCCCTTGGGGTGTCATGGATGTTGGGAGCCAACCACCGTGACTACCACAGCCTTCTCTCAGCCAAGTCCACAAACACCGCGGGGCACCCACTCCTGCCAGGCCTTGTTAGAACTGGGGCCCAGAGGGCAGGCAGACCTGGTATCTGCCTGGAGAGGCCCACAGACAGGTTCTAGAAAGATCTCTCCTGATGAGAAGTAGCTAGGGGTGGGGGGTAGGGGGTAAAGTCAGAAGAGGGTGTTATAATACCCCTGATAGAGAGAGAGTGAGATGAGGCCTAGGCGGGGCACCCAGGATGGAAGAGATGGACAGCAAGCCATGGAGGAGGTGGAAAAGCAGGACAGAGACACCTGAGTGCCCCTCAGAAAAGGGAGATCTTTTCGGGCCTCCCTCAGTCACCAGCTCCCCCAGGGAGGTGAATCCAGTCCTGAAAATCACAGGTTTTTAATGACTGTTCCAGTTGCTTCAAAACTCACTTTGCCTTGAGGTGCAGGTGGCTATGCCTCAGGCCAGGCTCTGGCTCCTCTTTTAAGGGGGCGCCCCCTGCCCAGGCAGAGCCCCAACCTGTTTTGCATGGTATTTGAACACATCTGCTTGAAGGATTCAAGATGTAGTAGGTCCAAGGACTGAGAATAAAATGCAAAATCAGTGTTACATCGATCACCATCGCCAGCCCCTGGGCAGGGCTCCGCTCCGGAAGCCACTTCGTTTATCCTTTTGAGCCAAATGAGCAACAAAATCAATACTATTAGCCACCGTTGAGGGGATATCAGTACCTGCAGGACCTGCATGCATTTTACATGCTTTAGCTCATTGACTGCTTTCTACCAGGACAAGCTACATCATTTGTGGGGTCAAGGCAAACTGAAAATGTAAGACCTCTTACTAAAACAGCAAGGACAAAAATCGCCACTAAAGGCACTAAAATGTAAAGTGTTTCCCTTGGCCGTGTTCTCTCAGTCTGTCCTGGTGCTTTACTTGCTATTGAATGTGCTTCTGCCCAAACCCCATCAGCTGCTGGGTTTCCTCTCCGGCCCACTGCTGGACGGAGTTCCCTGGCTAGGGGCAGGGGAGTCAGCCAGTCCTCTCCCCTGCCCCCGTGGATAGCAATCCCCAAGGGTTTTGCACACTCAAGCCAAGATGCACTTTTCTTTCTTTTCTTTTCTTTTTTTTGAAGATTTTATTTATTTATCTGACAGAGGGAGAGAGAGAACAAGCAAGGGGAGCAGAGGCAGAGGGAGAAGCAGGCTCCCCACCGAGCCGGGAGCCCGATGTGGGGCTCAGTCCCAGGACTCTGGGATCATGACCAGAGCCGAAGGCAGATGCTTAACTGACTGAGCCACCCAGGCGCCCCAAAGATGCACTTTTCACCTGCATCAGGAATGGGAGAAAGACTACCAATGCCCCCCCAAGTCACCTGCTGAATGTGCCATGGTTCTGTCAGCCTAGGGCAGTGACAGCCACCGACATGCCCCATCCTGAGGTGCCACCAGGCAACCCTGAGCCTCCCCACACCTGCACCCAGGTCCCTGGTGGGGGCAGAGAGTGGCAGTGGTTGCTAGGCAGGAGTGGAGGAAGGAAGCTGAGAACCAACGCAGGGGAGGTAGTAGGAGCCAGGACCACATAGGAGCCAAGGTTCCAAGCCCTTCACTGTCTCATTACACAAATTCGAAGATAATATTATTAAGAATTTCAAGGGGCTCCCGGGTGGTGCAGTCGGTTAAGCGTCCGACTCTTGGTTTCAGCTCAGGTCATGATCTCAAGGGTCCTGAGGTTGAGCCCCACGTCGAGCTCCGAACTCAACGCCGAGTCTGTTTGAGTCTCTCTCTCTCCCTCTGCCCCCGCCCTACTCTTGTGCGCTCTCTCTCTATCTCTCTCAAATAAATAAATAAACCTTAAAAAAAAAAAAAAAGAATTTCAAGATGGCAACCGCAGAGCATCAAGCCCCAAGCGCAGGGCTCTTCTGAGCAACGGCAGTCCACATACCTGTACTAGTGGCTCATCCCTGAAGCCAAATCTCTTCACTACTGTCTGTTTCCCACACAACAGAGTAACATTTTCAGACCCAAATTTGATCATGTACCTCCCCATTGTCACCTTGCTATGACTTCCCATTGTTCTTAGGACAATGGGCATTGTTCTTTTTTTTAAGATTTACTTATTTATTTGAGAGAGAGAGAGGGAGCAGGGGTGCGGGCAGGGAAAGGGAGAGGGAGAAAGAATCCTGAAGCAGACTCCCTGCTGAGCACAGAGCCTGACACGGGGCTCGATCCCAGGACCCTGAGATCATGACCTGAACTGAAACAAGAGTCGGCCACTCAACTGACTGAACCACCCAGGTGCCCCAGTGGTCATTGTTCTTACACAGCTTACAGACCCTGTGTGCTCCAGCCCCAGCCTACCTTTCAACCTCTTCTCATACAGGAAAAATCTGAAGCAAGAGCTTGGAGCATCCCGGAGAGGGGAAGAGGCTGTAAAGGAGTGTCTCAAAGCTACTTGGTGACATCAGGAAGCCAGAAGGCCTTTACCATAAATTTCACTTGGAAATGGCATTGCCTGTGGTCCAAGGGACATTTTTTTTTGTTCCTTTCATTTCTAACACGCTGTCTTAATAACATCTGTCATTCTCCAGGCAGGCCAGTCAACACATGCATCTCCTTCCTTCCTGGAGGAGCAGAGTGCATGTCCATGACGTTGGCCATGGCTGTCAGGTGCCCAATGGCTGAATCGAAATGTTCCTGTACCTAACCACTGTGGTCCCTTGTTCCTAGGGGAAGCCAGCAGAATCCCTTCAGGTGGCCAGAGGCACATGTCCCCTGGACTGGGGCTCACACTTTCAACCCCACCTACCTTGTCCGGGAACAGAAAAAAACCCATTGCAGTGCACTATTAGCCACCGTTGAGGGGATATCAGTACCTGCAGGACCTGCATGCATTTTACATGCCATCAGCCTCTACTAAGCCTTCCTTCTGGGGACATGAAAACAAGGCACGGCTCCTGCTAGTCTGGTGGGGGAGGAAGCCCAGGTGCGGACATGTGCTGAGTGACAGGGCAACAGTGAGAGAGAGGCTCTGCTGGGAAGTCCTCCCACAGGAGGGGATCTGGGGCCTGGTAAATGAGAAGGAACTCACTGGTGAGACCAGGCAGGATGAAGGGAATTCCAGAAAACCTGCCATAGGCTGTTTAGAGTCTCACTGTATCCGGCCCTGTGCCAAGAACTTCATGTCCGGTAGGTCTCACTTCATCCTGCAGATAGAAAAACTGAGGCTCAGAGAGGTCAGTTAATTGTCAGAGTCCCATCCTAAGTGGAATCTTTCCTCCCTAGGGTGTGGGGCTGGAGGTGAGAGGCTAGGCCAGGGTCTGGGGCAAAAGCATGATGGGAAGGGAAAGAGGGGAAGTCCCCAGCTGAGGAGGAAGTGCGGACACCAGGGGCCAGGCTGGCAGGGGTTAGGGCTCCCACGTAGTATCTGTCACCCGAGGAGATATCTTCTCCCAGGTCCTTGATGGTTCCTGAGGGTGTGACCCTCAGCCCCGAGGCCGTGATACAGATTGTTTTTCAGTTTGCACCGGGAAAGCAGTTGCAAATAGCAAGGCTTCTTCCCACTCAGACAGCTCTTCTGACTTGACAAGAAGCTTTCAGATTTACTAATTCGCAGCCGCAAGACTGTAACTCTGAGTTTCCAAGCACTGTGAGTCTTCAGAAGCTGGGGTGCTGCTCAGGATCCTGGAATGACATCAAAGAGGTGCAAAGCGGCCAGTGGGCAGCTGGCAGAGTAACCAAACAGAGAATCAGACGTGGGAAGGGGCTCCCTCAGTGAGGGCCAAGAGTCACCACCACCAGCTCACTGGCCGGAGGACAGAGGCCTGCGTGATGGAAGGGCCCACAAAGACCATCTGGAGGTTCTCAAACGACAGGACGAATGCCTCCCAGAAGCCCTGAGCGATTTTGTAAAAAAGTATAAGGCGAGCCTCCAACTTAGACCTCCTGACTGGGAGGGGGCCGGGGAATCTGCATAGTGTGTAGGTTTCACAAGTGAGGCAGACATAGACCCTTGGGTCAGAACTCCTGCTATCATCCTACTGCTTCATTTTACAGACTGGGAAACTGAGGCCCAGCAGGAGCGAAGCACTCGCCTGACTCTAGCAGGGAAGGCAGGCTGTAACCACCTCCCATCCACCCCAGCCCCTGGCCCCGCCCTCATCCCCGCCCAGCCTGTTTGTGTTTTCTATTGCGCCGCTCTCTCGCCTAAGAACTTCAGAAGTTTTTCGGCATCCTCTTCCCAGTTGGGTTGGTTTTAATTTCGTCAGAAAATGACTTGTTCACAGTAAGGCCAAGCTTGATTCTGGCCTAGTCGATGTTTACTTATCACTGAGAACTTGGGATTCGGAAGCCAGGAGACCTTGACTTCACTTGGCGGCCGGAACTCCACGAAGTTGAGACAGAAGGAGGGGACCCCGGATGTAGACAAAGGTTCCCTCGGCGTGCGCCGAGCCCCGGAGCCGAGAAAGTTGCGGGCGGGTCCAGGGAGGGGGCATCGAGCGCTAGACTTGGAGTAGGAACAGCGGGGTTTGAAACCTGTCCCAGCCTCACCTCGCCAAGACTCGGTTTCCTTATCTGAAAAAACGGGGATAATGCGCCTCTGTATTTAAACAGGGTTGCTCTAAATTAGAGCTTAAATAAGGTGTTTCTAATGTGCCTAGCCCAGACGTTGAGAACATGAAGAGACGCCGAGCCCAGCTCGCACACACAGCAGGCTTCCAACCCACGGTGGTGACGCCTCGGACACAGGGCATTGTCGATGCCCATAGCCCTGTGCTCTCAGGCTCAGCGGGAAAAGCCTCACTCTCAGCGCTTCTAATAGCAGAACCAGGCTGAAGAGTGACTGGCAGCCTGAGCAGCGTGGGGAGCTGCCCAGACAGCAGACTCTCGTTAGACCATGAGACCCCCTGTTCTGGGGGTGCTGTTGTCCAGCTCCTAGTTCCCTCCCAAGCCTGGCCCTCAGCAGCACCCTCCTCCGGGTTATCTGTAAGAGGCATGTTTTCCAGTATGGAGGTTCCTCAGAAAGTTGAAAACAGAGCTACCCTATGACCCAGCAATTGCACTACTGGGTATTTACCCCAAAGATACAAATGTAGTGATCTGAAGGGGCATCTGCACCCCAATGTTTATGGCAGCAATGTCCACAATAGCCAAACTATGGAAAGAGCTCAGATGTCCATCAACAGATGAATGGATAAAGATGTGGTATATATACACCATGGAATATTACACAGCCATCAAAAGATGAAATCATACCATTTGCAATGAGCTGGATGGAACTGGAGGGTATTATGCTGAGCGAAATAAGTCAATCAGAGAAAGACAAGTATCATATGATCTCACTGATATGTGGAATTTAAGAAACAAGGCAGAAGATCACTGGGAAAGAGAGGAAAAACTGGAATGAGATGAAACCAGAGAGGGAGACAAACCATAAGAGACTCTTATCTCAGGAAACTGAGCGTTGCTGGAGTGGAGGGAGGTGCGGGTGGGGCAACTGGGTGATGGACACTGGGGAGGTATGTGTTGTAATGAGCACTGGGTATTATATAAGACTGATGAATTACAGACCTGTACCCCTTAAACAAATAATACATTATATGTTAATTAATTGAATTTAAATTAAAAATAGTATTGGGGAAAAAAAGCATGTTTTCTCATTTTTTAAAAAACGTGTACATTTTTATTTGGATATGATTTTAAATTTAGAGAAAAGTGTACCAAGAAGTCTTGTCTCCTTTACCCAGATTTACCAGAATGTTTAACTTTTACCGCAAGTGCTTTATTATTGTTTCTCTATTTTCATACATGCATATTAATTTCTTATATTATGTTGATGTGGCATCCTTTCACCTCTAATTTCTTCAGTGTATATTTCCTAAAAATAAAAACACTCTCTTACATAACCACAGTACTGACACAACGCTATTGTCGAGGCTGCACTCCTCATTCAAACTAGATTCCAGCAATTGTAATGTACCTTCAGTCTATTTTCTTCTCTCCTGCTCTCCTTCAATCCGTGACAGTTCTTTTGTCTTGTCTTGACTTTCATGACACTGACACTTTGGAAAATTGTAGGCCAGTCACTTTGTAGAATGTCTTTCCATTCAGGTTTGGGTCTAGATCTTTTCTCATGATGAGACTTAGAGCTTGCCTTTTTGGCAGAAAGACCCCAGAAGTGGTTCTGTGTCCCTCTCAGTGGTCCTATCAGGAGGCATGCGGTGTCAGCTGGTCCCATCACGGTGATGTTGACTTCGGCCGCCTGACTGAGGTGGCGTCCACCAGTTTTCTTCACCATAAAGTTACTGTTTTTCCCTTTGTGATTCATAAGTAGCTCATAGGAAAATTTTTTGAGACTATGTAAATATGTGTATCCTGTTCCTCATTGCAACTTCACCCACTAGTTGGCCTCCATTGATGATTTCCTAACTCCATCGGTCCCGATGTGTTTGTTAGTTGGCAGCCTACTGAAAGGGAGAGAGTCCCCTTACCCTCATTTGTGTATTTATCCATTTGTTTATATTAATGTGGACTTCTATTGCATCCAATGAGTTATAATCTGTTACTATTATTTATTTTGATGCTCAAACTCTCCCAGATTTGGTGGGTGGGAGCCCTTCTAGGGTGCTTTCTGTTTCCTTCTGATACAGCTCTATTGCTTTTTGAGCACTTCCTTAATTTCTTGCACAAGATGCACAGGCTTATCTTGTAGGTTACCTCCCCCCAGCTCTGCAATCAACCTTTCTCCAAGGATCCCTGGTTCCTTTCAATGGTGAGCCCAAAGCTTTTGCTTTTAACTAGTTGCTCTTTCTCTCTTTCTCCCTGAAATGGTTGGACTAGACTTTGAGGAGAGGGTCCATGCTTTGTAGGAGTGGGTGAGCCAAGAGGTTTTAGGTCATTGCTTAAACTGAAACCCTAGGAGTGCCTGTTCTTTGGTGGAGCCTAGAGAAGCATGAGTTCTTTTATTACCATTATCACTATTAATAACAATAAGCATTTCCACCCATTCAGTGACGCTCACTGAGTCCCCAGTCGGTGTCAGCCTGGGAAGAGGAAGGGCCAGCTCATAAAGGTATTACATGCCAGGCTGAGGGTCGGGACTTCAAGCTAAGGATACTAAGGGGCTCCTGAAGGCCTTGAAGGCAGAGGATCACATCTCCCACTTTCCCTTGAAGACTCAAGGCTCAGGTCATGCCTCCTCTAGGATTGTGTCCTCTCTCCCTGACACCGAGGCCTCAGGACAAGATCACACAGAAATGGGAAAAGGAGAGATAATGTTTAACTGAAGAATAATCTGACGCCCTCTCCCAGCAGAAAGCCTATTACCAGACCCAGGAGCCAGCAGATGGGGAGGGGAGGGAAGTGGCGAGATATGACAAGCCTGACATTTCAAAACTGCCAGGCCAGAAAATCAGGAACCAGTGTGCTCAGAGTATCTGACTCTCCTAACAGGGACTCCCTTGGTACAAACAGTGATTTCTTATTTGATTTTTCTTCTCCCTATCCACAGTTTTTTAAGCATCTGGACAAGGCACGGGTTTGTACTCTCCAAAATTTCTCTTCCACGGGACTGTCATGTACAGTTGAGCAGGTAGTTCATTGCCCAAGGTGTGACAAATGTGAAGATGCACTACCCAGATCCCCCTTCAAGGAAGGACTTGCTGCCCAGCTGCAGGGACAGTAATCGGCAGGCAGTCTCCAGTGTCCGTTCCCTCAGAGCCTTTCTCGGCTGCAGAGGGGAGCAGTGCCGGGCAAGGGTGAGTTCTTGTCTAAGGTCACACAGCGAGCTAGTCAGAGAGGTGCTGGGCAGGCTGTCAGAGCCCCTTGGTGCCCATTCCTGCCCTTGGGCCAACCTGTGCTCACCTGGTACCTGGATTCACCTTATGTCCTGGTATTAACCCAGCCCTTCCCTTTGGATCTCAGCCCCTTGGTCTTGACTGTTCCTATGGGCCCCTCCTGTCTTCTCCCTCTTCCTTCGTAGATCCCCTTCTCAGTCAGCCAGGAGATCACTTCCTCCCTCAGTTCTGCCCTCAGAACCCTTTGTTCACTTTCTCTGGCCTTTGTCTTCGCCTTCTGCCCTGCCGTCTGCAGGGCTCCTGGGGGTCCTGTCTTGGCCCCTAATGACACGCATGGTGAAGACTAGAGCTAAGGCCTCACCTGGCAGCACCAGGTTACAGAGGGCCTGAATTCACTCCAGTCCCAATCACGAAGTGTCACACTGTAGCAGTAAACAATTAGTGTGTTCCTACTGTGTGCCAGGCATGGAATTATATGCTTTAGAGTCACCATGTCTAGTCCTCACAAAACTGCTCACCCCTGTCTTACCGTCCTCAGGAGGGAGAGCAGACATGGCCAGGGCCACGAGACCCCCAAGTCTGTTTGATTTGAACCCCCCCCAACCCTGTCTTTCTACTATAACCCTGTACCTCCAGATAGACCTAAACACTGACAATACCACGACTACTATAGGGCATGCTAGGAAAACCATTTCCGACAGTCATTCGGCACTAAATATCAAGGGATTGTGGAAGGATTTTTAACATGTTGATATACTGTCAGGAATACCGTGGCAAGAAATCTACCCTGAGGAAAGAATAAGAAACGTAGGAAACAATTTATACACAAAGATGTTCGTAACAGCATTCTTTATGCTGAAAACTACCTAAATGTCCAAGCCTAATTACATTATGGCATTGTTCTACTGGAAATACACTGTAGCCATTGAAAATATTTACAGAGGGTTTAATAGTAACAGGGGGAAGATGTTTATGACATAATGCCAAATAAAAATAGCAGATTTTAAATCATGCGTACAGCTCCATCTCAACCATGACAACATGCTCTGCAACTAAAACAAGAAAAAAGGAAGTGCGAGTCTTGAGCAGCTCTACTTCTCCGGTGTTCCCTGCATGGAGGAGACACAGCTCCAACGGCGGTGTCCACGCCGATGGTGGCATCCTGCCTTGTCTCCCTCCCTACTGGGCTGCGAGCATCCCGATAGAATCTCTTTCCGAGTGGGTGCGCCACCCACACTGTGGAATGAGCGAGCAAATGAAGGAACAGAAGGGGTGGGAAGGTTGGCCCTGGGCCCAGGCCACTCACCTCCTTGGACTCAGTCTTCTGAGTGGCAGGATCTTAGATTTGCCACTTCCTGCTCTGAGCCCACAGCCAACCCAAGTCTCTCTTAAAGCCTTGGCAGTTTTGTCACCTGAGAAACAGGACAGTGTTTCCCCTGAGAGGTCCAGGATGGGGACGAGAGAGCATCCCCATCACCCTGGGCCAGGGGAATGGAGCTGGATGCCTGACCTGCCACTCGGGAATGGGCACCTTATATACACCATTCCCTCGAGTGCTCACAGCTCTAAAATGTTAGAATTGAAAGCCCCGGTTAACATATACAGAAACTAAGACTCAGGTTGCATCTTGCTCCAACTCTTATGGCTAATAAATGGCAGAGCAGAGATTCAAACTTCTCTATCTGCAAAACCCTCACCAGAACTGTAAAAGTGATCTTGGCAGGGTCCCTTCTCCTGTACGAGCCCTAGCTTCCCCTTGGACAGCAAGGTGCTAACTCAGAGGGCTCAACTGTTCCTCCCCATCATCACAGGTAACCCATGATGAGAAATACTCTGATGGGACCCCAACTCCACCCCAAGTCCCTGGGGGCAGCCTGGAGACTTGGAGACTATAGGACTGCAAGCCACCCAAGTGAGGCCATATCCACTGATCCCTTGCAGGCAGCCTTGGTCTGGGCACTGGCAGAAAGCCCAGGAGCATAGGAACACCTCACCCACACCTCAGATAGACACGTGTGTGGCAGGTAGCTGGCCATTTCACCTGACCTACTCTCCCTGGGCTGGCCTCTGAGGGGTGTGAGAGGGGCTTTATGCTGGCTTTGCTCGGCTCAGCTCTTCCAGCCAAGGAGCTCCAAGAAGCAGCCAACCGCCTCCAGCCCCAATACACATCCCGACTGCAGGGGAAACCAATGTAATAACAGCCCACACCTGCACAGAATCTCCCACTCACCTTAACCCACAAGGTGGCCAGGACAAGGATGGGCAGTCCCATTTTACAGGCGGAGATCTAAAGGCCCAGAGAAAGACAGTAGCTCTTCTCAGGCCACACAGCCGGCCAGTGACAGAGCCGGGACTAAGCTCTAGGCTCTCAAGCCAGTGTTTAGTGTCTTCCAATCGAGCCTGCGTTTGTCCTATTTATGTGACACACATTTACTGTGTATTAACCCCTGCCACAGGCAGGACACTGTGGGGCTGTGAAATGGGCAAGGGTTTGCAGTTGAGTGGAGCAGGGGAAGAAGGATGGGGTCTCATGCAGGGGGTTAATAGATGGGTTACAGAGATCACAATATGGGGGACGAGGTGTCAGGACAGCAGGCACACAGTGAGATGCCTGTAATACCTGCTGAATGAAAGCTTGACTGAAGGAGTGAGTTGTTTTATTAATCAGATGGAGAGAGGAGAGCAGGATGGACAGAGAAGCAGCCTGCGGTGTGGTGGGAGGAATGAGCACACGCATGGTGACACATGGACAAGGATACACATCTGAAAGGAAGAAGTAAAGCTGAAAAGTTCAGTAGGGCCACATTTTTGAACCACTTTAAATGCCAGGCCAGGAAGTTTCAAAGATCCTTTGTAGATAAAGGTCGCCATTATAATACATGTTTTCAGACCATTAATTTGGCAGCAAAACAGTAAATTATCAAAACAATGGCAGCTCTGGTAGATAGGTGTGAGGGGTAGGCCTGGAGGCAGAGAGGCAGGTGAGGTTTCTAGAAAGGCATGAGAAGGCTGGGACAGGGTCAGGCTGGCACAGAGGGATAGGGAAGGATGGACGTGGGTGACGAGTGCATGGGCTTGGCTCCTGATACTGCTCGAGACAGCTGGGGCACCCTGCTGGTCAGCCTCAGTCCCACCCCATCCCAAGGGGGCAGGCCTGGCCCAAGAAAGGAGACTAAGAAGACATCCAGCAGCAGGGGTCATGAGCTCTGGCTGCCAGTCAGTTTCCCATCTGGATGAAACACAGCAACACAGTGAAGTGCCTGGCTTGGTGCCTGACATACAGTGGGCACTCAGCCCCAGGTGCTAACCCTAGACCTTGAGCTGCACCTTCCAGACCCCATAAATATCACTTCCGCTGGATGGAGGACTGCCCTGCCCCAGATGACAGAGCTGGAGTTAGGGCCGTGAACCCCAGGCCAAGCTGCTTGTGGCCCTGATGCTAGGAGCCACCTGGCTCCATATATGCATCTGTCTGGCCCTTGTTAGCCCTGCCCACTGAACCACACCACCCCGAGGCTGGAGCAGTAGAAACGGGGCGGGGGAAGGGGGAGGGAGATTCGAAGTCAGATAAACCTGGCTGTGAATTCAGCTCTGTCCCTGCCCAGCTGCCTGTCCTTGGCAAGTTGCTTAACTTCTCTGGGCGTCATGTGTAGAAAAGGACCAACAATACTCCTGAAACAGGATGTTAAATGGGGCTTTTCTGTCATCTCAGAGTTTTGGCTGACACCCAAAGGTGAAGATGAGCAAAGATATTAGGAGACTACCTGTGCTGGCGGGGTCTGGCCAACAGGGGGCTCCAAATATGTCCTGCACTGTTGCTCAGCATCCACCTCCAGCTTTACGTAGAGTCGGGGGCAGAGAGGAGACCGCTGACGGAGCATGATCCCAGAGAGCGTTTTGGGGAATGCTGATGTATCTCTTCCTTTCCCCTCCTGCAGATTCAGAGAATCAAACATGGCATTAGAGCTTGATCAAAAGGCCTCTCTTCCCCACTCTCTCTCCATTTCTCAGCTCTGCTCTCCTTAGGGTGGGCTCTACTTTCAGTCAGGCTCTTTCCATGTGCTGTTCAAGGCTGACATCCTCATTTAGCATCCTCAGACAAAAAGGGACACGCTTCTCATCTGATGCTCCAAGGTTTCCTGCCTAGGTGCCCATCTCTGAACCAATCACCGTGGCCAGGATGGGATGGAGTTTCCTGATTGGCCAGATCTGTGTCACATGTCCCCTCCAGGAGCCCACGTAGCCGAGGGAACTGAGAATGCTGTTGTGTACAAGGAGGGAAAGGGGTGCTGGGCAGGGGGAAACATTGCATAATTCACTGCTTCAGCCACAGGAAAGCTCGATGTCTCCTTTCCGGATCGCCCTATGGGAAGTGGCTCCCTCCCCCCATGATTCTCTATCTCAGCAGCCTCCCAGTTTCCTTCATTGTTCTTCTTGCACTTTGTAATTACGTTTTTTCTGGCTGTTGGTCTCTCCTGCTCTCCAGTGTCAGCCGCATGACAGCTGGAAGCAAACATCTCTTGTTCACAGTTGTATCCTGCAACTAGCACAGTGCCTGACACATAAGAGACGCTCACAGAATAGTTGTGGAATCAAAGAGTAAATGTTACCCTCACAGTGAGTGCCCTTTCTCTAGGCAGCAGCCATACTTAGAGGGTCTGCCCCCCACCGCCACCCCAGGCTGCCCCAGAGCGCACTGGCCCCCCATGGGCTCCTACTCACCTCTCCACTCTGACACCTCCCAATCTCACTGGCCTTACCCTAGCGTGGGTGTCCTTAATCTGCACTCATGCCCATAAGACACAGGTCTAGAGGGCAAAGAAAAGTATCCCGCCTCGGCTGTTTACTGTGTGGTGGTGTGTGTTCTGCACAGAAATTGGGCTTGCGTCTTCCTGAGATAAGCCAGGACACTGCTCTCCTGCTAGGGAGGAGAGGAGGCAAGAAATGGAACTGCAGGACTAGCCAGTGGTGGGGGGAGGGCTCAGCCTGTCTTGGTCACTTTTGGAAGAGTCTGGATGAATAGGAGGAGCTCCTGGAACAATGGTGAAAGATGGTGCTGTTGGAGCAAAGGTGGAAGAGAATGAAGCTATACCCCAAAGGACTTGTCCAGGTTTGGGTTCTGCCTGAGCCAGTTTCCCTTCATTCTCCCCAAGCCTTTATCGGAGTGGTCTTTACCATCCCCAGGAGGCCCCACCAAGCTCTCCCTTGGGAGCTGCCCTTGGTTCTGGCTCAGACCCTCAGATGGTGGAGGAACAGCACCCCCTAAAGGCCAGAGGGGTGGGACAGTGGAAATCAGCAAGAGCCCCCGCTAAGGTCCCCTCTTTAGGCTTGAAGAGCTTCGTGCCAGAGTCAACCTGGGCACTTCTGAATGGTATTTAGTGCAAGAAGCCTGAGCTTCCTAAGGTGGCTTCAGTCCAACAGTTAGTGAAGATGCTCCCCACAGGCCTTCCCCAGGTGCAGGGACAGGTGCATAGGCTCCATCTGATCCCAGGTATACCTGCTCAAGTCTTCCGCCTGCCCTACCCTGCTCCCAAGTCTCCTTAGCCGTGGGGCGAGAGGTGGCTCTTTCCCTACCCTGAGCTGTACTTGTAAGCAACATTCGAGAAAAGTCTTCAGAGATGTGGGGCCTCTCAACTGGATCCCAGGATGACTATTCTCTGAGCAGAGACTGGCTGCTCCTCAACTCCCACTTTCATACCCCAAATCTGATAGTTTGCAGAGTTAACCCTGGCACTACAGAGAGGCGTTGTGGCTCTTCAGACTTCCAGAACATCTCTTCCAGGCACAGGGAAAGCATTTTGGCATCTGCTGCACTAGCAGGTTTCCAGGCTGAAACCTCCATCTCAGTCCTATGACCCAGAAGTTCTGTTCCTGTGCCCATGCTGGGGGAGGGAGCAGGTTGAGTCCATCTGCAGGGGAGTGGATTAGTAAAACGTAGGTGATGGGCTGCAGGCACACTCAGTAACATGAATGCATCTAAATGGAAGTGCTTAGTTTAAAAAGAAGGAACTCAAAATAAATAAGTAAATAGGAAATCAGATGAGATTTTATAAGACGATACCATTTCTGTACATGAATAATACAGGCATGGGTGGCGTGCTGATTTTTAAAATCACAGCTTTTAAAATGAACACAGCTATCTTGTACTGGTGTGTAAAAGATTTCAGGACTTTGCTTATTTTTAGGGTGCTAGGGGAACGTTTTTTCATCCAAAATTTGAACACTAACTTCATAGACCAGCATGGTTGTATAACATCTCACCTGTGTTAAATTTTTTTTTTAATTTGCCACTTTTGCATCTTTCACATAGTCGAAACTATTTCAGTAACTACAGTAATTCAGCACTATTCAGCAATTTAGTACTATTTTAATAATAAAATTTGAAAATTTTACAAATTTACAGGAATAATGTACATCAGTGGAAATGTGAATATATGAGTTAATCACAATATATCTTTGCTCCCCAAATTATTTTTCATCTTCACATTGCCTGGCCCTGAGTTGGAATAACATACTTATTCTACATTTGGATAAAGTTCTTGTAATGTATTAATGCTTATAATTTTCCACTTACATTTAAGAAAAATACATAATTTTCCAAGTTAAAAAAAATATACTCACACAGAACACATGCAAGAATACGTGCAAATAAGAAGATAGGTATTAAGCACATCTGAATGTTTATAGTGGAGAGGGGGAAGAAAGGAAATGATGACATAAAAGGGAATTCATCAATTCGAAATCAAGGAGGGAGTCTCACTGAAGGGTGATAATGGGCCCAGAATGCTAACTCAACCTCCCTCCTGACACCTAAGGGCAAAAATACAAAAAACCTTGAAAAGCTCCTGTCTCCAGGCCAAAGCCAAGTCCATCTTCTCCAGCTCTGGGGCCCAACCGCATCCAAGAGTTTGAATCAAAAGTACAGTGGCCTGTGGCTTATCACTCACCCAGAGATCCTGCATTACAGAAAATTCCTAGAAGCTTGTAGGGAGGATGGTCGAAGCTCAAGTTTCACCCTATGACCGTTAAGACAGAGAGACGCGCCCCCTAGAGGCCAGAGAAGTGGCCTGTGGTTACAGGATTCTGTTTCTGGTCTATTTGAGTTGAACCAAACTTCAAGAGAATGAAGCCTGGCCATCTGTTCTGGCCAACCTCCAAGCCCTTGACTGCCCAAAAGCTCTAGCTATGAGCAGCGTTCAGGCTGCCATGGCTGTGGGGACAGGAACGGGCTGAGCAGGTCCCTGGCAGAGCACTGGTCAACCTGAAGCCTGCTGTGCCTTTGGTCCTTTACATCCGGCTCCTAAAAGAAACAAAATCAGCCAGGATTCCAGAGACACAAGTCTCAGATTCACAGAGTGCTGCCTGGCTTATAGAGCTCTGAAAAATCCCTGGCGTTTTATGTCTGCGATACATTCTGTATCACCACCTCCTATGGTACAGGAACCCTCAGGAAAATCATGAAGAAGGCAAACTTGGGTGGAAGCCTCTACCCCATCTGAAGTTCTCTGTTCATTCTTCAGCCCTCCATTCAGGGGCCAGGATGCCTGAGGCTCCGCTGCCCCAGCCCTTCCTGTGAGAAAAGCTGATCAACTTGTTCTCACTAAGGTGTGAGGGTCTGAAAGGTTTCCCCTCCTTGGACAAATTGCATGTTGCTCTGAGAGCCTGAGGCATGTATGTTGCTGCTGATGCTAATGAATGAAGTACTGATGGTGGGACTTCAAGCAGCTGAGAGGCAAAGAATTTTCAAATTAGGCCAAAAGACTGCCACCTGGCCAACCATCCCAATAACTGTTGGAGGCCTTATCCCCTGCTGTTTGGTCTTGGAAGCATGCCAGTTTCATCTTGGAGGCACAATATGAATTCAATTTCAAAAAGTGCTGTGACTTTTTAGAAGGTATGTTGTGTCTAATTGAACTGATATTTATTTACCTCCATTATAAATAATATAATTATTTTCACAATGTAATTATATTCTTTATAATGTTACTCCAAATAGTCAAATAATTATATTATTTATGTTACTCCAAACAGTCAGATTTTAAACCCTCAAAGGATGAATCAGTCTCCCAATTTAAGATGGCTTCTAGGACACCCTCTCCATCTGTGTGCCTTGATTTTCCTATGGCTTGTCATCTTGCTGTGGGAATAGGGCTGAGGACTGAGAAAATTAGCCTTTTTCCATCATCCTTTAGATGAAAGTCATGTATTTAATCGTGGATTTTGAAAACCCCAAGGGCCTCCCCATTTTGCTTCATCTGAGATAAAATTCCCGTCCTCCTGCCAGCCATCACTGGTATCACCCTAGGGACCCACAGACTCTGGGCCCCATCACGGCCCTCCCCCAACCACATTCCTCTCCACAGCATAAGGAGTCAACAGGACCAAAGAGACATACCCAAGCAGAGCTGTACCCTCTTTCTGGAACAAATTTCAGGCTCCTGAACCTTTGGAATAGCCTTCCCAAACTGCTTCCAAGCCTGCAAGGGCCTCTTCTTCATAACTGTGTCCTCCTGAGAGTAAACCAAACTGTTGGCATGTGTAGACATAGGCCCAGAGGATGGCCAAGGGCAGCTCTGGCAGGCAGTGTGGACAGAGGTTGGACATGTGAGCTCAGATATCCACATGCACGTGCACACATTTCCTTGCAATGTAGGACGAAGCTGGGGGGATGGAGGAAGAGGAAGCCTTTTCCAAGAGTCCATGTTCCAGCACAGTCTAAGTATCTTATTTTATTTAAGATTTTATTTATTCGCGCGCACGCACACATGAGTGGGGGGAGGGGTAGAGGGAGAAGGAAAAGCAGATTCCCCCCTGAGCAGGGAGCCTGATGATGTAGAACTCAATCCCAGGACACTGGGATCATGACATTAGCCGAAGGCAGATGCTTAACCCACTGAGCCACCTAGGTGTCCCTATTTTCTATTTTTAAACGTTTTATTGTGGAAAACCTCAAACATATCCAAAAGTAGAACAGAAGGTAGAACAGAAGAATGAACTCCCATGTTCCAACACCCACTTTCAGCAATTATGAACTTAGAGCCAAACTTATTTCATCTTTACCCCCATTTACATCCTCCCCCTCCTCTATTATTTCTGCCTTTAGATGTTTAGAAGAGTGACTCGAGTTATCATCACTATGGAAAAAAGAAAGATATTATAATCCAGAAACTCCAAGGAGGACAAGGAGTCCAAGAATTTTATGACAAGAGCTCTGGTTCTGTCGGGAAAAAAACAGACTCAGAGCCAGCAAGTGTTGGGCAGAGAAGGGAGGACCCTGGAGGCCAGCCCTCCACAGCAGCTCCTTGCGCCATCTCACATTTGGCCCCTTCAGAGTCGAAGAAGTATCCCTTGTTCACCTTTGGGACCCCCACCAAGGCAGGCCCAGACAGCCTTCTGGGCTTCCTTCAAGATGGGTTTCCCACAACATGGCAACAATTCCATTCATGCCTACCTGTTGGCTCAGGCTTTGGGGTCTGCCTTCCTTGTCATGTCTGCACCGAAGGTGGCTAAAGACTGGCATGTCCCGCTTGGGTGAGCTCCCATGACAGCCTCAGCCCTCTCCCTGCCACTATGATCCTCAGCCTCAGCTTGCATGCACATGCACTGGGGTGCATCCGTGGGGGGAACAGGTGAGCCCTATGGCTGTAGCAGGCACACTCCTGGATTTGTCCCCCCTCCCTTAAACAACGCTATCTTGGTGATACCACATCCAAGGAAGCTCGTGGGCAGCTCAGGAGAAGCCTGGAAAGAGAAGTCTGGTTTGAAAAGTTGTCAAAGCACCATGAAATCAGAGAAACTCAAGTTGGAAGAGACCCAAGAGGCACCTCAGAGATCACCAAAGAGGCCCCTCTTCAATCTGTTTTATAAATTTAGGTACAACGGTGTACTATCTAGCTTGAAGAAAGAGTTCTGATTTTTAAAAAAGTAATTAGTCTGCAAAACACTCACCCTAGGGCAACTTTGTGCCTGATACAAGAATTCCCTTTCCTGTGGCATCTCTGTCACATGGCCATCCAGACTTACATGCTCCCAGAGCCGGGACGCTCCTTACCACCCATAAGATGCCATTCCACTGTTGGGCAGCTTTCATGATAAGGAGCCCCCAAGCCTCCGGGGTGGTCCTATTCCTGTCTTCTTCTCCTTGACTGGGCTGCAGCCAGTTAAAGGCAGAGCTCACATCCTTCCCCTCCTCCCCACCTCACCTCTACTCCTTATTAAATGTCCTCAGGTCCTTGGTCTGCTCCTTTGATATTTAACAGACCATTACCTGCCCTAAAGAGATTCTCTTGTCAGAAGTAAAAATGCTTTATGGCTATCACTTCAATTTGCTGTGCTACTGATTCAAAACAGCAGTTGTTTTGCTCTTTAATGGTTTTTTTTTTTCCTCCTAGTTGTGAGTTCTCTCCCTTTTTAAAGGTGTCAGATGGAAGGCAGGCCCCAGCAGGTCTGAGATTGCCTCCCCAGGCATTTCCTAGAGCTGTCCTTCTTCCCTTCCCCTCACGGAGGTTGTGGCTGTCAGGGGACCAGCAGCCTTAACTGCCAGGTTAGGGGCACAGAATTAC
Organism: Leptonychotes weddellii; assembly: GCF_054177405.1. Classification (NCBI taxonomy): domain Eukaryota; kingdom Metazoa; phylum Chordata; class Mammalia; order Carnivora; family Phocidae; genus Leptonychotes; species Leptonychotes weddellii. The sequence goes on from NC_138377.1 coordinate 102,846,151, forward strand.
CCAGGAAAGGCTTTCTAAACTACAAGTGAAGAGGTTTGATGACCCATACCAATAGAAACAGTCCTTCAAGCTGGTGGTTTCCCACCTGAACGCCTGCACTAGAACCATCTGGAGGGCTTGTTAAAACACATTCCTGGGCTCTGTGCCAAGTTTCCAATTCAGGAGGTGTGCGGTGCAGCCCGAGAACTTGCATTTCTAACCTGGTCCCAGGTGATGCCCCGGCTAGTGGTCACGGAACTACACTTTGAGAACCACTGGGTGAAAGGACCATGAGAAGCATTCACAATGAAACCAAGGTTTCAAAGAATGGAAGCGTTTCAAGTGCCCAGGAGGGAAGCTTGTGGCTGGTACCACACATTCTGCAGGGAGCTGAGCTCACCCATGCCTCTTTCCGAGGTGTACCCCCCCGCCCCCCCGCCAAATGCCTGCAGCATCAGCCCCCAGATGGACTCTCACAGGCCTGGAAGCAGTGTGTCTGACACGTAAGCCTTGCTTTGCTGACCATTTCATCCCAGAGACTAAAGGAAACTGCTCCTGGGGACCCAATTTTGGCCATTAAAAAAGAATCGGTAAGAAAACAGCCATTTCGTCTTGGCGGTGGCAGTAATCAGAGAACGGAACAGCCTGCTGAGCACAGTCATGCCCTCAACCAGCATTTAAACAACACCCATGTATGTCAAAGTGTCCGAGAGACCTCAACAAGGCACATTTCAAATTTCTGAGAACTATGGTTTCCAAGAAATGTGGCTCCTAAGAGATGAGAAATACTTTAACAATAACAGCGACCTGATTTTGCAATCCTAGACGACACTAGTAAGGAAGAGAAGCTGAGCAGGAAACCAAAGCAGGAGGCTGGGCTGTCATCAGAGCAAAGAGGTGTTAGAGTTTGGGGAAGGTGGGGGAGCTTGTTGGTTTTTTAAATTTTTACCACCACCTGAGCATCAAAGACTGACAACAGACTGTGAAACTTCCTGGTCCAAGAGAAAGGGCAATTAAGTTTAAGGGGCAGGAGCTGTTAATTGGTAGCCAAGGTCTGGAAAAAGAGGCTTCATCTCTGGCATCTTAACTCCCGGCTGTGGGATTCATCTTACCTTGCCACCTTATCAAAGCTTTGCCCTTTTGTTGCTTAGAAAGTCACTTTATTGAGACCTTGAAATGCCAAAGTTTTCAAACCTTGTCAGTGGCTATCAGAATTTAGATGAGCTTTAATCAGAATGTGTGTATTTTCTGTTTTAACCTTCAAGAGGAACTGCTACAGTACCCACTGAGGTTTGACAAGAACTGTTTTATGACAGAGGGTTCCAGAGCTTTCCTTCACATTGTATTTTGGCCATGCTTGCTTCATCTTTTTATTATTACCTAGCAAGGAAAGAATTTCCTTTTTTTTTTCTAGTCTAAACATTCCCCATGAGAAAAACAGTCTGCTTCTCTATTGAATAATAGGCCAAAGAGGCTGTTAATAAAAAGTAAAGTCTATTTAGAAATTAATGGTAGGTAAGAGTGAATATAATTCATGTTAATCTTATTTTTGCTACCTGACAGAGCATAAAAAGCAGATTGCCTTCCTGAGCTTCCTTTGAAGGAGTTGATTCTCTCCAAAATGTCTCTGCCATCTGTTGTGAGGACAGTTGTCTTACCCAAGGGCTCATTATTCCTTTCTAGATGAGTCAACATCTTCCTCACCCCCATCTCCCATCTCCCCACCCCCACTGTCTTTCCCTTCTCATTTTGTTAATAATCCATTTTCCACCTACTTCCCAAAACACAGATCCCTCCAAGGGCCCATGGATCAAGTCCACATTCCTCCCCAGGAGGGCACCACAGAGTCCACCACCAACCAGCCTTTCCAGCTTTCCCTTGCTCAGTCTCCTAGTTCCCAGCTCCACCCCAGAGCCATTGCCTGTGAGTTGGGCAGCCTGGAGCTCATCCATTCACTCAGCACCCACCGTGCCCTTACTTTGGCCCAGGGCCGCAGTTTTTAATAACAATAACAACAGCTAACATTTACTGAGGAATTTCCAAGGGGCCAGGCACTGTCCATTCAAGTAAGAACTCATTTGATCCACACAATATTAGGTAAAGATATATAGTAACTCATCAATGCCAGTTACCAGTAATGAAACAGACCCAGAGAGATGCTAAGCGGCTTGCCCAAGGTCAGGCTTCACAGTTGTGGGAGAGACAGAGATCTAATGTTTAAGTGTTGCAGTAGAGGTGTGAAAGTATAGTGGGAGACAGAGGAGCCTTCCACCATTCATTCATTCATTCATTTTAGTGGTTTTGGTGCACCTACTATGTTCCAGGCATTGTTCTAGGTGCTTGGAAAACAGGAGAGAAGAAAACAAAGAACTCCGCTTTCAAAGAGCTTACATTCTTGTGGCAGGAAATGGACAAAAGAGAACACACATTAAAAGTAAAGTATATAGTCTGTTTGAAGGTGGTGAGTACTATGGGATCAAAAGAAGGGCTTAGGGAAAGAGGAGTCAGTATATGAATGGCAGGTTGCAGCATTAAATAGGGTGGTCAGGGTAGCTGAATTAAGCAGGTGACCTTTTACCAAGACCTGAGGGAAGTGAAGGAGTTCCCCTATGGCTGTCGGGGGAACAGCATCCTTGGAAGAAGGGACAGCTAATGCAGAAGTACTGAGGCAGGAATATGCCCAGTGCCTGGTATGTCTGAGGAACTAGAATGGTGTCCTGTGTGGAGGGAGAGGAGTGGATAAGGGAGAAGAGCAGGAGATGAGATTCGAGAGACAAGAGGAGGGGTGGGAAGCCGGATTCTGCAGGACCCTGTAGCTATCATAAGGACTTCGGTGGGGAGCAAGTCTATTCTCTGGTGCCCTCTAGAGAAGAGATTACGGAGAAGGAGTTGGAGGGTGGGGGAAGGGGAGTCAAGATGGAAGCAAGAAATAAAAGGCAATTACATTAAGCAGAAGAGATGCGCCAGGCAGGAGCAGTGCAGGGGGGACAAGTGGCTAGGCTGGAAATGGAATGAGAGAGAGAGGAGAGAGAGGAGTCAAGGACTCCAAGGCTTCCCGGAGCCTCGCTTAGAAGCCCGAGTGCTTTGTCTTTCGCCGCCCCCCTTCCCTCGCCCCTCCCTCCGACTCTATACTGCCTCCTTTACAGGTTCCTCTGATTTCACCGTTGGCTCTTAAAGGGCAAGGCAGCAGTCTTCGCTGGATTTGCATGCCCGGTGCCCGGCAGGACGGCCGTTTGCCCCACTGCAGGGCTCTCCATCCGCTTGGTGATCTCTGGGCACTGGCGCGGCCCTGCCGCATTTCACTATGAGGAGCTCAGTGATTGTCAGAGGAAAAAAAGGAGGAGGGGCGAAAGAAGGAAGGGAGTCTCTGTGAATTAGCAGATTCGTTTGAAATCACACACCCCAAACTGGAAATAGATCGTTGAAGTTCCCTTAATATTAGCATTGTTTAAAAAAAAAAAATCTACGTTAAAAAGATAACATCTACATTTTAAAATCCCTACATTTTTTTCTGTCTTTGAGAGTTAAATTGTTAAATCCATCGTCTCCACTTTTAAATTCCTCTCATAAAAAGGCAGTGTTTCTTCCTGTCTGTTTAAATCATATTCCACACTGAGATTGGTTATGTAACTTAGGAATGAAAACAATGTCATGCCTTACTTTTAGTTTGTCCCCTGGGAGGTTGGTACAGGAAACTTACTGAGGTGGAGGGCGGAATCAAAAAAGTTATAACCATAAAGCAATTCAATGAAATTTTTCTTAATTAAATGGGAAATATAAAATTCTCTTCAATAAATGTTTCAATTATTAAAACACACTCCATTTCCAACGGGTTGCTAGGTAAAGCGGGCAAAGACAGAGTCAAGACTGGAAGGAAATGAGAAGCTCCACTTTGTGCGCGATCCCTTCCATGGCCCTCTAATGAGGACCCAGACCCAGGGAAGGGGAGAGCGGCCAGGATTGCGATGCCGGCCGCCTGTGGAGTGACCAAAGGCCCCCGTCTGCTCTGACCCCAGCCTCGTGCCTTTTCCAGACACAGTGATGCAGCTTCCTGCCAGAGCAGACGCACAAAACAAACAGAGGCTTTCAAAATCAGGCTCTTAAAGCAGTACGCAGAGCAACTAGACCAGTGGTTCCAAATGGGGTGATTTTACCCCCTGGGGGACATTTGGCAACATCTGCAGACATTATCTGTCACAACTTGGGGGGGATGCTATTGGCCTCTCACCAATAGAGGCCAAGGACACTGCTCAACATCCTGCTACACACAGGACAGGCTCCGAGCCAAGAATCAGCCCCCATCGCCAACTGTGCTAAGGTGGAGAAACCCTGACTGAGACCGCAGCCCGCAAACGAAGAGAAGCCAGGCTTCTGGCCAGGAGCACAGTGGACTACCCGGGGAGCTGCCCTGCTGACGGCCCCCCAGCTTCTGTTTCTCTTCTCTTCTCTTATTTTTTAAAGATTTTATGTATTTGAGAGAGCGAGAGAGCGCACAAGCAGGCGGAGTAGCAGACAGAGAGAGGGAGAAGCAGGCTTCCCGCTGAGCAGGGAGCCCGATGCGGGGCTCCATCCCAGAACCCCAGGCTCATGACCTGAGCCGAAGGCAGACGCTTAACTGACTGAGCCACCCAGGCGCCCCAGAGCTTCTGTTTTGATTGCATGTCCATGGATGCCAGCCCAGGTGAGCGAACAGGTGAAGGGACCCAACTTCCCTGGTAGGCTTCTGCCATCAAAACTCGGTTTGTTCTCTGCTGTGAGCCTGATTGCCTGGGATTTTATCCTGTCAGTGTCATTAGTGAGCTCTCTTCTCTCATGGGGTTTTGAATAAGGTCACCATACACCAAAGGATGTAGGGTCCCTTTCTCTTTTGCCAACCTTTGCAGTTATAATAAAAACTTGAATATGATACAAATGGAAATGAGAGAGGAAATATTTTTCTGCTTTCAAAGATCTCAAGAGGGTAGGAACAGAAGTCAAAAAGGGGATAATGTGGAGGGTATGGGAATTTATAAGGAAAGTTAGTGGGAAGGAAAGAGTTGAGGGCTTCAGAGGTCATCAGAAATACTGAGTTTCTAGAGGAGACTGGGATTGGGGACTGGGGCTTAGAAAGATGGAGACCAATTCTGGTGGCTCCGCACTTTAGCTACACATGCCTGTTCCAGATGGTTTTATTCCCACAACCAAAATGATCTTCTCCAAGTCAACCTGACAAGCCCATACACTTAGTGGTGTTTTCCAGTAAACTCTGAAATGTCCCACCTGTTTTTCTGCCTTTACCTCCTGGTTATATCCATCTGCAGAATCGACCTTGATCCAAGGTCTAAGGTCATTCCTAGCATCAGGAGCTACTTTATGGAGTAATTCTTACATTTTGATATAATTTCACACCTCAGGAAAGTTTCAAGAATATAACTTTGACTTGGATTCAACAACTGTTTACATTGTGCCCTGTTTGCATCATTATTCTCTTTCTCTTCTCGTCCCTCTCCACCCTCCTTCTCCATGCATTAACACACAGTTTATTTTTCTTCTGAACTGTTTGAAAGTGAGTTGCAGACATCGTGTTTCTTTCTCTTCTAAATACTTTAGTGTGTATTTCCTTAGAACAAGGACATTCTCATTAAAACCACGGTTCAATTGTCAAAAGTAAGACTTATCATTGGTACAATAGTATTAACTAATTACAGTACATTTCCAAATGCCAGTATTGTTCCATTAATGTCCTTTATACCTATTTTTCCTTTCTTCAGGATCCAACCCAGGATACTTGTTGTATCTTGCTGTCATATTTTAATCTCTTTTAAACTAGAAGGGTTCCCTGACCCCTTTTATCTTTCTTGACATGTCATGTTTGAAGACCATAGGGCAAGCATTTTGTAGAATGTCCCTCCCTTTGTGTCTGTCCAAGGCTTCCCTGCAGTTAGATTCAGACTATTTTTGCTAGGAATACCATAGAAATGATGGTGTGTCCTTCTCAATGACTATATCAAAAGACATAAAATGCTAGTTTGTCCAAGTATTGGTGATGTTAATTTTGATCACTTGGTTAACGTGGTGTCCACCAGGTTTCTCACCTATAAAGTTCCTATTTTTCTCTTTGTAATGAAAAAGTAATTTGTGGCGAGATACTTTGAAACCATAAATGTAATGTTCTTTATCAAACTTTCACACACTAGTTGTAGCATCCATTGACGATTTTTTAAAAAAGATTTATTTATTTGAGAGTGAGAGAGAGAGAGTGAGGGGCAGAGGGAGAGGCGGTCTTAAGCAGACTCCCTGTGGAGCCTGACTCGGTGCTCAATCTCAGCACCGTGAGATCATGACCTGAGCCGAGACCAAGAGTCAGACACTTAACTGACTGCGCCACCCAGGCGCTCCCGTTGATGATTTCCTAACTCCTTCAACTGTTCAACATTTATCAGTTGGGATTCTACTAAATGGAGGTGGGTTCCCTCTTCCTCTCACTTATTTTTTAATTCATTACTTTGTATGACCACGGACACATAGATTCTTATTTCATTCAAAAGGTTATAATCTATTACTATGATTCATTTTGATATTTAAACTGTACCATATTTGGCCAGTGGGAACCCCTACAAGGTGACACCAGTGTCCTTTTGACATGTCCCCATTATTCTTCTTTTGAGGAACTTTAAGAATTCTAGTTTAGTCATTTAGTTGACTCAACTGGCCTCTGGTTTGCTCTGACCTCATGGCTAAGTCTCAGGAACAAAATGCAAATGAGATCTAACTAGCAGTGGGAATTTTCTCATAATCAGCACATAGCATTTTCATTTTAAAAGCATGTAAGACTGCATTATTTTTGCATTATTAGATGCTACCAGTTTGTGGCCACATAACATCTCCAGCTCTCTTTCTATATAAATTAACACTAAGGCTTCTAGTAATTATGGCTGACTGAAATCCTGCTCCAAACATATGGAAATCCTGGATAAAATACAATCTAAAACATTTAAGAATATAGATCAGAGTACAAGAGTGAGAAAGAGAAATTTCCAGGTGCTAGAAACAAAGAAGGAATAAAAACAAAGGAGGAATCTGGCCAGGACCATGAAGGAAGGAAGATCTCTTTGAGATGGAGACTAGAAAAAACACCACTCACTGATCTAAAATGGAGAAAGGAAGTGTAGTATCTGTCAATCATGGGTACATAAGAAATTGAGATCCAAAACTGTACCTGTGCAGATATATGGGAGGTCTAAATTCACTCTATTGTGAAGTATGGAAACTTTAGGCTGAGAAATTTAACACAGAAACCTGTCTAGAACAGATAAAACGATGGGGTTTAACAAAGGACACTTCCACAATGTTGGACATACCAGATTCCCATGAAAACAACTCTCACTAAATGTGAATTCAGCCCCAATTTGCAAACCACAACGAGGGAGAGTCAGTTGACTAACAAATGGGAATATAACTAGAACTAACAGAATCATTTCAAAGATACTTTAACATATCTATGTTAAATATTTAAATATCCAAAGAGATAAAGAACATAGAGACCCCAAGGCAAGAACAGGTTAAGAGACATTAAAAAAAACAAAAAACAAAAAACACAGCCATTGAAACCAACTGATATTATGTCTGCTCTCTCATCTTGTACCATTAGTAAATTCATTCAGTAGATATCTACTATGTGCTAATCACATACTCGACACATGATGGTAAAGAAGATACAGCTACAGCCCTCAAAAAGCCTACATTCCATTTTTTTAAACTGTAAGATAATACATTGATTTCTAAATAAACTGTTGTGCTTTTTCTTTTTGCCACACATAAATTTAGTAAATACCAGGTCTTTAAGTCTAGGAGGAGAGTAGCATTAATACAAACCATCCTCATCTCTTGCCTTCTCTAAGCATCTGTTAATTGTTGTTTTGCTTTGGTGGGTTGTTGGGGGGTTAGGGGGGCTTTGCTGAGGTGTTGTAGTCTATAATGTGGAAGGGCTGAAAGAGGACAGACTGACTACATTGCTGTGTAACTGGCAGGTAAAATAACTTATCAATAGCTTCATCACAGCTGTCTCAGCTTAGCCCAGCTTCCCTTTCCTGACTGCCATGAAGGTAGTCCACAATTAAATGTGATCAAGTTTTTCATTAGTGTACTCTTAGAAAATCAATCACTTGTATGATGTCACTGTTGCAGATGACAAAAAATCAATTCCGATAGTCCAGCAGCTGGCACCAAAAAGACCCTTGTTTATGATTTCAGTGTATCCTTGTAATGGGATGGCCTCTTTACCTGCGTTACTTTGCAAACACTGCTAATGTACAAGAGAGCAGAACAGTGATGCCTTTTGTTCACTGGAACCTGGTCTCAAAAGAGAAGAAAAATATCTTTGAAGAACAGAGAACTAATTAGGGTTTTATTTTTTAAGAGATGTAAAACCAAGATTAAAGGCTATGTGATTTCTAAAAATCCCTTTAACCATTTTTAAATAGTTTTATAAACTCAAATAGTTTCCTTTCTATACCTCATGAACTCTCTGTCTTTGGTTAATTTGCAATGAAGATATAGCAAACTTTAGGTAATTGTTTTTCTTTGTGCTTGGATTGAGTCTTTTTTTCCAAATAAAATTGAGATATTTTGTATTTTGGTAGCTTCTCTGGAGGCCCTTAAGTAGTTGAGATACTCTCAACTGATACCAGTCGTAGAAAAATTTATAGCAGCCAGGAAATCTAGCCAAATATTTATTCCACAGAAACTCAGTGTTGAAGTGAAGCAAATTAGTTGTTATATTTCTATCAAAAACTTAATTCCAGGGGCTCCTGGGTGGCTCAGTTGGTTGAGCGTCCAACTCTTGATTTTAGCTCAAGTCATGATCTCAGGATTGAGAGATCAGGCCCCAGGTCGGGCTCCATTCTGGGCGTGGAGTCTGCTTGGGAGTCTCTCTCTCCCTCTCCCCCTCACCTCCACTCTTTCTCGCTCTCTCAAAACAACAAAAATTTAACTCTAGTTGCCTTTCTTAAATCATTTTCCCAAGTGGAAAAGATTTCATAGCTTAAGTAGAAATTTCTCACTTAGAAGGAAATATTGTTACACAAAAACCTTAGAGAAACAACAGCACAATTTTTTTTCCTTACATTTAAACCTGTAAAGGAATCTGAAAAGGCTACATATTGTATGATTCCAACTATATGACATTCTGGAAAAGGCAAAACTAGAGACAGTAAATTCAGTGGTCGCTAGGGGTTAGGGATGGGCAGGGTTAGTAGGCAGAGCATAGATGATTTTTAGGGCAATGAAACTACGCTGTACGATACTATAATGGTGGATACCTGTCATTATTTATTTGTCCAAACCCACAGAATGTGCAACACCAAGAGTAAACCCCAATGTAAACTATGGTCTTTGGTCTTGGGGTAATAATGTGTCAATGTATGTTCATTGATTGTAACAAATACCAACTCTGGTACAGGATTTTGGGAGCGGGAAGGCTGTGCACATGTGGAGAGCAGAAAGTATATGGAAAGTCATTATATGTTTTGCTCAATTTTGCTATGGACCTGTACATGCTCTAAAAAATAAAGCGTATTTTTTTTAAAAAAACTGCAATGGAAAAAAGTAAGGCAAATATGGCATCATGGCTTTTACCCTGAGTGTCCTGGCTTCCTTTAAATTGTCACAAACTAGACAGTCATTTTCTATCCTGCAAATTTGTCCAATCAGAACCATATATGCATTGATTTGTACAAATCCCGTCCACTTTTCCATTGTGAAGTAGTACCTGCAGTCAAACAATGGAAGTGATTATGTCCTTTAGCTAGGATCAGCCAACAATTCAGAAAGCCACATTCTATTTTTACTCTCATGTTATAAGGATAAATTTAAATTCTCCTATCAAAATAAAAATAAAAAGCAATTTTATTTTTAAGGTTTATTAAAATTAAAATCCAAAAAAAGCCTTAAAAATAAATTTTTCTAGTTTGACTTAGCAGAAAATACAGAAACTCTTTTCAAGCAATTCTTTTTCTCTGTATGTTTATAAGAGCCAACTGTTTAATACTACATCTTCACTCAGGATAAGCTAAGCTCTGCTGTGGTTATACACCTCCCCTTCCTCCAAATCTCAGTGGCTTTACACACACACACACACACACACACACACGCACGCACAATCTCAGCAGCTTAACATAGTAAAAGTTTATTTTTTGGTCATGCAAAGTCCAGAGGGTCCAGCTGACCTCCATGTGGTCACTCAGAAATCAAGGCCTCTGGGATCTTGCAGACCCACCGTGTCAACTGAGGCCTTCTCTACAATGCCATGGCAAAGAAAATGGGTTTGTCACTGGCCCAGTCTGGGAGTGACACACACTACTGCCACTCATTTTTAACTGGTCAGAAGTAGCTATTGTCTATCTATAAGGGGGCTAGAAAATGTAATTTTCTTCTTGCCAGGAATGAAAGAACAGATGTTCTTCTAATGTCACCAAAATTCTTATATCTGCATGATATCAAGGCTTAATGTAGAATGCTAATTCTTAACTCATTAAGATGAAAATAAAATCCGTATCTAATTATCTAATAATTCTGGTATAGATTTTGAAGAATCTAGTAATAAAAACAAATAGTTATCATGCTAAGCAAACTAGTTATTCCAAATATCCCAATTTCAGTAAGGCTGACAAGTAATGAGTGAGTGATAATGGTATATCTTTAATTCTTAAACTGCTGTGACCAGGTAGGTGTTGTAGGTTGAAATGAAAACCTTGTACTTTAGATACCAAGTTAAGCGAGCTATCAGTATGGTATAAAAGTTTACAACTTGCATTCATAATTCACATCAGCAAAGATGAGGACGGGAGAGAGGGAGGCAGATGCTGTCAATTCTATCAGAAAAGAGCTTCAGGTTTTCCCAAGTATTCATTAAGGCCTCGTGAAGCCCCTAGAATGCTGTGTGCCATAGAGGACACGACTTTAGTCTGGGAAAAGATTAACAGAATACGTAGCTGACCTCTTCCCCCACAAATAAAAGTAATTTTTTAAAAAAGAAAGAAAAACTGGGTGTAAGGGCAAGGAAAACTCAAATTCCTCACCTTCTTACTTTTCTTATTCCCCCCAAAGGTAAATAAATTCATCTCCAGAATAAGGTTAAAACTGACCATTTAGGTATAGATAAACACTTACCAAGTATGATTTTACTTTTAGTATAACAGATACTGAGCTCTACCACTGATAACTAACCAGCTCTACTGCTGATTTCAACCTGTGTAATTTTTAAAAAATATTTTATTTATTTATTTGAGAGAAGAGAGAGCATGAGCGGGGTGGGGGAGGGACAGACAGAGAGGGAGAAGCAGACTCCCTGTGGGGCGGTGAGTCTGACATGGGGCTTGAACCCAGGACCCTGAGATTATGACCTGAGCCGAAGGCAGATGCTCAACCAACTGAGCGCCCCCAGCCTGTGTAATTCTTATGATTATTTCTAGCACCAAACAGCAAAACCACATTTGTTACAACAGCAACTGAAATATGTCAGGTATACATTCAATTGTAACATGATTCTTTTATCAAAAAGGAAAAAAAAAACCAAAATAATATGCAGCAAGAATAATTCAAGGTTGGAGAACACTCACTACCCAAATATAGGAATGGATAAGGTAAGATAATGTGTAATTCAACAAAACCTATTCTAAATTTTAGGTTTATCTGGGAGATCAAAGAAAAACAAACATATAAAAAGATAGGACATTTCATTTTTAATCAGTCAAAAATGAAGAGTTCTGGACAATGTCAAATTCCACACACCATAATGCTATAGTTACACATTAAATATAATTACTATCTATACATATGCAAAAATATAAAGTTCTATTTCATACAATAAAACCCTTTATAGAAACCATTTTAAAAGTAAGCAGAACTTCTCAACATTAAAATGTGAGGTATAAGTCCTTCTAAAGGTTCCTTTAAAGGTTTTAAAACAAAATGCTAAATCTAAAAACAATGTCCTTTCTGTCAGTTCCCAAGTTAAATCTACTTAAAACAAAAGAAAAATTGATAGCTCAGTCACATACTATTTAAATAATATTGTTCAGGCATCTCTAAAATCCTCCATTTTTTCAAGTATGGAAATAGAACTCAAATATCCCACAATACAGTACTAAACAGATGGAATATTTAGGAAAGATTTTGTTGTCATATGGCATAATATTGTTTTATTTCTTCAATACATTCTGAAATAAATACCAGGTTTTGTTTCATTTTTCTTCTAAAAGGCCAAAATTACAATCTACATTTAAGATCATTTTGACTGTGGTAAGACTTGAGTGTAAAATATAACATCAATATTTTATCACAAAAGTAAAGCTGGTAACAAATTATAAAAGAAGACAGTATCCTATTTAGATCTACCCAGGGATTAAAGCTCATCATGATAGAAATATTCATCATGAAGCTGTCTGCCATAATCTGTAGCTTCACTGGTAAGAAACAAGTCCTGGTTCTCCAGAATCTCTGCTTCCGAGAGCTTTCTGTCACTATTCAAATCCATTTCATCAATTAGGTGAAGAGCCTTTAAAACAAAACAAAATAAATCAAGTATAATAAGTATTTTCAGTAAGATGTTCACGTTTCGATGTGATTTGATTTGTCAAAATCATTCAGGTATGCCAAGTACTCATTACTGTCTGAGTATCTCAAAATACTATATATTATAACCAGGGCTGTCTACGCTTTTCTCATTATCCTCCTTCTTAATTTCTGCTAGGTTCTGCCTCCTCCCTACTCAACTCCTATTTAGGATATCTCAAGGTTAAACCAAATTAATATAACCCATTTTGGGCCCCTATAGGTAAATTATAAACTTTAATTGTTCAATTCACTGTGTGGTCAAATTAATACATGATATAATCTTAACTTCCTTGTCTCCCTGATAATCTAAAACAGCTCACAGATTTCAGTCAAGAAATAGCAATGCACGGATCCTAGACAAACAACTCTAGTACTTCTCTCTTCAGCTTAAGGCTTTGAACTTCCTTTCCTATCACTAGCACCTAATTTGGGGGAGAAAAAAGGGGTATATAGTCACTTTGTAACACTCACCTCTTCTTGTGCAATGCCCTGATTATTGGGTACTACCCAAGACAACAGCTCTTGGGGGTCAAGCCTGCCATCAGTATCTTTGTCATAATCATTCAGGAATCTATCCTTCTCAACCAGTATCCACTCTGGATCTTCATTTGCTGCTTAATGGCAAAAATAAAACAATAAATATCACAAGAATGTAACATGTATCCAATAAGAAGTTTGGTACTCCCTAGAATAAAGGAAATGAACTTAAAGCTTACTACATAAAGGAAGCCCAATGAAACAGATCTACTTATCTGAAAAGTCCTGACATAAGTACACACTATATGATTTTCCAAAGTGACACTTAAGTTTAAACGGCTCAGAGTTTCTAGATCGATGTGTATTATCACAAACTAGTAAGTCTGTTAACTGCTGCTACTTGTTCTGGTATCTAGTTTTCCCACAGTTGAGCTGGGTAATGTTTTTATGTACATCGTGTGACTATATAAAGCTTCCTACATGTGCTTAGCAAGTAATACCATGTGTAATTTTAAAGTGAAATTCACAGGAAGTGATGCTTTTCAGCAATAATTCTGTCTGAAAAGACAGCCGTGAATAGAAAAAGCTGCATATGCAAACTCCTCAAATTTCAAACACTCAGTAAGACACCTTTTACACCCGTATTTATAGTATTTTGTTTCTCTTTTAAGATCTACATGCAAAGGTACAGGATTTTGTTTAAAAATATCAACCTTTACTTTCTCGCCCATTTGAATTGAGAATGACATTATTTGTTTGAAAAGGAAGAAAAATCTTTGAATCCAGACATGGAACTAAAAGTGAGCGAGACCACGTTCTCACGTAGGCTGAGTCCTTCTGTTTTGCTTGTATTATATCTAACTTGGCAGAACAAGCAAAAATCAGGCGCACCTCTTTCTTGTTCCATTTTCCTCTGTCAAACACAGCTCTCAATGAGCAAGACTGTCTCTCAATTCCTTTCTTCTTTAATTCCATGCTTTTTTCCCTCCTTCCACACACCCAGGGTACTTACTTGGATCTCGCCTATAGTCACCAAGAAATTCTTCCAAACTAACAAATCCATCACCATTTTTGTCATGTTCTTCTAAAGCCTCTTGAATGACAAATTCCTGTTGCATGTTCATAAAAAACCAAAATAAAACAATTAGTCACAAAATTTTCCCACCACCACCTGAATCTATTCCAGTATAGAACTTCTTTAGGAATAATCATTTTTGTTGTCCATTCTTGCAAACTGTCTTTCTAAACAGTGGAATTCAGAGACAGGAATAAAACCACAAGTACTGAGTAGCTTTAAATTCAACATCTTTAAGCTTCTACTAGCGAGAAGAACTCTGCTTTGCCCTCCTAAACAACCTCGGCACTAAACTCAAACTCCTATTTTCTGCATGTTTCCCTCCTTCTCCAAAAGGACACCTCTTACTACCCTGGTCTTCCTTAACTCCACTTTCCCTCCAGTCCATTAACCACCCCAAAAGAACCCTTATCTTGGATCCCTCTGCCCAGAACTGTTTTTCTGCCTCCAGATCTAAAGCAAAGGTGCCAGGCCCCATAAACCTACACCTCCCTGCTTCCTCTTCCATCAAATCTACCCCATCCACCCCAAACTGCCCCAAATCTGTTCCTCTTTCTTATCATGGCTTATCAACCAGTCCTCTCTAACCCCAAGATTACACGATTTCTAGTTATACGGGACCCAAGATGACCTGTTTAATGGCCAGCTATTTCGGTTCTTCCCTTGTTACCTTCCTATATCTTCTACCTTTTCTTACTTTGCCAGTCTCCACCCTGCACAGCACACCCACATCACGTTCTCCTTTATTTCAGAATCATAAAGTCTAAAAGAAAGAGAAACAGAAATATAAACCTAATCCTTATAATTTTTTCCCGTTTCAGTGGGCTCTCACTGCAGCTTGGAAGTCTGTCTCTGCCTCAGTTTCCCTAACACATACTCTAAAGCTGTTTTTTGAAAACTCCACTTTGAGTCTTACCGAAATACTCTCCAAATACTCTCTTGGCAAAGACCCACCCATTTTTCCAAACAAGGTACAAGGCTTCTGAAATGCCTGTTTACCAGCATTGCATTCTCCCCTTTAATTACCTCTATTTTTATGCCTATTCCTCTCATCCTTTCCTTCAATCTCAGGAATTAAAGTTATCTTTCCCCCTTCTCTAGAGTGAAGCCCTCAAGTCTTCCTAGATCCCATCCTTTCTCATTTCCTGAGTGCTTTCTTTCACTTTTAGCTCTGGCCTCTCCTAAGGCTCCACTCTCTTCTCTGTTAGCTCCTTCTTCTATGCCTTTAAACACATTCAAGTCCCCTGCACGCTTTAATTACCATCCTGGTTTCTTTTCTCCCATGCCAGGTCTCTTATAGGTTACGTTTATTATTCTCATTTCCTCACTACCTGCTGCCACCCAAATACCTTTCAGCCTGGATTCTAGCAACACAACTGTAACGAAAATATATTCTCAAAAGTCTCCAATTCTAGCCAAACCCAAGGGCTTCCTTTATATTTGTATGAAATAACACTTAAATACAAGTTGTTACTTTTTAAAAAATCAAATGTTACAGATTTTACATATAGAAATCAGGATCTTAACCAGAGATCCAAAGATTACTTTTAGAGAATCTGAGGATCTCCTGAAATTATTATCCCATATTTTGTGTATATGAGTATATGTGATTTTTCTGGGACAGAGTCCATAGATTGCTTATTTTTATTTATTATTTTTGTGTGAGAGAGCACTAGTGCACGTGCGCACACACGCGACTGCGAAGAGGGAGGGGTGTGGGGGGAGGGAGACAGGGAGACTCTTCAGCAGGCTTCACACCCAGTGTGAGCCGGGCGCTGTGCTTGATCTCACAACCCTGAGATTATGACCTGAGCCATAATCAAGAGTCGGATGCTTAACCTACTGAGTCACCCAGGTGCCCCGACTGCTCTTTATTTTTAAAGGAGTCTTGATGCAAGATAAGTTAAGAATCCCTGATTAAAATGACTATTCTTCCATTCAAGTTATCCTCTTGGGAAACAACAGACTTATTTCAATAATGTTGCCATGGTTAAAATAAATTTTGGAACTTTATGAATGAAAGTTTCTCTAAATTCTAACTTTTAATCCAAATCAAAATCACCTAGTTGATCTTGCACCCTGCCTTTTCCTTTATCAAATATATCCTTAAATGGAAAAAGTGATACACCAAAACAAATTAAGGTAAATACGAATTAATGAAGCTGCTCTAAATGAGACACCACTTTATGATCACACCTCTTATGTGCTACAATCAACTCCAACTCGGCACAATCAAAGAACATCCTTTCCCATCCTGACACACCCCATTCTGTCAAATGTACTACCATTTTAATCATTTTACACAAGCTTAAAATCTCAGAGTCATCTCTGACTCTTCCTTTCTCTTCTCATACTTATTTAGTCAGTCAACATTCCTGCTTGTGCTTCCTTCAAAACGATGTTCACGTCCATTTCATGCCATTGCCACATCACACTCTCGGACTGCAGCACGGTATGCCCAAATTATTTCATTGCTTTCACTGGTCATTCCCCTCCCCAGTCTTCAAGTCAATTATTCCTTAATTCCCCAGATAATCAGTATCCATCATGCTCTGCCTGCCATGCTAGGTAGGGTGCAATTAGCTTGTCTCAACTTAATTTTGGCACTTGAACAAATTGTGCTCTGCACTGTTCTAAAATTAGGTTGTGTATTTTGTACCAAGTGAGAAACCAGAAGCCTCAATGGCAAAAGTGGTGGCAACAGTCGTGTCTTGCCACTGAGCTATGGAGAAAAATGTTATTTGCACCCTTGTTATTCAAAGGCAGCAGCTTCTAACCATGACCCATTTAACATAAAGCTGTATCTTCCCTCCCTGAAATATCCAGAGAACCAAGCCACACAGCTAGAGGCTGAGGCTAGACAATAAACCTTAATATAAATACTTAGTCTATTTTCTACAAAGCTATTTGTTGTATTAGTCTTTACTCTCCAACATGATAGTTTCTCTTCTCAAGAAGCTTGCCAAGTCATAGTAGGGACTCAATCAATGTTTGTTGAGTTAAATGTAGAGTTCAACAAAAGTTCTGAAGAACTGGTACTTCTTTTAAGTACTAAAGGATGAGAAGACTCATTATGCCTCTTGCTATAAACACATTAGTCAGTAGCAGCTTCATCACCCCCTAAAACCCTATGAAAAGGGATCCAAAGGTGGTAAGTTTTCCCAGAGCCAAAGTTTTTGCAAGTGATGTTGTAAACTAAACAGGAAATACTGATGTTACTGATATTGGAAAACAGAGAAAAGTCTGAAAGCTACAAAAAGGAAGGCAATGAAGGGAATGTGGCTGTGCAGGACAAAACAGCCAGGAAGATTTACCTTCTCCCTCCATATGATGGGAGATTTACCTTCTCCCTCCATATGATGGAGATTTACCTTCTACCTTCTCATCAGCACCCCTCCCCCCACCACCAGAAACCCTTTCCCACCCCTATCTTAAGTGGGGAGAACTTTGGATCTTGCTGTCTCTTAAAATTCCAGTTGCCCCATACAATTCATTTTAATGACTTAGAAAAAAACAGGTTTTAAAGTTTTGGTCACTCAAGAACTCTCTTAAAACTCTTCTTCCTTACCATCATATAATCAACTTCTTCAGGATGCTCAAAAGCAATAAATTCTTCAAGATTCAAACCAGGACCTGCATCTTGGTTTGCTTTCTCAAATCGCTTTTTGTCCTTTAAATGAAGCTTTGAAAATTAAACATTGAACATGATTAAGATCTCACCCACGTGGAAACATCATTATACATACTTTGAAAATTACATACTATGTGAAATCTAAAGTACATTCTCATACATTATCTTATCTTCCTTCACATCATTCCCTTGAAGGTAGGTTAGAAAAATCACAAACATTTATGAGAAGCAATAGAGAGACAGACTCTAGAGGCAGAGACGCAGATCTGAATTCCAGCAATGCCACTCACCAGCTGTGGCAAGGGCATTTTGCTTAACTTAGGGCAAACTGCTTACCCTCTCTGGTTTTCTCAACTATAAAATCGGGATAAAACTATTAAGCAATTGAGATGAGGACCCCTATCAAGCAATTAGTAAACCTGAGCATTTAAAAAATGTAATATGTTACATGTTACATATTATTATTACTGATAGAGAACGGAAAGTAAATGATTTATTGAGAGGGATGTCAGAAATACAGCTAAAATAGGTTGGATTCTGATCCTCCCTGTTCTTCTACAGTACTGCACACTCTCTTCTTTAACAATCTCAGCTGTTTTGAATGCCCAAAAAGCAATAAATTCAGACTATGTGTTAATTCTTGATATGCCATTATCAAATTGTTTCTGGTCCTTGGAATGACTCTGCAAAAATGTTAACAGGTTTCAAAAAAACAGTCCTCATATGAGAATACTTTTGGTATATGTATCTAGTATTTGGAAGTCTATTCTTGGTAGTCTCTTTATAGTGTTAATAATTATGTATGTTCAGGCATAAATATCAAAAGCTGAAGTGGACCTATTTTGAGGTTATGTAAATCTTCCTTTTTCTCTTTTTGTAAAGTATGCTCAAGTAGTAAATCAAATAGCAGCTATTAGGGACAAAATGCTTTTAATGCATTTTTCAAAGGTAATTCTGTAATCAAGAGCCTTGGAAGCCAATAGTGCTATATTGCTAATTCTGCATAAATTCCATTTTGAGTATTTCTGGGAAAAACTCTCCTTTCTATAAACTACATGTATTAAACAGCACATTTAAAAACACACAATTTCAAATATTTTAGGAGCTTTTAATTTATGTGTCTCACTGTTGAAAAGAAATGCTCTTTTCAGTTTTCTAGAATAGAAGTTAGGTGGCCGTCATTTACTGAACACTACTTCTTTTACAATGACTGATTTACAGTGGAGAGGCTCACTTCTTCCCCCAAAGAATTCATCTTTTAAACCATCCAGTTTCCATTAGCCAGTTATACTTACCAAATCATGACAGAAACAACAAACTTGTTTCCAAATAGCTGCTTTTAACTTCATGTTTCTTAATTTCAGATAACTAGACCAAATAATTTACACTTGATGTTCAGGGGTTTACCATGGGGAGAGGTAGACAAACAAGAATTTGAGATACTTTGTTGAGTCCATCAAGTTCTTTTTGAATAAACCACTATTCAAAATACTAAGTGCTTAGATTTCCTTATGAAAGAACCCTTCAGTTTGGAGCAAAAAGGTCCATGTTTCAGCAGTGGGAGCTGAATTTGGCCAAATTTGCCTATGGAAAGAAAGGATCTCTTTCAGCAAGCTCAGATTGTTTTTAAAAAAATTAAGGAAAGTAGTTTTCTGGTTCACGTTTCTCAGATTTTTAAAATAAGATTAAATAATGAGATTTTAAAAAGCAGTTTTATTCATGGTCATTTGAAGAAAACCATTTAAGAGCAACTCAAATTAAAGAAGCCAATACACAGAAAGACTATTTTTCCAAAATGGTAAACGATAACAACAAAAAAGGCTGTCAGTTTCATAAAACCTCAGCATACTTTTTTTTTTCTGTGTAAAAATATCGTATTCTAATGGAGAATAGAAAGTGCTACATACAGTAGTAAAAAGGTAGAAATGACCATAATCATTTATTTTCATATTGTAACAGAAACTTGTGAAGCACAAATCTGCCATCTTTTGGTAGACTTATGATTTTACATGAGTAAATATATAATGTGTGATACCAGAACAAAAATCTAGGTCTTAAAAATTCTGATGAGCCACATCCCAGATTATATCTTACATAAATAAATATTGCTTGTACATGCACATTCAGCAGCTGGCTTTGGAAGTTACACCAAATGAACTTTTGCCAGGTAGGTTCCCAAACTTTAATTATCCTGCTTAAAAGTGCTGACTATAATTATTCATCATTACATAAAGAAATGCTTTTTCAGGCATTTCACAGCACAAGAGGGTCCTTACTACAGGTTATCTCCATTCTCTACATGGAAACTTATGAAAAATTAAAAAAAAATTTGATGCCTGAATTTTATGTTAAGATTTATTTATTTGAGAGGAAGTATGGGGGGGGCGAAGCAGAAGGAGAGGGAGAGAGAGAGGATCTCAAGCAGACTCCTGGCGGAGTACAGAGTTTGACAGGGGGCTATATCTCAAGACCCTGAAATCATGACCTGAGCTGAAAGCAAGAGTTAGAAGCTTAACTGAATGAGCCACCCAGGCACCCCTTTGTTGTTGTTGTTGTTTTTAATAGGCTTCCATATAGAAAAATTTTATTTTATTTAGATATCCAATTACTTTTGTTGGTTAGTTATGGTATAATGTTAAGTCTGTAACTTTGATTAAGACTGATCCATTCTTCATCCTTGCTTTTTTTAATTTGAAGAATAATGCAGAAGTTTCTGGGTTCATCTTTATACCCCACGTCCAATTTTAGGGGGTTTATATCAAATTCTAATAAAGCATTATGATTAGAACTTCAAGTAGAGACATGAAAAGAGACATGAGATATTATCTCATGTAGGGATATTCCTGGGTTGTCACAGAATAACCAATAGGACTCCCATTGAGAAGTGTTCATTTTAGGGATCCATCAATTCCTTAACACTATTAAGATCTATCTAATTTGGGGCGCCTGGGTGGCTCAGTCGTTAAGCGTCTGCCTTCGGCTCAGGTCATGATTCCAGGTCCTGGGATAGAGCCCCGCATCGGGCTCCCTGCTCGGCGGGAAGCCTGCTTCTCCCTCTCCCACTCCCCCTGCTTGTATTCCCTCTCTCGCTGTGTTGTGTCTCTCTCTGTCAAATAAATAAAATCTTTAAAAAAAAAAAAAAAAGATCTATCTAATTCATTCTTAAAAAGTAGTCTTATAATCAACATGTACTGAGTACCTGGGTGGTGAACACAGTATTAGAACCAGACACTTTTTAAAACAAAAACTGTTCAAAAGCAGTTTATATTAATGAGTCCTGTATCTCTTCAAAGTGAAGATTTTCTTCTCAACACCACCATCTGTTACTAATCACACCCACCCAAGAATACAGACTCAAGAAACCAAACACACATATTTCTCATGTTTTGATGGGATATCATTAAATCTTTTGGGTGCCAAAAGGAAAAAAAAAAGGACACAATTATAATCTGATTCTAGTAAGATTTTATTTATTTATTTATTTTTTCTAGTAAGATTTTATAATACTGTATTTAACTTCTCTTGTTACCTAGCAGGGAAATCATAATATCATACCATGGTTTGGTTTTAGAAAAGTCTCAGAACTCGAATGGTGCTTTTAAGATTAATTAATTCCTACAGGATATCTCTAGACAGACAAATCCCAAATCTCATTATCATTTGTTTCTTTTTTAGCACTAAGTAGTAAAAAGACTGATTTCCACTCTCTTCAGTCTGCTGTAAGATGAAGACCCAAATAAGGAGGAAAAAAGTGAAAAGGAATCTTAACTAATCTAAAACTGATATAGTTAACCAATGCTTCAACAATTTTAAAAAGCTAATTCTATACTAAATATTAAATACAAACCTACGTGAATCACACATGCTTTCTTCAACAATATTCTCTTAAATCAACAGAGAACTGTTTACCAGCCCAACTGCTACAATAGTATATTTAATAGTACAGTATAATAAATATATTACTATTTCTCCATACGATTATCCTCATTTTTTTGATATGAGGAAACTGAGGCATAAGGAAGTTTAATAACTTACCCACAACTACACAACTGTTAAATTATACAGCTGGATGTGGAGCTGGGCAGACTGGCTCCAAGGCTGAAGCCCTTAAACTCTACAATGGTGGCATATGCAGAGCATACAGAGCATATGCATAATCATTAGCAGAAAAAGCAATCCACTTTGTGTTAGTGATGGCCTATAGAGTTCAAGTGGCCAATATGATCCTAAAATAAACAGCATGTACAATGATAAATATGGCCACAACAAAAACTAAAAGGTAGGTACCCACAATGGGATAAGTAAAGGAACAGAAGAGGCTCAAATGTTTTCCAAGCACTCTTGACTAGTATTTTGGGAATAGTTTGCTACAAGGTGTTTGGTTTTGTTTTTTTCCACATATAAAAACATATCTTAAAAAAAAAAAAAAGTCTTTATAATGGGGTGCTTGGGTGGCTCAGTCAGTTAAGCATCTGAATCTTGATTTCAGCTCAGGTCATGATCTCAGGGTCCTGGGATTGAGCCCTGAATCAGGCTCTGCTCTCAGGGGGAGTCTGCTTGTCCCTCTCCCTCCCTTTCCCCACATGCTGTCTCTCTCTCTCTCTCTCTCAAATAAATAAAATAAAATATTTAAATATAAAGTCTTTATAATTACCTTTGAAATATAGAAGTATTGAAATAGCAACTTCTTAAGCTTATAGTCCTTTGTCTTGAAAAGTTCCTACAAATTACTATAAGTTCTTATTAATTCCTAAATAAAAATGGTCTTCCTCACCTCTGCTTAAGAAGCATTAGAACAAGACATCTTTTAATTTTGACAAATTAAACCATGAGAATCAACAAAACTCATAGTGATACTAAATCTTCAAAAATGAGTTATTTTAAATGGTACAGCGTCTATGGAAGACCATATAGCAGTCCCTCAAAAAATTGAAAATAGAATTACTATATGATCGAGCAATTCCATTTTGGGGTATATACCCAAAAGAATTAAAAGCAGGGTCTCAAAGAGGTATTTGTACAACCATGTTCATAGCAGCATTATTCACAATAGCCAAAAAGTTGAAGCAACCCATGTATCTATCAGTAGATGGATAAACAAAATGTGGTATATTCACACAATAAAATATTACTCAGTCTTTTTTTTTTTTTTTTAAAGATTTTATTTATTTATTTGAGACAGAGAGAATGAGAGACAGAGAGCATGAGAGGGAGGAGGGTCAGAGGGAGAAGCAGACTCCCTGCCGAGCAGGGAGCCTGATGCGGGACTCGATCCCGGGACTCCAGGATCATGACCTGAGCCGAAGGCAGTCGCTTAACCAACTGAGCCACCCAG
>NC_138377.1:102869341-102911435 GCF_054177405.1 Leptonychotes weddellii
CTCAGTCTTAAAAAGGAAATTCTCACACACAACATTATGAGAACATTATGTTAAGTGAAGTAAGCTACTCACAAAAAGACAAAAATATGTATGATTCCACTTATATGAGGTACCAAGAGGAGTCAAATTCAGAGACAGAAAGTAGAATGGTGGTTGCCAGGGGCCTACAGGCGAAGGAATGGGGAGTTGTTTAATGGGTTTAGAATTTCAGTTTTGCAAGGTGAAAAGAGTTCTGGAGATGGGTTGTATTAACAGTCTGAAGGTACTTAACACTATGGAACTGCACACTTAAAAATGGTTAAATTTTATGTGTATTTTATTACAATTTAAAAAATTTTGTATTATTTTATATAAAACTCTTCTGTTTAAAAATGGGAATCGGCCTCTATATTCTTAGTAACTATGATATAAAACTGTTCAATTATAACAAAAAATAAAATATTGAGATATATATTCAAAATACACTAAAAAGCAACTCAAAATGAGGACAAATGATGCCGCTGAGAAAAATAGATGCAAGGATAATTTAGGTAGTGCAGAATAAGAGGTCAAAATCCCGCTAGAAAGGAAATCATCAAAATGACCAGTGAAGTGGAACAGGTGATTGCCCAGAGAACAAGGCAACCCCAGTCTATGAGCTCAGGCCCTCTTGTGCTCATTCATGCAGGAAGGAAAAGTGAACTGATATGATCAAAAGGAACAACTTGCGCACTGGTACTCACCTGCCTAAAAGACTCCTCTTCTGCATCATCCAGCGCAGTGTTCTCATCAAAGTCGATCACACGATCATACATCTGAATGTTGTATTCATCCCATGACACACTACCATCACTGTTTTTGTCATATTCAACAAACTGTTGTTTTGCTTCTTGCATAGCATAATGTTTAAAAGACATCTGAATCCACGAACTGAGTTCGCCTGTGAGAATTTCCCAGAACACAAATGAATGTTGACAATAATTCTGATATTTACAGAAGTGAAGGTTTCTAAACTTTCTCTAAAAGAAAACAAAAATCTTGAGTGTTTTCAAATACTGAGTGAGAACTAGCCCAGTTGTATCCATAGAAATAGGAGTAGAAGGTGTGAGAGTGGTTTGGAGTCCAAGAATATAACAATATGTGATCCAAATAGAATGCAAGGTCCTTGAGTAGAGTTTGGGTATGTTTTGTTCATTGAGGTACTCTAAATTCCTAGAAAGTACCTGGCTCAATCAGTTATTTGTTAAATGAATTACCACTTGGCCAAAATAGTACTTGACTTTTAAAAATTATCATCCACAAAATTGCAGATAACGTTTGCTAACTAACACAGATCTCTCAGGAGGTACAAATACGTTAATAATGACCTATTTATTCTAATATGTATTAGAAAAAAGTGTTTTCCATTTATGAAAGTAATATAAAGTTTACCTTTAAAATAAATTTTATGTTGAGTTGAATCAAAACCATATTAAGGAAATAATAGATGGTAAGTAGCTAGGGCCTAAATTGTGAAAATGTATTCAAGTGACTGAAGTTTGAGAAACATTGTTACAGTATATGTCCTTCAACCATCATAAAACTTCTGGAGAAAATTTTAACAAAAGTATGGGTAGCATTTATGACTTAAGCCCTTCTTGCAACAGCTCTGTCTTGGTACCTGAAGACATGGGGGAAAGTTTCTAAATCTCTAATGTCCACATTCAGGTCAACTTTAAAAAATCTATTCAGAGATATTTACTACACTGCATTATAGAAAAAAGGTGGTAGGGAGAAGAACATGAATATTTGCAAGGATAGCAAGAGTTCAACATTTGGTTTAAAGGTTACACACCATTTGGTTTAAAGAGTGGTACCCCTTTATTGGTCTGGGGGAGGTCAGGTGAATAGAAAAGTAAAGACACTTTGTCTCTCCTGAAACTCTAAATTAAGGCAGAATTACAATTATTATAGCAACCATATACTGAACAATTATTATATATCAGGTCCTCCATATATGTTGTCTCTGATCTTCAAAACAAGGCAATTCTTATCATTTTCCATTTCCATTTCTAATCTAATCTATTTTACAGTTTAAGAAATTGCCATTTGGAATTGAGGACTCACAGGTGGTAAGTAGCAGAATCCAGATTCAAACCTATGTTTGGTTCCAAAGCCCAAACTCCTTCCACTGAATTTTGTTCTCTTTCAAGAACCTGAGTCCAGTCCTGGACTTTAAAGTGCAAATTAGCGAACTTCTCTGAAGGGTCCTACAAGTACAATGAGGGTTTCTTCTGGTTTATTTAAAGAGATCATCGTGACATAATAGAATACAGAATGGAAAAGGGGCCAGAAACATGGGGTCACACTTCAGCTCTGTCATAAGGGGCAAGTTTGCCCTCTCAAGTTTTTCTCTCATATGTAAAATGAAGATTTGAACTAAGTTCCTTTTAACTTTAAAATTTTTTAAAGTTTACTATTAAATATTTGAATATTTACAGGCCTTTACAGACAGGTACCACAGTCTTCCAAATCAATTTTTTCTGTGTGCTTGCTAGTGTAACCAAAGATGGACAGACCTATTCTTAGTGGACAACTACAGTCTAAAGCTTTTGTTTTTATTTAGAGAAACCAAAATCTTAATATTCCCGAGGGCACCAATTTTACTGACAACGCATCTTAAATTTACCAATTAGTTTGCAATTCTCTCTCCAGCAACTTCAGTCCTTAGATGGTAAGCTATAAGAGTTATAGCAAAATATCTCCTGAATTTTTTTTGAAGATCAATTTGAAAAGCTGATACGGTTCACCACTTGAATTAAGCAATGAGGAGAGACAGTTGCAAAGCAACTGAATATTCTTTTAATATTCTGTGCATTTCATTTCTGACTGGAGAAACTACCTAAGAGCACTCAGATTTTTTTTTTTTTTTAAAGTAAGCTCTACACCCAACCTGGGGCTTGTACTCATGATCCAGAGATCAAGAATTGCATGCTCCAGCCAGTCAGGTGCCCCTCAGACTTTTTTTTTTTTTTAAGTGAAGGATATTAAAAACTGAATTAAGAGCAAGAAATTTGGATTCTAGTCCTGGCTTTGCCACTCATTTTAGAAAGGCACTTACCCCTCTGGACTTCAGTATCTTCAGCTCTACAAAGAGAGGTGGACAAGATGATTCTAAGACCCCTACCAGCTGTAATAATTTGTGATTATCATAAATTCACATGCAACAGGTCTTTTTCCACTTAAAAAAAGATGCAAATCCTTAAATTCCTAATGAAACATATTTCAAAAGAGCAATAAATCACGTCATGCCATAAGAAGGTTTCTGACATATTGTTGACACTGATAAAAGTCATATGAGGAATACGGTGTTTGTTCAGTGTATGACTTGCACATATCGACTGAGTCAACGATGTTTATGTATTACTGGAGAAAGTCCTGATTTTTACTTGGGACCTCTATCTAAAGATTTTCAGATATAAACCTACTCAGCATGTCTTTTTCCCCTTCTCACAGTACACTCTCATTTGTTGCAACACTAGCAATCTACACGCAACAGACAGCCCTGCTTAAATGTTCGTGTTTCCGTCTCCTACAAAGGGACTTCTCCATTGTTAGTTGTGTAGGACGTCCTTACTTTCCGTGAGAAAGCCATCTGAGTCCAAGTCAATTTTCTTTATGATTGACTTCAGTCTTTTGTGTTGCTCTTCGGGGGAGAGTTTAACATATTCATCGACTTCTTCCTTCAGGGGGGTAAGCGATACACAGAGGGATAGAGCATTACTATCAGTGGGGCAAAATGGTGGAAAAAAAATAAGGCTACCAGAAGCCTTCTCTGTCCAGGGTTTTTGGGGTGACCCACACCTGTTCTCCAAGGCCCTTGCCTCCTACACACCCTCAGTGACCATGCCCCGTGTCGGGAGGGTGGAAGGGATCCGGCTCCCGGGCCGCGCTATTTCCTCAGGCGTAGAGGCCTCGGGGTCCCCCATGGTCAGGCCGCCCGGGCCAGGCCTAGCCTGGCCGCCCCTCTTTGTCCCGGGACAAAGCCCGCGGAAGCCGCGGTTCGAGGCCCGACCCTCCCAGCCCCGAGCCTGGCCACCTCACCTGGCCGCCCAACAGCGCCTCACGGTCGTAGTCGCTGCGGTGCTCGCCCTGCGGGTAGTGCAGCTCCTCGGCGTCCCCGGCGCTGGCTACCGCAGCGCACAGCAGCAGCAGCCCCAACGCCGCGGGCCTCGGGCCCAGCCGCATCGCTCCGGCCCGCCGCGGACACAGAGAGCGGTAGAAGGAGGCCGGCGGGGGCTCAGGCCCGCGGCTGCGCTCCGCGGGCGGCTGCGGACTGGCGGCGCGGCGTACGTGGGGAGGAGGGAACGCGACGCGCATGGGGCGGTGGCCGCCGTTACTCGGGCTCGCGCAGCTTGGCGCCTGAGCGACAACTGCGGTGATGGGGTTGGCCAGGCCGAGGCCTATATGGCCCGGCGGAGGGGCGGGGCGCCAGGCCGCGCCGCTGATTGGGCCGCACGGCGCTGGGGACCGGCCGCGGCGCTGTGGCGGTCCGCTGCGGGCCCAACGGCTCCTCGGTTCTAGCGGTGGCTGCCGGGAGGGGAGAACCCCGCGGGCGCCTTCCTCTGCCCCTCCGAAAACATGCCCCCACCTTTCTCCCGCCCTGTCTCTTCCCGTCGGCCTTGTTACTGCCAGAAATTCTCTGTCCAGTCCATGTGTCCATCCGGCTTGCATCAATGAGAAAGGCTGCAGATTTGGGTGAAAAAAAAAATATGGTACCTAGAAAAATGTTTGCCTTGAGGAACCAACCTACAGTATGCATTTCTCAGTCTTCAGTGCATGCCTACTTATTTATTTCACCAGAGCAGGACGAACAAACCCAGCTACCGAAGCCAGGTATTTTTATCTGATGCTCAATTTCGTGACTTACAAGTTCTGTGAGCTTGGCCAAGTTACTTGGCCCTTGAAAACCTGTTTGCTTATTTTTAAAATGGGCATAGTAATAAGATGACCTTAAAGAGTTGTGAAGATTAAATTAAATAATATAATGCGTTTAGACAGTAGCTGCCACATAGGGTAAAGTGTTCAATAAATATGAGCTTACATCCATGTGGGTAGAAAAGCAGATGATTGTACAGAAGGAATAGCTTAGCAAGTACCCAGGAAAACCTTTATGGCTAGAATGCATATAACTCGTGGCTTCTATGCCATGTCTGTCTGCAGGTCTATGTAATTTCTGTACCTCAGCCTGAGCACACTAAACCCAAAGAAATTTGTAGGCTGCAGCTTGAGCCTTTTTCTTTCATTGATTGCTCCACTTAGGATCAAGCCTTTTCACACAGAAGAAAAGACTTTTTGGGTCCTCTTTCTCTTCTCACAGCTTCTATTTGGATTGGGAGTAAGAATCCTGTTCCAAACTGAAAAACTGAGTGGGCACAAATCAGACAAATTTCCTGGGTCAGGATGGAATTTTATTGTTTTTGGTCAGAGATCATTGAAAGGTTTACAGAGCAGAGTAAGTTCAAATGGGATCTTTTAGGTGTTATAAAGAGCAATGCAGAATAAAGTTTTAAGTTTCAGAGTCTAAATATAGACTATGCCTTAGAGTTGATTTCTCTAAAACAAAGAAAGAAAGAAAATAAAGGTAAAAACTTTTATCACCAGCCATTTTAATTTTAACTTCAGTTCTGGGTTTTGAGGCAGTCTGTGAAAAAAGAGAAATAAATGTCCCCAACTCAGCTTTGTACCTATTGTTCTCCAGTAAGTACAAGGTAAACTTTGGCTAGCTTCTGATATGATTCCAGTTACAAAGGGAAGGATACAAGGTATTATGGAAGTTCTTCCAATCTCAAAGGCTCCACACACGGAGGTTTGGGGGCAAAGGAAATCTAATGATATCTAAAGAGGCAGTGGGGTGAATAGCATAAATGTCTGAGCAACAGAAGCCATGGGTTCTGTCTTCCCTCAGCCCCTACATAGGCTGCTTTCCCTCCTTGGGCCTATTTTGTTCCTCGTAGGAAAAGGATTAGGTTAGCTCAGAGGATCTGAATTGAGATCCTAGGGCTAAGTGGGTCCTAAATGGTGTGATAATCTCAAAATGTTGTGCATATGTACATTTCTGGAGATGAGGTCTATAGTTTTGCTTTCATCAGTCTCCAAAAGATCCATGTGGCAGCCCCTATAGGAGTCTCTAAGCAATTCTTCATCTCTCTCTCTCTTTTTTTTAAAGATTGTATTCATTTACTTGACAGAGAGAGAGAGCACAATCAGGGGGAGCGGGAGAGGGAGAAGCAAGCTCCCTACTGAGCAGGGAGCCCAATGCTGGGCTCAATCCCAGAACTCCGGGATCATGACCTGACCCACCCAGGCGCCCAGCAACTCTTCATCTCTTAAAATCCACAGTTTTATGATCTTGACAGTCAGGATTGTTAGGAAGCAGATTATAGTAAAGACCTATGCTCAAGAGAGGCAAGATTGATGCACTGTCATTACCTGTAATTCATTTTATTCAGGAAAAAATAAGTATTTAAAATAAGGAGACTGTTAATCAAAAAAAGGCATTATGAGAATCCAGAGATCAGCTTTCTTGACCTATAAAAGCCATAGCACATAACAAATTTGTTTTTATTTACATTTTGAGGTATAATTAACAGAGAGTAAAGTGCACAAATCTTATATGTACAGCTCAATGAATTTTTAGATGTATATACACCTGTGAAAGCTGCCCACCACCCCAAAAATCCCCCTCCTGCTCCCTAGATACCATTTCTGCCACATGTAGTCGCTATTCTGACCTCTCTCCTCATAGGTAAGTTTTGCCTGTCCTTGAACTTCATATAGATGGCATCAGACAGCATTAAAAATTACTAATCATATGCCCTTCTGCCCTGCTGGAAAGTAGTATGGTGCCATGGAAAGAACACAGACAATCTTGGATTCAGACATACAGAGTTTGAATCTTCAGTGTCCATAGCTCACTCACTATATAACCTTGAACAAGCGGCTTCATCTTTTTTTTTTTTTGACTCTGTAAAAACTGGAATAATAAAAAACCATCTGATAAGTTTTGTGTGTGGAGCATATTAAATAATCTATATATCTGACCCATAGAAGAGGCTCAAAATTTTTTATTTTTCTTTCTTTCCCCCTAGAAAATTCCTACTCAATCTTCCAGACCCAACACAAGCATTTCCTAAAGGAGGCCTTTTCTAACTCCCTGCCAACCAAACTTTTTGATCTCCCAGGTCTCTCTGTTTCATCATTGTTCCAACATTGTGCATATGTTCCTCTGCTCCAGTATTTAGCACAATCTACTGTGACTATTTTTTGACACCTACTGCAAGAACGTGGGAGCCTTGAGGTCAGGAAATGTGTGATTGCGACTGTATTTCACTAGTGTCCCTGCTAGTAAGAGGAGCTCAATAAATTTTTGTGAAATGATTTCTGCTGTACTGGCATTCTCTTAGAAGTATGTGCCATAGATAGGAGAGTTAGCTTGGAAATTATTAGAAGAGGGAGTTTATAGATTTCTTCTTGAGTTGGGTAAAATGTGTGTTACGAACTGCGGCTTAAAAAACAAAGCAATACTTAACATATATGGTGGGGTCACTTGTGTTATAGGCCGATTCCCACGGGGATGAGGGAGATTTGGCACAATAAACAACCGCAGTAGAAAAGCCAACAAACTCAATGAATTTGTAGCTTTTCCAAAGTTGGGAAACACAAGACAAAGGAACAGACTATAGGGCAGTGACTGAAGGAACAACTTAGACTGAATGATCACACAATTAGAGGGATTTTGTTGGTTGTTTAATCTTTTATTAGTCTTTTGAGGAGAGGAGATGTGAAAATCCCAGGGTTATAATGGAGTCCTAGACGGTGACAGAAAATAGGCACGTGGGTGGTACTGTTACAATACCTAGAGAATATTTTTTATTTCCAAGGAGTATCCACAAGTGTGTAAAGTGGTCATAAAATCTTAATAACCTATAAGAAGTAATTCCAAGAAATTCAATGTAACTGTTTCTTACTGAATGAGGGTTCCTTAAATTAAACATGAATCAATGATCAAATGTAATGACAGCTCTATCCTCAAATAGAAGCTATCCTCTATATCCGGCAATTCACATTTATGGCCCCAGGTCAGTTACACCCATCTCTGCCCTAAAGGCAGCCCAAGTGGACAGATATTAGTCAGATGCCTTCCCTGACTTGCTCCCTAAATCCACAGGGCAACTGTGTATCTTGGTTAACCTGGCATAATTGTTAATCATGTCCCTTTTCACTCTCAAAAGTATTCCAGAATGGGGTGATAAATTATAATGTCACCTTACCTTTGGGCCTCACAATCAAACTGTCCAGCCACCTCCCAGTTCCCCTCCCCAAGTCCTAGTCTTTATTAAGCCTCAGAACACTTTCCCACACTCTTTTCCCCAGGTTTTCAACAACAGGTCCTTAAAGTCTTAGTCAAACACAGTAGCAGTAAAAATAAAGAGTACAAAGAACGGAGGGATAAAACTTAGCTAAAGAAGGAAGTGAGACAAGGAGCAAAAAGAAGAGTAAGATTGTGGACTAAGTAGGAGTTTTTATGAATTATAATGAAATTGATTTTCTTTTGGCATTACTCAACCAGCTCTGAAGACTGTTTTGTCAGAGGAACTCCAAAACTGATACGAGCAGAGTAGCTTCTTTGAAAGACGAAACTTCCTGAATGTATAAGTTTTGGGTGTTTGTAGGATGAAAACTCAGGATTGCTTTATAGTCACACCAAGCTTTACATGTTCTCAGATCCAGCTAACAGAAAACACAGTTGCTATGATTGCAACTCCATCACAAGATGGTATTCTGGGACTTGTACGTGATTTGGGCTTCAGTTTTTTGGATTCAAGATCAAACTAAGGTCTGTGGGCTTTTGAGGTTGGTTTTGTTAAAAAAAAAAAAAGGTTTGTACTGTGATGTAGTGCAGAAACAAAGGAATTACAAATATAATGCATGCTTGTTTATTTTAGGAAAGTCAGTATATACAAATAAGCAAAAAAAAAAAAAATCACAAATCCCATTCTTATAAATAACTGCCATTAACATTGATGTTTAACTTTCCAGAGTTTTTCTGTATGTGTTATATATACTTTTGAAGGCAGATATACCTTATGCAAAAATAAGGTACAAAGGAAGCCACTACTATCAATGAAATAGCTTAAGAAAGCAGAGGAACATACCCTAGAGTGTCGTATAAGGTCTGGGGACAAGCTAAAAATCCTCACCAAATATCCATATTCTGTCTTAGGAATTTCTTGGTGTCAATTCTGTGTATCCAACTTTTGCCTGATATGCTTTTCCTCATCTTCTCCCTTTATAGTTGCATGTTTCCCCCTCCCACCACAAATGCTGCTTCATCTAGAGCCATCTTACATCTAGGAATGTGTAGTCTATTTTGGAATAGAGTGTAACAAACTAGACCTTTGAGTCTCCTGGTCTCTACTCTTACATTTAACTCATAATACCCAAAGTGAACAGTATCTCTCATGCTCTAGCTAAACAACCCCCATCCCCCAGCACTCAATAGGAGAGTGGAATTGGAACACAAGTGGGAAAGACAGACATGATTATATCTGTTATTTATTCTATTACAGAGGCCAGATCTTGGTCTCCTGCTTTCCTTGTCTTTTTCTAAAGAGTTCCACACAATGTGCACTGGGGAAAAAAAAAATCTATATTCTGAAGTTGTTGATTGCAGTTTTCTATGTATATCAATTAGGTAACATTTTTTCATCGCATAGTATGGATCTTTTATATCTATACTGATATTTTTTCTGCTTGTTTTATCAGTTACTGAGAGATACATTTCATAATCTTCTACTCTGGTTATTTCTCTACCACTTTAAGTTTTGTCAATTTTTGTCATATATATATATTTTTTTTTTTTTTAAAGATTTTATCCATTTATTTGAGAGAGAGAAAGAGCACAAGAGGGGGGAGCGGGAGAGGGAGAAGCAGACTCCCTGCCGAGCAGGGAGCCCGATGCGGGACTCGATCCCGGGACTCCAGGATCATGACCTGAGCCGAAGGCAGTCGCCCAACCAACTGAGCCACCCAGGCGCCCCTTTGTCATATATATTTGAGGCTCATATTAATATACATACAAATTTATGATTTTTATATCTTTCTGGCAGATGGACATTTTGACATTATGAAATGTTATCTTTACCTTTAGTAAAGCCTTTTGTCATAATGACTGCCTTGTCTGATGTTAGTATAAGTACATCAGGGTTCTTTTCATTACAGTTTGCAGGTATAATTTTCCTATTCATTTACGTTTAGCCTCACTGTATCTTTATATTTAAGGTGTATTTCTTGAAGGTAGCATAGAGTTGAAGATTTACATTCAGTTCTTAAAATTTTTGACTTCTAATTTACTTATTCTATTTTTGATATAGTGACTGAGAGATTTGGGTTTAAAGCCATCATCTTACTATTTCTTTTCTGTTTGATATGCTCTATATTCTTTTTTCTCCCTTTTCTTGCCTTTTTAAAATTAATTTTCTTTTCATTATTTTGGTTTTTTCTCTTATTAGCTTGCTAGTTATACACTGATTTATTGTTCCTTTACTGATATCAAAGCAATTATGAAAAACATCTTTGATTTATAAAAATTTCTCCAATATAAATTAGAATTTTTTTTAAAGATTTTATTTATTTATTTGAGAGAGCGAGAATGAGAGAGAGTACATGAGAGGGGGGAGGGTCAGAGGGAGAAGTAGGCTCCCCGCTGAGCAGGGAGCCCAATGCGGAACTCGATCTCGGGACTCCAGGATCATGACCTGAGCCGAAGGCAGTCGCTTAACCAACTGAGCCACCCAGGCGCCCTAAATTAGAATTTTTTATTTCTCCTGAACAATGCAAGGATCTTAGAATCCTTTCATTACATTTACTACCTACCACAGGCCTTACTGTTATTGGTGCCGTGTATTATAATTCTTTCTACTTTGTTAGATTCTATAAGATGTTATTATTTCACAAATCAATCTTTATTTATTACCCACATAGTTACCCTAGCAAGTTCCAGTAGGAGAGTCACAGTCCACTTGGGTTCTACAGTGAAGCCATGACATCTATAGCAGCAGAGAATTTTCTTTGAAAATGGAGTTAAACTCTGTTTTAACCATCTGAAAAGCATCTTTAGGTATGCTACTGTGCCTTGGTAAAGAACGAACATCTGGCTATGATGACTTTGTGAGAATGGGTCTCTATCTTTCTTTATTCTTTAAACCAACAATCATTGTCTAGTGCTATGTCCCCAGTCAGTACAGTACATCGGTCTGAGAACCAGAGAGTGGAAGTAGGAGCAGCCCTGGTCGCCATCAATCTCTGAAACCCATTGGAAGAATTTGGGTTTTTGGTCCCCCTAACTTTAGGTCCAATGATTCTAGGTATCCTGCCTTCCAGAAAGAGGATACTTCTACCAGGGAACAAAGAGTACCATTGAACTTAATACTATGACTGCCACCATGCCACTTTGGGTTCTTTGTGCCAGTAGAAAGGAGTTAACCATCTCATGAAGGAAATTGACTTGGATAATCATGAGGAGACAGGTCTGCTGCTGCATAGTGGGGAGCGGCAGAAATGTTTGGCCCTTGCAGGGTGCCAGGGTGGCTCAGTTGGTTAAGCGTCTGACTCTTGATTTCGCCTCAGGTCATATTCTCAGGGTGGTGAGATTGAGTCCTGCATCGGGCTCCGTGCTCAGTGGGGAATCTGCTTGAGATTCTCTCTCTCCCTTGCCCTCTGCCCCTCCCCACACTTTTGCACTCTCTCTCTCTCAAATAAAAATAAATAAATCTTTTTTTTTTTTTTTAAGAAATGTTTGGCACTTGGACGATCCACTAAGGAGTCTCTTGGTACTCTCATGGCAGTTTTAACTATAAATGGAATTATAGCTGATAAGGGCATAGTAATCAGGAGCTCAGGCTCCTCCAAGATGCGAATTGAGTCATCCCACCAGATAAACCACCTAGACCAGCAGAAGGACTACCTGAGGATGAGGAGAATCTAGATTGGATGGTAGAGGAGAGAGATGATGAATATCAATGATGGCCTTGGGTCCAGCTACAGCAGCAGAAGCTGTAGCTCATCTCACAAACCTTCCTTTCTTATGTTTTGCCAGAAATTGTAATTGACCAGAATCCTGGAGAAGCCGTGACAGGTTAGAGTGAACCCAATGTGTAAAGCACATGGATCTGAAGAGTGCAAGAGGTAGACCTTGGGAGACATTGTTGATGCTCTGCCTAGATCTTCTGAGATCCCTTCTCCCACTTTGGTTGTTGTGTCCATTGACCAGCTACCACAGGTATTTGGAATAATGGGCCATACCTGTAACTTTCTCTGGAAGATTTCTCTTATATGTTTGAAGCCTCTGGGGCTAGAGATTCCTGGGAGTTCTACCAACCTCCCATTTCATGAACTGTGACCAATAATTGACTGGGGCAAAGTACAAAAATTCTACTCCCTTGCTTCAAGGCAAGGCAGACTCTGCAGTATACTTTATACTCCTCAGCTTCTTGTAGGATGAAGCTGAAACTAGATTTCACCCGAAACCCCATTCTTGCATAATTTCTTGCCTATCCTACTTTCCTCCCTCCTCTCCCTGTCTCTTCTGATTGCACTCCAATAAATCACACACAAACAAATACCCATCTCAGGTTGTTTCTAGGGAACCTTACTTAAAATCTCTGCCAAATAAACTACAGGCACCCAATTCTTTCTCCAGAGTAAGAAAGCAGTCATTCATCCAATGGATTTTTAATATCTGGGAAGACCACATGACCCTAAGTTATTGTAGGAAGCAACTCCTCAACTTCAACTTTAATAAAAAAAATCATTAAAATTGGATCACAGCATATCTTGGCATACATAACTATATATTCCTAAAGCATTTTAATAGATTTTGACTCACTTTCTATACGGAAGATTGTGTGTTTTTGTAGAAATTTCATTAACAATGAAATACGAAAGACTTCAAGATGTGAAATTAGCTTCAAGGGTGTAAATTACAGTGACAAGAAATTCCATTTACTACTGAGAGTTTTTTAGCTATTAAAGTGGTCTCAGGTTAGGTTGAATTTCCTGTCCTCTTAGATTTTCAAACACAAGCTGGATGATCAACTGGTGAAAACAAAACAAAGGGCTCTTCAAGCATCAGAAGCATTGGATTGGTAGCTAGTTGATGCAGGTGATCTACAGTTATGATCTGTATTCAGGAACTTAAATATAGTATTTTGAACCCTCTCTTGGTTAGAGAAAGATTCAACTGAGAAATTATTTCCAATCATTTACTTTTTTTTTTTTTTAATTTTGCTTTCTGGTACCTAGTACTAAATCCATCATTTATTTTGTACACATTTTTCTTCAATCAAATTTCACCTTTATGGTAATAGCTATTGATTAGAAACATAACGAACACACTAGTCTATGTGATCCTTCATTGAATTGTGTTGGGCAGTGACTATGATTGGAGGTGTGGACTGAAAACCATCAGCTAGCTTCCTATACCTGTAGATGGCTGAAAACCAGGTTTAAATTTCACTTGCTGAATTTAGACACTTATTGACACACAGCCTTTCTCTTATGTGAAAATTAAGGCATTGATTGTGAAGTAGGATGCCTAGAATTGAAGTGGAATATAGTGGAATTGCTGTCTGATGATACCATCCAATATCCCTGCCCACCATGCCTCAGACCATACCACCATCCATAGCCCTTAAATATCTTATACACCATCATGTTATCCCATGTAATACTGCTTCTGACATGGAAAACTCACTTTATGATGAAAGAGTTAAGGCAATGAACTGATGTCTATGGGATTCACTGGTCTTACCATTTATTTATTCCATCACTCAGAAACAAGTGGTCTTATAGAGAGGTATGATGTCTATTGAAAACTCAGTAATAATGCTAGCAGGAAGATTTTCCAAGGTTAAGGTGTTACTTTACAAGGTGTGCTCTAAGTCAGCAACCAAGATATAGTCTTATTTTTTTCCATTGTAAAAGTATAGGTTCCAAGATGGTTTCCATAATGCAAACTAGAAAAATTTTTTGTTTTCCATCCCCACGATTCTTGATGGGCTGGTTTAGAGGTCTTGGTATGCACGAGAGAAATGCTTCTGTCAGGGGACCCACGGTTCTCCTGAATTGGAAATTAAGACTGCCACCTGGGTGCCTGAAGTTCTTCATGTCGCTAGGAAGATGGGTCAAAAATGGTGCTGGCTAGGATGATTGATCCTCACTATCAAGAGGAGATAGTGTCACTGATAAACAGTAGAGGCTTAAAGGACTATGGCTGGGACTTACAGATCTCCTTGGGGTTACTCTTAGTACTGCCATGTCCAGTGGTAAAGTTAATGGAAGAGTCCACCAATCTTATGTGGGCAAGACTACCAAAGGCTCAAATCCCTTGGGAGTGAAGATCTGGGTCATTCAAGCAGGTAATAATGCCTAACCAGCTAGAGTTGTTGCTCTGGGCAAGAGAACATGAAATGGGTGGTGGAGGATGGAGGTTAGAAATATCAATTACAGCTTTTGCAGAAATTAAGGTTATAGAATCTGCCTAATTTTCTCACTTGTTCTGCTATGCATATATTTTAAACTAGTTTTCTATTCTTTTCCATCCCTTTCTTCCAGGGCATGCTGGTGGTGGTTAGCTTTGCAGTTTCACTTATGGGTTACAGAATTCTGAGACAGGATCATGATGGGACCAGAAGAGGACTGAATACCACACAGAGATTCAAGTTGGATTCAGCTACCAATGGGATTTGAGGTTATCATCGTTTGAGGGAAGGAGTGAGCAAATTTTAATTTTTTCTTCTGCAGAATTAAATATGGGAAGAAGACTTTATGGTACTATTGGACAGGAGCAGTAAGGAAGTGAACTCTAGTGAATATTCTCACCTTTTTTCATCTAGCATCTGTTTTCTTCTTGATGATTGGAGAATTCCCCACCTTAAAGTCTGCCTCTCACTCTAGAAGCTGAAACTGGCAAATACTCACTTTCTTACCTTCCTTACAGTTAAGGTGTGGGTACGTGTTCCAACCAGACACAATCTCCCAATACTCAATAACAGGAGTAAGCCGCAGGAGGACTGCAGGGACTGCTAGACAACAACATTACAGAATGATCCAGTTCCTTGGGCAGCAGTGGTGCCTTCAATGACAAATTCCAGGGTGTGAATTTTGGGTATGTTTCTGGCGGGGTAACAATGAGCCTGAAACATGTTCTCCCGCCCTCCTGGCAATTCTGGAAACAGCTTCTATATCATGTTTTTTGGTTTGCAAAGTTTGATTTTTATAAAATTTCATACTTATCAACCAAATTGCCAAGATTAGTTAAGGAACCATATGCCCTTAGGAGAAAGGGGGAAGGAGAAAGAGAGCAAGCATGGAGAAGAATGGTAAAGCAAATGAAGCAAAGTAAGTTTAAATGAAGGGAATATGGGAGTTCCTTAACTTTTTTTTAAGGGCTCAA
The DNA here is from genome assembly GCF_054177405.1 of Leptonychotes weddellii. NCBI lineage: Eukaryota > Metazoa > Chordata > Mammalia > Carnivora > Phocidae > Leptonychotes > Leptonychotes weddellii. Next base: position 102,884,817 of record NC_138377.1, read on the forward strand.
ACGCAGGGCGTGAACTCACAATCCTGAGATCAAGACCTGAGCTGAGATTAAGAGTCAGACACTTAACTGACTAAGCCACCCAGGTGCCCAGTTCCTTAACTATTTTTGCAACACACACATATATGTGCACATATTTTTTTCTGATTCATCTGAGAGTAAGTTGTAAACATTGCTCCATATCCCTAAATACTTCAGTGTGTATTTCATAAGAACATGGGTGTTCTCTTACATAACCACCATACAATTATCTAAACCAGAAAATGTAACATTGATATACATTATCTAATGTATAGTCCATATTCAAATTCCTATATCATTTAAATAAATTGATATTCTGCTTACCTGAATCAGTGTTAGGTTCTGTGAACTCTGATTAATTCAAAGTCTCAGATATCACTTCCTCCAGGATATGTTCCTGGGCCCTAACTTTGGGTTAGGTGACTCTCTTGTGTACCATTATGATACAGGGTACTCTACCTACCGGAGTATTTATAACACTGTAATCATGATTATGTGTCTGCCTCTCTAAGCTGAATTAAGTCACTTAAAAGGGTAGCTAGGTCTCTTTTTCACTGGTCTTTCTTCACTGACTAGCAGTTTCTGACACAGTAGAGGTTCATAAATATTTGTTGAACAACTGGATTTCTACACTTTAGTGGCAACTCACATTAAATATGTTCTAAGTTGAATTTGTCATATTTGCTTTTTCAGTTGAAAGTTATATCTTTCAAGTTTCAATGTAGAAAGTAGAAACCATTCCAGGTTTTTTTTTTACAGGAAGAAACTTATTATAAGAAACTGATGCATATAAGGTCTAGGAGAGCAAGATCCAGACTGGACCACTAGAAATTATTCCCAGAAAAATACAGAACTGGACCATCAACAACATTCCAAGGTCATCATTGGAATTATTTAAGACACACCTCCATAGCTTTGATCCAGGAGTCTGGAAACTGTAATCCAGAAGCTGCCACCACCTATCACCATAGATGATATCACTGCCTCTTGGTACTCAGAAAGCTGGAAAGTGGCCACTGGAATCCAGCTGCAGAAAGAATTCACATTTTCACAGGTTTTCTTGATAGAGGCTAACGAAGTGGCTTTAAACTTTATCTCACTTCTACGTATCGTATTTCACGGGTTTATCCCATTATCAGAAACTAACTCACATTCAGAAAACTAGTTGCAAAGGAACCTAGAAAAGGCAGTTTTCAGCTACCCAGGCTTTGCAATGCAGGAAGATACCCCATGGAGGCTGAATTGATCCCCATGATGCACCACAATGGCATCCCCATTCACGAAGTTGCTGAAGCCAGCGTGCAAAACTCAACGCCTTTCTGATGCCAAGATACTTTTCTTGGATGGAGGTGGTAGCACCTCTTCTCCATGAGATTAAATTTAGAGGATTCAATTTAGTATCTCCACAGAATGGGACAAAATACACCTTGGTTGACTGCTCCAGAATCACTGATCCTCTGAGCAGTTTTCTGCCCAAGAAAATGGCAGTCACATGACCAACTTGAACCCTCCTCCTTCTGGAGGTGGCCGTAACATACTAACTCATTTCTCAGGTACCCCCTGTGACTTCTGGGGTCAGTGCAGTGGAAGGAAAGTGGAGAAGCCAAAGCCCAGAGAGATGAGATCTGTGTGACATTATGGAAAGAGCATGGACTTTATGGTCAGGTGGCCTTGGCTGGATTTGTCTCTTACTAAGTGTCACACCTGGAGCAAGTTCCTTAATTGCCCTGTGTCTTGATTTCCTCATATTTAAAATACCTATCTCCTAGGGTTGTTATGAGGACTAGATTAGATAACACATGTAAAGTGCCGGTATATAAAAGTACACAAAGGAATGTTGGTTCCTTTATTAGTTTCCTATGGCTACTGTGATAGATTGTGATAATCTTAGTGGCTTAAAACAACATATATTTACTCTCTTACAGTTTTGGAGGTCAGAAATCTCAATTCAGTTTGGGCTGAAATGAAGGTGTTGGCAGGGCCACACTGCCTCCAGAAGGTCTAGGGGACAGCTGACCTTTTCCACCTTCTAGACTGTTTGGAGAGAGCTGAGACATGGAGGAAACATAGCCATTAATGGACATGTTGCCTGAGAAGGAGTGAGAGAGCATAATACCCTGATTGCTCCCTCCTCCCACCCTCCAGTATTCTGTCAGGGTCTCTCACTGGCCAAATCTACCTGGAATCCACTTGCCAAGGGTGCCAGAAATTATAGTTCTCCTAGAGTCAGGGCAGAGCAGGGGGAAGATCGGGAATGGACCAAGAGCAAACAGGCAAATAAGTGTCATGGTCCACACTGTTTGGTATTCAAAATATTTACTTCCTTTATCACAGTATCATGCTTCTTTCTAACAGGATGCAACTATGCTTCACACACATAAAGATGCCCTTGTCATCTCAACGTGGGTGAGATAAGTTGTCATTGCCATTTTAAAGTCCAAGATCTCTAGGGAATTCAGTCTTTCCCAATAAACCCTGTTTCTTATGGTTTGGTGACATATGAACTAATTGGCAAAGTTAAATACCATTGACCTTCTTTGTGCAAAATAGTACAGGAAGAAGGAGAAAAAGAAAAAATGGTTAATATTAATATGTACATAAGAAAAATATGCATAGCTGTTAGTTATTTCTATAACTGGTGATAAGGGCAGAGTTGATATTTATCACTTTCTTCTTTCACTACTCATTCCATGCTTCTATTGTCCTCAGTCAGTGCTTTGACTGATTGTGGTTTTTCACCTGGGTAGTGACCAAAACCTTCATTTCTGAAGGATCTGAGTCCTACTGGTACTACTGGTCTTGCCTTTATTGGTTTTTGCCTTTTTTGGGGTTCTTTAAACTTTTCTGTTGGAGATGGAAAAAGAGAGGCACCCCAGTGATTTCCCCCTGGATACCAGATAGGGTCCTCTCTGCCCTCATTGTTAACTGGACTTACCACTCCATCCAGTATTATAACCTCTCCTCTGGCTATTGGTTCAGTGGCATGAGGGCCCCCAAATAGTCAGGTGGCAGTTTCTATTTCTCATTTACTTGGGTTATTAGTGGGTGCCCATGAAAGTGTAGCTCCCTTGGGACTCTAGCAGATGAGGTAGATGCCTTTCTCCGTATCCCGTCTGTCCATCTGAGTTCATCTGCAGCTGCAATGGAGAGTCTCCTGCACAATGACAGCTTTCCCCTTTCTCTTGTCTCTTCCGGTGGGCTTTCTCTGGCACCCTGCCAAAGGGAAATAAAGCCCAGAAATGGGAAAGAGTTAATGTCCTGTGAGTTGGCGTTGATGAGTTGGTGTTGATGCTTTCCTGTCCTCCAAAAAGGCAATTCTGAAGCTTGTTCCACACTGTTTTTCAGAGGGTTCTTGGTGAGATTGAGTTTCAGTTGCCTACAGCGCTCATCGACTCATTGTCACACATTTATTGGCTTTTCTCCCTTCTCTGGCTCACTTTCCTCTTCCTCACTTGTGCTTCCTGGGATCATTGCCAAGGCAAACTATCCGCACCCAAGACCTGTCTTACGACAAGAACCCAGACTAAGACAGGAACGAAGACCTCTAAACTAGAAGGGTCTAAGGTTGTGGAGAAGGAAAAGTAAATTTTGTCAGTGGGTCATGAGGTTTCCGGAACCTGGCTATTTTGCCTGTAAGAGGAACAGCACCATCTGTTGGTCAATGGCTCAAAGCATATATTCCATTCTGTAGGACGGCACTCTGTCTCACAGGGGTGTTATCCTACAGGTGGTGCTGTGATTATGACTTCAGGAGGCCATTCCACCAATCTACTAGGTCAGTTGTTCTCAGATGATGGGGTATGTGATAAGACTGGTGATATCCAATAACGTGAGTCCATTTCTCTTGCTTTTAAATGAGACCGTTGGTGAGAAGCAACTCATTTAGCATATCATGACAATGAATCATGGAATCAGGACATTCCGTAAGTCCACAGATGGTGTTGCTGACAGAACCATTTTAGATAGGGAAAGAGAAAAAAGTGTCTATTTTAGTGAGGACAAATCTCTGTCCCTCTATGATGGTAGAGGTCCAACATAATCAACATGTCCCCACTGCCCCCAAAGAATCATAACAGGGGCTCAACACTGGCCTCTGCTGTTAGCAGGCTGGGCTTTCTGCCTTGGAGAGGGAAGTCCATGTTGTTGAGCCCAGGCATACCCTTATCCCTGTTGCCGTGGCTGCTAGTACACCGGCCCACTGAACCAGGACTGAGGTGGCTTAATAAAGGAGCTAACGTCAATCACATGGGTCATCCAACTGATAATATCGAGAGCCTTCTCTTCAGTGAATGCTCATTGATAAGCGTTCACCTGAGAAGCAAAAATCCTCATACTATTGGCCAGTTCTGAGAGATCCATCCATATACCTCTTCCATAGATTTCCTTATTACAAATATTCCAGTATTGTTCTTGCCAAGCCTCTGAGTAACAGGCATAATAGTTAGCTACTACCCATGAGCCGGAAGAGGTTTATACTTTGGGCCATGTCCTCTTCAGGCAAAATGGACCTCCAGATGTGCTGCCCAAAGTTCTCCCCACTGAGAGAGTTGACTTTCACCACTTTCCTTAAGAGTCACTCCTGAATGCGATGGTGACAGTGCAGTGGTCCACTTCCACCCAATGCTAACATACTCTGCAGACCCATCTCTAAATTAGACCCAAGTTTTTTTTCCCCCTGACAGCTGGTTATAGGGAACTCTTCATGAGGCCCTAGAGTCTGAGCCACCTGCCCATGCAACTTCCTTGTGCCCTCCTGACCTGCTCAAGTGTGATCTTTTCTATACCATTTTTAATTGATGATGGTTTGTTGCTGTGTGTGCCCAATCTTATGGCAGTTCAAGAATGGCAGCTGAGATCACATCAATCTTGATGTCGTCAAGACCCAGTCTCTACTAGAATTCAGTGCTCTTTCAGCAGAGGAGAACATGGCATTGTGTCAAAACCCTGGTATCCTGTGCTTTGGATCTCTTGTTGGTATTGGCCAGAGGGTCCATACAGCATCCTTACTTGCCACAGACACTTTGGATCTTCTGAATTATTAGGCTTGAGTAGCAGCATAGCAGCTGAACCTGCTGCAGAGCTTTTCGTTTCCCGGGAACACAGGTTTTTCAGTAAATGGGTCAGAGAAATATACCCAAATATGGTATATGTTGCCTCAGTGTGCAAGGTACAGAATTTTGTCTTTCATTTTGAGGCCAGGATTCTCGACTTAATCTTGACATTCGGGCTTGATAATTCTTGGTTGTGGGGAGCCGTCCTGTACATTGCAGGATATTTAGCAGCATCTTTGGCTTCTACCCACTAGATGCCAGTAGCCACTAACTCTTTTACCCCCAACTGGGACAACCCAAAATCTCTCTAGGTATTGCCTGCTAAATGTCCCCTTGGGGACAGAATTGCCTCTGGTTGAGAACCACTGGTATAGAGAGATATTGCAACAATCCTTTCGCTGAATTTTTGTGTCTCTGGCATTCATGTGTCTTACTAAAAATAGTTGTTGCTTCCTGTTCACCAGACCAATAGCGTGGTGTTATCAATGTAGTAGATCAGAGTGATGTTCTATGCGATGTCCAGATGATCAAGATCCCTGTGGGCTATACCGAGACAACAGTTTGAGAGTCGACGTGGCCCTGGAGTAAGATTGTAAAGGTATATTGCTGACAGGTGAAACTTTGCTGTTTCGTGTTAGTAGTCACAGGTTCTTTTGGGAAAGGCTTGGAGAAATATTTATAGTATGTAGTTGTGACAATGTTGCAGGGTCCTTCCTTAAGGGGACCCAGTTTCTCCTGTAATCACTGGGCTCTGGGTATGTGGCATAACTTAGATCTGGGAACTAAATGAGAGGTTGTGACTTCCTTTTGTGACAACTCAAGTCAGGTTTCTGTGCAATAGACCTATAGTTTTCCCAGTTGTATATATCAAGTAATACTTTAGTAGACTGCCCATCTATTTCATTCCTAGAGACCTTGTCATCAAGTCTCTTCAATCATCCTTGGTCTAGAGAGAACAGTCATTGCAGAGTTTTCAAGGATGCCTATGTTTCTCTCACTAATGTTTTCTCAGTGCCTTAATGCCCTCTCGTCCTTTCCAGGAAACATAGTCAGGAAAAGGGTGAGCAGGTTACACATAATAGATCCACTCCAACATTCCCATCACTTTGATGCTTTCACATATTTTACCCTGTGGCTTGACCCTTGTGAATAAGACTTTTTACATTCATTTCTCCACATTATGTGACTGAAGTTCTGGCATCTCAGCTTCATCGAAGTTCAGCTTCATTGAAGTCAACCAACAAAGTAAACCATTAAGGATGCTTCCAGGTGCTCAACTTAGTACATCAAAATCAGAATCTCAGGTAAGGACACCTGTATTGCAACTTAGCCTGGCTCATCAATATATTCTATCTTTTCTGATGTAGCATCCTTAGAATCTACTCCCATAGAGTTTTCTAGGTTACTGCTGATGTAAATGCACACGGTATTGCAATTCTTTGAGTGTGTAAGTTTTTTTATTTGCCCCTATAATAGACCTTACAATTCTGTCCTGGGTTCCTGGATTTGATTATAGAAGTGGGTTTGGAGGTAATGAGGAGTGGCGGATAGAATGTGAATTTGGAGAGAATAGACATCTCTTTCTTTGCAGGGCAACTGTTGTATACAGGATCTTTAAGCAAGGGAAGGTCAGTTTCCTAAGATGGGAGAGGGATATGCTGTGGGATACCACTATTTTATACTTCTATTTCATGTAATTTCTTTACATGGATTAAATATAGTCCATGTGAAGTGCTTCAGCATAATACCTGCTACATAGTAAGTGCTCAATAAGAGCTAAGTACCTCTAGTATATTTTTATAGCATAATGATTCAAAGAGGGGCTTTGGAGTCAAACACACCTGGGTTCAAATCCTAGCTCTACTTGGGGCAGCTGGGTGGCTCAGTTGGCTAAGGGACCAACTCTTGATTTTGGCTCAGGTCATGATCTCAGAGTCGTGATATCAAGATTTGCACTGAGCCTGGTGATGAGCCCTGCAGTGAGCCCTACATCAGGCTCCTCGCTCAGTGTGGAGTGCGTTTGAGATCCTCTCCCTCTGCCCCTCTCCCTGCTCATGCATGTGCTCTCTCTCATTCTCTTGCAAATAAAAAAATAAAATAGATCTTCAAATCCTAGCTCTACCCACTTCTAGCTGTCTGCCCCAAGAAAAGTAAAATCTGGGGCCTTTGTTGATTTGTAAAATGGTAGAAATACCTAATTCTCAGGGTTGTTTTCAGATGATATGAGATTTTCTCTATATATAGTTTGCACATTGAAAATGCTTAGGCAAAGATAGCTATTACTATTCCAGTAATAAGGAAAAACTTAAACAGAGGCCCAGGTAGGGAGAGAAAGAGAGGAAGAAGTGAATTTCAGGGTCTCAATGTATTTTATTTTGTCTGGAACATAGGGTGGTTGAGGAAATGGCCTGGAAATGAGGCTGAAGAGGTTATCAGGCCTGATTCAGGCCTTGTGGGCCATGTCAAGGAGCCTGGAGAGATAGTAGAGCTAGTCACAAAGCACATGGGACAAGTAGTACAGGCCAGGTTATGGTGCAATAACAAATGTTCCAAGCACCTGAGTGGCTTATGAAAACAAATGCTATGTGTCCACTGGGGAATCATGCAAATACATAATCTGGTTCTATTCCATGTCATCTTCACCTTGGAACCCAGGTTGATGGAACAACTTTTCTCTGAAATAAATCACTGGCAGATGGAAAAGAGACATGGTGAACCCATAAGCCGGCTCTCAAAATTTCTGTTTGGAATTGACCCTTCTGCTCACATTTTATTGGCCACAGCAAGTCACATGGTCAAGTCTGCCATCAGTGGGGCTGAGGAAGGGGCATTTTACAGAAGGGCACCAGAATATTTGGCAGAACCATAATTGAAACAGCTTTTGTGGCAAAAGTTAATGAGTGGTAACCCAATTAAAAAATGGGCAAAGGATTTCAATAGACATTTCTCCAGAGACGCACACAAATAGCCAATAAGCACATGAATAGCTGTTGAACATCATTAGTCATTAGGAAAATATAAATCACAACCATACCTTATACCCACTAGGATGACTGTAATCCAAAAGACAGACAATATAAAGGCTGAAAAAGATGTGGAGAAATTGGAACCCTCATTAACTGCTGGCAGGAATGTAAAATGGTGCACCTGGTTTTGTAAGTCATCTGGCAGTTTTTAAAAAAGTTAATCATAGCTACCGTATGACCCAGCAATTCCACTCCTAGGTATATACCCAAGAGAAATGAAAACACATGTCCACCCAAAACTTATACGCAAATGTTCATAGCAACATTATTCATAACGATGAAAAAGGGGAGATAACCTAAATGTCCTTCAACTGATGAATGGATAAATCCAATGTGCAATGTGGTATGTCCATACAATGAAATATTATTTGACCACAAAAAAGGATTGGAGTATTGATACATGCTACAGTGTGGTTGTACCTTGAAAACATTATGCTGAGTGGAAGAGGTCAGTCACAAAATATTGCATGATTCCCTTTACATGAAATGTCCAGAATGGGGAATTGAGGGGAAAAGGGCAAGTGACTACTAAGGAGTATGAGGTTTCTTTTTGGGGTGATGAAAATATTCTCAAATTAATTGTAGTGATGGTTGCACAATTCTGTGAATGTATTAAAAACCACTGAACACTTTAAGTAGGTGAATTGTGTATACCCCCCAATAAGAAAGATAATGAGTGGTTGTTTTTTTGTTTTTTGGTTTTTTTTGTCTTGTTGGTTTTGAGAGGGTCATGTGGAGGTAACCAGGTACTTAACCATGTAGATCTGGAGCTCAGGAGCAGAAATCAGGCCTGGAGATATATACTGGGAAATACAAAGCACAAAGTTGCTAACTGAGAAAAAGCAATCACCCAGAGAGAGTGTGTCCAGTGGGATAAGAGAGGGCTTGCACTTATCCCTCAGGGATACCAACACTGAAGAGATGGAAGAAAGAAGAGGAGACTTCAAAAGAGATGAAGAGGGGTGGTTAGAGATGGAAGAGTGAGATCAAGAGAGTAAAGATGAAAGGCAAGGAAAGAGTGTTTCCAGAAGTAAGGAGTGTCAACTAATGCAGAGAAATTAAGTTAGGTCATGATGAATACGTTCATAGCAACTGCAGTTAGGAGATCCCGAGTGACTTTGGAAAGAATGGTTGCCATATGGTGGTAGGGCAGAAACAAGAGTGCAATGACATGAGTTACTGGATATGAGTTGTAGTTGAGGAAGTAGAGACATTGTTTGGATGATTGAGGAAGTGTAGCGGTGAAAGGCAGATCTGCAGAGAAAAAAAGTAGAGGTTGAAGTGGGGTTTGGTGGGTTGGGTGGGAGATTTCAAGATGGGAGAGGTTGTTTAAATCCTTATGGGAATTAAAGGAGAGGAGAAAAGGAATAGTTGAAAAGAGGAATAAAGCCCCAACCACCTTTTATGAAATTGCAGTATGTTCCCTGATCCATCCTCCTTATGCTCTACCATAAATTTATACTCTTAATTGTGAGGTAGACTCCCCTGGATTCCACGACTTCTGCATATTGTGGGTAACAAGGGAGAGGGAAAAGTTGAGTCTGAGTTTCCCAGATGGATGAAAAGTGATGTGGAATATTCATTTGATAATTATGGTCTGCCTTGAGTCTCTTTTCTGTTTTGTTCAGAATTGTGATTTAAACACCGTTCATGTGTTTATTTTGTCTTTGAAGTAGAGAAAACACATCTGTTAGGTCTTTGTACTTTGAGCCTTTCAAGCCTGGAACACAAGAGGGGACGAATAAAGCTTCACTGCGGAGGGTAGGCTGTGCTCGTCGGGCGTAGTCCTGCATGCTTTTCCGAAGCGTTTTCACAAGTACAGATTTTTGTGAGGCGGACTTCCAGGTCGCCAATCTGTGGGACTAACTGGCGGTGAGATGGGCGGAGGAAAGGGACTGAATCCAAGACTGTGGCTAAAAGCAGCGTGGCGAGCGCATCCTGGGAAGAGGTCCGGAGAAGCAGCGACGCCGGGACAAGGAAACCTAACCCACGCCCAGCTTCCCGCCTCGGCGGCCGGACGGCGCTAACCCGGCTGCGCCTGCGCGCGGGCGGCCGCGGCGAGGGGCCCCGAGCAGCGCGGCCACTGCTGGGAGTCACGTGGTGCCCCGGGCAGCCGCCCCGCCCCTCCGCAGCCGCCCCGCCCCGCCCCGCCCCTTTCCCGGCGGGACGCTCGGAGCCGCCCCGAACTGCGCAGGGCGGCCGGGGGTGAGTGTCCGCGAGGGGCGCGCGTAGCGTAGACCCGGGAGGGCTTGGGCTGGGGCACGGGCCGGCAGAATGCGTTGCGGGGTCCAAGGGACAAAATGGCGGCGGGTACTCCCCTTCACCCTCTTCCCTCACCTGGGAGTGCGGGCGGAGAGGGGCAGCGATCTGTGCTGGGGGAGGGGAGCCGCGGCTGCTCGGGAGGGCCGGGGGTTCCTCTCAGGAGGCTTGGGGGGCGGCGGTGGGCAGGCTCCTGGCCTGCCTTGCGGGTTCAGCTGGGGTGTGAGGGACGTGGGACCCTGCGCACCCCACGGCGGGGGAGTGGGCGGGGGACTGCTCACCCCATCACGGGGTGCGCGGCGGCGCGCTTGTCGAGGCTTCTGGAATGTCCAAACTGCAAGGGGCTTCCGGAGGAGACTCCCACCGGCTCTTCATTTGACAGGTGATCGCCATCATCATCTCATTCTCCGCAGGGTTTACCACGCTTTCCCTGCTCGATTATTCGGGTCTTAGTTCTGCCAGGGAAGCAGGGCGGGAATGGTCTCTCCGTCTTACAGATGCATAAACTGAGGCCTGGAGGGCTGAAGAGTTGAACCAATGCCTCGCACCTGGGAGTAATAGGACCCAGCCTTCTGCCTCTGTTAGTGCTCCTTTCCACCACTTCATTCGCGCCTTCTCCCCCCAGCCAGTGAGTGACGGGATTTTTAGAAAGCAGACAGAAAACTGATTCTCTGAGCACCTGCTGCTGTCAAGTGGCTCTCGCTGAGATGGGGCTGCCTGCCTGAGAGCAGCTTCCTGTTGCTGGTGGACTGTATCCCTCATTCTGTTTGTGCCAAGATATTTTCCACGAAAATAGCTATTCATTATAGTCATCTTACCGAATAGATAGCAATTCTTTGTATGTATTATAATTTGTTACAGTTTACACATTGATTTCACCAACATTAACTATTTCACTCTCATAATCCGAGGTGGAAGGGTGGGATAGGCATTACGTTCATTTTATGAATGGGGAAACTGAGGTTCAGAGACCTTATGACTTGCTCCGGGATCACCCGCTGGTGAATGGTTGATCTGGGATGATGCTTTCCCACCTAGGGTTGGTAATCCGACCATTATCCCACTCTGATTTATATTGGTGCTCTGGCCCTTGTATTTTTTTCTGTGACTTTTCCTCAGAATGTGTTGGATGCAGATTGATTTATGCCACATATGGAAATGATCTGAATAATATCCACTAAGGAATTAATATTTTATTTTTCTTTCAAGATTTTATTTAAATTCAAGTTAGTTCACATATAGTGTAGTATTAGTTTCAGGGGTAGAATTTAGTAATTCATCAGTTTCATATCAACACCCAGTGCTCATTACCTCCTAATGCCCATCACCCAGTCACACCATCCCTCCACCCACCTCCCCTCCAGTAACCCTCAGTGTTCCTTTTATTAAAGAGTCTTTTACGGTTTGCCTCCCTCTTTATCTTTATCTTTGTTTTTCCTTCCCTTTCCTTATGTTCATCAGTTTTGCTTCTTAAATCCCACATATAAGTGAAATCATATGGTATTTGTCTTTCTCTGACTGACTTGTTTTGCTTAGCATAATACACACCAGTTCCACCCATATCGTTGCAAATGGCAAGATTTCATTTTTTAGGAATTAATATTTTAATTAATTTAATATTAATCAAAGAGTCAATTTTTAATATTGGAAAATTTCTTTGTGGGAGGAAGTGTGATAATGATGGCTTTGAAGGCAAATTGATCTGAGTTTGAATCCCACCCTCACTACTTGTCCTTTGGCAGATTACTTAATTTTTCTGAGTCTTGATTTCCTCATCTATAAAATAGAGATATCATTCACCTCATGTATTTGTTGATAGCAAGTAACTGAGGTGTCTGTAAAGCATTAAGAACTCCTCCTCCATAGCTCTCAACAAATGCTTGCCTCTTCTTTCTCCCTGCTCCCTTGTGCTGCATTTTTTAATTCTCTATAGTTAACCACCTTTGGTCAGTCTGCCTGGTGGATTATGCATGGAAGCATAATCAGTGTTACTATACAAATGCATTTATAAATAATTTTGGTGACTAGGGTTCAAAGGATTAGTGTTTTAAACATAGACTTTAAAAATGTCCTTAGGGCTTCATAAATACTTAAGAATCACTAAAAGTTTGATTTGATATTGTTATTAATATCTTCACTTAACCTCTTTCAGGAACGTTTTAACGATAAGATGAGGGGCTTTTCTTTCACCTTCATAACTAACCACAATTCATCCTAATTTTAAAGGAGAAACAAAATTATTTGGGAATCACATGTGAACATTCTTTAAACATTTAGAAAGTGGTGGTGGCATTTAGTGGGAAGTTAAACAGAATTCTCTCTAATGGTGCAATCCTATATCCATTGTGACATTGGCGTTTCTGAAACTGTAGAAGTGATAACTGCAAGTGGCTTGAATAACAAACTAATTAATAAAAATCTGTTTCCAGTTTTATGCTTGGATGGTAACCTTCTTCACAAATATGTTTGGCTTTGACAGTACATCTTATGGGGTATAAACAGCAAAAAGTCCTAGTGGAACCACCTTACAAAATTATTAGGAAATGATTTATAGAAAGTCTTTATTTACTCTGGACATGAAACACTAAAGATTTCATGAAGTTTTGCTAAAATAATGACTACTTTTTAGTAATTTCTTAAAGTAGTAAGTGATGTAGGAAAGACCTTAGGGTTCGAAGCCAGTGGCCAAGAAAGAATTCTTGAGATGTCTTTGGTGCAAAAAGATGGTTTTAGTAAAGCTTGGGACAGGACCCATCGGCAGAAAGAGCTGCACTGGGGTCATAAGGAGTGGCCCATTATATCTTTTCAAGCTGGGGTGGGGATTAGGGATAGCGCAAATCTCTTAAGGAATTTTGGAAGCAAGGTTTCCAGGACCTTGAGGGGGCTATTGTTGGGAAAAAGTAATTTATTACTGTTTAGTAAAACCCTAGTCAAGAGACCCTTCACATGTATATCGGTGGGTCATATGCTTGGGGGATGATTGCCAACGTGTATCTTGGGGAGTAGAGATAAAGTAAGTTTCCAAAGAAATTTTTATATGTTAAAGTAGATTTACAGGATCCTGGAGGGTCTGGTTAAGATTGCCTTTTGCCCTTAGCAAAGTATTAACATCAAAGCAGCTGAGTCCCTAGAGGAATGTCACTCTGCCTGTTTTAAGGACTTGTCAATGGGCTGTAGGTAGTAAGGAAATTTAATTTTTCTTTTGCCTTTGTTTCCCACATTGGTAAATTCATTATATATTTTGAAAACATGTGGCTTAGAATAGTAGAATTAATTGCTATGTACCAGTCTATTTCAGTAATTATGTATGCATGGACAGTCTTGTCTCATAAAAGCTAACCCCCCTTCATTGTTTTGAAGCAAATCTCAGACATATTTGATTTGTAAAGATTTCAGTTTGTGTTAGGCTTGTTTAATATAGTATTGCAAAAGAAAGGTAGTTTGGTATTTTCAAAGAGGCATGCCGGGTTCATGGGAGAAGATAAATGCCTCCTAGTTGATTTATTCATGGTAGTATATATGTGAGTGATCAGAATTGAAAATTTCATTAAACAGCTTGGAACTATAAAATGTCTGTGGTGTTCTTCAAAGTACTTATTTTGCCATAATACATTTATTTTCTACTCAACAAAGATGTGAACAATTACTGATAGTTTTTGAGTATGCCGACAATGGCATTCTGTAAGTACCAGACTCAGGGAAATATTCAGATTTTCTTCAATTTCAGAAAATGCCAGCACATTGAGTGATAGATTTTGTGAACATTGGATATTGCCAAACCCAATTTTTCTAGAATTTATTGGCAAACATGAGAACAATTCATAGATGTACTGTCCTGGCTTCTGTTAGATGGGCCTATATTTTTTAGAGTAGAGTTACTAGCAGGCTTCTCACTGTTTTGAACCTCCCATTTACTTCTTGCCTTTTCAGAACCTGTGTACGTAAACTCAGGTAAAGAAATGAGGCAGGCCTTTGCTGGCATTTGAGCCAATCTTCCCATTTCCATTTGTAGGACTCTCAGGTGTCTCCACAGACTTTCTGGGACTGTAGGGCAGACTAGGACAAGTGAGACTTCAGTTTATCACTGGCAGCAGCTTGTTCAGAAATCTCTGGGCCAGTCAATCCTAGTGTCTGTTCCGTTTACTGACTTGTTTTTGTTGTTGTTGTTTTGTGCTCCATTTTCTGCTTGTCCATTGTTTCACTGTAGCCTAGAGTTTCTCAAATTTACTTGAATAGCACTGCCAATATTTGCCATATCCATTTTTTATATTAACTGATTGTTTATGACAGTGTTATAAATTTTCTTTTAAAATGGAAGTAAAGGTTTTAGAGAAAAATGTTATAGAAATAATAGTATAGGTGGTAGATATGGCAAATATGAAAGTAGTAACTGAATGCTTGAAATTTTGGAAGTTCTGGGTTAGGTATTAGGGTTTTTTTTGTTTTTTGTTTTTATTATGTTATTCACCATACAGTACATCATTCATTTTTGATGGAGTGTTCCATGATTCATTGTTTGCGTATAGCACCCAGTGTTCCATGCAGTACGTGCCCTCCTTAATACCTGTCACCGGGCTAACTCATCCCCCCACCCCTCTCTGCTCTAAACCCTTCAGTTTGTTTCTCAGAGTCCATAGTCTCTCATGGTTCATCTCCCCCTCCAATATCCCTACCTTCATTTTTCCCTTCCTTCTCCTAATGTCCTCCATGCTATTCCTTATGTTCCACAAATAAGTGAAACCATATGATAATTGACTTCCTCTGCTTGACTTATTTCACTTAGCATAATCTTCTCCAGTCCCATCCATGTTGATGTAAAAGTTGGGTATTCATCCTTTCTAATGGCTGAGTAATATTCCATTGTATATATGGACCACATCTTCTTTATCCATTTGTCTATTGAAGGGCATCTTGGCTCTTTCCACAGTTTGGCTATTGTGGAGATTGCTGCTGTGAACATTGGGGTGCATATGGCCCTTCTTTTCATTACATCTGTACTTTGGGGTAAATAGCCAGTAGTGCAATTGCTGGGTCATAGGGTAGCTCTATTTTTAATTTTTTGAGGAACCCCCACACTGTTTTCCAAAGTGGCTGCACCAACTTGCTTTCAGGGTTTTTAAAAATAGCTTTATTGAGATATATCTCACATACCATAAAATTTAGCCATTAAAGTATATACTTCAGTGGTTTTTAGTGTATTCACAGATTTGTGTAACCATCACCACAATTTACTTTAGAACATTTTCAGAACCCCAGTGTGAAACTCCGTAACAGCCATTCCCCATTCCTGACCTCCCTCGCTTCTCCATCCTACTTCCTGCACCAGCCCTAGGCAGCCACTCATCTTTTTTTTCTCTATGGATTTGTCTATTCTGGCATTTCATATTAATAAAATCATATGTGGACTTTTGTGCCTAGCTTCTTCCATTTAGCATAATGTTTTCAATGTTCATCCACGTTGTAGCATGTATCAGCACTACCTTTTTTTTTTTTAACACTTTATTTTTTTAGGGCAGTTTTAGGGTCACAGCCAAATTGACAGGAAAGTACAGAGACTTCCCATATCCTCCCTGCCTCTACTTATGCATAGCTTCCCCCTTTTTCAACATCCCCCACCAGAGTGGTATGTTTGTTACAATTGATTTAACTTATATTGACAAGTCCCTGTCACACCAAAGTCTATAGTTTACATTTGTATTTACTCTTGGTGTTGTATTTATGGGTTTGGACAAATGTGTAATGACATGTATTGTATCCACCATTATAGTATCATAAAGAATACTTTCGCTGCCCTGAAAATTTTGTGTTCTGCCTATTTATCCCTCCTTCTTCCTAACTGCTGTAACACTTGATCTTTTCCTTGTCTCCATAGTTTTGACTTTTTCAGAAACTTTATGTCTTTTTATGGCTGAATAATATTTTATTGTGTGGATATACCACATTCTATTTATCCACCAGTTGATGGACATTTGGATTGTTTCACTTTTTGAATATAATGAATAATGCTGCTATAAACATTTGTATGCAAGTTTTTGTGTGGACATGTTTTCATTTCTCTTGGATATATACCTAGCAGTGGAATTGCTGGGTCATATGGTAACTCTGACTTTTTGAGGAACTGCCAGACTGTTTACAAAACCAGCTACAGCATATTACATTCCCAACAAGCTGTGTATGTTACCTCCAGTTTTTCCACATCCTCTCCAATACTTGTTGTTTGTCTTTTGAATTATAGCCATCCTAGTGGGTGTGAAGTGGTATCTTACTGTGGTTGTGATTTGTATATCTGTAATATTCAACATCTTTTTGTGTTATTCGGTATTTGTATATCTATTTTGGAAAAAAGGACATAGCCTTTAAACCTCTTCATCTTTATAGATGAAAATACTGATACTCAAAAGAGATTAAATGACTTCTCAAGGTCACATAGCCAGTGCTTTGGTTGATTCCAGTGTCTCTATATACTCTTTCCACTATATCATGCTTTCTCCTACTTTTTAGAAGTAAGGAATACAGATGAAATGGTCTGGAAATTCAGATGTAAAAGATCTCTGTCAGCTGGGGATGTCAGAATAGGCTTTTTGAAGATGACTTTTGAGTTGATCTGGAACAACTGGAAGGCTTTGAATATGTAGGAGGGTGAGAGCAGGACAACATGGTGAGCAAATATTCTTTAGCATGGGCTTTATTTATTAGTAAATAAGTATTTAATGCCTACTCAATGCCAGGTACTGTTCTAGGTACTGAGGCCATAGCGCTAACAAAACCAACAAACACCGTGAAGCTTATGTTCTTGTAGGGAGAGATGGACACTATACCAATTAAGTAAATAATATAAGGTGATAAATGCTCTAGAGAAGTGGGATAGGGAGTGTCAGGGGTGGGAGTCAGAATAAATGGGTTGCAATTTTATTTTATTTTATTTTATTTAAAGATTTTACTTTTTTAAAGTAATCTTTACACCCAACATGGGGCTTGAACTCAACAACCCTGAGATCAGGAGTTGCATGCTCTACTGACTGAGCCAGCCAGGCACCCTTGAATGAGTTGCAGTAATAGAGTGTTTGAGAAGGCCTCGCTGAGGAAGTGACATGTGAGCAAAGATGGAGTAAATCTTGAGTGTTCCAAGTAAGTACAAAGCCCTGAGGCAGGTGTGTGTCTGGCATTTGGGGGAACATAAAGAAGCCATTGTGGCTGGAGAGGAATGAACATCAAAGAGGAGAGGAGTTGAGGTATGGTCAGAGAGGTATGAATATGATAGGCTACTGTGAGGACTTTGGCTTTTACTCTGAGATGGAGAGGAATTGGAGAGTTGTGAACAGAGGCACTGCATGTAAAAACAGAACAGTTTAAATGAGATATAGTTCATACATCATATAATTCAGCCATTTAAAACTTTTTTACATTAATTAATTTGACAGAGGGAGGCAGGGAGAGAGAGAGCATGAGCACAAGTAGGGGGAGCTGCAGAGGGAGAGGGAGAAGCAGGCTCCCCGCTGAGCAGGGAGCCCAACATGGGGCTCGATCCCAGGCCCCTGGGATTGTGACCTGAGCCAAAGGCAGACACTTAACTGACTGAACCACCCAGGTGCCGGCAATTCAGTCATTTAAAAAATGGCTTTTAGCATATTCACAGAGTTGTGCAATCATCACCGTAATGGATTTTAGAACATTTCGTCATCCCCAAAAGAAACCCCATCAGTCATTCCCATTTTTCTCCAACTCCCTAGCCCTAGGCAACCAATAATCTGTTTTCTGACTCTATGGATTTGCCTATTCTAGACATTACCTATAAATTATATAATATATTGTCTTTTGTGACTGGCTTCTTTCACTTAGCATAATGTTTTTAAGGTGCCTCCATGTTGTAGCATGTATAATTGCTTTATTCCTTTTTATGGCCCAATAATATTCCATTGTATGGGTTGTTTCCACTTTTGGCCATTATGTATAATGCTGCTATGAATACTTGGATGTAAGTTTTTATGTGGACATGTGTTTTCATTTGAGGTGCTGCATTTTAAAATGAGCAGATTCACTTGGCAATGGATAAGTTACCTAGGCTCCCATCCCTGAAGCACCTAGGTTCTAATTGCTACTTTCTTTTCTTTGTTCATTATAGGGTTAGACCATTCTTTCTAGCAATATCTCTGGCCCTTTTTGTTCTATCTAGGTTTCTGCTTTGGGTTTCTTTGAGTAAAGGTTTGGCCACATTATGTTGATATCCTGAAAAGTAAGATCTGTTCTATGTGGAGGCTTATGTAATAGCAATTAAAATATTTTGATAAAATCTGTTTTCTGAAGTTCCTAAGAAGAGGTACAATGTTTTATATACTAGTTGTCATTCATTAGTGGGTCATAAATCAATTTAATGAAAGCAGCATTTGAAAAATGAGAAGGATATGTCAGAATGCATCTCACACAATAGGGATAAACATTAGGAAATTTTGTTTCAGTTAAACATATATTTGTGAACTGAGTAAGGATATACTGTATGTGTGTTGTGTGCACTATATAAATGGTAGTAAAAAAAAAGTCTCTGCATTGAGATCTCATAGACTATTCATTTAATTAACAGTGTTTCTCTTCTATTTAACTTAAAAAAATTTGGGGGGAGGACCTTAAGGTATTCTTAAGTATGGAATATTTAAAACATGCTATATTATATCCAAACAGGCAGTATAAAGGAGCAGTTTTATTTTTTGTTGTTTAATGTAATGACAAACTTGTGATGAAACTTGTATCTTTTTAAGTATAAATATTTTTGACAATGTTATGAGTAAGAGTATATATATATATATTTTATTGTAGGAGTCACACCCCAGGGGTTTCTGTGGTAAATGAGCTTCTTGGCATACGAGGAAATTAAAGAATGATGGTAAGTGATCGAGCTACCTTAAATTCTAACCTTAGTTTTTTTGTCCTCCTTTCCTTACATCTCTTTTTCATTTAGTATCTTTGCAGTATACCCTAGAGCATCAGAGATCTTTATTTCCTTTAACAACTTCATAGTATTTCCTATTGATTTGTCTTGTTTTTAAACAGGTCTAATGGGCAAAGTGTAGTAAAGCACTGCTAGTCTGCCAACTGTGGCTTTAAGGAATGTGGCCAAAAACCCGAGAGTAAATTAAAAATGCCTGTGATCATCCTTAACAGATAATTCATACAATGAAAGTATGTTCACTGTACTTGTAGAATTCTTGAGCTTCTTATTCAGAACCATAGTAGTAACATTCCCATAATTCTAACAAGTAAGAATTGAAAGCTGATAGCTGGATAGGGAAGAAGAGAAAATAATTGAGAATTAAGCTTTTGTGTTCTGCCTAATCATCAGGAAGTAAAGAACTCAAAAAGTCTAAAAAGCACTTTGGTCTGGGCCCATTTATCTTACAGCTACATCCTCTGTACTTCTATAGCTCCCGAGGGCATATTATAATATCATACAAAAGTTGTTCATAGTGATAACCTGAAAATACCAAGAAAAGAGGAAGTTCCTTCAGTAGCCTCCGTTTAAAAGTCAGGGAAGTATGATTCGGAGATTTTTATCCAAAATGGTAAAATGGAAAAAATTTGTGCTTAGCAGGGCAAACTTTAGTTATAGATTTATGTTGACTACCTCATTTCCCAATGATGTTCATTTATTCATGATATACTTATTTCAGTCATTCATGATTTCTTTATCATGCCAATTTTTCATCATTCATGGGGAAGATAGATGGTAAATACAGTGATGTTCATTTATTCATGATATACTTATTTCAGTCATTCATGATTTCTTTATCATGCCAATTATTTGTCATTCATGGGGGAAGATAGATGGTAAATATGTAATTATAGGATTTGAAATGTAATTGTGAGATGTACTACAAAAGAGTACAGGTTGGTTCAAGCATTTAAAAGTGGTCCTGGCTAAGTCTGGGGGTTAAAGTACTTCATTCTGAGAGAGTTACTTTTTAAGTTGAGACTTGAAAGACCAGTAGGTTTTAGTTGGGCTGGGGGGAATACCGTGTTAGCATGCTTTCAGTAGCACATGCTCAACAGTGTCACCAAGGATTTGGTAAATTATATTTTTCAAGGAATTTGTGCATTATATCAAATATTGTAAGTTGATATGTTAGTTATAATATCCTTTTACCTTTTTAAAGCCTGGAGGTTTTAGAATCTGTAGTGATGTTCCTTTATTATTCCTCATATTGGTTATTCTTTCATTAGTGTTTTCAAATAACCCATTTTAGGTTTTATTATTAGTTTTTCACTGTCATATGTTTGTCTTGTATTTTATTGGTTTTTGCTGCCTATCATTTCCTTCTTTTTTTGGAATTAATATGCTACTCTTTCTAGCTTCTTGAAATAGAGACTCAGATCATTGATTTTTAGCTTTTTGTCATTATATCATTTTATGGCTATACATTTTCCTTTAAGCATGGCTTTGGCTGCTGTACAAGCACTGGTGTGTCATATTTTTATTATGATTCAATTGAAAATATTTTAAAATTTCCAATGTGATTTCTTTGATCTGTAAGTTATTTAGAAATGTATTGCTTAATTTCCAAACATGAGGATTTTTCTGGTTATCTCTCTTTGGTACTTTCTATTCTTTGAAATTTAGTGAGGCCTGCTTTATGACCCAGGGTATCTACAGTCTGGAAAATAACATACACTTGAAAAGAATGTATATTCTACCATTGTTGAATGTTGGGTTCCAGATATGTCAAATATGTCAAGTTTGTTAATTATGTTATTCAAGTTTTCTGTATTGTTACTTAACTGTTTTTGTCTCCTTATTCTGCCAGCTTCTTAAAGAGGTATGTTAAAATCTTCCATGGTGATAGTGTTTTTTCCTATTTCAGTTTTTCCTTATATGTTATTAGATACACATTAAGAATTGTTATAATTCACTGGTTGATGAATCTTTTACACTTATGAAATATCATTCTATCTCTAGTGGTAATCCTTGCCTTAAAAGTCTGCTTTGTTTAATATTAATATAGCTACCATCCTTTTTTTAAATTTTATTTTAATTCCAGCATAGTTAACATATAGCATTATATCAGTTTCAGGTGTACAATATAGTGATTCAGCAATTCTATATATTATTCAGTTTGTTTCTTTTGTTTTTTGTCCATTTGTTTCATTTCTTAATTTCACATATGAATGAAATCATATGGTATTTGTCTTTCTCTACCTGATGACTTTTTTTTTTAATGATTTTATTCTTTAATTTATTTTAGAGAGAGAGAGCATGAGCAGGGGAGAGGGGAGAGGGAGAAGCAGACTCTGCGCTGAGCACGGAGCCTGATAGATGGGGCTTGATCTCACGACCCTGAGATCATGGCTGAGCCGAAATCAAGAGTCAGACAGTTAACTGACTGAGCCACCCAATCTAGGTGCCTCTCAATCTGGTCTTTTAATTTTCTGGGCCATATTAAGTAGACTCACCTTAAAATCTTTGTCTGATAGCTCCATTATTTGGATCATGTGTGGGTATATTTCTATTTTCTGGGTTTTTTCCCCTGATTTTCAGATATTTGACATGTTTCATAGTGTGTCGTAATTTTTGATTGGGTGCAGATATTACATGTGAATAATTTATTAGATAAGATGATAATATATTCCCTAGAAAAGATGATAAGATGCCTAAGATGGTAGTATATTCCCTAGAAAATTTAGTTTTGTTTTTGGCAATGGCTAGGGACACTAGCAGTCATAGTTTAATCCTGCCAGATATTGAAATGATTCAAAATTGGCTCTGTTTTTTTGTGAGGGCTTATCTATTTCTAGTTTACCCTTATTCTAAGGGGATGGAACTTCAAGGTTTCAACCTAACGCCTGCGATGGCCCTGGACAGATTTTGTTTCTGTACTTTTGCAAGTCTGTCAAACTCTGGTCAACTTTTCTGTCTTGGCTGTGTCCGTTGGAATTGCCAGGTGCCTCTGGGACAACAGCAGCCCTGATTGCTGGACTCACCTCTTTAAATTTCTTATTTTTCCTGATCTTGCCCTATGATTGCTTGCTTCCTTCACTTTTTTCTGGTGCTTTAAACAGATGTTTAAAAAATATTTTGTTCAGCTCTTACAGTTTTTCTCAAGTGGATGGTTGGTCTGAATTACCTAGCCCTATATAAGCAGAAGGGAAGTTTATTTCTTATTCGCATAATAGTTCAGTGCAGGTATTTAGCAGTCAGCCTTTCACACTGTAATTCAGGGACCAACTCTATTTTTGTCTTTTTCCTCATTCTCTAGAGTTCTGTGTTGGATCCTCTGCATCTGGCCAGTAAGTGGGAGAAAAGAGAGAGAGAATATAAATGGTGATATATGAGATTTTCTTTATAAGCCAGGCCTGGTAATGGCTTACCTTATTTTTGCCTATATTTTAGTGTGCAGAATTTAGTCATATGGCCATCTCTCTGCAAGAGCCCAGTAAGTGTTATATAGCTCTGTAGCAGGACAAAAATTTAGTGGTTTTGGTGAACATATTGTCTCTGTCACAGAGGCTGTTATAATAATTTATGTTTGACATGATGATGGCTCAGATTCGCGTGATATTAGTGGATTTACAATTTCAAGATATATTTAGGAGATAGAATTGGTAAGATTCGATATCTGTTCTAACAGAGATCTCAAAACAAAGTAGCTCATACAAGACTGAAGTTTATTTTTGTCCCTTGTGATAGTCTGGACAGCCTTAGTTGATCTAGGGCTTTACTTTACCTTTAGAAAGATGTGAAATGTCAGTAAGATCTGACAAAGTTATCATAGGTTGCTGTACAGAATTCCAGCTCCACATCCTATATTAGGGAAATTGTACCAGTTACTCAGTTTCTCAGATAAGTTTGTGGTTTGTTAAAAGTATACATAAGTGCTACCACTCTTAGAATTTTAATGTACTCCTGGTGTTCAGTGACTGGTAATCTTGTCTTCATACTACTTAAAATATGAAGGGCTTTAGTAGTGGGAATTTAAAAGAAAGGGTCTTTCCTGAATTATTTAGAAAGCTGAAAAACCATTTTAAAAAAGAAGGGAAATAGTTTTATGAGCAAGTAGTATTATGGATGGATTTTGAAGAACTTGTGAGAAGTAGTAACTTTAATGGAGGTACAAACATAAAAATTTAATAAATAGTGCTTGAAGCCAGTTTAGGATTATGAACAAAGTTGCTTAAAGTAGAAATTATTTAGGTTTTTTTTAGCCTTAGCAGATAGGTTAAAAATTTCTTTTCCCAATCTAGGAGCAAGTCTCAGAAATTATATACTTAAGTCATAAACTGTAAGTGTTAAACATAAAAACTTTCACTTAGGACTGATGTTTATGCTTTTTATTGAAACATTTAGTATTTGAACAAGCCTCTGCAAAATCTCCATGTGGCACTAGGTGGCACACTGTGACTTTGGGATGAAAATAGTATATTTTGTTTAAGTCTCCTGGAAGAACCTAGATGAAAATTCTGTTTGAAATAGACATCTGTAATGTTATGAAGTATCTCAGAGTCATATATTGAATAGCAAACCCTGATGCTTAGATTAAAATGCTTAAAACTATTGTATTTAAGTTACTACTGACATCTTTATAACAATAGGGTTATTAAAAATGACTAGAATTCGTGAGTTATTGAAAAGAGGTCACTTAGCATATGTTACAGAATGCACCTGTGATTTTATGGAAAAATGGTTTTCAGTCAGATGTTGTAGTAAGATGAATGTTATGATATTTTTGCATGTGAAGTACTAGAATTAAGAATTAAAACAAAGTCTTGAGTTGGTGGTAGCTTTTTCTTTGAATTTGTGTATGTGTACTAAGAATAAAAGAACTAACTTTGGGGTGCCTGGGTGGCTCAGTTGGTTAAATGTCTGCCTTTAGCTCAGGTCATGATCTTAGGGTCCTGGGATGGAGCCCCGTATGGGGCTACCTGCCCAGCAGGGAGTCTACTTCTCCCTCTGCACCCTGCCCCTGGCTTGTGCACATACTTGCTCTCTCTCTCTCAAATAAATAAATAAAAGTCTTTAAAAAGAGAACCAACTTTGCAAAATTTATGGTAGAATTGAAACATTTATAGAAGAAAAGAATATTAGATTTCAAGTTTTCTGTTTTAGCATTATTATAGCATTGCTATCTTGTGATCACTTTAGTTCCTAGAAATTCATCACTTTATGAAGACTCTTAGAGAATAATGTATAGAATAATGCATTTTATGATATATATATCTCCTTATATCTACCTATAAGATTTTATGTGATTGCATAATTATCTGAAATTATCTGAAAAAGAGCTGAAAAGTAGGCCACCTATTTAAACTTGTTCATCTGGCCTATAAGGAATAGTGATACTTCTTGCTTAAAACAATGCTTAGGTAATTTAAATGGTAGATGCCAACTAAATTATTTATAGAGCTAATAATCACTGGGAGATGTGTTTAATCCAAAAAAAGGAGATTTTATAGTGTTAACTTGATTGGAAAATATGGGAATAGAGATGATTCAAGAATTTTGCACAGGATGGAGCTGAAATAGTGGTTGCAGATTAATGAGTTTCAGCATAAGCTTATGAATTAGGTAAGTAGATGCCATGTGGATATCCAGGGTAAAGTCAGAGGAATGAAGGAATGTGGGGGCAGGTATTTATTTTAAAGATGTAAAAGTTAAGTTCTGGCTGCTTTCACATAAAAAGGCATGATTGACTAGTTGTCACAGAGACTGTATGGCCTGCAAAGCCTAAAATAAAAAGTTGTTATCTGGCCCTTTGTAGAAGTTTGCTGACCCATGCTCTAGAGTGTAGTGCCTTTTTTCTTCTCTTCAAGTCATACTATTCATCAGTAAGTTACTTTGAGAATAATGTGTTGCTTTCTTTTTTACACTCCCCCAATAAACGAGCACTTAAAATCAACCAGTAGGTGAGGAGAACCCAAAACAGAAAGGAAAGAGTAACATACTGCAAGTGAATAGTGTAATCACATTGAAAATAAGGGTGAGGATGAGAAGAAATAATTTAAGTAATTTTGGAAAACAAAATCCAGTACTTTGGATACTATAAGGCTAAAGATAACTATATAGAAATGTTGTAATCTTGTTAATAAATCTGTGGGTGAGCAATTCTGAAACTACTTTATGTATGTAGTAGAATTGAACAGATAAGTAAATATATTTTAGGTAATGAGAACCAGGTTTCTGACTGGCAGAGAAAGAAATTATGAATAAGGGAAAGGCTAAAATGAACCCTGTGTATAGGATTGAAATCAGAGGATCAGACCTGTTGCTGTGTAAGTGGTGGTGCTGAAATGTGTACAAAGCAGTATTTGTGCTTCTTAGGGCACATTTTCAAACCTTGGTTTGTATTTATTCTTGAAATAATTTGTTTATGTTTAAAATTGTAAGACCAGTCTTTTCAGAAATAAAAAGATCTGTGATTTACTTTCTTTTGTCTGTTTAACTACCTTTTCAATCCTAAATTAGTTTTAAGTGTTTCCTTTGTGAGAAAATGTGAGAAATAATGAATTTGTCAGCCAAATATATTTTATATGTTGACTAATTAATATATATTCTTTTTTCTGTATATAGGCGTCATTCCAGCGCTCCAATAGTCATGACAAAGTAAGGAGAATAGTTGCAGAGGAGGGTCGTACAGCAAGAAACCTGATAGCTTGGAGTGTTCCTTTAGAAAGCAAAGATGATGATGGTATGTATTTTTAAAATGTTTCATTTTTGTTGTAAATTAGGAGGGTATATTTAGTCTTAAACAGTAGATAGACTGAAAACTCTTTACAATTTGAACTGTTGGGCAAATTAGCATACGTTAAATAAGAAATAACTTTTTATTGCTTTTTTAAAAAAGATTTTATTCATTTATTTATTAGAAGGAGCATGCACGAGTGGGGAGGGACAGAGGGAGAGGGAGAGCAAGAATCTCAAGTAGACCCCGTGCGAGGGGGAGGAGCAAGATGGCGGAGGGGTAGGAGACCTAAATTTCGTCTGGTCCCAGGAATTCAGCTAGATAGTTATCAAACCATTCAGAACACCTACAAACTCAACAGGAGATCGAAGAAAATAGCAGTTCTATGCACAGAAAAGCGACCACTTTCTGGAAGTGTATATTTTTCTGGGGTCGTTGTTACCCTTTTAGCATTTTGTTCTCTCATTCATCTGTTCTCCTATGGACAAAATGACAAGACGGAAAAACTCACCTCAAAAAAAAGAACAAGAGGCAGTACCGACTGCCAGGGACCTAATCAATACAGACATTAGTAAGATGTAAGAATTAGAATTCAGAGTGATG
>NC_138377.1:102911935-102935627 GCF_054177405.1 Leptonychotes weddellii
GTTCCCTGCAAGCTTTCCGTACAGCTTTAGAGGCGGAGAGTGAAAATGGCGGCCTCCCAATCTCCGCCCCGGAGGAGCCGAGAACTCGGGGTCCCGCTCCTCAGTGAGCCCCCAGAGAAAGGCAGTCAGTCACTCCCGGCTCCCTGGTCTCCAGCCGCACTCCGTGGTCACCCGGCCTGTGACTGCGCGTTTCTATCTCTGGCACCCGACCCTGGGTGGAGTCTCCAAACCCAGCAGATCCCTGTGGTGCACTCCCGCGTGGCTCCTCCCAGGGGAGGAAGGTGAGTCTCCCTGGATCTGCCGATTGTTGGATCCCTGCTGGAGGAGCAGTGGCCCACCTGTGCCGCGTATCAGGGTTTATGGCAACCCCGAGCTGAGAGCCCGCGCCTGGGCTCCGCCTCTGCAGCCGGCCTCCCTGCTCCATTACCTGGGAGCTCTGCCGCACTCAGGCACCCCCGGTCTTTCTGTGACCCCGAGGGTCCTGAGACCACACTGTCCTGCGAGGGTTCCATCCCCCGCTTAGCCACCGGAGTGACGTCCCTTGGCGGAGCAGACTTTTAAAAGTTCCGATTTTGTGCTCTGCGGCTCTATCACTTGCCAGAAGTGGCTGACGGAGGCCCCTCCCCCGCCGTCTATCCTCCCGAATATCGCCTCGGATTCACTTCTCCGCACGTCCTACCTTCCAGAAAGTGGTCGCTTTTCTGTTGAGAGAGTTGTTGCTCTTCTTTTCTTTGATCTCCTGTTGAGTTTGTAGGTGTTCAGAATGGTTTGATCCCTATCCAGCTGAATTCCTGAGAGGAGACGAAATCCAGGTCTCCTACTCCTCCGCCATCTTGCTCCGCCCCCCCTCATAATTTTTTGATAAGGTTTATTTTATATTCTTAAAACTTTGCCAATAATAGGGAAATCTTTATTTTGCTTTTTTTTAAAAAATAGCAACTCGTTCTTATTTATAGCTATAATATGTACTCAGATATTTCTGAGACTCATCCTTCAAGTTTTAAAAGTTGTCTTCTGTTGTTTTATTTCTGTTTTCTCTGGTACTTGTTCTAAGCTGGTTATTCTGCTGGATATTCTAAAAAGCCTGCTGGTACATTGTTCTCTATAATCAAAGGATGAATAAAGGGCTGTGTAGTTGAGTGAGAGTTCTGCTTTCCTCCCTGGTAGAACAGTTAAGGGAGGCCCACTATGTGTGGATAAACTGTTAGTAGGTGTTATGGCTCACTTCATTTGTACTGCTTCAGAGGTCCTGGCCCAAAATTATTTTGCTGAAAGGAAAATTATTCTGTTGTACATTATAGATAGAATTTTATTCCTGTTTTGAATTGCTCTCAAAAATAGAGTGATTATAAAACAGTAGTTAGTATCTTATAAAAAAGAAGAAGTGAGAAAGCTGTATCTGATGGCAAAAATACAAAGAACTGAAAACTTCTTTTTTCAAATCAAACTGTGAATTTCATAAATCAGATAAATTTGTCAAAATGCTGAGGTCCTAAATGGCAAAAAATGTATTCTTGATTTTTTTGTTAAAATTTGAATTCAAAGAAGTATTTTCCACATCTGGTTATAAGTTGAGGAGCACCAACTAACTTGGCCTTGTTTTTAAATTGTCAGAATATCTGACTTATTTAAGAAGTCGATTTATTCCTGTTCTGAGAAGGCCATTCAATAAAATCAGTCCCTGAGACCATGGAAGTTTGTTTTTTATTTTATCTCTAGTTCATATTGACCACGTATAGATTGTACTGTTCTGTGATCTCTGGAAGGAGATTATGTGTTAGTATGCCCAAATGATTTGTATAGTTCTATTTTGTACTACCCATTTGTTGACCTTTATATTTGTCTGTCTATTCTTGCCTTGAAGGGAAATCCAAATGTCAAACTGGTGGAAAATCAAAGAGGACAATTCAAGGAACTCATAAAAATACTAAACAGGTACAGCATATACAACTTTCTGCTTAATTGACTTTTAATTTCAGTGAGAAAATGTAATTTTTCAGGATTTGAATATTGTATAATTTTGTCTTCATGTAAAAATTCAGTGTAGCATTCTTTAGTTAACAAATGTGTATATAGTACTGTGTGCCTAGCTAGTACTAAATACTTTACAAATATTACTTTATTTGCTTCTTGGAACAGTCTCTTCAGTGTAGGCATTGTTATTATCTTCATCTAAAAATGAGGAAACAGAGGTA
The DNA here is from genome assembly GCF_054177405.1 of Leptonychotes weddellii. NCBI lineage: Eukaryota > Metazoa > Chordata > Mammalia > Carnivora > Phocidae > Leptonychotes > Leptonychotes weddellii. The sequence goes on from NC_138377.1 coordinate 102,914,131, forward strand.
AGGAGAGGTTATATAACTTGCTAGTGAGTGACACAGTGAAGATTTGAACCCAGGTCATCAATTTCTTGTTTATGCTCTTAACCCTTCTGCTACACATCCCATAATTGTGAATTTTTTTATGATTTTCTTTCTTTTTATAGTATGTCTTTAGGTTGTAGAATAGTAAAAGTATTATCTCTAAAAATTTTCAGATTGCTTCATTAAAATTTTAGAGAACACAAGCCTATTTTAAAAGTGGTTTTTAGCTTTTTAATTCATAGTTACTTTCTCTGAGCTTTTCATATATATTATTTTGGTTTGATGTTATTAAATATACCAATATGACTATGCAAACCCAAAACTTCACATAAGGAAAACATTAATTGCTAATCAAAATGTCATTGTGAGTTCATAAAATAATCCCTGACTTCTCACCTACAATGGCATCAATGATAAAAAAAAATTTAATTAAAAAGATAAAAAATTTTCAAAAATAGGATAACCATCTCTGTAGATCAGAAATAAACACACTGACAGGTAAGTGGAGTTAGGGAGACAAACTTAATGGACAAGTCTTATGGGATAAAGGAGGCTAAAATGCCCTGATTATCATGGGGAAACAAATCCAGGCACATGGTATAAAATTTTGGGCTTATGCAGGGTTTTGTACTAGGAACAAAAAAAGCTAGTCTGCCTGGTGTTATGCCCTGTGAATTGATGTCTGAAGCAGTAAAAGGAAGTGGCCCATGGTTTATGACTGGATCTGCTAGTATTCTTGATGGGTGAGAGTTTTTAGTCCCCAATAAAAGACTTGCGGAAGTGGGACCATAGTGGGCTAGGTGATGGTCACCATAACAGTAGGACACATGGAGTGAGGGTGAGCAAAGTGAAGACCTAAAATACAAGAAATTCAAATTCAAAGTAAAATATCAAAGCACACAAGGAAAATAATGTTATAAAATATAGATAACATATTCTATGAGTGAGAGAATTTACTCCTGAGGTAATGAAAAAAGGGCATTTTCCTGAAGAAGACTTTCAAATAAATTTCCTAATTTCCTCAAAGGAAAGAATAAGTATAAAGAAGAAAGAGAAATTCTGACGTAAAACAGATGGATATTAATTTTGAATATTTATAGATAAAAGTGAACCAATTAGAAAACTTATAATGAAAGTATTGTCAGTGAAATTTAAAAAACCCATAATTAATGGAATAAATGTACTGGACAAAGAGAAAATTTGTGATTTGGAAGACACTACTGAGGAGAATTTAAAACATATTGCAGAGAACTAACGAGATGGAAAATAAGAAAGAATTTAAGATTGAGAAATTCTTATATATGCTTTTTAGGACTTTTAAAAGTAGAGTGTAAATAATGGTGGGCATTGAATATTTGAAGAAATAATGTTGAAAAATTTTCTCACTTGAGTTTTGAAGAGCTTCAAAGCAAGACTCTGGAGCTGAGCAGGGTAAATAAAAATAGATTTATATACCTAGCTACATTCTAGAGAGTCTGAAGAATGTTAAGATTAAGGGAAAAAATCTATAAAAATACCAGGATGTAAACAAAACGACAGAGGAATGACAGGTTAATAGCCTTGTTTTGAACAAAGGAAAATGAAGCAATATATTTGAAGTTATAAGACAAAATTACTTCTTAAAAAAAATGCTTTCTTAATTTTATTTATTTAAGAGAGACAGAGAGCACAGAGGGAGAGGGAGAAGCAGACTTCCTGCTGAGCAGGGAGCCTGATGCGGGGCTCGATCCCAGGACCTTGAGCTCATGACCTGAGCTGAAGGCAGATGCTTAACTGACTGAGCTACCCAGGCGCTCAGACAAAATTACTTTTAACTCATAATTTTATGCCCAGCCAAGTGCAAGAATGAAATAAAGCTATTTTTAGTTATTTTAGACAAAAACTAAGTGTTTGCCACCCACCGACCCTTAATGAAGGAACTACTAAAGATGAACTTCAGCAAGAAGAAAAAGTAACGTGAAGGAAGGAACTTGTTAAAAAGGTATCTGTAGCACGTGATATGATGAGCACTGGGTGTTATACGCAACTGATGAATTACTGAACACTACATCTGAAACTAATGATGTACTATATGTTGGCTAATTGAATTTAAATTTAAAAAGGTATTTGTAAAATGTGTTTGTAAATCTCATTACCTATTGATGGTTTGAAAAAAAACTCACACAATTAGATTTAGAGAAGTGGAACTATAGTTTTAGACAATATTAACGTGAAGGCTGGATTGTAGGGAGTTTGGAAGGGAGTTAGAGTGATAAAATCCTTGTCTTATTTAGGAAGAAGTTTTTGTTAGGAAAATATGAATGTAAGTATGTATGATAAAAATATAAGGCTATCAGCTAAAAGCAGCCATGATTTCCAAATAGAGGAATATTATCAAATTGTATCCCACAATATTTGAAAAGAATGATATACCATGGGGGCGCCTGGGTGGCTCAGTGAGTTAAGTGGCTGCCTTCGGCTCAGGTCATGATCCCAGGGTCCTGGGATCGAGCCCCACATCAGGCTCCCTGCTCCGCAGGAAGCGTGCTTCTCCCTCTGCCACTCCCCCTGCTTGTGTTCCCTCTCTCGCTGTGTCTCTCTCTGTCAAATAAATAAAATCTTAAAAAAAAAAAAAATGATATACCATGACCATGTATATAAATTTAATTTTACATAACTTATCCATGAGCTGTGCTTTTTGTCTTATCTAGGAAGCCTCTCCTATCTCAGGATTATAAAGATATCTTTCTAGATAGTTTTAAATTTGTTTTCATATTTGGTCTTCAGTCCATCAACAGACTAAAAGAAGAATCACATTATCACTTCAAGAGGTGCAGTAAAAGCATTTGACAAAACTTGACACCCATTTATGATAAAAATTATCAATAAACTAGAAATAGAGGGAAACTTCCTTAACTTGATTAAAAAAATCTACAAAAACTCCTACAACTAATGTGATACTTAATGGTGAGAAACTGGAAGCTTTCCCCCAAGATCAGTTATAAGGCAAAGATGCCCCTATCACCACTGTTTTTCAACATTGTAATGGAAGTTCTAGCTAATGCAAAGACAAGAAAATGAAGGAGGGGGAAGAAATAAAACTGTCTTTGTCCACAGATGATACGATTATATAAGAAATCTGAAAGAATCAACAAAAAAAAACCCTCCTGGAACTAATAATCTGTTATAGCAGGTTGCAGGGTACAAGATTAATACACAGAAGTCAGTGGCTTTCCTATATACCAGTGATGAACAAGGGGAACTTAAAATTAAAAACACAATGCCATTTACATTACCACTCCCTCAAATTAAATACCTAGGTATGAATCTAACAATGTATATGCAAAGATCTATATGAGAAAATCCATAAAACTCTGATGAAAGAAATCAGAGAACTAAGTAAATGGAAAGGCATTCCATGTTCATGTAGGAAAAGTGAATATTGTCAAGATGTCCTTTCTTCCCAGTTTGATGTGTAGATTCAATACAATTCTCACGAATTATTGTATAGATATTGACAAACTGATTCTAAACTGTATGGGGAGGCAAAAGACCCAGAATAGCCAATGAAATATTGAAGAAGAACAAAGTTGGAGGACTGACGCTAGCCAACTTTTAGACTTACTGTAAAGCTATAGTAATGAAGGCAGTGTGGTATTGGCAAAACAATAAATAGATGATGGAAGAGAATAGAAAGCCTAGAAATAGACCCACGTAAGTAATCAGCTACTCTTTGACAGAGGAGCAAAGGCGATACAATGGAGCAAAGGTAATTTTTTTCAACAAATTGTGCTGGAACAATTGGACACCCATACATACACACAAAAAAAGAATTTAGACAGATACCTTGTGAAGGGTATAAACCCTTCACAAAATTAAACTCAAAGAGGGATCATAGACCTAAATGTGAAAGCAAAAACTATGACATTTCTGATGATAACATAGAAAACCTAAATGACCAAAAAAAAACAAAAAACAAAAAAAAACCAACCAAACAAAAAAGAAAACCTAAATGACCTTGGGTATGGTGATGACTTTTTAGATATAATACCAAAGTTTGATCCATGAAGAAATCATTGGTAAGCTAGATTTCATTAAAATTAAAAACTCTGCTCTGCAAAAGACAATGTCAAAAGAATAAGACAGGCCACAGACTAGGAGAAAATATTTGCAAAAGACATACCTGATAAGGGACTGTTATCCAAAATATACAAAGAACTCTTAAAATTGAACAATAAGATACAGTGTTACATTAGTTTCAGGTGTACTATATAGTGATACAACACTGTATGTTAACTGTACTAGAATTAAAATAATAATAAAAAAACCTCAACAATAAGAAAACAAGCAACCTGATTAAAAAACAGGCCAAAGTTCTTAACAGACACCTTACCAGAGAGGATATACAGATGGCAAATAAGCATATGAAAAGATGCTCTATATCACATGGCATCAGAGAAATGCAGATTAAAGTAACAATGAGATATTACTACATATCCATTAGAATGGCCAAAATTGGGAATACTAACAACACCAAATGGTGGTAAGGATGTGAAGCCACAGGATCTCTCATTCATTGCCTGTGGGAATGCACAATGGTACAGCCACTTGGCAGTTTATAAATTGCCAGTTTATAGAGTCATATAAAACTAAACATACTCTTACCATATAATCCAGAAGTCATGCTCCTTGGTATTTACACAAAGGAGTTGAAAACTTATATCCTCACAAAAACCTGCACATGGATATTTATGGCAGCTTTATTCACAATTGTCAAAACTTGGAAGCAACCAAGATGTCCTTCAGTAGGTGAGTGGATACATAAACTGTAGTACATCCAGACAATGGACTGTTACTCAGTGCTAAAAAGAAATGAGCTATTGGGGCACCTGGGTGGCTCAGTCATTAAGCGTCTGCCTTCAGCTCAGGTCATGGTCTTGGGGTGCTAGATCGAGCCCTGCCTCAGGCTTCCTGTTCAGCGGGAAGCCTGCTTCTCCCTCTCCCACTCCCCCTGCTTGTGTTCCCTCTCTTGCTATGTCTCTGTCTGTTAAATAAATAAATAAAATCTTTAAAAAAAAAAAAGAGCTATCAAGCTATAAAAAGACATGGAGGAACCTTAAATGTATTATACTAAGTGAAAAAAGCCAACCTCAAAAGGCTACATACTGTTTCCAACTATACCTCATTCTGGAAAGGCAAAACTATGGAGACAGTAGAAAGGTCAGTGGTTGCCAGATGTTCGGGGATAGGGATAGGGAGGAGAGAATAGGCAGAGCACAGAAGATTCTTATACAATGACAATACTATGTATAATACCGTGATGATGGATACGTGTCATTATACATTTGTCCAAACCCATAAAATGAACAACACCAAGAGTAAACTGTAAGGTAAACTGTGAACTTTGGATGATTATGATGTGTCAGTGTTGGTACATCAAGAAAGTATGTGTTCAATTTTATGTGCCCATGCATTTTTCTGCAAATAGGTTCATAAGCATTGTTAGATTCTCAAGGGAGTCAATGAGTCCTTCTGACAGAGATGAGTTAGAAATCTCAGTTTCTTCCTTCCTCTTTCCCTTTACTTTTTCTCTTTCTCTCAAAAGTCATTGAAAAAAACAATATAACATCATGGAATTCAGTTGTGTCTAACTTTTCCCACAAATTTAGATTGCTTTTTCTTCTTGAGTATCTTGGAAGTAGTAGTAAGCTGTAGTAATGGGATAATTACCTGATTTTTAATCTTGGCTTTATCACTTAGTGTGAGACCTTGGGTTCATTAATTAATTTAGCTAAACTTCAGTTTTGTCTTCTGTAAAATGGAGATAATAATGTTACCTATGATACAAAATTGCTTCAAAGATTAAATGAAGTATAACTGTATGGAAAGCATTTAGCACAGTGCCTGGCACCTGGCAAATGTGCCATGAATGTTAGATGCTGCTGCAATTACTGTTATCACTGCTATTATTTTTATCAGTGGTAGGTAAGAGCCCTATACTTTGGAACGCTATACTGACTTAACCTCTACAATTTTATTTGCCTGTTCTTCCACAAATTTGGCAATTTTGCCATTAGTTTATTCACATTTTTTTATGAGCATATTTCTTCTTCTCTTTATCTTTCCCACTATAATCGTACCTAACATTATTTAGGTACTAATTGTATGCTTAGTGCTATGTGAAATGCTTTATGAACATGGGAGCAGAAGTTGAAAGACTAGGTTCTGGTCCTAGTTCCATCACTCAACCTTTTGACTTGCTAAGAAATTCAATCTTTCTGAACCTGTTTTATCATCTACAAATGGGAATAGTAATATTTGTTCTGTCTTTAGTTGTTGTAATGATTAAACGAGATAATGTATTCAAAATTCCTTCATAAAATATAAATATGCATGCAAGTATAAAGTGTTACCATTTTGGCAAAGTTAAATATCAAATTTGTGTAGCACATTGCCTTTCAGATGGAATTATGTAACTGTAGTTTTTGTCTTACTGGCATCTTTCTTTGTAAAAGCTTCGCATAGAGCAATCACAAAGAATAGAAACATTTTAACCTGGAAGCAGTGGTGCCTATTTTACATTGTAAGAAAGGATGGTAAAATATTTGATGCATGATAAGGTACATACATAAAGGGGTGAAAATGAGTGAAAGTACTTTTGAGAATTCCATAAGACCTGAGTCTGAATTCACAGGAATTTACTAGCCCTTTGCTGATTGATGTAGAAAAACTTCATGAAGGAGGTATAATTTGGGAAACTTCTCAAGTTAATTTTAACTTTGGATGGTGTCTAGGAAGAGTAATGAGGTAGTCTGGAATATCTGGTCAAGTGCTGGCGGCACAGGCCCGAGGCAGTATAATGGTAAGCCGGCAGTGTTACTGTAGAGCTGTAATGGGAAGGTGGTCTCCTGTGGCTAGATGATCTTTGACAAATGAGTTATTAGCCTCGGAGCCTGTTTCCTAAACTGTAAAGTGGAGCTAATAATACATATTTTAAAGATTGTGTGAAGGAGGTTAGAAGATTATGTGAAGTTGATTTATGATCTGTAATCCTGTATAAATTGCTAATAGCTGTCACAGTTATCAGGAGAGTGGACAGAATTAAGCTTTACTTCAGGATAGATGCTATTTGAATGGGATTTTGAATTTGGTTAATCCAAGGAGGGGATATTTGCCATAATAATAAAATGATTTACACTAGGGCTGGAAAGAACTTGGAGAGCAATTGAGGCAAAGGTTTTATGGATTGTTAACATTATTTTAAATTTTATTGCTTGACTATTGAGAATTTGGACTTGGACCATGGCTATCCCATAAAATATTTGCTAATTTTCATTTGTGAAATCTGGCAACCCTAGTCTGGATGGGGCACTGTGGAGGGAGGACAAGTAACTCCATCTGAGCCTCTCAAGCGTGTATAGTATCTGTGTGCGTACATGTGTTTTGTCTGCTTCCTTTTTGCTGGTAAAGATTCTATATAAATCAATGATTGGCTATAAAAGATTTATGAAGTTTAGGAATCACTTATATTGAAGGCCAAAGCCTAAAACAAAGCAGGAGGGTATTAGCCTCTATTTCAGATACTCTCCACTCTGGGGCTCTTCTATGAAAAAGAAAAACAAGCAAACAGGAATGATACACACATACAAAACAACCCAAAGAAACCTGGTATTGTTTGTTGCTCTAACTGTAGTAGAGGTTTAGTATTTATTTATTCTTCAGTTTAAGTAGCCACAGAGAGATAAGCAACTCTTTTGTACTTCTAGTGAGAAGCTTCAGGTTTGCATTTTGAATTTCAGTCCTTATGTAAACTACATGCTTTTTGGTGGAATGATTCTGTGGTACAGTCTGTAAAACTATAGAATGTAATCTTTATTTTCAAAGTTTGCCTGTGCAACTGAGGAAAGAATGGGTCCTTTAGTGGTCCTTTTTGACTGAGGGTCTGTTCACTGTTGAAGCCATGCTAATCTTCAGTAAGACATGTCTGAAATAAAAAATGACCTTACAAACCTGATGCTTTTTTAAGATGAGAAGCTTTGTTTTGATAAATTCATTGTGATATAAGATAAAAAGAAGAATGTCTCGTTTTTAAGTATTTATTTTGAAAAATGTGCTTTATAAAAAAATCCAATCCCTGGTGGCTTTTAAGAAATTTTTTTTTTATGTTTTGTTTTATTTCACCAGAACGCTGCAGTAGACTGTAAAATAACATCATCTACAACTGGAGATAAACACTTTGATAAAAGTCCCACTAAAACAAGGCATCCTCGGAAAATTGATCTAAGAGCTAGATACTGGGCATTTCTTTTTGACAATCTTCGCCGAGCAGTAGATGAAATCTATGAAACTTGTGAATCAGATCAGAGTGTGGTAGAATGTAAGGTAAGGTTTGCTTTGAGACTTTGTAATCCATTTAAAGCCAAATTCTCCCATTTTTATTACACCTGACCATATCATTTAACATCAGTATGCAATACTGTATTAATAACTGTAGTCACCATGCTGTACAACTTACTCATCTTATAACTGAAAGTTTGTACCCTTTGACCAACATCTATTTTCCCCACTCCTTGGAACCACTGTTCTACCCTGCTTCTATGAGTGCTTCATGTTTTTTTGGTTTTGATTTTTTGAATACTCTTGTTTTTTGCATTATCTAATTATGTAATGTTCAAGATTTGGTACATAGTCCTGGGCAAGAAATCATAAAAGATGAATATGCACACAAACCCCCATGATACGCAAAATTATTTTTAAAAATCTCTCCTATCTGCATTGTCCAGTACTGTAGGTGGCACTAGTGAGATTTTGACATTCTTTGGTTTCATGTTTAATGTCTTTAATTGGACATTGCTCCCTTTCTGCTGAGATACTTATCACTCTTCTAATTCACTGTGGTCAGGGAAAAGTGAGATTGATAGCTAACCATAAACAGTCCTGGGTGGGATTGGGATGTCATTGTAAGGTGTATTTTCTAATTTCAGATAACCTTGTGTTTGTAATAGGATATTAGATACATAGTGCAATCTGTCTCTGAAAATACACTAAAAAGCCTGGTCTTTTAGAAAATAGAAACTATATACTATATTACTTTATACTGAACAAAATTATTTTGAGAAAAACCAGAGTGATACATCTTCAGAGAAATATTACACAGTTAGCTTGTGTTTCTACAGTGAACAGGACTGAAAACCCTGGCATTCAGTATTTAACTTATGAAATATATGAAGGGTCAAAGAAAAGTTACGTGTTGAAACAGCAGCTGTGTCTCCTCTAAAATTTGAAACAGCCAAAATAGGTTTTAGAATAGCCTAAAAATATGATTCATCAGATGCAGATTTCAGAATGAACAGTAACTGAAATCCTCCAAATTTATAGTTTGGTTGTCACAATTAATATTGTTACTATCACCATGTGAAATTTTTTACATTTTAAGAAAGTAAGTTTAAACAAAATCATAAGCTTGGAGTTTAATGAATCAGCATGTTGTGGTAGAAAACACTACTGACCTTAATTTAATTTTATTTTATTTTTTAAGATTTTATTTATTTATTTGAGAGAGAGAGAATGAGAGACAGCACGAGAGGGAGGAGGGTCAGAGGGAGAAGCAGACTCCCCGCTGAGCAGGGAGCCCGATGTGGGACTCGATCCCGGGACTCCAGGATCATGACCTGAGCCGAAGGCAGTCGCCTAACCAACTGAGCCACCCAGGCGCCCTCACTACTGACCTTAATTTTAGATTATAGTTTCTTCTATAAAAAAGTGAACATATGGGCCTAGATAATTTCTAAGTTAGCCATACAGATCAGTTAGATCAGAGATTCTTTGATTTTTGTAATTAAAAATAACAAAAGGTTGATTGAAGAAATAAAATTTGTTTATAAAATGTGTACTTCTTTACAGAAGTGAATTTGACCAATTGCAATCATGTTTCTGTGATGAGCAGAGACCCTTGTACCTGTCTGAATTTCTGGCTCTCTCATCCATCTACCAAAGCTTTCTTGGTGAAAATTCAGTAATAATAGATTTTTTTTTTTTTATGCAAGTTGTAGATCACAAAAATGGAGAACATTTTGACAAAGGGAGAGTAGTAGAGATGTGTTCTTTATTTTTTGTACTGTTCTGAGATGCTCAAAGGCTATGCCGAGAAATAAAATGAGAGCTTAAAAGTTATTTTATTTTTTTATAAGATTTTTATTTTGAAGTAATCTCTACACCCAGCGTTGGGCTCAGACTCACAACACCGAGATCAAGAGTTGCATGCTCTTCCGACTGAGCCAGCCAGGTGCCGCTTAAAGTTATTTTCATACCCAGCTCTGCTTCTTTCTCCACCCAGGACATATAGGTGGTGATATAAAAAGATATAGTTTACCATTTGGTCTAAACATATGCTGGGTATATGATAACTAGAATTCTTTTTTTATTTTTGTCTTGCTCTGTTTTCAGTATAAAAACAATTATCCCTTATCTCATTTGATTTATCTCTGTGAAATCCAAAACCCAGAGGGTTTTCCTCACTGTCCAGGTAGATTGAACCCTTGTTTTGTGGATGCACTGACAAGATTTATCCCTATTTGTGGTTTTTGTGTTTTAGTCTTGTAACGTCATCACAATTCAGTTGTTTGTCTCATGTGTAAAATGCAGTTAATAACATCTGTATTATGTAATTCACATGCTAAGTATAGCATGATATGGAAAGTATCTTTTTTATTTCAGCTAGGATTATTGACCAGAGCCCTGCTCTATAATCAGAAGAGGCTAAATTTCTAGTTGTGTTTTTTTTGTTTGTTTGTTATTTAGTCTGAACATGTGCCTGTTATGCCTCTTCACTGCATGAATTACTACAAATTGACATTCCAGCAAAACTGTACTCTAACCATCACCACTGCATTTCCCCTTCTCCTTTATAAAGAGTTGGGCTAGAGGATGGGTGAAGGCCTTTTAGAGAGTACCCAGTTAATGAAGTGGTAGCCATCCTCTCACAAAAGTTTGAGGTGGGGTTTGAATTTCTTGTAAAGTTTGTGAGTGTGGCTGCAAGAGTGAGAGACTGGCTTCTTATTCTCTGGCTGGATCTTTGCTGTGATGACTGATTTTGATTGCTTTTGGAATGTGTCCATCGAGTTTGCGGGATAGCATGATGGGTACAGATTGTACTTTCTTTTCCTTGTTTCCCATTTTAACCCAGGGGAAACTGGATGTGTGGATCAGGAATATTGGATATAGAAGCTGGTGTATACATCTCCTTTAGAGATTTCATAACACAATAGGCTTGCTGGAGTAGCTCATGGGTAGTATGCCTTGGAAGGAGATGGGATGTGAGTTCTCAGTAATCAGGTAAAGTGGAACCGCAGTGAGTCTTGTGATTTATGTGAAGGAAGAAGTGTGGACATTGGTGAAGATGTTGGAGTCATAGGGGCTTTCTATGGGGGCACTTGATTAGATGAGAATATGCAAAACAGTGGTGGGGGGACAGATACTACTGGGGCAGAGGGAGCCAGGGTGAACCTGAACACTGCTTAGAGAACCACATATGCTACCTTTGCAGAAATCACCATGTACTGCAGAGATCAGTAGAGACCACTGACCTCAGATTGAGTCAGAGAAAGATTAGGGATATATTTCTGCCTGGCAGCACTTGACTCTCTTGGCAGTCAGCATCACTGGAGAAGGACAGGCTGATGACTGTAGCAGACCCATCACTAATATCTGGTCAACTCTTGTAAGTTGAATATTGCTCTGTTCCCACAGCTGCTACATATGGCAAAAGATAGAAGCTTGTGAATGTAGGAGAGTGAGAAGAAGAGTACAGGGGAAGAAGAAGGGACCCAGTGAGAATAAGCCATGCCCCTCTCCACCACAGGCATCTGCTAAAAATCATGTAATTCTCACTTGTCCTTAATAGGCGGGTTATCTACAGATAGGATTTTAAAACCTTTGATAATTCAATATAACTGAAAAATTGTAGAGTTACCTGAGCATACTCAGCAGGTTCAGTATTCAACTTAGTATTCAACCAAGGTTATAGGGGAAAAACATAAAAGTATTCTTTGTTTATATCTCAATGAGTTGAAATTTCTCAGTTCAACAAATAAGGATCAAAGTGAGATGTGAGAAAATGTTTTTTGAAAGGTGTGACATGGAGGTCTGTGTCCAAAATGGTGGAGAAGTAGGAGCCCTTAGTTTCATCTGGACCTAGGAATTCAGCTGGATAGCTATTAAATCATTCTGAACACCTGCGAACTCAACCAGAGATCTAAGAAAAGAATAGCTGCAAATCTACAAATAGAAAAGCTACCACTTTCTGGAATAATGACAAGATGGAAAAACTCACCTCAAAAAAGAGAACAAGAGGCAGTATTGACTGCCAGGGACCTAATCAGTATGGACATAAGTAAGATGTCAGAACTAAAGTTCAGAATAATGATTATAAAGATATTAGCTGAGCTTGGAAAAAGCATAAAAGACAATAGAGAATCCCTTTCTGGAGAAATAAAAGAACTAAAATCTAACCAAGTCGAAATCAAAAAGGCTATTAATGAGGTGCAATAAAAAATGTAGGCTCTAAGTGCTAGGATAAATGAGGAAGAAGAGAGAATTAATGATACAGAAACTAAATAATGGAGAAAAAAGCAGAGAAAAAGAAAGATAAACAACTACTGGATCACGAGGGGAGAATTCGAGAGATAAGTGATACCATAAAGCAAAACAATATTAGAATAATTGGGATCCCAGAAGAAGAGGAAAGTGGGGGCAGAAGGTATCTTGGAGCAAATTATAGTGGAGAACTTCCCTAATCTGGGGAAGGAAATAGGCATTCAAGTCCAGGAGGCACAGAGAAACCCCCTCAAAATCAATAAAAATAGGTCAACACCCTGATGTATAATAGTGAAACTTGAATCTCAGAGACAAAGAGAAAATCCTGGGAAAGCAGCTTGGGACAAGAGGTCCGTAAACTACAAGGGTAGAAACATTAGACTGGCAGCAGATCTATCCACAGAGACCTGGCAGGCTGGAAAGTACAGGCATGATATATTCAGGGTGCTAAATAAGAAAAATATGCAGCCAAGAATACTTTATCCAGCTAGCATGTCATTCAAAATGGACAGATTAAAAAAAAAAACTTCCAGGACAAACAGAAACTAAAAGAATATGTGATCACTAAACCAGCCCTACAAGAACTATTAAAGGAGATCCTTTAAGCAAAGAGAGAGCCTAAAAGTAACATAGACCAAAAAGGAACAGAGACAATATGCAGAAACCGTGACTGTACAGGTAATAGGCACTAAATTCGTATCTTTCAATAATTAACTCTGAATGTAAATGGGCTAAATGCCCCAATCAAAAGACATAGGGTTTCAGATTGGATAAAAAAGCAAGACCTATTGATATGCTGTCTGCAAAAGACTCATTTTAGACCCAAAGACACCTCCAGATTGAAAGTGAGGGGGTAGAAAACCATTTATCATGCAATGGACATCAAAGGAAAGCTGGGTTGGCAATCCTTATATCAGACAAATTAGATTTTAAAGATTTTATTTATTTATTTGAGAGAGAGAGAATGAGAGACAGAGAGCATGAGAGGGAGGAGGGTCAGAGGGAGAAGCAGACTCCCCGCCGAGCAGGGAGCCCGATGCGGGACTCGATCCTGGGACTCCAGGATCATGACCCGAGCCGAAGGCAGTCGCTTAACCAACTGAGCCACCCAGGTGCCCTAGACAAATTAGATTTTAAACCAAAGACTAATAAGAGATGAGGAAGGACACTATATTATAATTGAAGGGTTTATCCAACAAGAATATCTAACAATTGTAAATATTTATGTCCCTAACATGGGAACAGTGAATTATATAAACCAATTAATAACAAAATTAAAGAAACACATCGGTAATGATACAATAATAGTAGGGGACTTTAATATACCACTCAGTGCAATAGACAGATCATCTAAGCAGACGATCAACAATACACTAACAATGAGACCGAAGAAAGAGAAGTTAAGGAGTTGATAGTTAAAGAGTTGATCCCATTTACAATTTCACCCAAAACCATAAGATACCTAGGAATAAACCTAAGCAGAGAGGCAAAGGATCTGTACTCAGGAAGCTATAGAATACTCATGAAAGAAATTGAGGAAGACACAAAGAAAAGGAAAAATGTTCCATGCTCATGGAAATGGAAGAATAAATATTGTTAAAATGTCTATGCTACCTAGAGCAACCTACACATTCAGTGCAATCCCTATCAAAATACCATCAACTTTTTTCACAGAGCTGGAAAAAATAATCCTAAAAGACCCCAAATAGCCAAAGGAATGTTGAAAAAGAAAACCAAAGCTGGTGGCATCACAATTCCAGATCAAGCTCTATTACAAAGCTTTATTCATCAAAACAATATGGTACTGGCACAAACACAGAGCATAGATCAGTGGAACAGAATAGAGAACCCAGAAATAGACCCTCAACTCTATGATCAACTAATCTTCAACAAAGTAGGAAAGAATATCCAATGGAGAAAAGACAGTCTCTTCAACAAATGTTGTTGGGAAAGTTGGGACAGCCTATGCAGAAGAATGAAACTGGACCATTTCCTTACACCATACACAAAAATAGACTCAAAATGGATGAAAGACCTAAATATGAGACAAGAATCCATCAGAATCCTAGAGGAGAACACAGGCAGCAACCTCTTTGACCTCGGCTGCAGCAACTCCTTGCTGGACAAGTCTCCAAAGGCAAGGGGAAAAAGGGCAAAAATGAACTATTGGGACTTCATCAAGATAAAACGCTCTTGCACAGCAAAGGAAACAGTCGACAAAACCAAAAGACAACCAACAGAATGGGAGAAGAGATTTGCAAATGACATATCAGATAAAGGGCTACTATCCAAAATCTATAAAGAACTTATCAAACTCCACACCAAAAAAACAAATAATCCAGTCAAGAAGTAGGCAGAAGACATGAAGAGACGTTTTTCCAAAGAAGACATACGGATGGCCAACAGACACATGAAAAAATGCTCAGCATCACTCGGCATCAGAAAAATCCAAATCAAAACCACAATGAGATACCACCTTACACCAGTCAGAATGGCTAAAATTACCAAGTCAGGAAATAACAGATGTTGGCGAGGATGCAGAGAAAAGAGAACCCTTGTACACTGTTGGTAGGAATGCAGGCTGGTGCAGGCACTCTGGAAAACAGTGTGGAGGTTCCTCAAAAGGTTGAAAATAGAGCTATCTTATGACCCAGCAGTTGTTCTACTGGGTATTTACCCCAAAGATACAAATGTAGTGATTGGAAGTGACACCTGCACACCAATGTTTATAGCAGCAATGTCCACAATAGCCAAACTATGGCAAGAGCCCAGATGTTGGTGGACAGATGAATGGATAAAGAAAATGTAGTATATATATACACAGTGGAACCCTACTCAGCCATCAAAAAAAATGAAATCATGACATTTGCAACAACATGGTTGGAACTAGAGAGTATTATGCTATGTGAAATAGGTCAATCGGAGAAAGACAATTATCCTATGATCTCAGTCATATGTGGAATTTAAGAAACAAAACAGGATCATATGGGAAGAGAGGAAAAAATAAGACAATATTAAGAGATTCTTAATCATAGGAAACAAACTGAGGGTTGCTGGAGCGGAAGGGGGTGGGGGAATGCAGTAACTGGGTGATGCACACATGATGGAATGAGCAATGGGTATTATATAAGACTGATGAATCACTGACCTGTACCTCTGAAGCTATTAATACATTATATGTTAATTAATTGAATTTAAATTTTAAAAATCTCATTAAAAATTGTGGGTCACTACATCAAAAAACTAATGATGTATGGTGACTAATAAAATAAAACAAAAAAAAATAAAAATTGCATTAAAAAAAAGAAAGGAATGACATGCAGTAAAAGAAAATAAACTTTACACTTATATATATGGAGAGTCACAGTAGAAGAAAGAGGAATATAGGTCCAGGGACAGAGAAGGAATAATCGTGGAGGTAGGAAGAAGACCAGGAGAATAGGAACATCCTGAAAGCCATGGAAGAAGTAACAGTATTGGAGAGGTCAAGAATGATTGCAGTTGCAAGAAACGTTTTTCAGTTTGACTTTCAAAAAGAACAAGAATAGATGGGATCAAGGCAGAAATTTGTGGTGAGGATTTGAAATTCCTTTTGATGGGTTCTTTGCCCTTTTTATTTTTGAAAAATATGAGGTATGGGTTGGAGGTTACAGCCCTGAAGGTCAAAGTTGTGATGGGAAATTCTTCTCTTTTCTGTGTCTTCAATTTTCCTTATTAGATTCCTCTCCAGTCAGTATTTAACTTGCTTTTTTCTCTTCCATCCTAAATGAGAACAGTAAAAACTCAAACCCTTTCTCTCCTTGTCCTTTCATCTCTTGTCTCACCCCTTTTTTCTCCTCTCCTTCATGCTGAAACTTTCTGTATTTGCTGCATCCATTTCCTTTTCTCGCAGGTACTCATTAGACTGCTCTAGCCTGGTGCCACATCCTATCAGAGCTCCAGGGAAGCTCTTATTAAAGTGGCTGGTCATCTCACTATTGCCAAGCCCATTGGTTGTTTTTCAGTCCCTTCCCTCTTAGCAGCACTTCTCACAGTTGAGCACTTGCAACTTCTTAATAGCATTTTGTCCTTTGACTTTCATGAAACAGTCTCTGGTAGTTTAGTTTCCTCTTTTGTTGGCTGCTACTTCTGCCTCCTCTTTTTTTTTTTTTTTTTTTGGCTTTTTCCACCTGACCTTTAGCCCTTTAACTGTTGGGAGGTCATCAAGGCTCTTTTTAGTCCTCCTTCTTTTCTCACTACCATACTTTGTCTCTTGGCAGTTTTCTCCAGGCCATGGCTTAATTTACCACTCATTTGCTGATGATTCTTAAATGTGTATCTCTAGCTTATCTACCTTTCCTCTGATTTTTAGGCCTTTATATCCAACTTGTCTAGTTGGCATTTCCACTTGGATATCTCACAAGCATGTTGAACTGACATAAACTAAATTCATGATCTCTTCTTCTGCCCCAAACCTAGAGATGTATTTCTCTTTCCTGAATG
Source organism: Leptonychotes weddellii (assembly GCF_054177405.1). Taxonomy (NCBI): domain Eukaryota; kingdom Metazoa; phylum Chordata; class Mammalia; order Carnivora; family Phocidae; genus Leptonychotes; species Leptonychotes weddellii. The sequence continues at coordinate 102,931,204 of NC_138377.1, forward strand.
GGCAGATATTGCCTCCACCTCATCCCTTTACTTCACGCCGGCCACTGTCCAATGAATTAGCTCCTAATCTGTCTACTTCTCTTGGTTTTCCTCTGCTACCATTCTAATCTATGCCATTTTAACATAACCTGGATTATAACTGAAACCTTTGACAGGAGTCTCTGCCTCCATCAGTCCATTCTCCACATTACAGATGGAATGATACTTAAAAACCACAAATACATTTTCACATTTCTTTGATTATAGCTCCTTAAAGTTTCCCCTTGCTCTGAGCATTAAAATCTTCATCATGACCGTCAAATCTCCAGTGACTTGATTCATGCATACCTCATTTCACACCATTTTTCTCTCCCCACCTCTGCCTCATTTAAACCAGCCTTTCTTCAGTTATTCAAATATATCATGTGTTCACATGTCTCCAGGACTTTCCATGTTCTGATGATTATGCCCAGAACACTCATTCCTCCTCCTTGGCCAGTACCTCCTCACCTCCCATATCCTTTTTACCTAACTCCTTTTAATAGTTTAGGTTTTAGTTTAAGTGTCACTTGATGTTTCAGACTAGATCAGGTTCCCCTATAGTATACTCTCATTATATTCTTCTCCTTAGAAACACTTAGTACAATTGAAATTAAATAATTGTATTTTTAGTTTTATATCTGTCTCTGTTATTAGACACTGAGCTCCTTGTCTAGTTTAAGTTCCACTGTTTGTTTATCCTTCTGTCATCAGTTCTTGGTACTGGAACTGGAACATATTAAATGCTCAGTGAATAGATGTTAAATGGCTGTGTGAAGCAATGAGATTACATACACTTTTGTGGTGACACAGTCTTCACAGTTATGTGATATCCCTTTCCCCGCAGTGATACTTAGCAGCCAGTCACATACTAAACCTGGACAAAGACAGTGGGTAGATGGTGGATTGTGGATTGGTGAAGGGGATATCAAGTTATTTAAAATTTTTAAAAAATGCACAAAGATGGTGGGCAGATGGATTAATCATAGGTTGGTATTCTATAGGCACATGCAATGGAATTTCATTAAGGTAAAGGAGTTGGAGAGTGTAAGAAAGTCGTTGGAGTAGCGGACCATGGAAGTTAAGCTGGATGGGGAAGGAAATGAACTATAAGATAAGCCTGAGAGATACAGAGAAAGTAGAGAAGCTAAGTGTTTGTGAATATTCCTTGGATGTGGTAGGAATGGTTAGATTCTCTGTGGATAGAAAGAGGTAAGTTTATATTTTTAAAGTTAATATTTAGATCCTCCAAATACATGCATTTTACCTCCATCATCTGTCAGATACTCAGATATTTTGAAGTCTTTCACTACTATTGCAATTTCTTCAATATCTCTTTTTAATTTCTAAGAATTTTTGTGTTACACATTTTTGCTATCTTTTATTACTTATATAAAGGATTATATGAGTTAACTTTCATTGTAAGTTTAACATTTTCTCAGTGTAAAAATGGCCCCATTGTCCGGCTTAATGTTTTTCTTTGTGAATTCTGTTTTGTGTGATATTAATATTGTAATCTCTCTTTTTTGTTGTTGTTGTTTGCTCAATTTGCCTGTTACCCTTTGGCTCAGGTATTGAAATTTGCTACAGAGAACATGATATTCAGCACAGGGATAGCAGGTTAAGAGTTCACCTGTACTTTTATAGGAGTAGGCTTTGGTTACCTCACTATTGTCTAACATCCATCACCACACAGTCACAATTTTTTTTTGTTCCTGTGGTGAGAGCTTTTAAGAGCTATTGTCTTGGCAACTTTTAAATATGTAATACAGTATTATTAACTATAGTCACCATGCTGTACATTAATCCCAGGACTTTATTATTTTGTAACAGGAAGTTCCTTTTTTTTTTTTAAGATTTTATTTATTTATTAGAGAGAGAGTGTGCGCATGCATGAGCAGGGGGAGAAGCAGTGGGGGGAGGAGGAAAGAATCTCAAGCAGACTTCATGATGAGTGTGGGGCTCAATCTTATGACCCTGAGGTCATGACCGAAGTCAAAATCAAGAGCCGGGCCTTTAACCCACTGAGCCACCCAGGTGCCCTGGGAAGGTTATACCTTTTGACCACCTTCACCCATTGCGCACACTCCCACCCCATTAATAACTGTCCTTTCCTTTATCTGTATCTGGTCTTCTGAGTCTTATTCTAGATATTTATTCTTTTTTGTGTTTCATTCATTGTAGGCTTACAATAAAATTTTGCTGTCTGATTGATTAAAGAATTAATTTCTCTTATGTTTATAACATTTTACAAAATATTTTGTGATTCAGTGTTAAAGTTGTGGGTTTCATTTTAGTCTATTTAACATGACAGTTAATTGATGATATCCGGGTTGACAACTCTTTGTTTCTAATACCTGATTCTCATATATATTATAATCAGTAGAGCATAGATTATTTTTCTTTTGGTTATTTGGGAGAACTTAATAACTTGATCTCACAATTACCATGTCATAACTATTCCTAGGGTTAGTTAAACCTGACTTACCTAAGAGCCTAGTTCTTAGGAGTAAGCATCATGCCATTTTATACTATACTTCACTCATTTATTTATTTATTTAGGTGTAAGCATGTTTTCTTTTAAATGTTATATTAGTTTCAGGTGCACAATTGAGTGATTGAACAGTTCCTTACATCACCTGGTGCTCCTCATGACAAGTGCACTCCTTAATCCCCATCACCTATTTAACCCAACCCCCCATTTCCTCACCTCTGGTAACCATCAATTTGTTCACTATAATTAAGAGTGTTTCTTGGGGCGCCTGGGTGGCTCAGTCGGTTAAGCGTCTGCCTTTGGCTCAGGTCATGATCCTAGGGTCCTGGGATCGAGTCCCACAGCAAGAGAGGAGCCCCAAGCAGGGAGCCTGCTTCTCCCTCTCCCACTCCCCCTGCTTGTGTTCCCTCTCTTGCTGTATCTCTCTCTGTTAAATAAATAAATAAAATCTTAAAAAAAAAAAAGAGTGTTTCTTGGTTTCTTGTTTTTCCCCATTACTCCTTTGTTTTGTTTCTTAAATTCCACATCTGAGTGAAATCATATGGTATTTGTCTTTCTCTGACTTATTTAGTTTAGCATTATATTCTGTACGTCCATCTATGTCACTGCAAATGGCAAGATTTCATCCTTTTTATGGCTGAGTAATATTCCATTGTATGTATATACCACATCTTTTTTTAAAATTTAATTTAATTTTATTATGTTATGTTAGTCACCATACAGTACATCATTAGTTTTTGATGTAGTGATACCACATCTTTTTTATCCATTCATCAATTGATGGGACATTTGGGGGGGTTTCCATATCTTGACAATTGTAAATAAGGCTGCTACAAACATAACAGTGTCTGTATCCCATTGAAATAGTGTTTTTGTATTCTTTGTGTAAATACCCAATGTATGATTGCTGGATAGTAGGGTAGTTCTATTTTTAACTTTTTGAGGAACCTCCATAGTGTTTTCCACAATGGCTGCACCAGTTTGCATTCCTACCAACAGAGTAAGAGGGTTCCTTTTTCTCCACATCCTCACCAACACCTGTTGTTTCCTGTGTTGTTGATTTTCGCCATTCTGACAGATGTGAGGTGATATTTCATTGTAGTTTTGATTTGCATTTCCGTGATGATAAGTGATGATGAACATCTTTTCATCTATGTGTTGGCCATCTGTATGTCTTCTTTGGAGAAATGTCTGTTCATGTCTTCTGGATTATTTGTTTTCTGGGTGTTGAGTTGTAGAAGTTCTTTATATATTTTGAATATTAACCCTTTAAAGGTTATGTCATTCACCAATATCTTCTCCCATTCCATAGGTTGCCTTTTAGTTTTGTTGATGGTTTCCTTTGCTGTGCAGAAGCTTTATATTTTGATGTCTCAGTAGTTTATTTTGCTTTTGTTTCCTTTGCTTCAGGAGATCTATCTAGAAAAAAGTTGCTGTGGCCTGTGTCAAAGAGGTACTGCCTGTGTTCTAACATTTTTAGGTTTTCAGGTCTCACATTTAGGACTTTAATCCATTTTTGAATTTATTTTTGTGTATGGTGTAAGAGAGTGGTGCAGTTTTCCCAACATTTGTTTGAAGAGACTGTCCTTTTCCCTTTGGACATTCTTTCCCCCTTTGTTGAAGATTAATTGACCATATAGTTGTGGGTTTATTTCTGGGTTTTCTGTTCTGTCCCATTGATCAGTGTGTCTGTTTTCATGCCAGGACCATACTGTTTTGATTACTACAGCTTTGTAATATAACCTGATGTCCAGAATTGTGATGCCTCCAGCTTTCCTTTTTTTTTTTTTTTATTCTTATGTTAATCCCCATACATTACATCATTAGTTTTAGATGAAGTGTTCCATGATTCATTGTTTGTGCATAACACCCAGTGATCCATGCAGAACGTGCCCTCCTCAATACCCACCAC
>NC_138377.1:102936127-102980231 GCF_054177405.1 Leptonychotes weddellii
TTTTGGGGGCTCCTCCTCCTAGTCATTTTGTTGATGGGTGTTTGAGGGAATGTATAGAGTCCAAATTATTGACCAGAAGCCAAGCAAGATGCACCTGTTTTCTTGGGACCTTAGGGTTGCTGGCCTCTTGTTTTCCCAGCCTGTCTTCTGCGGGAGGGGCCTGCTGCATTGTTACTCAGGCAACCCTGTTTGGGCGGAGTTGCCCTGCGCCCCTGTGGCAGGGGATGGGCTCAGCAGGAGTCAGTTTTTGGGGCTTTTGTTCTCTGGCGGCTTTCCCTGGCAGCTTTCCGCGTCTCTTCTGCGAGTCAGAGCAGAAGAGACCGTTTCCAACCCTCTGCCTCAGAGCAGAGAGACTGCAGTGTGTTCTTCAGTGAGCTCTCCAGGCCACACCGTCTCTGTTTCTGTCCTTGCTGCTATAAACTGCATTGTCCTGGGTTGTGCGCCCCTCCACAGCACTCTCAGTCCTGCCTCCAGTTTGGGGCACGTTTCTGCCCTTTGTGCTTCTAAAACCTCCAGCCGCTCTCAGTTCGCCCTAGCGACCTGCCGCTCCGGGTTTCCGTCCGGGGGCTGCCCTAAAGTCCTTCCCCGCACGTCTCTGCCCTTTGTGCTTCTAAAACCTCCAGCCGCTCCCAGTTCACCCGCACGACCCCGCCGCTCCGCGTTTCTGTCCCAGGGGCTGCCCTAAAGTCCTTTCCCCCCAACTACTGGTCTGCGAGTCTGCGCCCGGTCCCCTGCGTGCAAGGCTGTCGCTCCCCGGCGGTGTAGGATCCCCATGGCCAGGCACCCTCCCGCTGCCGTTTATCCTCCGATATCTGCCCGTGGAATCATGGCTCCCCGCTTTGTACCTCGAAACCAACCGCCTGCGATATTCTGTTTGTAGACATCCCGTTCTTCTTACATCTCAGGCTGGTTTCGTGGGTGCTCAGAGTGGTCTGGTAGATATCCAGCTCAATTCCAGGCACCAGTTGAAATAGGGTCCTCTACTCCTCCGCCATCTTTCCCCCCAACTCCCTTTGTTTTTCTTTTTCAAGATTGTTTTGGGTATTTGGGTTTCTTTGAGATTTCATATGAATTTTTGGATGGGTTCTTCTATTTATGTAAAACACATTATTAGGATTTTGATAGGGATTGCATTGGATCTGTACATTGGGTAGTAGTACTGACATTTTAATTAAGTCTTCTCTGAACATTGGATGTATTTTAATTTCTTTATGTCTTTAATTTCTTTCAGCAATGTTTTTGTAGTTGTTATTGTACAAGACTTTCACCTCCTTGGTTAGCTTAACTCTTAAGTATTATATTCTTTTTGATGCTATTGTAAAGGGAATTGTTTCTGTAATTTCTTTTCATAATATTCATTGTCAGTATATGAAAATATAGTTGATTTTTGTTTTGGACTTCATATCCTGCTACTTTGCTGAATTTATTTATTAGATCTAACAGGTTTTATTTATTTTTTTTTGTGGAGTCTTTAGACTGTATATAAGATCATATCATTTTCAAACAGATAATTTTACTTCCCTCCAATTTGCATGCCTTTTTTCTTTTTCTTTCTTTCTTTCTTTTTCTTTCTTTCTTCCTTTCTTCTAATTGCTCTGGCTAAGCAGAGCAATTATATTGAACAGAAGTGGTGAAAGCAGACCTCCTTGCCTTGTTCTTGCTCTTAGAGGAAAAACTTTCCCTCTTTCACCATTGAGTACAATGTTTGCTGTGGATTTTTCATATATAGCTTTTATTGGTTGAAGTAGTTTGCTTCCATTCCTAATCTGTTGAGTGTTTTTTTTAATATTATTTATTTATTTTTAATTTTTTTTATTAACCTAATGTATTATTTGTTTCAGGGGTACAGGTCTGTGATTCATCAGTCTTAACACAATTCACAGATCTGTTGAGTGTTTTTATCATGAAAAGGTGTTGATTTTTGCCAAATGGTTTTTCTGCTTGAATTGAGATGATTGTGTGTTTTTTCCCTTTATTTTGTTGATATGGTATGTTACATTGATCTGTTTTTTTGCATTTTGAAACTTCTTTGCAGTCCAGGAATTAATCCCATTCGTTCATGGTGTATAATCTTTTTTTTTTTTTTTAAAGATTTTTTTTTAAATTTATTTATTAGAGAGAGAGTGAGAGAGCGCAAGAGGGGGTAGGGTTAGAGGGAGAAGCAGACTCCCCGCCGAGCAGGGAGCCCGATGTGGTAATCGATCCCGGGACTCCGGGATCATGACCTGAGCCGAAGGCCGTCGCCTAACCAACTGAGCCACCCAGGCGCCCCTATAATCTTTTTAATATGCTGCTGAATTCTGTGTGCTAGTATTTTGTTCAGAATTTTTTCATCAATGTTCACAGGTGTCACTGATCTGTAGTTTTATTTTCTTGTGTCTTTGGCTTTGGTATCAGGGTAATGTTGGCCTCATAGAATGAGTTACAAAGTATTACTTTCTCTTTCATTTTTTGGAAAAGTTTGAGAAGGATTGGTATTACTTCTTTAAATGTTTGGTAGAATTCACCAGTGAGGCCATTAGCTTCAGGGCTTTTCATTTTTCGGAGATTTTTTGATTACTGATTCAATCTCTATACTTGTTACCAGTTTATTCAGATATTCTCTTTCTTCATGATTTAGTTTGGGGGGCGCTGAGTGGCTCAGTCGTTAAGTGTCTGTCTTCAGCTCAGGTCATGGTCCCAGCGTCCTGGGATCAAGCCCCACATTGGGCTCCCTGCTCTGCAGGAAACCTGCTTGTCCCTCTCCCACTCCCCCTGTTTGTGTTCCCTCTCTTGCTGTGTCTCTCTCTGTCAAATAAATAAAATCTTAAAAAAAAATGATTTAGTTTTGGTAGGTTTTGTGTTTCTAGGAAGTTGTCTATTTCATCTGAGTTATCCAACTGTTGGCAAACAGTTATTCATAGTACTCTCTTATAATCTTTTTTATTGTTGTAGAATTGGTAGTAATATCCTCAGTTTCATTTCCGATTTTAGTAGTTTGAATCTTTTCTCTTTTTTTTTTTTAGTTCATCTTGCAAACGGTTCATCAGTTTTGTTGATCATTTCAAAGAACTGACTTTTGGTTTCTTTTATTTTTTATTGATGTTGTATCCTCTAATATCTTTATTAATTTTATAATTTTCATTATTTCTTTCTGCTAACTTTGGATTTAGTTTGTTCTTTTTTAGCTCCTTAAGTTGTAAAGTTAAGTTTTTGATTTGAGATTTTTTTTTGTTTGTTTTTTTTTTTAAAGATTTTATTTATTTGTTCATGAGAGACAGAGAGAGAGAGAGAGGCAGAGGGAGAAGCAGGCTCCCAAGGAGCAGGGAGCCCAATGCGGGACTCGATCCCAGGACCCTGGGATCATGACCTGAGCCAAAGGCAGACGCTTAACCATCTGAGCCACCCAGGCGCCCTTGAGATTTTTTTTTTAATGTAAGCATTTATAGCTCTAAATTTCCTTCAGAGCACTGCTTTAGCTATGTCCCCTAAATTTTAGTGTGTTATTTTTATTTGTCTCTATTTTCTAATATCCCTTGTGACTTTTTTCCTTGATCCATTTGTTGTTTAAATGTGTATTGTTTAATTCCCACAGATTTGTGAATTTTCCAGTTTTAGTTTCATTACCAATTAATATTATCCTGTTTTGACTGGAGAAGATGCTTTGTGTATGATGTCCATCTTTTTCAACCTATTGAGATTTCATTTGTGTGGCCTGATGTGTGGTTTGTCTTGGAAAATGTCTAGAGTAGGGATTCTAAACCTAGGGTTCCTAGACCTGTGTTTGTGGATCATCTGAAGATATTGAAATTATTTTATTCATGTATATTTTGAGTAGAGAGTCCATAACTTTCATCAAATTCCTTTTTTAATTTAATTTAATTTTATTATGTAATGTTAGTCACCATACAATACATCATTAGTTTTTGATGTAGTGTTCCACGATTCCTTGTTTTTGTATAACACCCAGTGCTCCATGAACTTTCATCAAATTCTTAAAGATGATTATGACCTGGAAATGATGTATCACAGATTCTTGATTAACCTCTATGCCACTTATACCCTGGATAAGAAACACGGCTGAGAAAGGATCATAGAGGGATGATGATACAGACTTGGAAATTTAACTTTCTCTCTGAAAACGTAGAAAGGCCTAGTCTAGACAACCATCTCAGGAAAGGCTTAGTCAACTAGTCTCCTATTAAGATGATGAGGCCCATTATAAATGCCTCTGGTTTTTGGGGTTCCTGAGTGGCACAGTCAGTTAAGCGTCCAACTCTTGGTTTTAGCTCAGGTCATAATCTCAGGGTTGTGGGATTAAGCCTCACATCGGGCTCTGCACTTAGTGTGGTGTCTGCTGAAGACTCTCTCTCCCTCTCCCTCTGCCCCCCACACCAAGCTCTCTCTCTCTCTCTCTCAAATAAATAAATAAATCTTAGAAAAAAATGCTTCTGCTTTTGTCTTCTCTGTTGTTTTGACCAGGCCTCATTCCATGGTGCCAGTAATTTGGTTACAATTCTTGATTGTGGCAACATGTTAGACCTCCAGATCCTCTGTCTCTTTCTAACCATGCTTATGGCTTCAGCCTTTGTATAGATTGCCTCATCTTGAATCCTATTCATTTGCTATAATCCTGTCCATGAATCCTGTATGGTTTTGCTCAATCCCTATTATTCTGACCATGTCTTCCAATAGCAGGCTTCAACTCTTCCATCAATTTGCTCTGCTGCATATCAGACTCAGACTTCTTGTTGGAATGACTCCTTCCACAATTACGTGAGGCAGATACCTCCTTGTCTTTTCATGATTCCCATAAAAAATTAAATATATTGTAATTATAAAGTAGGATAATGGAATAAAACAAGGTAAGAACACTAAAAAGGTAAACATTGAATTTGTAATGTTTACTGAATAACAATCAAGTTTTGTTTCTTTGGTGAAAACTAATAGGAATTTACTGGTGCCCTTTGGACAAATCAAAGAGTTTGAGCTGATATTCTTGGGAAACAGGAAATCTTTAGGAAATGGATTTTCTAAAAGGGTGTATCCCAGGAAAATCCTGTCCAGTGTTCTTAGGCAGGAAGCTTCTTATTTCCTGTTCAGGAGAGGATGAGACAATTATTTGAGTGGGATCTAGCTACACTATCATGGAGTTGCACTATACCATACCTCCTTTCCTCACTATTTTTAAATATTTAATGAGGCACAGTCATATACATGATGCTTTGCAAAGGTAATCCAGAAGATGTGCTGCCGCTGAGCTCAAATTACAACATGCATTGGTAATGATAACAATATCAGAACTAACAATAATTAGCTCTCATATGGCTTATCTCTGCAGTCCTCTTAGTTCTTTTTTTTTTTTTTTTAAGATTTTATTTGAGAGAGAAAGAGAGAGTGCAAGACCACGCATGCATACTTGAGTGTGAGTGAGGGGAGAGGCAAAAGGGGAGGGAGAGAGAGAATTTCAAGCAGACTCCCTGCTGAGTCAGGAGCCCAACATGGGGCTCAGTCTCACGACCCTGAGATCATGACCTGAGCCAAAACCAAGAGTCAGACACTTAACTGACTGAGCCACCCAGGCGCCCCCTTTTAGTTTTTATATGCACTAATGTCTCAGATGAACATTTCGTATGCTATTTCAGTTTAGTTGGAATGCTATACTTATTGATTATGGGATTGAAGTCTTTATGCCGGTTTGCTATTCATTTCATTAGGTGCTAGTGAAAATATGAACTAAGTAGCATAATTTATTTATACTAGTTATCCTCCAATAAAATAATGAATAAATGAAATTGAACAATTTGGGGGAGTTTACAGATGTAATTGTTCCTAGTGATGGACAAGTAAGGCAGATTTCCTAGTGATGTATTTGATTAAAGATTCAGGTATCTTCTGTGGTTTTCTTTGTTAATGATTAAGTGTTTACATTGAAATTTGGTCATGATCTGTTTCTTATGTAGAAGTGTTTGGTGTTTTGTCTTTTTAATCAAATTGGAAACATCTTTAATGAAGACCATGTCATACACTTTTTTGTTTCTACCACACTTCTGGGTATTCTGGGTATATAATAAAAATGTAATAAATGGGTCTTAAATCTAGTTTGTGGTACTCTAGTAAAAATTTACAGGGCCTCCAAAATATGATAGTATTTCTTGAATCTTTCCTTGGCAATTAGTTTATTTTTAAGGTATCATCTTTATCATTAAACTTAAACTGCAGTGATCTTTCTCAAAGTATTTTTGTTTTAAAATTAAGTTAGTTGCCTCAGAAATAATTTTTTGATATAGGATAAAAAATTTTTAAAAATGTATACTTAATTTAATAGCTACACTAATACTGACCTTGTAATTCAACTGTATTCACAACAGAACATGAAATTTCTTAAGAGAGTTGAGTTTTAGAAGTATCAAAGGATGAATTTGTTAGGATTCTGGGAGATATAGCAGTTTCCATGAAAGGTACAGTTCTTGTTTCCTATTTATAATTAGAGTATTTTTTTCCTGTAAAACTTCACATTTAAAAAATCAAGAAATATAAACAGCCATAAATTTTAATTTCGCTTTGTCAGAAAGAAATTAAAAATGTACATATGATTTGTATTAGAAACAAAAATAGAATGTTAAATAGTATCAGAAATCATGATATCTGAATATGATTTTAGAAATTATATAATCCAGCCTTCTGTTTTACCAATAGGAATCTGTAAAACTAAGTGACATGTCTGACATTATGTAATGAATTCATGGCAGAGCCAAAGGCTAGAACTTAAATGGACTTATCTTTCATGCGACAACTGTTCACTGATTATATATTATAGCATGCACTGTTTTGGGTGCTATTCATGAGCTTGAAAAAGTTATAACTATAACAAAACTGTTTTAGGTCAAACATATCAGATTGATTTAAAAATCAAAGTTTAAAAAAAATTTATTTAAAGACTTTCTTTTAGAAAGGAGTATCTGGGGCATCTGGGTGGCTCAGTCAGTTAAGCATCTGCCTTCGGCTCAGATCATGATCCCAGGGTCCTGGGATCGAGTCCCACATCAGGCTCCCGCTCAGGGCGGAGCCTGCTTCTCCCTCTTCCTCTGCCCCCCCCACTCTTACTTGCTCTTGCTCTCTAGTGTGCTGTCTCTCAGATAAATAAATAAAATCTTAAAAAAAAAATAGAAAGGAATATCTGTGCTACTCCTGCTGTGGATATTATATTGGGTTATTTATATTTTTCATCAAGGGATTCTGTTTTTTTCATTTTTTTCAATTATTTTCTGTTATTTTGAAATGATAGAAATTTACCAGATAATGAGTGCAGTACATAGATCTTCTTGGTGTCCAGATCACAAGATGAACAGTAAAGGTTATAATTCTGTTATATTATTCCTCTGGATTATGAAAAGAATTTGAGATTTGTTTGCTGAGGAGAAAGAATCTGTTTATGTCTTTTTTTATAATGGGGGAGGGCATTTTTTATTTGACAGAGAGTGAGAAAGAGCGAGCATAGCAGGGGAAGTGGCAGGCGGAGGGAGAAGCAGGCTCCCCACTGATCAGGGAGCCAGATGCGGGGCTCAACCCCAGGACCCCAGGATTATGACCTGAGCTGAAGACAGACACTCAACTGATAAAGCCACCCAGGCACCTCCTGTTTATGTCTTTGAAGTAAATTTTGCTCTTCCATGCATGGTGACTCAATAGAGGTTAAAATTGTAGAAAAAGATCATGGTATTTTTCTCTTAGGATGTGAGATGCATTATTACAAATAAATGGCATGAGGGAGAAAAGTGTTTTCCCCCTTTCAGGTTCAGGAATAGCACTTAGGAGTTTTGCCCATTAGTTATTATACTTGGTAATATTTATAGCAGGAGAGGTGACTTTGGGTTGTAGGATTATGGAAGAGTTTTTGCATGTGGTATTTGTACTGTCCTTTGCAGGGAAAGTAGTAGATCTCATCGGATAGTAGTTATTCCTGTGTTTCCACTAAGCTAGTTGTATGACTTTGGAAAAAGTCACTAAACCTTATTCTACCTTTGTGTTTATAAATGATGATTTTGGTCTAGATGAGGGCTGAGAACCTTCAGTCTGAAAATAAGTTTTTAGCTTGGTATTGGGAAAATATTCTGGCAGAAGAAATGCCTTAAGCAGATGTTTAGATAACCATGCAGGCATCAGTGGGGGATTTGATTGAATATGTTATTTTGAGCTTTGTAACAAAATATTTTTTAGCATCTTTATTTATTCCTAGCTGCAGTAGGTCTCTGAGTTTTCTGGGGGAAATACCATAAGAGAAAAGTGTGTAGTCAAGCCAACTTGCAAATGAGTTGAAATAAAAACTAACTACTGCAGTAAGATATTTGTATCATTACCCAGGGAACTGCAAATTTTATTTATCTACAAAGATCCTGGTAAAGATTGAATTATAGGAGAATGGTTTCCATTAGCAGATTTTCATTTATAGGTTTTCATTCATTGGATATGTTTTGTATTTTTTTTTAAGCAAGCTGCTTATACTGGAAATTAAGGAGAGATGTTTGAAAGAGATGAATGATAGAAGGTTGAAGATGACTGTGAATGATACTATTAGTTTTGAAAGTGGTTGCCATTTTCCTTTCAGATGATTTCACTTTTGAACTATTTATTCCATTAGTAGCTTTTAAAAAACTAAGTTCTTAAAAAATAAGGCTTTTTAAAACTTGTTTCACTTTTGGTAAAGCTCTTTCTTAGAAGGTTCCCTTTATCACTGACTTCTCATGTGATGCATGTTTCCATCCCTTCATCACTACAGGAGTAACCACGGTGCTCATTCCTGTAGCTGAATTGGAGGGCTGTGTTGATGTCCTGGGCTTAAGGGCCTATGCACTAGTATTGTGTGTCAGGAGGACAAAGGGATGGCGCCAATCATCCTGCTCTGTGCGCCAGTAACTAGAATTAATTACAAACCAATCGAATCCGTTGCAGCCAATTGGTAAACTAATTGGTAATTTTAGCTGTATATCTATATGTAGTTATCTGAATGCCTATAACATTACTTTCAGAGCCACTTTTGTTCTGTTTCATCCTGCTTGACAAAATGGCCTTCATAGCTGTAGGGAGAAAGATGTGCATCAGTGACTAAGAGGCTGCTCCAGCTGCTTGTCTTGTTTGTATTCCCTTGTTCATAAAACATGACTCGGATTACAGTTGCATGGTACCACTCTGATCATTTCTGATAACATTGTGCTCAACATTCCTTAAAATAGGTTGTTTAAGCCACCAAATGTACTTTCTCTGTGCCAACTAGTATCAGAAGTAATAGCTGCATATATTCCTGAGTGTTAGAGAGTTTTTCTTCCTTCTCTTTTTCATCTTTTTTTTTTTTTTAGCTAAAAGGGAAAGAAAAAAAATTCTGAAATAAATTATTCTGAATTATATCTTTCTGCGCCTAATGTAGGTGATTTAAGTTGAATTTAATTGAATTTGAATTATATTTGTAGAATTGAGAAAAGGAAGCCAAGTACATTTTTTAATTTTTCCTTTTCCTGATTGTAGAAGACTTTTATTACCAGTGATTTAGCACGAAGGATTACCTTTGAAAGGAAATAAACAATACTTCTTTGTTCAGAAGAGTATTTTAAGTTAGAATGTAACTTTAATGACTAAAGTGAAGTTGGTACTATATTTCATTTGTGACTAATTTGGCATACATTTATTAGTTTTGGATCTGATTTCCAAAGTATATCTATATTTTAAAAAACATTTATCAGTGAAAGTGTTTTTGAGATTTTGAGTTCCACTGAACCTAGAAGGTCAGTAAGACTTAGTTATGGAAAAGTGATGTATTTATAAACCAAATGATCATTTTTATAGTTGGTATTTTTTGATGATCATCTCGGGAGTATGGAAAGTTGTCTTTTATAGTAAAATGAGACACCTATGTCTCTATAGTAAAGTGAGAATGTTATGAAACTGATAGTGAAGTTCTTTAAAGTTCTTTGTCTTGTACATTTAAATGGCAACGTTAGCCAATTAACCACTATCTACACACATACTTACATTGGAGATAAGTTCTTTCTGAGCAATGGAGTGGTTCTCTGTGGTCTGTGCTTTTACAGTCTTATATAAATTTTCATTGCCATTAATATGCAAGACTAATTAGTGCCAAGAAAAAAAAATCTTTGCCACATGTGTAGAATGTAGTGTCACAGTAATGTAACTTGGATTATCCAAAGAAGAAAATTAGATTTCCCTGTTAAGATCAGGAACAAAACATTGATGTCTGCTCTTGCTGCTTATGTTCAGTATTGTACTTGAGGTTCTGGCCAGGGCAATTAGACAAGATAAAGAAATAGAAAGCATCCAGATGGAAAGGAAGAAGTAAAACTATATTTGCAGATGACATGGGTCTATATATAGAAAACCCTAAAGAATCTGTGAACACATATAAACTATTAGAACTAATAAACTCAGCAAGGTTGCAAAACGCAAGATGAATACACAAAAATCAGTTGCGTCTGTATGTCAGTAATGCACAATAAAAAATGAAATTAAGAAAGTCCAATTACAGTGCATCAAAAAGAAAAAAAAACATTTAGGAATAAATTGAACCAAAAACGTTTAAGACTCGTACACTAAAAACTACAAAACACCATTAAAAAAAATTAAAGAAGACCTAAATAAAGAGGAAGACATCTGAACTTACGGATTGGAAGACGTAAGATGGCAGTGCACTAAAAGCCATATGCAAAAAACCCGCAGCGAATATCATTCTCAACGGGGAAAAACAGAGCATTTCCCCTAAGGTCAGGAACACGGCAGGGATATCCACTATCACCACTGCTGTTCAACATAGTATTAGAAGTCCTAGCCTCAGCAATCAGACAACAAAATGAAATAAAAGACATCTGAATTGGCAAAGAAGAAGTCAAATTCTCTCACTCTTTGATGACATGATACTCTGTGGAAAACCTAAAAGACTTAACCCCAAAATTTCTAGAACTCATACAGGAATTCAACAAAGTGGCAGGATATAAAATCAATGCACAGAAATCAGTTGCATTTCTATACACTAACAGACAGGAGAAAGAGAAATTAAGGAGTCAATCCCATTTATAATTGCACCAAAACCATAAGATACCTAGGAATAAACCTAACCAGAGAAGCAAAGGATCTGTACTCAGGAAATTATAGAACATTCATGAAAGAAATTGAGGAAGACACAAAGAAATGGAAAAACGTTCTATGCTCATGGATTGGAAGAACAAATACTGTTAAAATGTTTATTCTACCTAGAGCAATCTAACATTTAATGCAATCCTTATCAAAATACCATCAAGTTTTTTTCACAGAGCTGGAAAAAATAATCCTAAAACTTGTATGGAACCAGAAAAGACCCCGAATAGCCCAAGGAATGTTGAAAAAGAAAACCAAAACTGGTGGCATCACAATCCCGGACTTCAAGCTCTATTACAAAGCTGTCATCGTCAAGACAGTATGGTGCTGGCACAAAAACAGACACATAAATCAATGGAACAGAACAGAGAGCCCAGAAATGAACCCTCAACTCTATGGTCAACTGATCTTCGACCAAGCAGGAAAGAATGTACAATGGATAAAAGACAGTCTCTTCAACAAATGGTGTTGGGAAAATTGGACAGCCACATGCAGAAGAATGAAACTGGACTATTTCCTTACACCATACACAAAAATAAGACTCAAAATGCATGAAAGACCTCAGTGTGAGACAGGAGTCCATCAAAATCCTTGAGGAGAACACAGGCAGCAACCTCTTTGACCTCGGCCCGCAGCAATTTCTTGCTAGACAAGTCTCCAAAAGCAAGGGAAAAAAAGGCAAAAATGTACTATTGGGACTTCATCAAGATAGAAAGCTCTTGCACAGCAAGGAAACAGTCAACAAAACCAAAAAGCAGCCAACAGAATGGGAGAAGATATTTGCAAATGACATATCAGATAAAGGGCTACTATCCAAAATCTATAAAGAACTTATCAAACTCCACACCAAAAAAAACAAATAATCCAATCAAGAAATGGGCAGAAGACATGAAGAGACATTTCTCCAAAGAAGACATACGAATGGCCAACGGACACATGAAGAAATGCTCACCATCACTTGGCATCCGGAAAATCCAAATCAAAACCACAATGAGATACCACCTTACACCAGTCAGAATGGCTAAAATTACCAAGTCAGGAAATAACAGATGTTGGCGAGGATGCAGAGAAAAGAGAACCCTTGTACACTGTTGGTAGGAGTGCAAGCTGGTGCAGGCACTCTGGAAAACAGTGTGGAGGTTCCTCAAAAGGTTGAAAATAGAGCTACCCTACGACCCAGCAATTGCACTACTGGGTATTTACCCCAAAGACACAAATGTAGTGATTTGAAGGGACACCTGCACACCAATGTTTATAGCAGCAGAATCCACAATAGCCAAACTGTGGCAAGAGCCCAGATGTTGGTGGACAGATGAATAAAGAAAGAAAATGTGGTGTGTATGTATATACAATGGAATCCTACTCAGCCATCAAAAAAATGAAATCATGACATTTGCAACAACATGGATGGAAGTAGAGAGTCAATGGGAGAAAGACAATTATCCTATGATCTCAGTCATATGTGGAATTTAAGAAACAAATAGGATCATATGGGAAGAGAGGAAAAAATAAGACGATATTGGAGAGGGAGACAAACTATAAGAGATTCTTAATTATAGGAAACTGAGGGTTGCTGGAGGGGAAGGTGCTGGGAGGATGGGGTTACTGGATGATGGACATTAAGGAGGGTACGTGATGGAATGAGCACTGGGTGTTATATAAGACTGATAAATCGCTGACCTCTACCTCTGAAGCCAATAGTACATAATATGTTAATTGGTTGAATTTAAATTAAATAAAATGGCAATGTTTCCCAAAGTGATATGCAGAGTCAGTGCAATTCCTACCAAAATTCTAATCTCCTTTTTTGCAGAACGGACAAGCCGATCCTAAAATTTGCGTGGAAATGCAAGGGACACAAAACAGCCAAAACAGTCTTGAAAAAGAACAAATTTGGAAGGCCCACACTCCCTAAATTCAAAACTCACTACAAAGCTACAGTAGTCAAAATAGCATGGTACTGGAATAAGGATAGACATAGATCAATGGAAAAGAATTGAGAGCCTGGAAATAAATCCACATATCTGTGACCGTTGATTTTTTTTTTTTTTAAAGATTTGTTTAAAGAGAGAACTGGTGATGTATGGTGACTAGCATAACATAATAAAATAAAATAAAATAAATACATTAAAAAAATAAAGATAGAAAGAGTGCATGAGTGGGGAGAGGGACAGAGGGAGAGAGGCTTAACCAATTGAGCCACCCAGGTGCCCCTGTGATCATTGATTTTTGACAAGGGTGCCAAGACATTTAATGGAGAAAGAATAGTCTTTCAACAAATGGTGCTGGTATCAACTAGATACCCACACACACAGAATGAATTTGAATCCCTTCCTCACACCATATATAAAAAAATAACTGAAAATAGATTAAAGACCTAAATGTAAAAGCTAAACCTATGAAATTCTTTGAAGAAAACAGGTGTGAATCTTTGTGACCTTCGACTTGGCAATAATTTCTTAGATGTGATACCCAAAATGCAAGTAACCAAATAAAAAATAAATAATTGAACTTCAATAATATTAAAAACTTAGGTGTGTTATAGGATACCCCACAGAATGAGAGAAAATGTTTTCAAGCCATGTATCATAACAGTCTAATATCCAGAATATATAAAGAACTTTTGCAGCTCAAAAATATAAAGGACAAATAACCTATGTTAAAAATGTGGCTCAGTTGTTTAAGTGTCTGACTCATGATTTCGGCTCAGGTCATGATCTCAGGGTTGTGAGATCAAGCCCTGCATCGGGCCCTGCTCTGGTCTGGGAGCGTGCTTAAGGGTCTCTCTCTTCCTCTCCCTCTGACCCTCCTTCCCTCTCTAAAAAAAGGGGGGGGGCAAATGATTTGAATAGATGTTTTTTCAGAGAAGGTATGCTGTGTCCAAAAAACACATGAAAATATGCTCAACAATTTTAGTCCTCAGGGAAATGCAGGTTAAAAGCATAGTAATACCACTTTACACTTACTAGGTTGACTAGACTCAACAAGTTGGAAAATAGCAAGTGCTCCTGAGAATGTGAATAATTTAGACCCTCATACAGACATACCTTGGACATCCTACAGGTTAAGTTCCAGACCACTGCAATAAAGCAAATACCTCAATAAAGCGAGTCAAATGAATTTTTTGGTTTCCCAGTTCATATAAAAATTATGTTTATACTGTAGTCAAGTACAGTAACATCATGTCTAAGGAAACAATGTATTTGCCTTAAATAAAAATATTTTATTGCTAAAAATTGCTAACAATCATCTGAGGTTTCAATGAGTTGTAATCACTGATTATAGATCACCATAACAAATATAACAGTAATGAAAAAGTTTGAAATATTTTAAGAATTACCAAAATGTAACACAGTGACATGAAATAAGCACTGTTAAAAAAGAAATGGCATAGATAGACTTGCTTAATGCAGGGTTGCCACAAACCTTTAATTTGTAAAAAACATGATATCTCCTAACTGCCATAAAACAAAGGGTAATAAAATGAGATGTGCCTGTATATTGCTGATCAGAATGTAAAATAGTGTGGTGGTGTTGGAAAAGTTTTGGTAGTTCATGTTAAATTTAGAGTTACATATGACTTAGTAAATCCACTACTACGTAGTACACCCAAGAGAATTAGAAACATATGTTCATAGAAGAACTTGTACATGAATATTCATAGCAGCATTATTCATAATGGGCAAAAAGTGGAAACAAGCCAAATTTCCATCAACTGATAAGTGAATAAACAAAATGTGTTTATGCAATTACTTAGTCTAAAAAGTACTGAAGTACAGATACATGTTACCAGGTAGATGAACCTTGAAAATGTTAAGTAAAAAAATCCAGCCACAAGAGACCATATTCTATATGATTCTGTTTATTTGAAATGTCCAGAACTGGCCAATCCATAGAGACAGAAAGTAGAGTAGTGGTTTCCAAGGGTTGGAGAGAGAGGATGATGGGGAGTGACTATTAATGAGTACTGGATCTCATTTTGGGGTGATGACATTGTTCTGGAATTAGTTACACAACTCTGTGCATATACTAAAAATGACCAGATTGTATAATTTTAAATGGTAAATTTTGTAGTGTGTGAATTATATCTTAACAAAAAAATGTTATATTTTGAGCCAAAAAAAAAAAAAAGCCAGTATTACACAAACTTTTCTAGAACATAGAAAAAGAGACAGCTCTTTTCAGCATAATCTTGATAACCAAAGCTTTTATGAGAAAGGAAAGTATAGACCACTTAGGAGTACAGATGCACAAATACTAAACCAAATGTTGATACATTGAATCTGGTGATTCAAATATCGGACAATACATCACAATCAAATTAGGTTCATTCTAGTACTGAAATGTTGGTTTTAACCTTTCAGTATGAAATTAGTATTTACCAAATTAGATGATAAAGATGAAAAATCATATGTTTGTCCCAATAGATTTAGGAAAAATATCTGATGAAATTCAGCACCTATTCATGATATAACTAGCAAACTGAGAATAAAAGAGAACATCCTTACTGATAGAAACTTCCAAAAAACCTATGTAAACATCATACTTAATGGTGAAATGTTGAGAACTTTTCTTCTGAAATTGGGAATGAGACAGAGTCTGCTTTCTTTATTTCTATTCAACATTGTACTTAATTAAGAACCTAGCCAACATAGGAAGACAAGAATAATATATAAAATATATAAGTCTTGGAGAGAAAGAAAGAAATATGTTGTTATTCACAGATGACATATTTACATTTATATACTTAGAAAATCTAGAAGATTCTAAAGAGAAATTATTAGATGTATTGAGTTAGTTAAAGTTGCTGGATACAAGTTCAAAATATAAACAACAGTAACAGAAAATGAAAAAAAATTTAAAGCAACTACCATTTATTCTTAGGTCTAAAGCTAATAAAAGATGTGCAAAACCTCTACACAGAAAACTGTGATACATTTTGAGAGACATTGAAAAAATACAATACATATAAGTATATATAAATTTCTTCATACAATAGAAAAGACAATATTATAAAAATGTCAGTTTTCTTCTAGTTGATCTATAGAATCAATGCAATTACAAATAAAATTCTACCTTTTTTCCCCTGGGAAATTGAGAAACTGATTCTGAATTTTTATGGAAATGCGAAGGGCTGGTTTAGCCTAGGCCACCCTGCAGTCAAAGATATAGTTGGAGGATTTACTTTACTGGGTTTTGAGATTTTATTTATTTTATTTATTTTAATTTATTTAAGCTTGTTAAGTTCTTATAGATTTGGATACTAGCCCTTTATCTGATATGTCATTTGCAAATATCTTCTCCCATTCTGTTGGCTGTCTTTTGGTTTTGTCGACTGTTTCCTTTGCTGTGCAAGAGCTTTTTATCTTGATGAAGTCCCAATAGTTCATTTTTGCCTTTTTTTCCCTTGCCTTTGGAGACTTGTCTAGCAAGGAGTTGCTGCGGCCGAGGTCAAAGAGGTTGCTGCCTGTATTCTCCTCTGGGAATTTGATGGATTCCTGTTTCACATTTAGGTCTTTCATCCATTTTGAGTCTATTTTTTGGTATGGTGTAAGGAAATGGTCCAGTTTCATTTTTCTGCATGTGTTAAAGAGACTTTTTTATCCACTGGATATTCTTTCCATTTGTTAAAGAGACTGTCTTTTATCCATTGGCTTTCCTGCTTGGTCGAAGATTAGTTGACCATAGAGTTGAGGGTCCATTTCCGGGGTCTCTATTCTGTTCCATTGATCTGTGTGTCTGTGTTTGTGCCAGTACCATACTGTCTTGAATACAGCTTTGTAATAGAGCTTGAAGTCGGGAATTGTGATGCCTCCTGCTTTACTTTTCTTTTTCAACGTTCCTTTGGCCATTCAGGGTTGTTTTTGGTTCCATACAAATCTTAGGATTGTTTGTTCTAGCTCTTTGAAAAATGCTGGTGGTATTTTGGTAGGGTTTGCATTGAACATGTAGATCCCTCTGGGTGGTATAGACATTTCAGCAGTATTTGTTCTTCCAGTCCATGAACATGGAATATATATAAAATGTAAATGTAGAAATGAAAATAAAAAAGCCTTAAAAAAAAGAATTGATAAAATAAGAAAATAGCTGAAAAGGAAAAAAATATAAAACTGAAAGACTGTAGAATAATACGAATGCTATATTCTGTTTTCCCCAAGAGCTGGAGTTTTGCAGTTCTCTATGATGAGTAAACATGGGATTAGCTGGGTGTTTCTGCTGGTCTTCTGGGGGAGGGGCCTATTACGCTGATTCTCAGGTGTCATTGCCCTGGCAGAATTGCATCCCTCCTTTGCCAGCAGTCTGGGCTCAGTGTAAGTGGCCCCCGGTTGTACTATGTGGCTATTTTGGTGCCTGAAGGCTTTCAGCACCAATGGGGGGAGTGAAAATGGTGGTGCCCTGATCTCTAACCCCAGAGCTGAAAGTTTGAGGGCCCGCTCCCACTCTTCAGTGAGCCCTCACAGAAAAGCAGTTAATCACTCTTGTCTCTCTGATTTTCATCCACACTCTGTGTTCACCCAGCCTGTGACTGAGCGTTTTTATCTCAGGTATGTGACCCCGACCCTGTTTGGAGTCTCCAAAGTTTACGGACTCCTGTGGTGTGCACCTGCACCGTTCTTCCCAGGGGAGGGACCCCTGCTCAGAGAGCAGTCGCCCAACCTCACAGTGGTTCGTGGTTTATGGCGACACTGAGCAGAAAGCCAGTGCTTGGACTCACTGTTTTTAGCTGGCTTCCCCGCTCCAGTGCTTGGGAACTCTGCCCCCTTTCTTTTTGTGACCCCGGGGATCTTGAGGCCATGGTCGCCCACCTGGGATTCTGCCCCACTTTGCCGCCTGAGCACCTTCCAGGCAGACTTCTAAAAGTTCTGATTTTGTGCTCTCCTGCTTATTCCAGTACCTGGCTTATGCAGGTTCCCTCCCCCTGTGGTTTATCTTCAGATATATCACCTCGGATTCTTCTTCGCACCTCCTATCTTGCGAAAGGTGGTCGCTATTCTATTTGTAGAATTGCAGCAATTCTTTTCTCACATCTCCAGTTGATTTCGCAGGTGTTGAGAATGATTTGATAACTATCTAGCCGAATTCCAGGGACCAGACGAAATTAGGGTCCCTTACACATCTGCCATCCTAATTCCTCTGGGAGAGAGAATCTTAGGCTCCATGCCTCAGCACCATGCCTGTCGTGGGGCTTGGTCTTACAACCCTAAGATCATGACCTGAGCTGAAATCAAGAGTTGGACGATTAACCGACTGAGCCACCCAGGCGCCCCTTGAGTTTTATTTTAGAGCTACAGCAGTGTAGTTAGTTTGGTATTGTCACAAGAATAAACAGATCAAGATAACAGAGGAGAGACTCCAGAAAAAGACCCATGCTCTAAAAGGTAATGTTGGAGAATATCTTTCTGACCTATGTTAGGAAAATAATTGCTTAAAAATGACACAAATAGCATCAGTCTTAGGTAAAAGAGTCAGAAGTTAGACTACCTTAATATTAGGAATTTATGTTCATCAAAAGATTCTATTCCATTAGGAAGGTGAAAAGGCAAGTATATGTGTACAACACATATAAGGCACATATCCAAAAGATGTAAGGAACTCCTTCCTATCAAAAAGAAAAAGGCAGGAGTGTTTAATAGGCACTTGGGCTAGAGACTTGAATAGGCACTTCACAAAATGAGAATGGCTAATAAGCATATGAAAAGGGCTGAAAATCATTAATCATCATCATATTAAACAAAAACGAAGCCATTACACAACATCAACCAGAATGGCTCAGGTTAAAAATAAAAACCCCAAATGGATAATACGAAGTGTAGTTGGGGGTGTGGAGCAAGGAGAACTCATATACACTGTTGGTAGGGAGTGGCAACCACTTTGGAAAACAGTTTGGTGTTATATACTAGAGTAGAATATATGCTCATCCTGTGACTCAGTATTTTCACTGTTCGGCTTATCCTCAACAGAAATGCATACGTATGTGCAGAGGACATGTATATAAATAACAGCATATAATCTGGAAATCACCCCAATGTTCTTAAACTATAGATTGGTTAAATAAATATGCATGCAATAAAATATTCTTCAGTAGTGACCTTGGAGAATGACAGTAAATGTATTGCAGGTTCATTCTGCAATATGAATGAACCTAGTAAACCAAAGTACAAAAGAAGTCACAAAATACTAAGTACTCTATGATTTCATTTATATGAATTTCATAATCAGGTAAAATTAAACTATTAGAAGTCAAAGCAGTGGTTGCCTTGGAGCAAGGATAGAGTAGTGATTAGGAGGGGACACCAGGTAACTTTTAGAGACTAAAATTGTTCTGGGTGGATGGATGCAGGGGTCTTTGCTTTGAAATAATTAATCTGTACATTTGTCTTATGCATTTTACTGTTTATTAAACTTAATAATAAAAAAGGTTTATTAAAAGAATGGTCATGGGGGGAGCTTGAGAAGGAATATCAGCACTAACTCTTGATCCTTAGATTCTCAGCTTTACTAACTTCTTCCCGTATAGTGAGAATAAAAATAAAATAAGACCCAAAAAACTAAATCAGTAGGTTTGCTGCTTTCTCAATGAGGAGTATAATGTAAAAATTATTAATTCCCAAGTCCTTCAGTTTAAAGTTTGTTCTTAAAACTTTTCAGTATCAGAATGGAATTTAATGATTATTGTTTGTTTTAATTAGGAGGTGCTAATGATGCTGGATAACTATGTAAGAGATTTCAAAGCATTGATTGACTGGATTCAACTTCAGGAAAAGCTAGAGAAGACAGATGCTCAAAGCAGGTAATGAACTCTGGTCTATAAGCAGCCAGCAGTTTCAAAAGCAGTAATTGAAACTGACAATGACCTTGACCTAAGTTTAACTTGAAACTTGTAAAAATCTAAAAGTTGGGAGCTGTGTTTCTCCTTCAGTTCAGTAACAGATATTATTGGGTACTTACCTAGTGCAAGGTACTTTTATCCAGTAGAAAGATTTAATTGCTGAATATGATACATTTACTACTCTCATGAATTTGTAGCCTAAGGGTGGGGTAAAATAGGACTTATTACCACAAAAAAACTATTGCGGGTGTTCAGGGCAGGACAGGGTCATCTCTCTTGTAAGGAATAGATCAGGAAATATTTCATGGAGGATGCAGAAGAAGTGTTTAAAAGATATGATGGATTTTAACAAGTGGTTGGCCTTTTATTTTATTATTTTTTTATTTTTTTAAAGATTTTATTTATTTATTTGAGAGAGAGAGACTGAGATAGAGAGAGCATGAGAGGGGGGAGGGTCAGAGGGAGAAGCAGACTCCCTGCCGAGCAGGGAGCCCGACGCGGGACTCGATCCCGGGACTCCAGGATCATGACCTGAGCCGAAGGCAGTCGCTCAATCAGCTGAGCCACCCAGGCGCCCCATGGTTGGCCTTTTAGATGAAGAGAGTAAGTTAAGACAGCTATTGAAGTGCAGAGCATGTGTGAAGTGAAAGTAATGTAGGGAAACATATAGTATTTCTTAAGGTAGTAGTCAGTGGGGAAAATTGATGATTTTTGATTAGGGGACTAATGAGAGATCAAAGTTACTTTAGAAACATTCACTTTTTTTTCTTTCAAGTTTTTATTTAAATTCCATTTAGTTAACATATAGTGTAATATTAGTTTCAGGAGTAGAATTTAGTGATTCATCACTTACATATAATACCCAGTGCTTATCACAATTGCCCTCCTTAATCCCATCACCCATTTAACCTATCCCCCTGCCCACCTTCCCTCTAGGAACCCTCAGTTTGTTCTCTGTAGTTAAGAGTCTGTTTTATGGTCTGCCTCTCTCTCTTCCCCCGTTTCCCCTATGTTCATCTGCTTTGAGAAACCTTCATTTGGAATCACCACACAACATCTGAGTCCTATGCACCAGGCTCTGGGACTGTTTGTGGAGAAGGGAACAGACACAGTCCCCGTCCTCATGAAGTATATAGTGCATTCACAGGAAAAATTGATGTTAAATACTTATCAGTGTACAAAGTATCATGAAAATACAGTGTACTTTGGGAATATAAGGAAAAGCATGATCAACCAGTTTGCTGAATCCAGGAAGCCTTCCCCAAAGAGGTCATATTTAAGTGAGAAAGAAATATCAAGTCGGAGTTGGCATGACAAAGAAAGAGTAAAAGAGTAACCCCAGGTAGAGGTGATGGTATATATGATAACCTGGAAGTAGAGAGCACAGTAAGTAAAGGAATTTCGAGTTTAGCAGGACTGGAATGGAGAGAACAAGGGGAAGAGTAGCATGAGATGAGCCTAGAGAAGTAGGCTGGGACCAGATCATGTAGGGTTCTGTGGACATGTTAAAAACTTAAGACTTTATTTTGAGCCATAAAATATTTTTAAGTAAGGAAGTGACATATCAGAATTGTGATTTTAAAAGATCTTTCTGGCTGTAGTGTGGGAAGGTTGAGGTGCAGCAGTATAGTTTATAGATTATGGCTACTCAGACTAGAATAGTAGCAACAGGGAGAGTTGAGAGATATTCCAGAGATAGGTGATCAACTAGACTTAATATTATTTTGGTTATGTGCAAAGGCAGAAGAACAATTTATTATTTAGTTATGCTTATAAGTGAAACCTGAGCCCTTGTGGACTAGGCCAAGTCACATGAAGCTACAATCATACCTTTTCGCCCAGAGAAAACAGGCCTAGGCTGCCTCTTTCCCTTGGATTTAACTGTGGTTCAATTTCTGTAAGTGGAATTGTCCAGTAGAGAACACGTTTTTTGTCCTATCTGTATCAGCCCCATGGGGGATCCAGGGGAGTGAACGAATTCCAAGAGACAAATCCAGGAAAGCTTGATCCCCAGGAAACCAAATTCAGGGAAACCATGATATGTTGATCCTTTCAACATTTTTTTTTCTCATGATGAAAAAAAAATGTTTTTAAATTCCAGTGTAGTTAACATACAGTGTTATATCAGTTTCAGGTATACGGTATAGTGATTCAACAATTCTGTACATTACTCTGTGCTCATCACAATAAGTGTACTCTTAATCCCCTTCACCTATTTCACCCATTCGCGCCCCCCTCACCCCCGTCATAGCCATCTGTTCTCTATAGTTAAGAATCTGTTTTTTGGTTTGTCTCCCCCAGCCTTTGTTTTGCCTCTTTTTTCTTTTCTTTTTTTTTTTTTGTTTCAGAGGTAGAATTTAGGTGATCGCATGTAACACCCAGTGCTCATTACATCAAGTGCCCTCCTTAATGCTCATCACCCAGTTACTCTTTCCCCCTACCCACTTCCCTCCCAGCAACCCTCAGTTTGTTTCCTAGAGTTTGGCATCTCTTATGGTTTGCCTCCCTCTCAGTTTTCATCTTATTTTATTTGTCCTTCCCTTCCCCTATGTTCATCTGTTTTGTTTCTTAAATTTCACATATGAGTGAAATCATATGGTATTTGTCTTTCTCTAACTGACTTATTTCTCATCTCATAATGGCAAGTTTTGATACGGTTTTTTTGGTACTTGCTTTACCCACAGTCCCTGGGTGGGTCAGGCCTAGTCCATGTTTGTACCAAGCAGTTTCACCCCTAACCCCTGAGAAGAGGTGATTAGATTTGGGGGTGGTACATTCCTTCACTGGGTTGAACCAAGTTAAGGGATCATCATGCTAATTTGAGATTGGTGGCTATATTGTTCTTGTGAAAATAAGCAGAAGAAAGCAGGTTCAAAGAAAATGGAATAGATATACAGAGAGAATCAGGGATGAAGGAAATCATGTGGTCTTTGAGAGCTTAAGATTGTTGCTTTTAAGCCTCTTTCCTCTTGGTCTAATCCTCATGAGTCTTGATTCTAGTTTTTCCCCACCTTGGATGTCCTTGACCTTATATAGTTTTTATCCTTAGAGTAAATCTTTATTTCTTTTCTTTTTAAATTTAACTTGAGTTTCTGTTTCTTGTATCCAAAAGGGTCTATATAATATCACCACCAATGCATAAGAAGCTAACTAGATTTTTTTTGCCTGCTTATAAACTTCAGTGAGGTAGCTGTGGCTGTGTTGAGGATTGTATTAAGAAAGATTCTGAGGCCAAGTCCAAGTTAGTTAACTCTGTCCTGGTACCATGTCCAGGTACCACACCTGAGACTTCTCTTTTTATCTTAACCAGTTATTAGCATATCTGCTCTTTGCTTCTTGAGGCAGCTCCTAGATACAGAAAGCAACCTTAAATTCCCTGTGGATGGCATTATCCATCTTACTTTCCTCAAATCATGCATCAAAATTCATTTGAGATTTAAATGTAAAAACTGCAGTATAAATAGTTAGAGAAGAAAATATAGATAAATAATTATATATTTTTATTGTGGGTAAGGACTTTATAAGACAAAGGCAGAAACCACAAAGGAAAGTATTAATAGGCTTGATTTAATAGGAATAAAATATGCCTTTCTGCATGAAAAATTAAAATTTAAGTAGTTATGTTATCTATGCCAAAGGATATGTAGCCATAATAGTAATAATAGTAGAAGTAGTAGTAAATGATTTCAAATCCATTAGAAAATGATGAAAATCCCAGTGGAAAAAAATGGCAAAAGTTACCAACATGCAAATACCAAAGAAGAAATTTATTTTTTATTTTATATATTTTATTTTTTTTAAGATTATTTATTTATTTAACAGAGAGAGACACAGTGAGAGAGGGAACACAAGCAGAGGGAGCAGGAGAGGGAGAAGCAGGCTTCCCCCTGAGCAGGGAGCCCGACACGGGGCTCGATCCCAGGACCCTAGGATCATGACCTGAGCCGAAGGCAGATGCTTAACAACTGAGCCACCTAGGTGCCCCTATTTTATATATTTTTTAAAGATTTATTTGAGAGAGAGATTGAGCACAAGCAGGGGGCAGGGCAGAAGGAGAGGGAGAGAAGCAGACTCCCCACTGAGCGTGGAGCTGTCAGGGCTTGATCTCAGGATCCCGAGAGTATGACCTGAGCCGAAATCCAGAGTCAGATACTTAACCGACTGAGCCACCCAGGCACCACCCCCCCACAAGAAGAAATTTAAATGGCTGGTAAAAAAAAGTTCAGCCTCACTAGTAATGTTAATAAAAATATATAATTTTAAAAACAACAAAAAAATTTTTGCTAATGAATTTAAAAACACACTGTTATTGAAATTTCTGTAAGAAAAAGAACTCGTGATTTGAGAGATTCTCCCTCTCCCTCTCCCTCTGCCTCTCCCACCACTGGTGTGCTCCCCCCCAAATAACTAAATAAATCAGTAAATCTTAAAAAAAAAAAAAAGAAGAAAAGAAAAAGAAAACTCCTCACAAGACTGAAACTCTAGCATAGGAGTCAGCGAACTTTTCCTATAAAGTGCCAGGTAGTAATGTTTTTAGACTTTGCAAGCAATGCCATCTCTTTCACAAGCCATTGAAATTTCTAAAACAAGATCCTAACTGTTGGCAAGGTTCAACGGAAATGGGCACTTTTCATCTAGTAGAAGTATGATTTGTTAGAAGCTTTCTGAAAGGTGATTTGACAAATTGTCAAAAGCTTTAGATTTAATTTGGATAATCTTTTATCTGCATTTTCTTGTTTTCTGACAACAAATATGACTTTTTTTTTTTAGAGAGGGAGAGAAAGAGTTTGGGGAGGGGCAAAGAGATGGGGAGAGAGAATCTCAAGCAGGCTCATTGCACAGTGTGGAGCCCGATGCAGGGCTTGATTTCACAACCCTGAGATCATGACCTGAGCTGAAATCATGAGTCAGATACTTAACCGATTGAGCCACGCAGGTGCCCCAACAAATATCACTTTTTAATGTGAGAAAAAATCACAACCACTAGATTGAATGGAAAGTAAGAGGGAAGGAGATTCTGGGGAGTTACAGAGGTTCGTACTGAGGCCAATTAGGAAAGAGAAAACGCTACTTGAGGAAAACAGTTTATGTTTTATTTTTTTTAGGATTTTATTTGTCAGAGAAAAAGTGAGAGAGAGAGAAAGTGCACAAGCAGGGGGAGCAACAGGTAGAGGGAGAAGCAGGCTCCCCACTGAGCAAGGAGCCAGATGTGGGACTGAGCCACCCACGTGTCCCAGGAAAACGGTTTAGTAAAGATTGTGCATCCTTTCAAGGTTCTGGGACTAGTGAAGAAGTTAGCTTTCCCAGCAAAGAGCAAGGGAATGTTTATGCTCCCACTCTCATGTAGAGGAAAGGAGACTTCATATTTTCCTGTGTATTCTTCATTTAACCTCACAACTGTTTTTCTGTCTTGATCTCTGTTCTACACACTTGGTTTTCCAGGACATCAGACACAAATTGAGTTGTATAAGTAGACTGAATTAGTACCATTGCCTTTTTAATGTGTTTTTAGCTGGGTATGTGGAGGCTTTTAAAACATAAGTAGTATATCTCATGTCTTTGTAAACCCATGGCCTTTTTAGATAAGTAGGGTTATGTTGCTATGCTACAGTGGGTGGAAAATCCTGGACCATGCATTATATGTGTTGCTTTTTGGGTAATATGGTAACTTTCTGGTGAACAGTGCTCTAAGGAAAATTTGTGACCTGATTATGTTTTCACCCACTAACAACCAAGAAAAAATACTAGGTTTTTTTCTTTTTTCTCTGTTAATTTAATCTCTTGTATGTCTTAAATTGACAGACCAACTTCTTTGGCTTGGGAAGTAAAGAAAATGTCTCCAGGACGTCATGTGATTCCAAGTCCATCAACAGATAGAATAAGTGTGACATCAAATGCTCGAAGAAGCTTAAATTTTGGGTGAGATGAACTAAAAAAAACTAAGGCTTGCATTACAATAAATTATTTTCTGTGGATAATATAGTATTATAAAACTGATATTCCACTATAAAAAATCCATGTATATGTTTGTGTTTGAAATTGTTTGAATAAAAAAAAATCCAAGAGAGTAAAATTTAGCTTTTAGGAAATGTAATATATTCAAATATAATTAGGATCCAAAATTAAAACCCATAAACATATGTCATGCTAAATGATTCATAACATGAATTGACAATTGCTTTCACAACGAAAGATCTAAATATATTTCATAAGCTGTGTTAGTGTCCTGAAAATTGTATCTTTATGCATTGTAATCCTATCAATGCAGTTTTTTTAATATTTTAAAAATTTGTATTTATTTCCAATTTGAATCTTTTTGCAATATATGTGAATATGACAACTGATGCCTTTCTATCTCTACCCTGCTATAATGATTTTGCTTAAAAAAAACAAACAAACTTGAAACTGGCATGCTAGAAGGATTTGTATTGATGGTGAGAAATTTTCACTGCTTCATGCCAGAAATTAAGAGAAACTAATAATCATGTTGCAAAACGCACTTGAAGAAAAGTAATTGAAACAGATCAGATCTTTGTGCCATTCTTCAGATTATTTTACTTGAATTATTTTGTAAATTGAATCCAGCTTGTGGAATCACCTAGTCATGAGTTTTAGCGAACTAATTAATTAGATTAAATTTGCTCACTTGAAAAATAACTGGCTTTTTATGAAAATTTTATTAAAATATATAGGAAAGGCCTTTATTGTAACTAAAAGTGCCAAGTATAGTAGGTACCATGTTATAACAGTAAATATTTACAATATATTTTAGAAAAAATGACAACGCTTAGATAAATGCAGAAAAGAAAACATCACGTTTTTAACACTTGATATTTCCATTGATTCTTCATGTTCTGCAATTGTAAGATAATCTCACGTGTTTAGTTTTCTATCTATTCCAAGAGATTTGTGTTGAAATTTTTTTTCGCCATTAGAAACTGTGATCCTCTATGGGACCTTTTCAGCTTTACACGCTGATTTTGGAACCATATCTGGATTCTGTCTTCCTCTAGATTCAATTTTCGAGCTAAGTCTTCTCTGATATCAGTGCCTCGTTAGCAGTTAACTCTAAAGACGTTTTCCAACACGTAATCTGGTTTTGACTAAAAGCAGTTCTGGGTCTCCAGCCTCTATACCAACTTAGCTCTCTTTTCAAAGACAGTCTTTCTGAGGCTGAAAAGTAATTTTCGCATTTCAAAAATCTTTCTTCTGGTACTGGGTGATCCACAGTACAAGGGAATGAGACCCCATTAGGAAGGCTCGGGATATGCACACATAGGTTAACATCTTTCCCTGAGGAGCTGCAGGTGTCTGCCCAAGGCCTGTGGGGTTTCACTGAAGGAACACAGTCTTTCTTCTGGTCCAATCCTAAAATGCTCTCAATTGAAAAGGAGCAGGGCGAGGGTTTGCTTTCCCCAAGCCGAGCACTTTCCGGAAGACTGGGAGCCATCCTCGAGTGGGCTGCCCAGAATGACAGCTCTGGCCTCTCCTGCCTCCTGGCTGGCTCTACCCCATGTGTACAGGCTCAATGCAGTTTTATAATTATTGTTTTATGCAGTTATATTTTAAATCAGATAGAAAAAAGTTATAAACAAAAAATATTTATATATTTTTTTTGTATTTACCTATGTAGTTACTTTTACTAGTGTTCTTTATATCTTCATGTGGATTCAAGTTATTGTGTAGTGTCCTCTCATTTCAGCCTGAAGGACTCCCTTTAGTATGTCTTGTTGGCAGGTCTGCTACTGACAGTTTTTCTCGGTTTTTGTTTTTCTGAGAATATCTTAATTTGTCCTTCAGTTTTGGAAGGATAGTTTTGTATAGTGCATAGAATTCTTGGTTGAAAGTCTTTTTGTTTCAGGACTTTGAATAGGTCCTCTCACTTCCTTCTTAATTTAAAAAATTTTTTTTTTTAATTTTAAATTTTTTAAAATTTCTTTTTTTTTTAAAAGACATTTATTTATTTGAGAAAGAATGAGCAGGAGGGGCAGAAGGAGAGAGAATCTCAAGCAGACTGCAGAGCCTGACTTGGGGCTCAATCTCACTACCCTGAGATCATGACGTGAGCTGAAACCAAGGGTTGGGTGCTTAACTGACTGTGCCACCCAGGCGCCCCCTCTCACTTCCTTCTGACTCCCATGGTTTCTGATGAGAAAGCAACTGTTACTCTTATTAGGGATCCATTTTGAGATGCCTCACTTTTCTCTTGCTTCTTTCATGGTTTTATCTTTGTCTTTGGATAGTTTGACTGTGATGGATCTAGGTGTGGATCTCTGAGTTTATCCTATTTAGAGTCATTGAAACTTTTGGATGTATAGGTGAATGTTTTTCATCAAATTTGGGACGTTTTTGTCCATTTCTGCAAATATCCTTTTTGCACTTTTTTCTTTCCTGGGAATCTCCCTATACCTATGTTGGTACTTGGGGCAGTGTTCCACAGGTCTTTGAGGGTCTGTTTTTCTGCATTCTTTTTTCATTCTGTTTCTCAGATAATCTCAATTGTCCTCTCTTCAAGTTCGCTGATTCTTTATTTTGTTAGCTTAAATCTGCTGTTGAGCCCCTTTGGTGAATTTTTCATTGCAGTTACTGTATTTTTCAACTCAGAGTATCTATGTAGTACTTTTTTATATTTACTTTCTCTTTATTGATACTATAGTTGGTGAAACATTGTTTGCATACTTTAGTTTTTTAGACACAATTTTCTTTTGTTCTTCAATATTCTTTGAAGATAATTATAGTACCTGATTTAAAGTCTGTTTAGTAAGCCCAGCGTCTGGGTTTCCTTGAGGACAGTTTCAATTACTGTTCTTTTATGTGTGTATGAATGTGTCATACCTTCCTGTTTATTTGCATGTCTTGTGACTTTTTTTGTTGAAACTGGATATTTTAAATAATGTGGCAGCTTTGGAGATCAGATTGCTACCTCTTCAGGGTTTGTTGTTGTGGGTTTGGTGGTGGTGATATTGTTACTGTTCAAAAACTCTCTTGAACTAGTTTTCTGAAGTCTTTTTTCTTTGTCATGTGTAGTCACTAAAGTTTCTGCTTGATTTCACAGAAGTTTCCTAGTCCTGTGTATGTGTTGTACATACCTTCAGTGCTCTAGCATTCATTTCCTACTTCTTCAGAGCCTCAAGGTCAGTCAGAAGTGAGGTGTTAGGGCCTTCTCAGATCTTTCTGGGGCATGCACAGAACCCCTGTACATATGTGTGGCCTTCTTGATTTCCAGGAACATGTAGGAGCTTTTCAAAGCCCCCTGTGGCCATTCCATTCTCCAGATTTTCCTTTAAAGTTTTTTAGTCAGCTCCTTATTTGCCCCAAATGTTACTGTCACTTCTGGCAGCTATAATGTTAAACAGTCATCACTGTTGTTGTCCTTAAATGTCCCTGGGGAAATTTGTTTTTAAGACATAGTTTTGTTTGGACTCTTAATTCTTCAGAACGAATCTAAATATTGTATGTGTAATTGGAGGGGTGGTAAGTAGTTTACTTGGTCATTTCTCTTTCCTGTGTTAAAACCTAACCTTTCTTGGGGTGCCTGGGTGGCTCAGTCGGTTGAGCATCTGCCTTCGGCTCAGGTCATGATCCCAGGGTCCTGGGATCAAGCTCCACGTCGGGCTCCTTGCTCGGCGGGGAGCCTGCTTCTCCCTCTCCCTCTGCCCCTCCCCCTGCTTGTGCGCTCTCTCTCTCTCTCTCTGTCAAATAAATAAAATCTTAAAAAACAAAAACCTAACCTTTCTTGACTGCTTTTTATCCCCTCCCCAACCACGTCACAGTCATCGTCATCT
This sequence comes from Leptonychotes weddellii, assembly GCF_054177405.1. Classification (NCBI taxonomy): domain Eukaryota; kingdom Metazoa; phylum Chordata; class Mammalia; order Carnivora; family Phocidae; genus Leptonychotes; species Leptonychotes weddellii. The sequence goes on from NC_138377.1 coordinate 102,965,864, forward strand.
CTTGTTACTACTGAATCTTGCATCTATTTGTATTATTATTATATTTGTGATGTATTATAACCTTTTTAATGTTTCTTTTTTGTACTTGTACTATAATCTTCTTTAACGCAATGTCCTTGTCATATCTTCTGTATCCCAAGCACCTAACATTGTACCTGGCACTTAGTAAAAGCTCATTAAGGTTACTGAGTAGAACCAGTGGAATAGGAGAAAGATATATAAGCAAACAAAACCAAGTAACGGTATATTCAAGCACCATTTTAAGGGATGTACTTATATAATGTAGTCCATTGGTCTGTGGTTCAGAATGTTGTATAATGCATGTTTTCTTTTAACATTGGAAGCCTTTAATGCATGCATGGTAAAAGTTCTTGTACTGATCTCCATCTATTCATATTGTTGGATTAAATGGCATTCTTTATTATCATTATAAAACCTACTTTTTTTCAGTGTGCTGAAAATTGTGGTTCATAGGCTACTTTTTAATATATCTACTCACTTTCCTCTTACTGGTTAAGTGTTTACTCAGAATATATAGTCACCAAACTTGCTTTGTCTTCATTATTTAACTCATAATTTAAATATTAAATAAACCGGTTAAATATGAGTATAAAAAGAGTCATTGTTTCTGTGAAAACTTAAGACAAGTTGTTAGAAAGCTTTGATAAAGGTGAACTATTAAAGTTTTGCTGTCAAAAGATTGGGAAAAATATTGTTAAAGTTGAGGAGGATTATACCCTTAGAATGTTTAATAGGTGTCACTAAATTCTCACTTCATTTTAAAGAAACCAAAATTGGATATTGCCAATGAGGCATTATACTTGTGGTCATGGTTCATGTAAGAAATGTACAAAAAGAAAAAGCCTGTTTTGGTAATGTCTGTGTCAATAGATTGACAAATTAATGCACATTTATATTATTAAAAGATAGGAGTTGTTTTTTTTTTTTTTTTACTTTTTTTTATTCTTATGTTAATCCCCGTACATTACATCATTAGTTTTAGATGTAGTGTTCCATGATTCATTGTTTGTGCATAACACCCAGTGCTCCATGCAGAATGTGCCCTCCTCAATACCCACCACCAGGCTAACCCATCCTCCCACCCCCCTCCCCTCTAGAACCCTGTTTGTTTTTCAGAGTCCATCGTCTCTCATGGTTCGTAAAAGATAGGAGTTTTTAAATTGAAATAAAATGTTCAAGGTATATATGTATATTTTTTAAGGTTCCCCCATTTAACTGAAATTTTCTTTTAAACTGAATTAATGAGAGCTTTTATATTATCCCTGTTCCCATACAGTATGTTATACTATATTAGATTAATGAAGTATTAGACCAACATAAATTTATGAATATATTTGACTTAAATTGCTCTGGTTGTATTCTATATATGTGGATATACACACCCGATTTATTTAAAATTTAAATATATTAAGCAAAAAAAAGATTTTAACTTTTATTTTGAAAGTTAAAGGATTTTGAACTGTGTTAATTAAATTTCATTTAAATAAGCATGATGTAAATAACAGTGATAGACAAGTGACATATAACCAAATGAGTGGGGAATAAAATGTTACACTGCTTTTTTATTTGGAAGTTCTTTTTTTTTTTTATCATGCATATTCCATTTCTTCTTATTGGCTGCATAATATTTCGTGGTATTTAGTTTTTTCATTTTTTTTCAAATTTTTTATTTTTCATAATGTAAATATTAAATATTTAATATGTAAATATTAAACAACACACTGCTGCACAAGCAGTGGGCCAAATAAGAAATCAAGTGGTAAATCAAAATATGTCTCAAAAAAAAAAGAAAACACAATATTCTACAACCTATGGGATGTGGCAAAAGCAGATGTTAGAGTAAAATTTATGCTATAAATGCTTGTATTAAGAAAAATAGTTGAAATAAATAAATTACAACACAAGGAACTAGAAAAAGAAGATCCTTAGCTGAAATTTAGTAGAGGAAGGAAATAACAAAGAAAAATCAGAAATAGAGACCCAGAATAATATTAAGTATATATTTAAATTTAAAAATTTTTAACTTTTATATTTGATTTATTAATGCAGAATTTTCTCCATAGGGGTTCACCAGGCACAGTGGCTGCTCCCCGTCTGGCTCCTACAGGTGTCAGTTGGGCTGACAAAGTAAAGGCTCATCATACAGGCTCTCCTGCTGCTTCAGATGTAGCTCCTGCTCAGTCGTGCCCACCAATGACAGTGCAGAAGACTTCTCGCAAAAATGGCAAGTGACTTTGTTTTTTTCTTTTTTCATGGAGCGGGAGAGAATCTTAAGCAGACTCCATGCCCAGCGTGGAGCCTGAAGCAGGCTTGATCTCACAACCCTGAGCCGAAATCGAGAGTCAGACACTTAACTGACTGAGCCACCCAAAATGGCAAGTGACTTTGAATCAATCTTTTTATATAGCAGACAGGTAGAAGCATATGGAGTTTTATATGTTTTACTTGAAACTGATGCTAACAGCATTACATATTTATCTTTTTGCATCATTTATGTGATATTAATTTGCCTTAAAATAATCTTAATAAAATAATCTTAAAAACTGTATGAAAGCTTATGCAGATCATTCTAATCTCAGGTTTGCCCTATGTAAACTTTAAGAGAATCATTCTTTTGTCAGTCCACTTATAAGATCTTTTATAACTCTTTTGACTTAAAGTAGAAAAAAATTGACTACTCTTTTCAGTAGCATGTCACCACTTCATTTCATTAATATTTGAGTATTATTTTGGTACTAAAATGATACTCAGTTTATCTTTGCTTACACATTTGTTTTCTATACCATGAAAATAATTATAATTACAGGGCACAAATAAATAGGACTATTATTCCGAGGGCCTGGTTATCCCATTAAGAATTTCTTTAATGGACTTTGACAACAGTGGTGTTTGTACTTTATCATATAAAACCTAGAGTATACAATGGAGAAGCAGAGGTCCATAGGAAGGAGTTTTAAGAAGAGATTGGATAGTAGCCTTAATTTGGGAAGATAAATGTTGATACAATTGGGAGGATGGGTACCATGAGGGAGCAACCAGAGACTAGGGAGTGAGAATCTTATTAAACAAAAAGAGAAGTAATGAAAATGAGAACATATCAAATCTAACCAGAATCTCTTTTGGAACATAGACATTATCTTCTCTCTTAACTCAAAATTGTCTGAACTTAGAATATAAAAAGCCAAACTGATTGTCTAATGTAAAAAAAAAATTCTTTTCCTTCATTAAGTATTTTTATATAGAAATCCAGAGTGATTTTTTTTTTATTTTAAGCATTTACTAAGTTTAAGTTGTGCTAACTTCTTATATAGAAGTGTGTATCCACATAACTGTATATTTATATATATAAAAATACACACAAACATAATTCATATCTACAGTAATATTTTGAGTTTACCTATGGAATTAATTTCATTTTGTGTCAAACATTTCATCTTTTACAATAAGGCTAATCTGTTCATGAGAATCTTCAGTCCATCTGAGGTAAGGAATATAATCCTGGGTAGGACAGGGATATGGTAGTAGGATGGTCAGAACTGCCTCTAGCCCATACAGGGTGCCTTGGTACAATTTAGAAAAAGGAACCGTGTCGTCTGAGTAGACACAGCCGTACACCAATAAACTTGGCTTTGTGAATGAAGCCTGGCAGGATTTCAGCCCTCATTCGCTGTCTTAGCCAGGTGCCCTTGTATAGGGCACCACCTACATATAGGTGACAGTCCTGGAAGGGGCTGTTCGGTGGTGGTGTGAGCAGAAAGTGATTAGGCCACCCTTGTAACAGTTTTACTCCTTGCCCAAAAAGACTGATTTAATTTGTCTGGCTGAGTTTGGTCGGATAGGGAGTCCATTCTTCTTCCAACCACTTAAATTGATTTAGTTGAAGAAGGAGATCTCCTTGATGGAAGATCATTTTCATGGTCAAATGTGCACATAGCTATGCAGCATCCAATTGGAATTTAAAGGCTTAATCTTAGGAAATAACCCAGTGTTCCTTCTTGATTCCTAAAACTTATGCTGTCAAGCTGGCAGTAGGTGAGCTATGCAATTTCTTTCTTTTAAGTGTCCTTAGTCTTGAAGTACAAACCATAAGGAAAGCCTATCCAAAACTAAGATGAATTCATCACTTGGAGTGCGAGATCAAACCGTTGCTCTCGGAGCCTTGGCTCGGCTGCCTTTAGCCTGGGGTAGTACAGAGAGGCTGAGGGGAGGAGAGAGAGAAGAGCCAGTGGGCAGTCTCCAGACTGTGCCTTTGCTCCAGGCCCATGGGTCAGAGGACCAGGGGGGTGGACACCTTGAGCTGGGCCCCTTGGTGAGGTAGGTGCAGGGCGTCCGTGCCCCAGCTGGCTCCGAGGGCTCCACCAGGCCCTGCCACTCCGTCTGTCACTGCAGCCTGTGGCTCTTCACCGCAGTCGGGAGGCTGTTGGGCCCCAGGGGCCACACTTGCGCTGGGGGCTGCCCTCGCCCCCCAAGTGAATTTTTTATACATCTGTAGAGCCCAGGATTTTAGAATTATTACGATGAATTTGTGTTATGAATTAAGGAGTAACTTGAGAGTACTGCTTTCTGTTTTTCTTTGATGGAAGATCCCTTTAGAGCTTCTTGGCTCAGAAAGAAATGTTTTATTGGACATAACAAATGCATTGCCACCTTTACATTACTGATACTCTTTTCCATTTTGGTCTCAGTAAGTCATGTTTGCTTATTCAAATAATACTCCTGCTCTTACCCAGTATATTGCCCTTGGTTTCTCTATATAGACTAGTAGTATTAGAAAATTGAGAGTAGTCGTGACTTCTTTCTTCTAGGAGAAGGTAAGAGAATGCAGAACCAAGTTTAGTTTTTATATTGTGAAAGGGTCTGAGAAAAATGTGTTAAATTATTATTGCAAAAAATACTTTAAAGGAATCATGGTATTAAAGTATATCATGGTTTTGTTTAAAGCATTACTCTCAGATTATGAGTGTGACTCATTTGGTTGAGATGAAATGATAGGTCTTAATTATAACTAAGCTTAAAAGTATCCATGTTCATGTATCAGGAAATTTTGTTTTTGACTACTTTGGTCTCAGTTTTGGGGTTTTGATGCACTTTTATGAAAGTGATTTATGGTTTATATCTTAAGTAATTTATAATAGCACTAGCTCTGGTATTGAAGTTTGTAATGATAGCCTATAAAAATGATTTTTGTTAAAGGTGACAGTTGGAGCACATACATTTACTTTCCTCTTTCCTAAACTCAACTAAAATGATATAAAAGGATTGAAAAATAGGACTTACGGAAGAAGAGATAGGTTAAGAGTTAAAGACAAATTTTTGGAAGTTGGAAAGTAGACCAGTGGTGACATTTTAGTGAGCTAGCTGAATCCTAAACTCAGAGAGTGGGCAAAACTGTAAAGCAATCCAGTTTGTTCCACAGAACTCCCCAGAGGATAAAAAATTGGGAGCAGTTGTCTCTGGAAGTGAGGATAAAGGTAGGGATTATATGTTAGTCATCCCAAATTCTCCCCACTTGCCCTTAACTCTGAATAGTAGGATGACGGTATCTCCCTCACCCCACAGAATATTGGAGGTTTATTCTATATAGAAGGTAAAAGAGATGGTGTCTTACCTGAAGGATATCAGGCACATTGGAAAGTTGGGAGTAATATTGATTATTAGTGGGTTATGTGGAAGACTATCTGTAACGATAATGTTGAGATGCCTCATCCTTGTTTCTACTTCAAGCCCTCTTCTCCCATTGAGCTGCCAGGTTTGCAGATCAAGAGAATCCACACCTGAGGAACAAATCCAGATCCAGTGTAGATCATGAGATATTGGTCTTTGAGGCTGATACTGTAATTGGATGAGTGTCTGCTATTCTCAGGAGATTTGAGCAATCTGAAGCCAGATTGTGGACTTTGGTAGATTATCTGCAAAGATGGGTGCCAGCAATTTCTCCCATTCCTCCCCATCTATTATCAAGTGGTGGAGTCTGTTTTTCCTCCCCTTGAATCTTTGGTTTGCCCGTCGACTTGATATGATCAGTAGAATGTGGCAAGAGTGATTGGTAAATTCCCAGCCTAGCCTGTTTGGGGCCTTGCAGCTTCCATTTTTTCCTTGTTGGAAGCCAGCTACTGTGTAAAAAGGCCCAGCATAGGCCACTGAATAATGAGAGACTATGTGAGGAGAAAGAGGCCATGAGAAGGAGAACCTAGCTATCTCAGCCAGCAACTGGTACCAAGGCTTTATGCATGTGGTGAAGGCATCATGAACAGTCTGGCCTTAGGTGAGCCACTCTAGCTGATATTATATGGAGATGAGAGGAGACCTCCCTCCACTGAGCACTCCTCAGATTTCTGACTCAAAGAATTGCATGGAAATAACATGGTTAGTGTTTTAAGATGCTAGGTTTTGGGCTTGCTATATAAAAATAGATAATGGGATTATCCAGTATTTGATAACATGAATTTTATTTTATTTATTTATTTTTTTAAAAGATTTTATTTATTTATTTGACAGAGAGAGACACAGCGAGAGAGGGAACACAAGCAGGAATGGGAGAGGGAGAAGCGGGCTTCCCGCTGAGCAAGGAGCCCGATGCGGGGCTCGATCCCAGGACCCTGGGATTATGACCTGAGCTGAAGGCAGACGCTTAACGACTGAGCCACCCAGGTGCCCCAATAACATGAATTTTAGAAAGAGAGAGGAAGGAGGAAATCATGAAATTAAATAATTAAAGGAAATTTCCTTTAACAGAGGATATAAGTTTCTAGACCGAAAGGACCCATTAAGTGCCCACTACAGTGGATGAAAATAGAATGACAACAAAACATGTTAGGAAATTTATGAATACTACAGATGATGAGAGGCTTAAAATTAGAGAACATACTCATTTTATATACAATTGACCAAGAATCAGAATGGCATGTGCTTCTGGTAAATTATCCCTAGAAGCCACAAGAAAATTGAGCAATGTTTTCAGAATTCTGAAGGAAAATGATTTCTAATCTAAAATTCTATGTTCAGCCAAATTATCCATTAAATGTGAAAATAGACTGAAGGTATTTTCATTCATGTAAGATCTCAAAATTTTTTTTTGCCTCCATGGACCCAATCACTGCTGGAGGATGCCAGCCCAGAAAGTGAGGCAAAGGTAATACTGTATGGTGGTGATCCCAGTATAATACCTGTGTACCAGGTCTAGGGAACAACCAATCCAGATTTTTGCCGGTTACAGGGCTCTGGAAGAAAGGAATCCAGGACGATAAATGAAATTTTTAAAACATCTGATGTATTTGCACACATCAAGAAGAGATTTAAGGGGCGCCTGGGTGGCTCAGTCCATTAAGGGTCTGCCTTTGGCTCAGGTCATGATCCTAAGGTCCTGGGATCGAGCCCCACATCAGGCTCCCTGCTCAGTGGGGAGTCTGCTTCTCCTCTGCCTCTGCTCCTCCCCTCCCCTGTTTTCGTGCTCTCTCAGTCTCGCTGTATCTCAAATAAATAAAATCTTAAAAAAAGATTTAAAATTTAGGAGAGTTGGGGTTGAATTAATTCTAAGTGCAGTAGCAAATATTGAGATTATATAACGGAGAGAAAAGAAATAGGAAAATGCAGAGACTCACAGAAGAAGCACACCTGTAAATTGAGTCTGTGAAGGATATAATTCCCCAAACTGTTGAAAAATCAGTCTTATATTTAAGAAGCACTATGAACTCCAAGCAGGAAAAATAGAAAACAAATCTCATTTAGATGTAATATAATAAAAATACTAAAAATCAGGGAAAGAGAAAATCTCTACAAGTAAAACAACAACAACAAAAAAGACTGCAGTTGACTGTGAATAATCCTTGAAAATCCATATATAACTTTTGTCTCCCCCAAAACTTAATAGCCTATTGTTGACTACAAGCCTTACTGACAACATAGTCAACACATACTTTGTATGCTTTATGTATTATAATACTGTATTCTTACAATAAAGGAAACTAGAGAAAAAATATTTATTAAAATCGTAAGAACAGATAGACTTACAGTACCATATCAAAAGAAATCCATGTTTAAGCAGACCCACACAGTTTAAATTCATGCTTTCTTAAGGTTAGCTATACTTTCAAAGGAGCAAGAGTAAGTTGATAGCTGATGGAAACCAGATGACAGTGGAATGACATCTTTCAGATGCTGAAAGAAAATAATTGACAAAGCAATTCTATATCCACCAAAAAAGTGAATTCCAGATAAATAAAAATTGAAAGAACTTGAAATCAATAGAATTACACTAAAAGAAGTATTATAGTTTTTCAGGTTAAGGGAAAAAGATCCCAAATTGAAACCCAGGAATGCCTAAAGGAATGAAGAACACCAGGAGGAGTAAACATGTGGAGCACATTAAATGTTTAGTATGGGCTGTTTCATAATGTCGTGCAAAGCTTGAAATACATAAAAAATGAGAATTTCTGACAATATTCCAAAAGACAGGAGAAGAATAAATGGAGATTATATTTTTAAGGATCCTAGCATTTTCTTTGAACTTACAAAAATACTGACTTGTACTAGACATTATAAGTCAAGCATGTATTTTGTATATTCAAGAAAACCACAAAGGAGAGTAAAAGAAAGTTCAACTAATTGATTAATGCAAAAGAAGCCAAGAAAGAAAAAAAAAAAGAAACATAAAACAGATGAGACAAATCAAAACCAAATTATAAATGGTAGAAGTAAATGCAAAAACATCAGCTCTTACATTAAAGGTAAATGGTCTATTTTTTAAATTTTAATTTAATTTTATTTATATTCATTTAACATATAGCATATTATTAGTTTCAGAGGTAGAATTTAGTGATTCATCAGTTGCATATAACACCCAGTGCTCATTCCATCAAGTGCCCTCCTTAATGCCCATCACCCAGTTACCCCATTCCACACCCTTCTCCCCTCCAGCAACCCTTAGTTTTTTTCCTATAGTTAAGAGTCTCTTACGGTTTGTCTCTTCATTATTTTCATCTTGTTTTTTTTTCCCTCCCTTCCCCTATGATCTTCTGTTTTTTTCTTAAATTCCACATGTGAGTGAAATCATATGACAGTTGTCTTTCTCTGATTGATCTATATCGCGTAGCATGATACCCTCTAGTTCCATCCACGTTGTTGCAAATGGTAAGATCTCATTTTTTTGATAGCTTAGTAATATTCCATGTATATATCTATATCACACCTTCTTTATTCATCTGTCGATGGACATCTCAGCTCTTTCCATAGTTTGGCTATTGTGGACATTACTGCTATAAACATTGGGGTATAGGTGCCCTTTCAAATCACTGTTTGTATCCTTTGGGTAAATACCTAGTAGTGCAATTGCTGGGTTGTAGGGTAGGTCTATTTTTATCTTTTTGAGGAACCTCCATACTGTTTTCCAGAGTGGCTGTACCAGCTTGCGTACTCACCAAGATTGTAAGAGGTTCCCCTTTCTCTGTGTACTCACCAACATCTGTTGTTTCCTGACTTGTTAATTTGAGCCATTCTGACTGGCGTAAGGTGGTATCTCATTGTGGTTTTGATTTGTATTTCCCTGATGCTGAGCATTTTTTTTGTGTGTTGAGCATTTTTTTTGTGTGTCTGTTGGCCATTTGCATGTCTTCTTTGGGGAATCGTCTGTTCATGTCTTCTGCCCATTTTTTGACTGGATTATTTGTTCTTTCGGTGTTGAGTTTGATAAGTTCTTTATAGATTTTGGATACTAGCCCTTTATCTGATAGGTCATTTGCAAATATCTTCTCCCATTCTGTCAGTTGTCTTTTGGTTTTGTCCACTGTTTCCTTTGCTGTGCAAAAGCTCTTTATCTTGATAAAGTCCTAATAGTTAATTTTTTTTTTTTAAGATTTTATTTATTTATTTGACAGAGACACAGCGAGAAAGGGAACACGAGCAGGGGGAGTGGGAGCGGGAGAAGCAGGCTTCCCGCCAAGCAGGGAGCCCGATGCGGGACTCGATCCCAGGACCCTGGGATCATGACCTGAGCCGAAGGCAGACGCTTAACCGACTGAGCCACCCAGGCATCCCCTAATAGTTAATTTTTGTTTTTGTTACCCTTGCCTTTGGAGATATGTCTAGCAAGAAGTTGCTATGACCGAGGTCAAAGAGGTTGCTGCCTGTGTTCTCTAGGATTTTGATGGATTCCAGTCTCACATTTAGGTCTTTCATCCATTTTGAGTCTATTTTTGTGTATGGTGTAAGGAAATGGTTCAGTTTCATTCTTCTGCATGTGGCTGTCCAAATTTCCCAACACCATTTGTTGAAGAGACTGTCTTTTTTCCAGTGGGTATTCTTTCCTGCTTGGTTGAAGATTAGTTGGCCATAGAGTTGAGGGTCTGTTTCTGGGGTCTCTATTTTGTTCCGTTGATCTGTCCATCTGTGTTTGTGCCAGGTCCATACTGTCTTGATGGTTACAGCTTTGTAATAGAGCTTGAAGTCTGGAATTGTGATGCCACCAGCTTTGGTTTTCTTTTTCAACATTCTTTTGGCTATTTGGGGTCTTTCTGATTCCATACAAATTTTAGGGTTATTTGTTTCAGCTCTGTGAAAAATGTTGATGGTAGTTTGATAGGGATTGCATTGAATGTGTAGATTGCTCTGGATAGCATAGACATTTTAATAATATTTGTTCTTCCATTCAGTGAGCATGGAATGTTTTTCCATTTCTTTGTGTCTTCCTCAGTTTCTTTCATAAGTCTTCTATAGCTTTCAGAGTACAGAGCCTTTACCTCTTTGGTTAGGTTTATTCCTACATATCTTACAGTTTTTGGTGCAATTGCAAATTGGATCTATTCCTTAATTTCACTTTCTTCTGTCTCATGTTTGTGTATAGAAATGCGACTGACTTTTGTGCATTGATTTTATATCCTGCCACGTTGCTAAATTCCTATATGAATTCTAGGAATTTTTGGGTGCAGTCTTTTGGGTTTTCAACATAGAGTACCATGTCATTTGCAAAGAGTGAAAGTTTGACTTCTTTGCCAATTTGTATGACTTTTATTTCTTTTTGTTTTGACTGCTGAGGCTAGGATTTCTAGTACTATGTTGAACAACAGTGGTGATAGTGGACATCCCTGCCATGTTCCTGACCTTAGGGGAAATGCTCTCAGTTTTTCCCCATTGAGTAGGATATTCGCTGTGGGTTTTTCATAGATGGCTTTTATGATATTGAGGTATATTCCTTCCATTCCTACACTGTGGAGAGTTTTAAGCAAGAATGGATGCTGTATTTTGTCAAATGCTTTTTCTGCATTGAGAGGATCATAGGATTCTTATCCTTTCTTTGATTAATGTGGTATGTCATGTTGATTAATTTGCAGATGTTGAACTACGCTTGCAGCCCAGGAATAAATCCCACTTGGTCCTGGTGAATAATCCTTTTAATGTACTGTTGGATCCTATTGGCTAGTATCTTGGTGAAAATTTTTGCATCCATGTTCATCAGGGATATTGGTCTTTAATTCTTTGGTCAGGTCTTTGGTTTTGGGATCAAGGTAATGCTGACCTCATAGAATGTGTTTGGAAGTTTTCTTCCATTTCTATATTTTGAAATAGCTTCAGAAGAATAGATTAATTCTTCTTTAAATGTTTGGTAGAATTCTGCTGGGAGGCCATCTGGTCCTGGACTCTAGTTTTTTGGGAAATTTTTGATTACTGCTTCCATTTCTTTGCTGGTTATGGGTCTCCTCAGGTTTCTATTACTTTCAGTTTTGGTAGTTTATATGTTTCTAGGAATGCATCCATTTTTTCCAGATTGCCTAATTTGTTGGCATATAGTTGCTCTTAATATGTCCTTATAATTGTTTATATTTCTTCAGTGTTGGTTGTGACCTCTCCTCTTTCATTCATGATTTATTTGGGTCCTTTCTCTTTTCTTTTTGATAAGTCTGGCTAGGGATTTATCAATCTTGTTTATTCTTTCATAGAGCCAGTTCCCAGTTTTGTTGATCTGTTCCACTTTTTTTTTTTGATTTCTATTTCATTGATTTCTGCTCTAATATTATTTCTCTTCTTCTGCTTGGTTTAGGCTTTATTTGCTGTTATTTTTCCACCTCCTTTAGGTGTAAGGTTAGCTTGTGTATTTGAGTCTTGTTCTTGAGAAAGGCTTGTGTTGCTATATACTTGCCTCTTAGGACTGCCTTTGCTGCATTCCCAAGGTTCTCAACAGTTGTGTTTTCATTTTCATTTGCTTCCATGAATTTTTTCAATTCTTTAATTTCCTCATTGACCCATTCATTCATAGGATGCTCTTTAACCTCCATGTATTTGTGTACCTTCCAAATTTTCTCTTATGATTGGGTTCAAGTTTTAAAGCATTGTGGTCTGAAAATATGCGGGGAGTAATCCCAGTTTTTTGGTACTGGTTGAGACCTAATTTGTGACCCAGTATGTTATCTATTCTGGAGAATGTTTCATGTGCACTGGAGAAGAATGTGTATTTTGTTGCTTTAGGATGGAATGCTCTGAATATATCTGTGAAGTCCATCTGGTCCAATGTGTCATTCAAAGCCCTTGTTTCCTTGTTGATCTTCTGCTTAGATGATCTGTGAGTGGAGAGTGTTAACGTCCATTACTGTGAGTGGGGTGTTAACGTCCCCTACTATTATTATTATCAATGTTTTTCTTTAATTTTGTTATTAATTGGTTTATTTAGTTGGCTGCTCCTAATATAGGGACATAAATATTTACAATTGTTAGATCTTCTTGTTGGATAGACCCTTTTATTATGATATAGTGTATTTCTTAATGTCTTTTTTTTATGTTATGTTAGTCACCATATAGTACATTATTAGGTTTTGGTTTTTTTTTTTAAAGATTTTATTTATTTATTTGAGATAGAGTGAGAGAACACAAGCAATGGGAGCAGCAGAGGAAGAGGGAGAAGCAGACTCTCCACTGAGCAGGGAGCCCATTGAGGGGCTCGATCCCGGGACCCTGGGATCATGACCTGAGCCGAAGGCAGATGCTTAACCGACTGAGCCATGCAGGCGTCCCAGTACATAATTAGTTTTTGATGTAGTGTTCCATGATTCATTGTTTACATATAACACCCTCTCCCCTCTGAAACCCTCAGTTTGTTTCTCAGAGTCCATAGTCTCTCATGGTTCATCTTCCCCTCTGATTCTCCGCCCCCCTTCATTTTTCCCTTCCTTCTCCTAATGTCCTCCATGCTATTCCTTATGTTCCACAAGTTCCTTCTCCTAATGTCCTCCATGCTATTCCTTATGTTCCATATGATAATTGACTTTCTCTGCTTATTTCACTTAGCATAATCTCCTCCAGGCCCATCCATGTTGATGTCGTATTACAGTCTTTGGTTTAAAATCTAATTTTTTTGATATAAGGATTCCTCTCCCAGCTTTCTTTTGAAGTCCACTAAACACAAATGGTCTAAATATTAAATTTTTGAAATTATAGTTGCATTAAAAATAATGCCCGAGTGTGTTCAGCTTAAAGTGATATAACTTCAATTTAAAAACATAGAAAAGGCAAAAGAAGAAGATGGGAAAATATATTCTGTACATGTCCTATTCAAATCAATAGTGGTGTTCCTAATTCCCAGACAAAATAGATACAGTATCCAAGAAACAGTTTAAAGAGAAATATTTTTTAATTATTTTTTTAAACATTTTATTGACTTATTTATTTGAGAGAGCACATGTGAGCACAGAGGGAGAGGCATATGCCCTGCTGAGCAGAGAGTGGGATGTGGGACTCGATCCCAGGACACTGAGATCATGACCTGAGCTGAAGGCAGATGCTTAACCATCTGAGCCACCCAGGTGCCCCTATTTTTTTAATTATTAAAGGAGTATTTTAACAGAATTGGAAAATAATTCTTAATTTATATGTATGTAACACATTTTTAAAACATACAAAGCAAAAACTAACATATTGAGAGGGAAAATGGAAAAATCTATACTCATACTATGAGATTTTAACATAACTGTCTCAACACTGATAGTATAAGTACCCAAAAATCAAGATATCTAAACAATGTGATTAATGAACCTGATATAATTGATATGTCTAACAAATATGCTTCTTCTTTTCCTTTTTTTTCTTTTGATCCTTCAACCTGGAAACTTTTTACTGACATGTCTTCTAGTCCACTGATCCTCTATTCTGTATATCTAATCCATATTTTTTTTTTTTATTCTTATGTTAATCCCCATACATTACATCATTAGTTCTAGATGAAGTGTTCCATGATTCATTGTTTGTGCACAACACCCAGTGCTCCATGCAGAACGTGCCCTCCTCAATACCCACCACCAGGCCAACCCATCCTCCCACCCCCCTCCCCTCTAGAACCCTCAGTTTGTTTTTCAGAGTCCATCGT
>NC_138377.1:102980731-103025211 GCF_054177405.1 Leptonychotes weddellii
AACCAGTTTTTTGAGCTTTTGTTCTCTTAGGGTCTTCAGAGTTTCTTCTGAGAGTCAGAGCAAAAATGGCCACACCAAACCTCTGCTGGAGAGCCGAGAAATGCAGTCTGCTCTTCACTGAGCCCTCCAGGACACACAGTCTCCGTTTCTGTGTGTGCTGCTGAAAATTTAGCCTCCCTTGGCGGTCACGCCCACAGAAACTCTCCAGAGTTTGACCCCAGGGCCCGGGCGTTGTCTCTGCCTTTTTTGCTTCTAAAACTGGGAGCTGCTCTGAGTCGGTGCTTGCGCACCCGCAGCTCTTGGATCCTGCCTGAGCACTGTTGTAAAGCCCTTCTCTGGTCACTACCACTCTTCGAGTTTTTGCCTGGTCCTCAGTGCAGGACCCTTTTGGACTCTGGTGTTATATCACTTTCCAGGAGCCAGCTTATGGTGGCTCCCTACCCCTTCTGCTTATCCTCCAATATCTGCCCACAGACTCTGCCCTTCCTACCTCGCCACCTTTGGAGTTTCTCTGCTTGTAGAGATCCAGATATATATTATTACATCTCATGCTGATTTCATGTGTGTTCAGAACGGTTCAGGAGATATCCTGCTAAATTCAGGGGGCCAGTTGAAACAGGGTCCCCTATTGCTCCACCATCTTGCCTGTTTCCTCTTTATACATATTTAGAAGACAAATGTCCATTGACTGATGAATGGATAAGGAAGATGTGGTATATATATATACATATGCATACATATGTGTATATGTATGTGTGTGTGTGTGTGTATATATATATTAGTGGAATATTACTCACCCAAAAAGAATTAAATCATGACATTTGCAATGACATAGTTGGAAGTATACGGTATTATGCTAAGCTAAATAAGTCAGTCAGAGAAAGACAAATACCATATGATTTCACTCGTGTGGAATTTAAAAAAGAAAACAGATGAACATAGGGGAAGGGAAGGAAAAATAAAATAAGATGAAATCTGAGAGGGAGGCAAACCATAAGAGACTCTTAATGACTATAGGGCACAAACTGAGGGTTGCTGGAGGGGAGCTGGGTTGGGGGATTGGGTTAATGGGTGATGGGCATTAAGGAGGGCACTTGATGTAATGAACACTGGGTGTTATATGCAAGTGATGAATCACTAAATTCTACCCCTGACAACTAATACTACAGGATATGTTAACTAACTTGAATTTAAATAAAATCTTGAAAGAAAAAAAAGACTGATATATAACATGCTAAATTTTTGAAAGTTTAATATGGATGAAAATTGGTCACAGCTTGGATAGTATATGATTTAAGGTATAATATTAATTTTGTTGTTTACCATAATTGTTATATTTTTAAAAAAAAAATTATTTTAAAGGCACATACTGAATATCTGCAGCAGAAATGGTAATGAAGTCTAGAATTTGCTTTAAAATCTTTCAGAAAAAGAGTAGGGAAGGGGAACTAGATGAAATAACAGTGGCAGAATGTTGATAATTATTAAGCTGGGTGATTGGAATGTGGGGCTCATAATACTATTTTTTTCTGTATTGCATATATGAGAATCATCACAAAAGAAATTTAAACATCCTTTCCCCATAGAGATTTCCAAGTCTAGACCTTTGGAATAAAAGATTACATGTCTGTCTTATCTTTATTTTAAAATATAATATACAATACTATCACAGTTGTATTTTTAAAAATAGGATAGTGAGTTAACATTCCCAGTTAGAGGGATATGCATTTTGTAAGTATTTTTTTTCCCCTTGAAATAAAATTCCTTCCCTTTAGTGATTCATTTGGTGGTATGGTCTTGATACCCATAAAACATGTAGTTTTCAGCTGTGATTAAGTTTTCAGTTTTCCAGAAATAAGTTTCAGAAATCAGCCTACTTTTTCCTATTAATTTTTTATACCACCTTTGTTAAAATACAATTCATATACCATATAATTCATCCATTTAAAATATACAATTAATCTATTGTTAGTATATTCACACGTATGTAGTACCGTAATCGCAGTCAACATTTTCATCACCTCGAAAAGATACCTCTTGGCATTGAATTTTTGGATTTGACACTAAAAGCAAATGCAACAAAAGGAAAAAGCGAGCATGACTACTTCAAATTAAAGAGCTCTGTATAGCAAAGGAAACAAAAAAAATGAAGAGGTAACCTATAGAATGGGAGAAAATACTTGCAAATATCTGCAAAATACTGCAATATATCTGATTGGGGTTAATATCCAAAATATATAAAGAACTCATACAACACTATATCAAAAAACAAGCAATATAATTTAAAAAATGGGCAGAGGATCTGAATAGACATTTTTCCAAAAATAGTATCCAACTGGCCTCAGGTACCTGAAAAGGTGCTCAACAACATAAGTCATTAGCAAAAGCAAATAAAAAACAAAATGAGATATCACCTCACATCTGTCAGAATGGTTGTCATCAAATAGACAAGAGATAACAAATGTTGGAGAGAATGTGGAGAAAAGAGAACCTTTGTACATTGTTGGTGGGAATGTAAATTGTTACAGCCACATAAACAGTATGGAGTTTCCTCAAAAAATTAAAATAGAACTGCCATATGATCCAGCAATCCCACCTCGGGGTATATATCCAAAAGAAATGAAAACACTACCTTGAAAAGATACCTGTGGTTGTTCATAGCAAGATTGTTCATAGCAAGATTATTTACAATAGTCAAAATATAGAAACAATTTAAGTGCCCATTGATCCATGAGATAATGAATATTTGGATAAAGAACATGTGGTGTATATATATTTGAAAGTTGCTAAGAGAGTGAACTTAGACGTTCTTATCTCAAGAAAAAATATTTGTAACTGGGTGAGGTGCTGGATATTAATTAAAATTATTTCAGTAATCATTTCTTGATACATACATATATCAAACAATCTGTTGTACCTTAAACTAATATGATGTTATATGTCAATTATATCTCAGTGGAACTGGAAAGTAAAAAAAGAAATCTCATACCCTTTACTTAACACCCTTCTAGCCATGGATTCCACCAGTATTTTTTACTATATTTTATTTAGCTATTCTGATAGGTATAGTGTGATATCTCATTGTGGCTTTTAATTTGCATTTCTCTAATGGCTAGTGATGTTGAACATCTTTTGTGTACTTATTTGTCATTTGTATATACCCTTCAGTGTAATGTTTGTTCACTTCTTTTGCCCATTTTCTACTTGTATTGTTTGTAATATTACTGTTGAATTTTGAGCATTATTTCTATATTCTAGACATCAGTCCTTTGTTGGACTGTTGTTTATCTTTTCATTCTCTTGATAGAGTTTGTTGCAGGGGAAATTTTTCAATTTTGGTGAGGTCCATTAGGCCTCTGTTTATGGATCATGCTTATGGTGTCAAGTATAAGAACTCATTTGTCTAGCATGTTTGGAAGATATTTTTTGTTTTGTTTTTCCTAAGGTTTTATAGTTTTACATCTTAAATTAGTGATACATTTTGAGTCAATTTTTGGGTGAAGTGTGAGTTTTAGATGGAGGTTTATGTTTTGCCTGTGGATGTCTTATTGCTCCACCACCATTTGTTAAATATTCTCTTTTGAAATTTTGTCAAAAATCAGTTGGGCATATTTGTGTGGATATATTTCTCGGTTTTGTATTCTATTTCATTGATCTGTGTTCTGTTGTTCCACCCGTACTGTACTGTCTTGATTACTCTTGCTCTGTGGTAAGCCTTATATTGAGTAGAGTAATTGCTTTTACTTTATTCTTCTCCTTAAAAATTGTTTTTAACTATTTTAGTACTGTCTTCCTATATAAATTTTAGAATAAGCTTCTCTAATATCTAAAAAAATGTTGCTGGGATTTTGATAGAAATTATATTAGAGCTATTGATCATTTTAGAGAGAACCAACATTTTTACTGTGCTGAATTTTCTAATCAACATTTATTTTCTAATGAACATGGTATGTATTTCCATTTATTAGTTCTTTTTTTTATCAGTCTTTTGTAATTTTTAGGATACACATACTGTACCTTTTTTGTTAGATTTATTACTAAATATTTCATTTTCTTCAGTGTAATTGTAAATTTTTAAAAAAGATTTTATTTATTTATTTGAGAGAGAGAGAGCAAAAGTGGAGGGAAGGGGTAGAGGGAGAGGGAAAAGGGGACTGCCCAATGAGCAGGGAGCCAGATGCAGGGCTGGATCCCAGGACCCTGGGATCATGACCTGAGCCAAAGGAGATGCTTAACTGAGTGAGCCACCTAGGCACCCCAGTGTAATTGTAAATTGTTTTTAATTTCAGTTTCCACATGTTCACTGTTAGTATATACAAATGCAATGGATTTGTGCATGGATCTATATCCTACAACTTTACTGAATTTATGAATAATTCTGGATATTTTATGTGTATTCCCTGGGGTTTTCTGTGTAGACAATCATATTATCTGAAATTAGGGACAGTTTTATTTCCTCCTTTGCTTTATTTTTTGTTCTTTAAGATCTTATTTATTCATTTGAGAGAGAGAGAGCATGAGCGGGGCTAGGGGCAGAGGGAGAGGGAGGAGAAGCAGACTTCCGCTGAGTAGGGAGCCTGAGTCCGGGCTCAACACCAGTACCCTGAGATCATGACCTGAGACAAGGCAGATACATTAGGACTGAGTCACCCAGGTGCTCCTAGCTGTAGGCTTTTTGTAGATACTTTTTATCAAGTTGAGTAAGTTCCCCTGTATTATAGTTTAATGAGTTTTTCTCTTGAATGGGTATTAGAGTTTGTGAAATACTTTTTCTCTATCAGTTAATAAGATCGTATGATTTTCCTTGTTTAGTCTGTTGACAGTCGTGGATTGCATTGAATTTTTTGAATGTTGAACCAGGTTTGCATACCTGAAATTAATTCCACTTGGTCATGGTTTGTAATTCTTTTTATACATTGCTAGATTTGATATGCTGGTATTTTGTTGATGATTTTTACATTTAAGCTCGTGAGAAATATTGTTATTTAGTTTTATTTTTATGTACTGTCTTTATGTGTTTTTGTATCAAGGTAAAACTAGGCTTATAACTTGGGGAGTATTCTCTCCTCTTCAATTTTCTGGAATAGTTTGTGTAAAATTAGTGTTAATCCTTTTAAAAGTGTTTTGTAGAAATTGCCAGAGAAACTGTCTGGGGCTGGAGATTTTTTGGGGGGAGCTTTTAAAGTACAAATTCAGTGTCTATAATAATTATGAGACTATTCAGATAGTCTGTTTCATCTTGGTTGAGTTTTGGTAGTTTGTATTTACTGCAGAATTGGTCCATAGAAGTTTATTTTATAGAATGAATATGGTCTATCATACTGAATGTTTTGTATATATTTGAAAAATTTTTTTTTTACTGTTGTTGAATAGACTGTTCTGTATATGCTGTTTTTTCAAGTTGGTTGATTGTATGTTCAATTCTATATACTTGCTGATTTTATATCTAGTTCTGTCAATTCCTGGGAGTGAATTAGAAATCCCCAGATATAACTGTATTCTTCTCTTTTTCCTTTCAGCCTTATCAACTTTTTCTCTGTGTATCTTGAGTTTCTGTTTGGTATATACGAATTTAGGGATGTGTATCTTCATTGTGGAATGTATATATATATTATACATTATATACTGTATCTTTATTTCTTTAGTGGTTTTCTTTGCTCTGAAGTCTACTATATCTGATATTAATATAACTACTCCTTTCCTTATTAATGTTTGCATGGTGCATCTTTTTCTATACTTTCACTTTGAATTTACCTATGACCTTGTATTTAAGTGAATTTCTTGTAGATAACATATAACTCAATTGTATTTTTAAATATACTGTGCTAGTCTTTATCATTTGGTATATTTAGACCTTTTATAATTAAGGGTAATTATTGGTATGTTAGGGTAGGATATAGGCATGTCATTTTATTATTTTTCTGTTTTCTTTGTTTCTTTTTCTACTGTTTCCCTTTTTTTGCTTTCTTATGGGTAACTTGGCCATTTTTTTATGATTCCATGTTGACATATTTATAGTGTTTTGGAGTATATTTTATTGTACAGTTTTTTTTATAGTTGTTGCCTTAGGTATTACATTGTACATATGTTAAGTTATCATACTCTACTGGCTTTGATGTTTACCACCATGAGTGAAATGTAGAAACCTTCTAATTGTTTCCTTTTATTCTCGCTACTTCTATATGTAACTGTCTTAATTATATTGTTTCCTACATCAAATGGTGTTTTAATTTTTTGTTTTACTTTCAAACATGATTCAAGAAAATGAGAATAGTTTATTCTGTTTATCTCCATTTTTACTCATTTCAGTATTCCCTGTTTGATTTGTTTTAAACCATCTTCTCTTATTCATTTTTCTTTAGGGAGCTTCCTTTAGCCATTCTTCAATGGCAGGTTTACCATTGATATGTTCTTTCAGTTTTTCCTTCATCTGAGAATGCCTTTATTTACTCTTCATTCCTGAGGGATATTTTCACTGGATATAGAATTTGCAATTGACATTCTTTCAGTCCCTGAAAAATGTGTCACTTCCTCCTAGCCAGCAATATTTCATACGAGAAATTTGCTGTCATTAGAATTTATGTTGTTCTATGGATATTTTTCCCTGTGGCTGCTTTCAATAATTTTTTTTTTCAATGGTTTAATTATGATGTGTCTTAGCCTGGGTTTGGGGGGACATATTTCCTAATTTCTTGAATCTGTAGTTTTATGTCTTTCATTAAGTTTGGCTCATTTTCAGCCATTCTTTCTTCACATACTTCTTTAGTTCTACACTCTCTCTCCTCTCCTTCTGGGACTCTGATGACACACGTTACCTCTTTTATTGTTGGCCCACATGTCCCTGAAACTCTGTTCTTGTTCCCAGTGACACTTTCCCAGCAAATTGGGGCACCACCTTTTACCATCTCCTTGGCTCTCCCTGGTGGTATATACTCATCTCTTCTTTGGGTCCCCCAGAGCTAGGGAGGGGCAAAGTGAAAGGAGGACAACTCACGCCATCTTGTTGCTGTAGAGTGAGGTGGAATCTTAGCTCCCTGCTTGGCCCTGTTGATACCATGGCAAGGGGCAGGGAGATCCAAGTGCCAAGTAAATCTGCCCTCCACCACTTCATTTTGTTGTATTAATGTTGGTCGGGTGGAAACTCAGCTTTCTACAGAGATCTGCTGATACTGGTGGAGGGGGAGAACAGAATATTGACTAGTCCCTATTTCACACTCTGCCTTTGATGCTGAATGGAAGTGGAGGCTGTGCTCACCATTGGGCCCTGTTGACCCTTGGGTAGGGAGGACCACTTTCTACCAGTTCTGACTTCTGCTGCGTCATTCAGTCTCATTTCTGCTCAGTGGGTTATGGAGGTTCATCTTCCCACTGGGCCACACTGACAGTAAGGGTGTGCGAAAGTGGAGTGATGAACAACTCCAGTTCCTGCTGTCTTATTTAGTTCTGTCAATGCCAGTTGGAGGTGGAAGTTCAGCTCACCATTCAACTTTGCTGACACTACTTTGGTGGGGGAATTGGACCACTATCTGCTTCTGCTAGTTGGCAATGGAACTTCAGGTCCCCGCTTACCCTATTGAGACCATAGGCACAGGATTTCCATGGATCTTCAGCTGGAATAGAGTGAATATCTTCAAAAAGATTTTCTGTTTTGTTAGGCTCTTCTTTTCCCTATCCTTTGGCTTGGCAAAACAGGTTTTGCTCATGCTTAGTTTGTTTATGCCTGTTGGTCCTTCAGGGTTGGAGGCTTGTATGGCATCCTGTCTGGAGTATAATAAGGAAACCTAGAGAACTCACTGCTGTGCTGCTTTTTAAGTCTCAGGGTCTCTTGGCAGTCCTCGTACTTCTTTCTGTCTCTTAAAATCTTCCTAAGTTTATTTTACATGTTTTGTCCAAGGCTTTCTCTCGTAAGGAGGAGGACCTGGAGATGAAGGTGGGCTATTCCATCTTGGCCAGAACTGGAAGTCTTCGTATTAATTTTGAAAGAGTACAATTAGCCTATAAAATTTAAAAATTGTAGCTATATACATCACTATAAACATATATACCTCAGGCTGTGACATTTTGAAACACTTCAGTGGAAGAGTCTTATTTATTTTAGGCTATTTTGCTGTGTGAACTTTGGACGCAGGTCCTCAATTTCCTTGTATATGTGGTGAAATATTGGATTAGATCCTCTAGGATTCCTTCAGTTCCTTCAATTAATAGTCTGTAGTCTTAATAGTTTTTTTAAGCCAAATGTATGTCATTAGTACATTAGGATAGAGGAAAAAATCTTGGACTTTGGAGGTAGGCCTATGTTTGGATTTTGAAAGATAGAGAGGCAGTTTTTATGTAACCAATGGGACATGGACACCAGAACCGATTTGTCTGGACTTGCATCTTGGCTTTACCTTTTCTGGGTGTGCAACCTTGGGAAATTACTTAATCTCTCTGCCTCATTTTTCTGAATGACAAATGGAGTAAATGAAATGACAAATGATAGATTTTATCAATGATAAATTTGGGATGATAGTTCTGTATTACAGGGTTGTTGTGAAGATTAGGAGTTATTCTGTGTAAAACACTTGGAACAGTGTTAGCGTATAGTATACACTGTATAAATGTTTATTATTACTTTCTGACTCTGTGGCCTTATATCAGTCTTAATCTGAATCTCAGTTTTGTCTTTTGTAAAATAGGGAAATATTTGTGTAGTTGTATTAGATAATACACATGCACATACACACATTATGCTTTGCACAATAATTAGTGTCATGTTTGTATATTAGTTACATTTAATGGGAATTAGATTGGAAAATGTTTTTATTTTATAGATTTTTGAAAATATCATCTAAGGAAATCTTGATTTATTTCCTTCCCTCAACTGCATAGAACGGAAAGATGCTGAAGGATGGGAGACTGTTCAAAGAGGAAGGCCTGTTCGTTCACGATCAACAGCAGTGATGACAAAAGTTTCAGTAGCAACAGAAACATTAAGGTCAAAGGATGACAGTGATAAAGAAAATATACATCTTTTACCTGATGAAAGCATACGGAAAGGTGAATTTCCTGGAGATGGACCTTCTAATACTATAGAATCTTGGTCCAAGGACTCCTTACACTCTTGTGACCATCCTCTTGCTGAAAGAACCCAGGTAGTACATTCTGAAAATCCTTTTATTGCCTTTTTATAAAAGATATGTCTATGCTGGAATGTCTTATTTTCCTACTTAACTTTTTATTGTGAAATATTTCAGATCTCAAGAAAAGTTACATGAATGAACAATGAACCCTCCTATACCTTTTACCTAGATTCACAGATTAACATTTGCCTCATTTTTTTCTTTTCTCTCTATATCGATATATCAAAAACACATATTGTATGCTAAACATTTGAGAGTAATATGCAAACATCATAACCATTCACTTAAATAATCTCCAAGGAATAAAGAAACTCTTACTTAACCATTTTAATTGTAAAATTCAGGGAATTTAGCATCTATGTAGTGTTTTCACTTAATTTATAATTCATATTCATGTCCCAGTAATTTCCTTATAGAATTTTTTTCCTGAGCCAGGATCCAATCTAGAATCACACATTGTATTTAGCTTTTTTTTTTTAAACATCTTTCACCTGGGACAGTTTTTCAGTTTATTTTTGTCTTTCACTGTTAATGTTTTTGAAGAATACTTTGCATTTCTTATTTTGTAGAATGTTTTTCAGTTCATTATCCAAGTTAGCTTATGTATTTTTTTTTTAAAGATTTTATTTGAGAGAGAGAATGAGAGAGAGAGAGCACATGAGAGGGGGGAGGGTCAGAGGGAGAAGCAAACTCCCTGCTGAGCAGGGAGCCTGATGCGGGACTCGATCCTGGGACTCCAGGATCATGACCTGAGCCGAAGGCAGTCACTTAACCAACTGAGCCATCCAGGCACCCTAGCTTATGTATTTTTTTTTTTTATACTTTATTAAAATACTGAGTTTATTTCACATGTATATTTTTGTCTCCCCACCGTTTCCATTTGTCTGACCACCACTACTACTATGTCCTATCATAACATTCCATACATACTTAAAACCACTAGCTTATGTATTTTTGATAGAAATAAAGTGATCGCCGTTAGAGGGCATTTAGAGGCATAGGATATTAGTTTGCCCAAGTTTGTTGATTACTTGTTTTAAGTGGTATCCTACTGCTTCATTTGGAGTGTTATTAAAAATGATGATGAAAGAAAGGATCTTTTGGACTTGCTCTCCTTTTATGTCCTGCAATCCAAGTGTAGAGTAATTTCCTAATATTTAATACAGTTCTTTAAAGCTGATATTCTAGGTATTTCTATTAGTCCATTTGAAATTTTTTTTACTTCCTTGATGAATGAATTTTTCAGGTATTTGTTTACATAAAGATTCATGTTCAACTAGTATAATTTTATGTAAAATGAAATATAAGAGATATTCTTTGATATGACAAGTATAAAAGTTGAAAAATAGTTATATTTTTCGATTTGGAATAGTATCTGCTTTTTAAAGTGTTCTCTCTTTACCTCTAGGATATTTATTTTTATTGGAAACTGTACTCAACTTCCATGTTTTTCTTGTTAATAATGATAATGGCTCTTAACTGTACATTGTTCCTGATGTTCTGTAACTCTTTAATGTATATATGCCTATGTGAGATTGGAAGTTCCTTGTGAGCAGTGTCTTATGTTGCCTTTTAATTTCCCACATTATGGGGCACCCGGGTAGCTCATTCATTAAACGTCTGCCTTCAGCTCAGGTCATGATCCCAGGGTCCTGGGATGGAGCCCCTCATCGGGCTCCCTGCTAAGCAGGAAGCCTGCTTCTCCCTCTCCCACTCCCCCTGCTTGTGTTCTCTCTCTTGCTGTCTCTCTCTCTCTGTCAAGTAAAATAAATAAAATCTTAAAAAAAATAATTTCCCACATTATGGAGCAAGTC
Source organism: Leptonychotes weddellii (assembly GCF_054177405.1). NCBI lineage: Eukaryota > Metazoa > Chordata > Mammalia > Carnivora > Phocidae > Leptonychotes > Leptonychotes weddellii. Next base: position 102,991,668 of record NC_138377.1, read on the forward strand.
CTAAACACATAGGAAATAATCAGTACTTTTGTTGGATATACCTTTAAGAAACCTTTTAATGTTAAACTTGATGAAGAAATCTCTCTCTCTTTTTTAAAATTGGTTTTCTTTTTTTTTTTTTTTTAGTTTATTTTATTTATTAGAGTGAGCCTGTGCACATGGGGGGAGGGACACAGGGAGAAGGAGGGACTCTCAGGCAGACTCCCCGCTGAGCACAGAGGGCTTGATCTCATGATCCTGAGATCATGACCTGAACTGAGATCATGACCTGAACCGAGATCAAGAGTCAGACACTTAACCCTCTGGACCACCCAGGTGCCCCAAGAAATCTTTTTATATCACTTAGCATATAGTTCAGCTTCGTTCATCCTCATTTTTATGGCCTCTACTTGGGACTGCATCTTGGTAATAGCATTTTTAATTTTGGCCTGACTAGATTTTAGTTCTTTTATCTCTATGGTAAGGGATTCTCTAGTGTATTCTATGCTTTTTTCAAGCCCAGCCAGTATCTTTATAATCGTTGTTTTAAATTCTACTTCAGACATCTTACTTATGTCTTTATCGATTAAATCTCTGGCAATGAGTACTACCTCCTGTTCTTTCTTTTTGTGTGAATTTTTCCATCTTGTCATTTTGTCCAGTAAAGAAAAGAAAGAAAGAGGAAAACCAGTAATAACAACAAAGACAACAGAAAAAAAATCACTTTTTGCTAACGTATATTTTAGCTATAAAATTTAACAATATAATAATTATACTGGTTTTGTGTAATGAATAAATTTACATGATTTGGGATTTTAGGGATAACCCATACATACAGCTTTTGAGTAATTAAAGTATTGCTAAAATATTTCAATATAAAAAGTTCATTGCTATTGGTGTCTAAGCTAATTGATAACATTTGTTTTTTCCACTTCATTCTAAAAATGGAATTAGCATATTTATATATTTTTTCAACATTACTTTATAGTTTAGCTTTGGTTTTGTTGTATAAATGATATTGATTTTTTAACAAACAGGGTTGACTATATTGTAAACATCAGTAATGTTAATATAAATATTGCCAAGAAGATTATAAACTGTGGTGACTAATGTATAGATAATGTTGATAGTAATATAAACAATGTGATACAACTTAAATAATACTTACACTAAAATCAACACTTTGAGACACTTTTAAGTTTTGACCAATAGTAGGATTTTTAAAGTAGTTTATAAGACTTGACAAAGTTTAATATTTATATAAATAATCAATCAAAATGGGAGTTTTATAGCCACTGCAATGTTTATCTAATGTGATTTAAATAGTGTGAGTGGATTTTAAATTCACAATTTTAGATTTTAGTTCTACTTGGAGCTCATTACTCTGAATATAATTGGAAAACACAGCAGTGTTCTTTCTGTACTCTGTTATGTGAAAATAAAAACTTGTTTCTATTTACTAAATTGGAAAGTTAAAAAAAATGGATATGTATTTGGCCTAAGACAATATGTTGTTTGACTTAGTTTTCCTATCTCTGTTAGTTATGTGTTAAATATTCCTAAAGGGTAATGGGGAGGATATGGAAATCTAGATAGGAATTACATAATGGATGAGACTTCATGCTCAGGTATACTATACTTTTTATGGTATATTTCTCTTTTAGATCTGAGAATTGGTATTGTGTACCCTGTGGTTTTACATGAAAGATACTTTAAGGTTTGTTAATGTTATTTAAAGAGAGCAAATGTCATGTTTTGCGTAAAATGCCCTCAAAGTGTATATTTTGGTGAAAAGTGCCTTCATTTGATAATAGACAGACAACTTTTGGAAAAACCATGTAAATACCTTTAGTTATTTGAATATAAGACAAAGTATTATACTTGTGACTAGAATTTCTTTTGTGAGCTATGTGAAATAAAGAATCAGCCTACTAAAATAAAATGTAATTATAATATAGCTTTATTTCATAAAGCATTTCAGACAGTGCCCTATGCATAGTAGGTGTGCAAATAAAATTTGTTGCTGCCTAATGTTTCTTTTTCTTTTTTTAAACTTGAAACATAAAAAAGGACGAATGAGTTGTCTGTCAGCCAGTAAACTACTGTTTTAGTTGATAGATTTAGTATAATCAGTTTTTCTAGAATGGAGTAGTTTGTGAGTATTTTTTATTATCTCTGATTCATTCTGTAAATGTGTTTTGTTAGTTCACAGTGAGTACATTGGATGATGTCAAGAACTCTGGCAGTAGTACTTTACAAGACAGTTCTGTGCGAACTTCTGAAATACCTGCTGTTCACATTGATACAGAGTGTGTTTCAATTACTCAGCAAGCTGACACACCTCCTTTGCAAGCAAATGACATGTTTTCAACAGAGAAAGCAGGGATAGAAAGTGAAATGGACCCTTCAGATATTTCAAATGTGAGTGCTGCTAACTTGGTAAGAACAACTTATCAGAATTCTGAGTAAATACATTAAAAGGGCATAAACCCTAACAATAAAAATAAATTGTGTTGTGTATTATTTTAATACTTTATAAAGCATTTTATATGTGTTATTTCATTTTAACTTTTTATTCTTATAGCAAGCTTTTGATATAGTTAAGATTCTGTTTGTTTTGTAGAGGAAGAAAATGAGACTGTCCAAGTTAAATAACTATTGCTAAAATCATTCATTTTGTGATTTGATCAAATGTTCTTTAGTCTGGCATTAAGAAACTAAACCAGTAATAATAAAGTCTTCCATGCAGCATCTAGCACTCTGATGGATGGGAAATGCTGCCTACTGGACTTTTAAAAATTCTCTTGTTAGTTCTTTAAATAGCCTCTATCATTTGCTTGGCGTTGGTCTTTAAGATGAAATTTATTCACCATTCCCGTTGCAGAACCTTTAAAAATGCATTGATTTGGAATTATAGGTTTATGTTTTTGGATGACTGCTTATTTGTCCTCATGTCTTTTTGTTTCTCACTTTAGTATTAAGATACTTGACCTGAGGATAATCCAGAATGGATCATTCTAATTTAAAAGTAACTTTCAAAAGAAGTAGGCACATATAAACATTTGTTGAGAAAAATTACTCAAATTTTATTTTTTAAATGGCTACTGTATACTATAGTTTTCTTCAAAACTTAATGCCTCATCATGCTGAAAGATGCTATCAACAGATGGTATTAGACCAAATTTTACATTTCATAAACATAATAACATTAGATACAGATGAAACTTGATAAGGGTTAAGGGAAAAATAAAGGTTATAGTAATAAGAAAAACATTTAAATTTTTAAAATAAGGAATAAAGAGCAAATTGTATTTTAACTTGGCTCTTTTAGTGTGACTGTTTTTAAAAGTTTGAATATAATTATGGTCATATAAATACTAAACTTAAGGTATGGGATAGAATTGATCATTTTTATATTTTTTATTTTCATAGCTAGATATCATATTAAATTATTTATTTTGTGGGGGCGCCTGGGTGGCTCAGTTGGTTAAGCGACTGCCTCTGGCTCAGGTCATGATCCTGGAGTCCCAGGATCGAGTCCCCGCATCGGGCTCCCTGCTCAGCAGGGAGTCTGCTTCTCCCTCTGACCCTCCCCCTCTCATGCTCTCTCTCTATCTCATTCTCTCTCTCAAATAAATAAAATCTTTAAAAAAAAAATTATTTTGTGAATTGATTCTGTGAGAATCAAATTTCAAAAGAGGAAAAAGATCCTATACTTAAATAAGCATTAAATAAGTATTTAAAAATTCTTCTTTCATCCATTTTATTTTGATCACATATGTAAATAAATCTTGTGGTAGAATATTAAAAACTCTTGGTTATTTTAAGGATCAGATTTACATACTTTACATACTCTGCTTTAAATATGAATGTTAATATATTCTTAGAGTTGTTAGAGGAATTTTAACTAAACTAAGATTTTAAAAAATTTTGTTTTTGGATTTGCCTTGGCAGAGATAAGTCCTTGGCTTGCTCTAGATATGTACCTCTTTGTTTAGGTTCTCAGTGGGGGATTATAGAGAATTGCTGCAGTGATGAGAGAACGGTTTTCTTTTCTTTCTTAATACAGTATCATCATGTAGCTGGTTAAAGGTAAAAATTCTGCAGTTCTCTTATTTAACAGAAATTTTGGTAAAAAAATGACTGTTAAAACCTTTCTATTTAAGGTCAAGTTTTGCCACTATTGTAAAAATGTGCTAATATAAAACCTAGATACAGTGGATCTATGTTTTTAGATTTACTAAAATTTCAAATTTTAATGAAAATTTGGAAATTAAAAAAAATTATATATGTAGATATTTATTTGAATTTCACAGTGTGAAAATACTAAAAGTTGTATATGGGTTATTGAATCATTATTTCATCCATAAGCTCTACTACTACATTAAAATCTTTTCAGGTCTTCAGAGACTAAATAGAAATGTACTCTGGGGAAGATAAAATTGGGAGAGCAAATAGGCTCACGTGAGAACTTACTTTCTGCAAAGTTATATATATTCAACTTTAATATTTAGATTTTTAAATTGTTCTTAAGTTGTAAGGTCTTTATTGCACATTAACAGCAGTCAGTTTGTTAATATTCTAGGGTTTATAGAGAAAAAGCTTATAATGCAAAGAATTAGTCTCTCATCTAAACTCCCTCCCCCTGTTCTATTCCCCAGGGGCAATCTTTTGGGTTTTGGTGGGGCAGATTATCAAGAGGGGAGGTGGAAGGGGGGGAGGAAAGGGAAAGCATTAATAAAGATACCGGTACCCAGCTCCACTCCAGACCAATTCAGTTATAAGTTGGGGCTCAAGCATTTGCATATTTTGATACCTCTATAGAGATATAATTGATTTTCAGTAAACTTCAGGTATCTAAAATATATAAATTGTTAAAATTTTGATGTGTTTATACCTATAAAAACATCACTACAATCAAGAAAATGAACATAATGATTTCCTCCAAAAGTTTTCAGATTTCCCTTAGTAATCCCTCCTTTCTCTCCTTCCTGGTATTTCCTTCCCAGGTCATCACTGTTCTGTTCTCATTATATATTGATTGGCATTTTCAGAACTTTATGTAAATGGAGTAGTATAATCTTTTGTTTGGCTTCTTTTACTCAGCGTAATTATTTTGAGGTTTATCCATGTAGTTGCGTGTACTAATAGTTCATTCTTTTACTGTCTTTAGGAGTATTCTGCTGTAGGCATGTAACACAGTACATTCATCCACACAGAATGTTCATGCATTCAGTTGTGGACAGATGTTTGAGTCATTTCCAGTTTCTCTATTATGAATAATGGCACCATGAATGTTTGTCTTTGTTTTGAACATATGTTTTCATTTCTTCTACAAAGATACCTAGAGGTCAGTTTTGTTGAGAGTGTTGTTCAGGTCTCTTAGATCCATGCTTTTTCAATACATGTTCTATCAGTTGAGAAACGGGTATTGAAATCTCTGAATATAACTGTGAAACTGTTTCTTTTTTTTAATACAACTTTATTGAGATAAAATGTACATAACATACAATTTACCCATTTAAATTTTACAATTTGATATTTTTCAGTATGTTCACAGAGTTGTGCAACAATCACCATGATCAGTTTTAGGACACTTTCATCACTACAAAAAGAAACCCAGTACCCATTAGCAGTCACTCCCTTTCAACCCTAGATAACCACAGATCTGCTTTCTGTCTCTGTATATTTGTCTGTTCTGAACATTTCATTGAAATGGAATATAATATGTGGTCTTCTGTGACTGGCCCTTCACTGGGCATGGTGTTTTCAAGGTTCATTGATGTTTTAGCCTTCATTCCTTTTTGTGGCCAAATAATACTCCATTATATGGATATGCCACATGTTATCCATTTATCAGTTGAAGGACATTTGGACTGTCTCCTTTTTTTGGCTGTTATAAATTATGCTGCTTTAAATGTTTGTATATATGTTTTTGGTGGATATATGGTTTCATTTCTTCGGGGTAAATACCTAGGAGTGGAATTGTTGGGTCATGTGGTAACTTTACATTTCACCTTTTTGAGGAATTATCAGACTGTTTTCCAAACTGGCAGCACCTTTTCACATCCCCCTTAAGTTTATTTACTTTTGCATTTCGATCCATTTCTGCTTCATGTATTTTGAATCTCTGTTATTAAGTCCATAAATATTTAGGTGTGTTTTGTCTTTTTGATGAATTAACCCTTTTATCATTATGAAATGACCTTTCTTATCCCTCCTGATATTTTTGCTGTGAAATCTGTGTCTGATATTAATACTTCAGTTTTCTTTTGATTAGTGTTAGCATTGTAGCACTTTCACTTGTAATCTGTTTATATTCTGATATTTCAATTGAGTTTCTTTTGGGCAGCATATGTTTGGATCTTGCTTTTTATCCCATTTGACAATCTCTATTAATTGAGGCATTTAGACTATTCCAGTCCAAACTATTGATTATTGATATGGTTCCTTTAAGTATACCATCTTATGATTTGTTTTCTCTTTGACTCATCTGTTCTTCACCCCCTTTTTCTTCTCTTTCTCCCTTCTTTTGGATTAATTATGTTTAATAATTCCATTTTATCTGCTTTGTTGGCTTATTAGTCATAACTCTTTGTTATTTCAGTGTTTACTGTAGAGTTTCTAGTATACATTTTTAGCTTATCATATGGATTTATTAGTTAATGATTTGGATGCATATTATTTGTATTTTTTTCTAATGCATATTTTTAATTTAGATCTCTATGTTCGTAAAGTAATATCACCATTAGAGAATAAAATCTTTCTGTGTTCCTTTTATATATATATTTTTTTCTTTTGTTTTAAAGATATTTGATCTACAACTGTTTTGAATTTTGGCACTCAAACTAAATTCATACTTTGACATTCATAATACCTGTTATTTGTATAACTTCACAGTTTCTCATACAGAGCAGTCTGATAAAGAAGGTAAGTCATGGATTATTGTACCATTTTGTGGAATACAATATATGCTCTTGGTTTTAAGAAGTATCCAAGTCACACGGGTAGCATGTGGTTGAACCTATACTGAACCCCACTTTTTATAATTCCAGATCAGGCTTTTTGTATACTGTTGAGTGTGTCATTAGAACATAAAGAAGTGATTACTTAACTTTCCACTCAACTGATCATTCTTTTGTTTATTTTTAATTTTATAGTCCATGGCAGAAGTTCTTGCTAAAAAAGAGGAGCTGGCAGATCGTCTAGAAAAGGCCAATGAAGAAGCCATTGCTAGTGCTATTGCTGAAGAGGAGCAGTTAACCAGAGAAATTGAAGCAGAAGAAAACAATGATATTAATATTGAAACCGACAACGACAGTGATTTTTCTGTGAGCTTTTATTTTTTTTTATTTTTTGTTAAGTTATTTTTAATTCCACTGTAGTTAACATACAGTATTATATTAGTGTCAGGTGTACAATATAGTGATTCAGTAATTCTTTACATTATTTATTGTTCATCATGGTAAGTATACTCTTAATCCCCATCATCTATTTCATCCCCCCTGCCTAAATGAGTACCCTCAGTTTAAGGTATTTTTTTTTTCAACAAGAACATTTTTTACTTGAAGCATACTGCAGAACACATGTTCTAAAAGATATATATAAAATATTCCATCCAAGAAAAATAGAATACACATTTTCTTTAAGTACACACAGAAGAATCCCCTGGCTAACTCACATAAAAAGAGACATAACAAATATTAGAAATTTAAGAAGACTGGGATCATACCAAGTATATTTTCTATCCACAGTGGTACAAAACTAAAGATCAACAATAAAACAAAGTTGGAAAATCTATCATGTATATATTAACACACTACTGCACAAGCAATGGGCCAAATAAAATCAAATGGCAAATCAAAATATGTCTCAAAACAAAAGAAAAAGAAAACACTATGTTCCAAAACCTATGGGATGCAGTAAAAGCAGATGTTAGAGTGAAATTTATGCTATAAACACTTGCATTAAGAAAAATAGTTGAAGTAAACAACTTAACATTACACGACAAGGAAGTAGAAAAAGAAGAAACTTAGCTGAGATTTAGTAGAGGAGGGAAATAACAAAGAAAATCAGAAATAAATAAAATAGAGACCAGAATAAACAGTCACATAACATTGAAAGTCATGAGCAGTTCCCCCCACCAAAAGAAACAAAATTGGCAATGCTTTAACTATATTAACAAAGAAAAAAAATGAAGACTCAAAAACCAAAATGAGAAATGGAAGAGAAAACAATACAACAGATGATAATAGATTACTATAAAAAATTATATACTAACAAATCAGATAACTTAGAAAAAAAAAGGCAATTCCTAAAACCCACAGGTTACCAAGATTGAATCATGAATCTTGAATCCAGAAAGTAAGAAATCTTCTTAGACCAATGACAAGAATGAAAGTTGAATTAGGAATCCGAAATCCCTGAGCAGAGAAAAGCCCAAGACCACATGGTTTCATTGGTGAATTCTACCAAACATGAAAAAAAAATTAATGACAATCTTTGTCAAATCATACAAATAATGGAATAGAGGGAACACATTTGGAATCATTCCACGAGGCCGGTACTACCCTGATACCAAAAAAGGATAAAAATAATACAAGAAAAAACGTCTAGTTTGTCTTATATAAGTATTGTATGATAATGTTTTTCCACCACCTCACTTTGAATCTGCAAGTGTCTTTAGGTCTAAAATGAGTCTCTTATAGGCAGCATATAGATGGCTCTTGTTTTTTTTTAATCCATTCTGACACCCTATTTCTTTTGATTGGAGTGTTTGGTCCATTTACATTCAAAGTAATTATTGATAGATATATATTTATTGCCATTTTATTACTTGTTTTGTTGTTTCTGGAGATTTTCTCTGATCCTTTCTTGTCTTTGTCACTTTTGATCTCTCCTTTACACTGGAAGAGTCCCCTTTAATAATTCTTGCAGGGCTAGTTTAGAGGTCATGAACTCATTTAGTTTTCATTTGTTTGAGAAACTCTTTATCTCTTCTTCTAAATTATAGCCTTGTTGGATAGAGTATTCTTGGCTGCAGGTTTTTTCCATTTAGCGCGTTGGCTATAGCATGCCACTGCCTTCTGGCTTGCTAGGTTTCTGTTGAGAAATCTCTAGCTAGCCTTATGGTTTTCCCTTGTAAGTTAAAGACTTCTTTTGTCTCGCTGCTTTTGAGATTCTTTGCTTTATCACTATATTTTGCAAATTTAATTACAGTATGTCTTGGTGTAGGCCTGCTTTTGTTGATTTTGATTGGAGTTCTCTGTGCCTCCTGGATTTGGATGTCTGTTTCCTTCCCCAGATTAGGGAAGTTTTCTGCTATTATTTCTTTAAATAAATTTTCTGCCCCTTTTTCCCTCTCTTCTTCTTCTGGGACTCCTATAATAACAGATGTTTTTCCATTTGATGGAGTCACTGAGTTCCTAAATCTATTCTTGTGTTGCATAATTCTTCTTTCTCTTTTGTTTGGCTTCATTATTGTCCATTATTTTATCTTTGAGGTCACTAATTCATTCCTCTGCTTCTTCCAGCCTGCTGTTCATTGCATCAAGTCTGTTTCCCATATCATTTATTTCATTCTTCATCTCTGATTGATTCTTTTTTTAAACTTTTTTATCTCTGTTGTAAGGGTCTCACTGATGTCTTCTATTCTTTTCTTAAGCCCAGTGAGTATCCTTATGATTTTTGCTTTAAATTCTCCATCAGGCATGTTATTTATATCTGTTTTGCTTAGATCTCTGGCCATGGCCTTATCTTGTTCTTTCATTTGGGATAAATTTCTCCATCTTGGCAATTTGTCTAAGTCTCTGCCCTCTTTCCTATGTTAAAAAAAGCCAGTTGTCTTCTTCTCCTGAAAGTAATGGCCTTCGGAAGAAGAGGTCATGTAGTGCGTTGGGTCTGGAACTTCATGGAGTGTCTCTGGTATGTGCTGTGTGTGCTGTGCTTTTGTGTTTTGGCTGCTCTATCCTTCAGGCCAGTTGTCTGCAGAGGCTCTCCTTGCCTGCTGGGGACAGTGTTTGATCCCTGGCCTGAATGTGTTGAGTTTTAACCAGATGTGCTCTGGTGTGCTTGTGAATTGATACCTGACACCAACTCTACCAGAACTGAGCCTTGCAGAACTCTCTGGTCAGGAGATGTGGTATGGGCAGGGGTTTATGCTGATCTTCTGTGGGGAGGGGCCTACCATGCTGGGACTAAGGCAAGCTTGACTGACAAGTACCGTTCTGCCAGAGTGCAGGGGTGTGGGGCTTGGTGTAAGCAAAGTAGGCAGCCAGTGTTGGTGCTGAGCTGCTTCCCTTAGATGGCTCTGTGTTTATGCTGAGGGATGGGGAAGAGAAATGGCTCCATTTAGCTCTTTTATTCCCAGAGAGGCATCTCTGTGAACACTGTGCTGCATCTCAGGGAAATGCTCTTAGAATAGCGAATAATCTCCCTACTCTGTGCCCCAGGTGTTCTTCAGATCACTATTTCCACACTGTCTGCCCCTGGTTTTTTGCCTGTCTTCTCTCCAGGAGCAGGGCTGTGCCGTCTGGACTCCATCCCAGCCAAGCTGCTGACTTTTAAAACTCCAAATCTTTAAGCCCTGCTGGTTTCAAGAACTCACAGAATTCAGCCCCTCTTATTTTCCAAGCCAAAGGCTTTGGGAAAACGTTCTCCTTTTGCATTCCCCTGTGTGCTTGTTGCTCTCTCTCACCCTTCCCTGTGACCAGGGCTCCCTCCCCTCTGCAGTACCTGCAGTCTGATCCATTTCTCCCCTAAACCATGTCTCTGTACTTCCCACCTTCTTCAGTGTGACCTCTTCTCTCCCTTTAGTTGTAGAGTTTGTCCTGTCAAGTCTACAGGCTGATTTCTGGGGGATGATTTGATAGTTATCTAGTTGTGTTCCTGGGACGAGATGAGCCTACGGTCCTCCTACTTCACCGCTACCTTGGGTTCTTCTGTGACCTTTTAGAATTTTTAACATAATTGTTCAAAAAACTACATTTAGAAATAAAATTCGTAGGGCCAGAAGGACTTAGAGTTGATGCAAAAACAACAGGAAATCTTTCTTTAGCACTTCACCATAACGAAGTGTTTTTATATATAATTTAGTTGACAAGTTGAAAGTTGCTGTTCTCATTTTACAAATCGATAAATTGAATCTTCAAAAAAGTAAGAACATTACTTGATTTTAATTGCAGAGATTGAAATAGAATCTAAGGTATTTTACTTTTTTCTGTTCAACTAATAAAAAGTAAATGATACATGCCTTGCTGTCACTAAGCACTCAGATATATATGTTGCTAAGAGGGACTTCTTACAGAATGGAAGTAACTATAAATGTTTCAAATATTTTTCTATTAAATTTTAATACCCAGAGAATAATCTGGAGCTCTTCTCATGTGTACTATGAATATAGCAGAGTTATGTGGTAATAGTATGAGGCCAATATGTTTCTTTTAAATTTACTTGATTTGTCTCTGCTGTTAATGAAAAGTAGGGTTGTCTTCCTCTTAAAATGTATAGACTATAGTATTTTGGTGATTATTGTAACTATAAAAGGTATATAGCTTTTTTCTGGTTTTGAACTGTTTGTTAAATGTATTAGTAACAGGAATATTACATCTGCAGTTCATTTTTTAAGGTTATAACTATGTTCAAATATTTGTTTTTCACTTTTCCTTATTACATTTTAGGCCAGCATGGGCAGTGGGAGTGTATCTTTCTGTGGTATGTCTATGGACTGGAATGATGTCCTTGCAGATTATGAAGGTATTGTGTGTGTGTGTGTGTGTGTGTGTGTGTGTGTGTGTAGCTAGAAGGATTTAAAGTAGATTATCTTACTAAATGGAGTTTAGGTATAAAATAAATAATTTCGAGTGGAAATGCTGATGCCTTTTAAAAGTCTGTTCTCAAATGTTGGTTTTATAGAACTATGTGGTTAAACAGTTACATTGGTTTTCTTTTTTCTGGCAGCTCGTGAAACTTGGCGCCAAAATACATCATGGGGGGATATTGTAGAGGAGGAACCTGCTAGACCTCCAGGCCATGGAATTCACATGCATGAAAAACTTTCCTCACCGTCTCGTAAAAGGTCTGGCCTTCGAAAATTAATGTGAAATGTTTCATAGGAGGGAAACTAGCTACTCTTGACTACTAAATAGAGTTGCTAAACAACATTTTAAGGCACATTACTCAGGATAGTTACAGATTCATTGAAAAGTGACAATGTTTTCCTGAAATGTTAGGCCAGAATTAGTTTTGTATACTTTTTATATTTATTTTAGGAATGTTGAAGACTAAAGAAGATATTTTTGGCTTTATCATGTAAACATTTGTGTCTTCTGTCCACTTGTTTGTGTTAATAGAACAATTGCAGAATCTAAGAAGAAACATGAAGAAAAACAAATGAAAGCACAGCAGCTAAGGGAAAAGTTACGTGAAGAGAAAACATTAAAGCTTCAGAAATTATTAGAAAGGGTGAGTTTTTAATATATAGAAAATTCTGATAGCCTTAAATTGTTGGGCTGATTTTTAACTTGACTGTTTTTTCTTTTTCTTTTTTTGGTTTAAGAGAAGCTAGCAAAACTATAAAAAGAATTAAATTTTCTAGTAAACAAAAGCATTTCTACCTATACAATTACAGAAGGTTACCTGCAAAAAAGAAAAAAATGGACATTTCTCAATTAGCTAGTAAGTTGATGTTTGCAGAGTTGGCATGGATTATTGAAGCTGCACTTTGTCTTTTGCCATTTTCATGGGGAGTTTCTTTGGGGAGTCTTGTGGACAGTAGGATGAATTGGTAGGATAGTTTTGAGCCTCAGATTATCAGGTTTGAATAAGTGGGGCACTAATTGAATTTATAGAAGAGATTCTTAAAATAGTGTAACTTCTGATCAGGGTGATATAGTGGGAAGAACATGGGGTCTGGAGATGGCCAGGTAGGGGTCAAATTCCGGTTTTACCACATGATAAAATATGCCGTGGGCTAGTTACTTGACAATATTGCATTTCAGTTTCTTTATTTATAAAATGACAATTATAATTATTAACTTGATACAATGATTAAATGTGGCCAGTATGTATAACAGTGCATGGTGTTAGGATGGCTGTTGCTCATTGTATGGTCATTCTTATTATTACTTCAACATGGCAGATATAGGTGAGTACTGTATTAGTTATGTGTGCTGTATAACAAATGACCTCAAAACTTACCCACTTAAAACAACAGATGTTTATTAGCTCACAATATCTGTGGGCAAGGAAACCGGGAGTGACTTGCCTAATGATTTTTATTTGGAGTCTGAGTTTGCAGTCATGCTGTTGGCTGGGGTCAGTCATTTGGAACTGTAGGATCTGCTTTTGGACTCACTCATGTGGTTGTAGGCAGACTTCAGGTCCTCTTTACCAGTTGGCCATAGACTTCAGTTATTTGCCATGTATACCTTTCCACAGCCCAAGTGTCCTCATAACATGGCCACTGGCTTCCCCACAGAAAATAGTCTAGGAGAAAGGGAGGAAAGGAGGAGGGGATGGAGATGGAGAGAAGGAAAGAATAAATAAGCTGCCAAAACTGAAGCTGCATTGCCTTTTATAACCTGATCTTAGAAGTGATATGCCATCACTTTTGCTGTATTCTGTTGGTCACAATCCTGGTACAGTGTGGGGAGGAATTACAGAAGGATCTGAATACCAAGTGACTGGGATTGCTGGGAGCCATCTTGGAGTCTGCATACTACAAGTACTTATCACAACATGACAAAAGATATGTGACTGTTAGAGTATAGGTGAACTCCTTTGTTATCTTCTAGTACTAGAAAGGAGTACTAATATGCAGAGGTGAAAAATATTTGCATTGGGGCGCCTGGCTGGCTCAGTTGGTGGAGCATGTGAGAGACTCTTGATCTCAGGGTTGTGAGTTCGAGCCCCATGTTGGGTATAGAGAGTACTTAAAAATAAAATCTTTTAAAAAATATTATTTGCATTACTTATGTGTATTTTAAATTTGGGAGAGATAATTGGAGCAAATAATCCAAATATTTTTAAAAATGAGGTGTAGTATAAGATTCTGTTTAGTACAGTAGAAAAAGCTGGAAAAAGAAGGAAATCTGTGACTTTTTTCTTTACCTGAATCTCAAGAATTTGTCATTATTTTTATTTTAATCATTTGGAATGAATAAATCAAAATGAAAAACAGACTCCATGTTGTGGGGTTCTGTAAGAGTTAATATATTATTTAATTTCCAGCTTTAGAGAAATGCTGTAACACAACTACAACTTCCCCTCTTACTGTGTCTTTTTTTTTTTTAAGATTTTATTTATTTATTTGGGGGGACGGGCGAGCATGGGGGCGGGGAGGGACAGAAGGAGAGAGAGAAGCAGACTCCCCACTGAGCAGGGGTGGGGCTCAATCCCAGGGCCCTGGGATCATGACCTGAGCCAAAGGCAGACGCTTAACCACCTGAGCCACCCGGGCACCCCTTATTGTGTCTTTAAGACAAATAAAATTATATAGTTTATTTTCTTATATAATATAATCTCCAAGTATTCATGCAAACAGAATAATAAATTCTTGAAATTGTACAAGATGTTAGTGGTTCTTCAGTTTAATTTTTCCATTAATCTATCTCTGATTGATTTTAATGATAAATCCACCTTCCATTTGTATAATAGGTTATTGTTTCAGCACTGTTTTATATATGTGGTCTCATCACCAGAATTCTTTGTAGCTCACAGAGTTGAACAGATACTGAATCCCATTTTTTTACAGGTGTGAAAACTGAATCTAGGAGAGGCGAAATACTGTTTCCAGTATCAGATGACCGATAATTGGCTGACTAAAGGGCTTTAAAGATCTGTCCTCTAGCTCCTAATCCAGTGCTGTGTCTGCATCATACTTTTTTAGGTGGTTAAATGCATAATTATGTAGCTAAACTTCAACTGAAATGTTAGTTTTCTTCCCACTCATGTTGAGCCAGCTTTTGATTTTTGCTAGCAAGTGAGAAGGTAGATTATGAACTCAAGCAGTCTGGATTCCTAGTCTGTATTCATAAGTCATGCTCCTTTAGGTCTTTCTGGTTCTAGACTTTGTAATTCCTAACCTGTGTATCTGTTAAATTACTACATGTGAATATCTCACTCTGTATAGGAGAAAGATGTCCGGAAGTGGAAGGAAGAATTATTAGATCAACGACGCAGGATGATGGAAGAGAAATTACTTCATGCTGAATTTAAACGAGAGGTGCAATTACAAGCAATTGTTAAAAAAGCACAAGAGGAAGAAGCTAAGGTATATCTTAGGTGCTTTGAACATTGAGTTAGTTACCCAAGTACTTTTTTCAGTTGTTAAAGTAAGAAGCTGATATATGAAGTGATTATTTCATGCCAGAATAACAGACTCACTTAAAACTTATTAGGTACAATATCATATACTTAACAATAATCCTATGAGATGTATATTAATTTTTTACAGCTTTTTTGAGGTGCAATTGACAGACAATAAATAGCACATATGTAAAGCATCAGTTTGATGAGTTTTGACATGTAAATATTCCTGAAACCTCAGCACAGTGAAGATAATAAACGGTTCCATCGCCCTCAGAAGTTTGCTCATGCTTCTTTGTATTCATTCCTTCCTCCAACTCAGTTACTGTGCAATTGCTGATCTGCTTTTTGTCACTATGGATGTTAGCATTTTCTAGAATTTTATATGAATGGAATCATACAGTATACTTTTCCCCTGGCATCTTTCACTCAACATAGTTATTTTGAATGTCATCCATACTGTTGTGTATATCAGTTCCTTTTCATTGCTGAGAAGTATACCATTGTATAGAAATACCATAATTTGTTAATCCAGTCACTTGTTGATAGGTATTTGTTTACTTTCTTGTTTTTTGGCTATTATAGATCTGGCTGCCATGAACCATCATGTATAAGTCTTTGTGCAGATGTGTGCTTTCATTATCTTGGGTAAATACCTAAGAATGAAATAGCAGAGCCTCATAATAGCTTCATATTTAACTTTTAAAGAAACAGTTTTCCAAAGTGGTTATTCTATAGGTTTCCCCCACTATCTGAAACCTTTTGTAATTTGGAATGGCATAAAGATGCAATTACCATTAATGTATATGGGAAATTTTTTGAGCATTTCCAGACCCCCAAAATAACCTCTTTTAGGCTTTTCTGATACATTAGGACACATCTTGCTAATGGACACACAAAATAAATTGAGATAAAGCATAGATGTTCACAAACACAGTTCAAAACTATGGTGGCCTGACCCTGAGATGCTGAGTGTAGTTCCTGGGGAAGGAGCTGGGCAGCACCGCACGTGCTGTCTGGGGTGTGTTGACTCCGTAATGTCTCACTATAAAACAAACACTGAACACGATTTTTGCTTTTTGCTTTTATTCATAAAGCAGACATCCTCTTTGGATTTCTTTTGGTTAGCGAAAACAAGTACTAATGTAGGTCTCTCGAAAAAACAAAGTGGTATAATGAGAACTTCCGAAAAGCTTGTGGTACTTGTGGTATTAGACATTCTTACCAGCAGTGGATGAGAGTTCTAATTAACCACATTCTTACCAACATTAGATATGGTTACACATTGTAATTTTAGCCACTCCATTTTAGTATGTGTCTACGGTATCTCATTTGGTTTTAATTTTCTTTTCTTTTTTTTAATGTTATTTTCATTTTTGAACATCTTTTCACGTGCTTATTTCATATCTTTATCTCTTTGGTGAAATGTGTGTTCAAACATCTTGTTCATTAAAGTTAGATTGTTTTATTATTAAGTTTTTTTTTTTTGGCTTTACTGAGGTGTAATGGACAAATAGTAAGGTATATAAAGTCTACAGCATGGTGATTTGATATACATATACATTGTGAAAGGATTCCCCTCATCAAGTTAAATACCACATCCATCACCTCACATATTTATCTGTGCATATGTGTGTGTGAGTGTGAGAGAGAGAATGTTTAAGTTCTATTCTCTTAGCATATTTCAGCTATACAATACAGTGTTATCAACTGTAGTCACCATGTTGTACATTAGATCCTCAGAACTTATTCATCTTACAGCTGAAAGTTTATACACTTTTCCCAACCTCTCCCTATTTCTTTTTCCACCCTCAGCCCCTGACAGCCACTTTTCTACTCTTTGTTTTTATGAGTTCAACTTTTTTTTTTTAGATTCCAAATATAAGTGATACCATGCAGCATTTGTCTTTCTTTGTCTGGCTTATTTAATTTGGCATATTGCCCTCCAGTTTCATACAGTTTGTCACAAATGAAAAGATTTCTTAGAGGACTTCATGTATGTTAGATATTAAGATCTATGTTTTGCAGATACTTTCTTGCAGTCCTTGGATTGCCTTTTCTTTTTCTTCTTTCTTTTTTTTTTTTTTTTTTAAGACTTATTTATTTATTTGTCAGAGAGAGAGAGTATGAGCAGGGGAGTCACAGGCAAAGGCAGAGGCAGGGGGAGAAGCACACTGAGCAAGGAGCCCGATGCAGGACTCCATTCCAGGACCCTAGGATCATGACCTGAGCCGAAGGCAGACGCTTAACTGACTGAACCACCCAGGCATCCTGCCTTTTCCTTTTCTTTAAAGTGTGTTTTGAAGTTTTAAAAATTGCTGAAGTCCAATATATTAACTTTTTTACTTCTTTTTTTAAATTTTATTTTATTTTGTTAGTCACCATACAGTACATCATTAGTTTTTGATGTAGTGTTCCATGTTTCATTGTTTTGTGCTTTGTTTTGTTTCCTATTTAAAAAATCTTTACCTAAATTTAAGATCACTAAGATTTCTCTTAATTTTTTTGTAGGAGTTTTAAATTTCACAATGAGGTCTGTGTTCCCTTTTGAGTTAAATTTTGTATATGGTGTGAGGTAGGGTTGAGGTTCATTTTTTCATAGGGATATCCAGTGTTCAAGTACCGATTGTTGAAAAGATTATCCTTTTTATATTGAATTGCCTTAGTACCCTTGTTGAAAAGCTATTTGCCATATATATGTATGGGTCTGTTTCTGACTGTCTGTTCTGTTTCATTTGTCTCTGTGCCTATTTTTATGCCAATACCACTTTATCTTGATTACCCTTATGATATCCTGTGCCATTGATGTATATATCTATTTAGTGCTTTGATGTTTTCGGTGTGAAAGTCACCTTATTTAAATTTATTCCTAAGTATGTACTCTTGTAGACATGATTGTAAATTGGAATTGTTTTCTTAATTTCATTTTCAGACTGTTTATTACTAGGGCACAGAAATACAGTTGAATTTTATATATTAATCTCGTCTCTTGCAACCTTGCTTGAACTGGCTCTTTAGTTCTAATAGCTTCGTTAGTGGATTCTTTAGGATTTTCTATATACAAATCATGTTATCTGCAAATAGATATAGGTTTATTTCTTTTCCAACCTGGATGTCTTTGATTTGTTTTTCTTGCTTTTTGCTTTAGTTAGAACCTGAAATACAGTGTTGAATAGAAGTGGTAAACGTGGACATGACATCTTTGTCTTGTTCCCAGTCTTTAGGGGAGGTATTTAGTCTTTCATCATAAAGTATGATGTTAGGTATGGGTTTTCATAGATGCCTTTCATCAGATTGAGGAAGTTCCTTTTTATTCGTATTTTGTTGTGTGTTTTTATCACAAAGGGATGTTGGATTTTGTCAAATTGCTTTTCTGCATCTGTTGTAAAATAATGTGGTTTTTGTTTTTTGTTCTCTTGATATTTGCTATGTTACATTAATTGAATATCATGTTTTATATATTTGTCTAATTTTTTAGTTGTTTAAGATGGGAGGGTACGTCTGGACCCTGTCACTCCATCATGGCTGGAAGTGGAAGTTTTGAACTATATATTATTATTATCTTTATCTTCTAGAGGAGCAATCTGAAGGCAGATTGTTGATGGTCACACAGCCAGAATTAAAATCCAGGTCTTTGTGGTTCCAAAGCCTCTGCTTTTACTACTGTGGTTTTAGTTTAGTATTCTCATTTTTTGGCCTTTTTTTCATATGAGTTAAATGAATTTTGATTTGTCAAATTGCTTAATATGTTTACTTTCATTATAATTTTATTAAGCCATAGTGGCTCCTATAAACGTATTAATCCAAACTACAGTTTAAATACTTTCCATCAAGGTGAATGGTCAACTGCTGGGTGTCTTTACCTAAGGATATGAGCTGTCATTTGTAATTTTAAAATTCTTAATAATCAAGGTAAACTGAATCAAGAATCTGTACTAAAATTCTTGGAAATATGAAACACTGCTTTAAAACCATGCTACCATTTGCTACCCTATCCATTCTCTTAATTTTTATTGCTTTTCTTAAAAAATCTGTGAAATTCCATTTTGGAATGTATTATGTCAGGGCACCTGGGTGGCTCAGTGAGTTAAGTGTCTGCCTTTGGCTCAGGGCATGATCCCAGGGCTCTGCTCAGCAGGGAGCCTACTTCTCCCACTCCCTCTGCTCCTCCCCCCACTCATGTTTTTTCTCTCTCAAGTAAATAAATAAAATCTTAAAAAAAAAAAGAAATGTATTATGTCTATAAAGAAAATAGACAATCTAGTTTTCTTCTTGTTCTCTCATTTAAAAATGTTATGACAGGGGCGCCTGTGTGACTCAGTCAGTTAAGCGTCTGCCTTTGGCTCAGGTCATGATCCCAGGGTCCTGGGATCAAACCCCCCATCGGCCTCCCTGCTTAGTGGAGAGTCTGCTTGCCCCTCTCTCTTTGCCCTCCCCCCACATGCTCGCTCTCTCTCTCATGCTCTCTCTCGCATTTTCACTCTCTCTCTGAAGTAAATAAATAAAATCTTTAAAAAGAATGTTATGATTGAATTGCTCTTAGGGTAATTGCATAAATATCTAAAAGTTCGCATGAAATATTGTCACATACTTTCATACCCAGACATAATAATTTATGAGACAGAATCTCTTTCTACCTTTGGTTTTGTCACATGCCACTATTTTCCAAGGTTGCCTGATCATAACAGTCATCTGATTTCTGAGGCTTTTCTTCGCAGGGTCTTTCAGTAAGCTGGAGTGGGGCCTGGGGAACTTTATTTTTTATAGGTCCTCCAGGTGAGTCTTAGGATCAGGAACTTTGGTTCAACATTCATCAAAGAATTGTTTCTTCTTCAAAAGTAACTTTTTGTCATGTTGAAGACTGAAGTCTTTGGAGTTGGATAAACTTGGATCCAGGTCCTGACTCTACCAATTAGTAACTGAATGGCCTTATGAGTTATTTTACCTTTTACCCTATTTGTTAATTTTTAAATTAGGAATAACCTTACCTACCTCTCAAGAATTTTGATGAAAGGATTAAATTAGCATGTGCATGTTTTGAAGCAGTCAGTGCCATCTCTGGTATACTGTAAATACTTTGTAAAATGTTAGAATTGTAGAACACCACATCCTATTTATGTTCTACTTCTCAATTTTTCCTCAATTCATTTTTGTTGTATTATTACTAACCCAAGAGTACTAATAATCCAGTCATTTTTTTCCTGGCTTTAAAAAATATATTTAAGTTCTACTAGAAATTTAATTCCCTTGAGACCTGTACCAAATATATTCATTTCAGTCCTGTTATTTAATCAAGATAAATTTTTTTTCTCATATATACATTTTGTGAATTCGTGGAGTAAATTAATAGTCATTTCAAATTCCTTCCTTCTTTTTGTGTACATAGATGGTTGAAAATAAACCACTGTCTGTTTAGTTGATAGCGACCGTTACTGTAGCCCCTGAGTTATTCAGAACCTAATTTTATCTTAGATCTTGGTCTATTATTTAATAGTATAAAATTGGCTTTTATTTTCGGTTTCTTAATGGTGTCACTGATTCATTTTCAGTTATAATATCTACTCATAATCATAGTTGATTTTAATTTTTTCATGAGGAAAAGATAGCCTTTTCCTGATTTATGGCAGTAGCCCTTTTCCCTTGTTCTGTGTCTTCTTGCCTGCTGTTGGAATTTGCCTCATTTCTTATGCCTCCTCCTTTGCTTTCTTCCTCTAGATTGCCTACTTGTGTACTCCCAATTGTGCGGATTGTCTGTTCTGCCCTTCTGTAAATCTGCAGATTCCTTGGAAAGAGCAGGCTGAGCCAATTTCCACCACCTCATCATCCATATTTTCTTGAATTTTTTATAATACCATTTTCCTCTGTGCTATACTGTATTTGCCTTTCAGAATGTTATCACCAAGTTTAAAAGGCTATTCTGACTTTTTTTTCCATTGTGAACATTGTGAGGTACCTTTTTCTAGAGTATGCTACACTATGTTGATTTTCCTTCTGCTTTTCTAACTAATCCTTTCCTGTCTTCCCTTTTTCTTTTGCTGCCTATGTTTTACTGATTTCACCCACTTCACTTGTTCTTTTCCTCCAGTATCACAATCATTATCATTACTTCAACTATCATCTCTCTAATGACTCCTAGATTTGCATCTTTAGCCCCATCCCCTCAACTAATCTTTATTTTTTATTTTTAAATTTCTTTTGAATTTTAATTCCAGTTTAATTAACATATGGTATTATATTAATTTCAGGTGTACAGTGTAGTGATTCAACAGTTCAATACATTCCTCAGTGCTCATCACCTGTTTCACCCATCCTCCTACCCAGCTGCCCTCTGGCAATCACTGGATTGTTCTCTCTACTTAAGAGTCTGTTTTTTTGTTTCTCTCTTTTTTCCTTTGTTCATTTGCTTTTTTTTTTTTAATTACACATATAAGTGAAATCATATAGTATTTGTCTTTCTCTGACTACTTTCACTTAGCATAATACCCTCTGGATCCATCCATGCTCTTGCACATGGTGAGATTTCATTCCTTTTTATGGCTGAGTAATATTCCATTGTATATATACACCACATATTCTTTACCTT
The DNA here is from genome assembly GCF_054177405.1 of Leptonychotes weddellii. NCBI lineage: Eukaryota > Metazoa > Chordata > Mammalia > Carnivora > Phocidae > Leptonychotes > Leptonychotes weddellii. Next base: position 103,013,536 of record NC_138377.1, read on the forward strand.
TTCATCTATCAGTAGACGTTTGGGTTGCTTCCATAATTTGGATATTGTAAATAATGCTGCAGTAAACATAGGAGTGCATATATCTTTTTGAATCAGTGTTTTCATATTCTTTGGGTAAATACCCAGTACTGTAATTACTGGATTACATGGTAGTTCTATTTTTTATTTTTTAAGGAACCTCCATACTGTTATCTACAGTGGCTGTACTAGTTTGCATTCCCATGAACAGTGCACAAGGGTTCCTTTTCTCACATCCTCTCCAACACTTGTTGCTTCTTGTGTTTTTGATTTTAGCCATCTAACAGGTGTGAGGTGATATCTAATTGTGGTTTTGATTTGCAAATCCCTGAAGATTAGTGCTGTTGACCATCTTTCCATATGTTTGTTGGCCATCTGTATGTCATGTCTTCTGCCCACTTTTTAGTTACCTTATTTGTTTTGGGGGTGTTGAGTTGTATAAGTTCTTTATATATATTGGGTATTAACCCTTTATTGGGTATGTTATTTGCAAATATCTTCCCCATTCAGTGGGTTGTCTTTTAGTTTTATTGATTATTTCATTTGCTTTGTGGAAGCTTTTATTTATTTATTTTTAATTAAATTCCAGTTAACAGAGTGTAATATTAGTTTCAGGTATATGATATAGTGATTCAGCACTTCCATACAATACCCGGTGCCCATCACAACACATGCACTACTTAATCCCCATCGCCTGTTTAACCCAGTCCCCCCCACCAACCTCCCCTCTGGTAACCTTCAGTCTGTTCTCTATAGATAATACTCTGTTTCTTGGTTTGCTTCTCTCTTTTTTTCCCCCTTTGCTTTTTTTTTTTAATTACACATATGAGTGAAATCAGATGGTATTTATCTTTCTCTGACTTATTTCACCTAGCATAATACTCTCTAGTTCTATCCATGTCATTGCAAATGGCAAGATTTCATTCTTATTTATGGCTGAGTAATATTCCATTGTCCATATATACGCTACATCTCCTTTTCCATTCATCAGTCTGCGGATGCCTGGGCTGTTTCCATATATGGCTACTGTAAATAATGCTGCTGTAAACATCAGGGTGCATGTATCCCTTTGAATTAGTATTTTTATATTCGTTGGGTAAATACCTAGTAGCACAATTGCAGGATTGTAGGGTAGTTCTGTTTTTAACATTTTGAGGAAGCTCCATACTGTCTTCCACAGTGGCTGCACCAGTTTGCATTCTCACTAACAGTGTAAGAGGGTTCCCCCTTCTTTGCATCCTTGCCAACACCTGTTGTTTCTTGTTGATTTTAGCAATTCTGACTGGTGTGAGGTAATATCTCATTGTAGTTTTGATTTGTATTTTCCCTGATGATGCGTGATGTTGAACATCTTTTCAACATGGAAAAGTGTCTATTCATGTCTTCTGCCCATTTTTAAATTGACTTATTCATTTTTGGGTGTTGTGTTTTATGATTTCTTTATATATTTTGGATACTAACCCTTTATCAGATATGTTGTTTGGAAATATCTTCTCCCATTCCATAGGTTGCCTTTTAGTTTTGTTGATTATTTCCTTCACTGTGCAGAAACTTTTTATTTTGATGAAGTCCCAATAGTTTATTTTTGCTTTTGTTTCCCTTGCCTCAGGAGACATATCTAGTATGAAGTTGCTGTGGCGCATGTCAGAGAAGTTACTGCCTGTAATCTCCACTAAAATTTTTATGGTCTCACATTTAGGTCTTTAATCCATTTTGAATTTGTGTTTGTGTATGGTGTAAGAGAGTGGTCCAGTTTCATTCTTTTGCATGTTGCTCTCCAGTTTTCCCAACCCATGTGTTGGAGAGGCGTCTCTTTTTTCCACTGGATATTCTTTCCTGCTTTGTCCAAGATTAATTGACCATATATTTGTGGGTTCATTTCTGGATTTTCCGTTCTGTTCCATGGATCTGTGTGTCTCTTTTTGTGCCAGTATCATACTGCAGCTTTGTAGTGTAGCTTGAAGTCTGGAATTGTGATGCCTCCGGTTTTGCATTTCTTTTTCAAGATTGCTTTGGCTATTTGGGGTCTTTTTTGATTCCATACAAATTTTAGGATTGCTTTTTCTAGCTCTGTGAAAAATGCTAGTGCTGTTATGATAGGGGTTCCATTAAATGTGTAGATTGTTAAAGAAAAAATAATAAATGTAGATTGAGAAGCTTTTATTTATTTTTATTTTTTAAAAAATTTTTAATTTAAATTTATTATAGTTAACATATAGTGTATTATTAGTCTCAGGGTGCTTTGAGAAGCTTTTAAATTTGATGTAGTCCCGGTAGTTTATTTTTGCTTTTGGTTCCCTTGCCTCAGGAGACATTAACTAGAAAAATGTTATTACAGCTGATGTTTGAGAAAATACTGCCTTTTTTTTCCTTTAGGATTTTTATGATTTCAGGTCTCACATTTAGGTCTTTAATCCATTTTGAGCTTATTTTTGTGTATGGTGTAAGAAAGTGGTCCAGTTTCATTCTTTAGCATGTAGCTGTCCAGTTTTCCTAGCACTGTTTGTTGAAGAGACTTTTTCCAATGTATATTATTGCCTCCTTTGTCAGAGATTGATTGTATAATCATGGGTTTATTTCTGGGCTCTCTCTTGTGTTTCATTGATCTGTGTGTCTGTTTTTGTGTCAGTACCATACTGTTTTGATTTCTACAGCTTAATATTATATCTTGAAATCTGGGTTTGTGATACCTCCAGTTGTTCTTTTTCAAGGTTGCTTTGGCTATTTGTGGTCTTATGTGGTTCCACACAAATTTTAGGATTATTTGTTCTATTCTGTGAAAAATGCTATTGGTAATTTGATAGGGATTGCATTAATGGGCATTTTAACAATATTTCTTCTCCCAATCGATAAGCATGAGTATCTTTCCATTTGTGTCATCTTCAATTTCTTTATCAATGTTTTATAGTTTTCACAAGTTCTTTGACCTTTTTGGCTAAGTCTGTTCCATGGTATTTTATTATTTGTGGTTCTGTTATAAATGGGATTGTTGTCTTAATTTCTCTTTCTGCTACTTCATTATTAGTGCATAGAAATGCAGTGGATTTCTGTGTATTGATTTTGTATCCTGTGATCTTACAGAATTCATTTATCAGTTCTAGTAGTTTTTTTGTGAAGCCTTTAGGGTTTTCTATATATAGTGTTATCTACAAGTAGGGGATGTTTTACTTTTTCCTTACCAATTTCTTTTCTTGTCTGATTGCTGTGGTTAGGACTTCCAGGACTATGTAGAATGAAAGTGGTGAGGGGCGCCTAGGTGGCTCAGTCCTTGGGCGTCTGCCTTCGGCTTGGGTCATGATTCCAGGGTCCTGGGATCGAGCCCCACATCGGGATCCGTGTTCCGTGGGAGGCCTGCTTCTCCCTCTCCCACTCCCTCTGCTTGTGTTCCCTCTCTCGCTGTGTCTCTCTCTGTCAAATAAATAAATATTAAAAAAAAAGAAAGAAAGAAAGTGGTGAGAGTGGACATCCTTGTCTTGTTCCTGATCTAAGGGGGAAAGCTCTCAGCTTTTCACCATTATGACGTTAGCTGTGGGTTATTCATAGATACCTTTATTATGTTGAGGTATATTCCCTATAAACCTACTATTTTGAGAGTTTTTACCATAAGTGGTTGTTGTACTTTATCAAATGCTTTTTTTCATCTGTTGAAATGATCATATGATTTTCATCCTTTCTCTTGTTGATGGATGTATCAAGTTGATTTGTGAATATTGAATCACCCTTACATCCCAGGAATAAATCGCACTTGATTGTGATGATTTTTTAATGTATTGTTGGATTTGCTGATATTTTGTTGAGGATTTTTGCATGTGTGTTCATCGAGATACTGTCCTGCAGTTCTCTTTTTTTGTAGTGTCTTTATCCAGTTTTGGTATCAGGATAATGTTGGCCTCATAGAATGGATTTGGAAGCTTTTCTTACTCTACTACTACTACTACTACTACTACTACTACTTCTTCTTCTCCTCCTCGTCCTGCTCCTTCTTTTCTTCTTCTTCATAGCTTGAGAAGTATAGGTATTAACTCTTCTTTAAATGTTTAAATTTCATTGCTTATAATCAGTCTGTTCAAATTTTCTATTTCTTCTTGATTCAATTTTGGTGGATTATAGGTTTCTAGGAATTTATCCATTTCTTCTATGTTGTCCAATTTGTTTGCATATAATTTTGCATGATATATTCTTATAATCCTTTGTATTTCTTTTGTGTCAGTTCCTTCTCTTTAATTTCTGATTTTGTTTGAATTCTTTTTTTTTTTTTTGATGTGTCTGGCTAAAGGTTTATCAATTTTGATGTTTTTGAACAACCAGCTCCTGGTTTCACTGATCTGTTCTATGGTTTTCTTAGTTTCTGTTTATTTCTGCTTGTAATCTTTATTGTTTCTTTCCTTGTACTTTTTGTTTGTTCTTTTTCTAGCTCTTTCAGGTGTAAGTTTAAGTTGTTTATTTGAGCTTTCTCTTCTTGAGGTAGGCCTGTATTGTTATAAACTTCCCTCTTAGAAGAGCTTTTGCTACACCACAAAGATTTTGGACTGTTGTGTTTTCCACTTATCTCCATGTATTTTTTTAATTTTCTCTTTGATTTCTTGGTCGACCCATTCATTGTTTAGTAGCAAGTTATTTAACCTCCATGTTTCTCCTGTTCTTTCCCAGATTTTTTTCTTGTGTTTGATTTCTAGTTTCATAGCGTTGTGGTTGGAAAAGATGCATGACATGACTTCAGTCTTTTGAAATTTGCTGAGACTTGTTTTGTGGCCACAACTGATGTTTGGATTCATTTACCTTTTGCTTGATGATTGTATGCAGTAGAACTCATCAGCTCACAGCTTCTATCTCCCAGACCATCTGCTTTTTCTGAAATATGTATTTCAGATAATGGTATCACTAATTTCCCATTAACTTAGACTTGGGAAAGTTCTGATCATTTACTTTGATTCACTCTTTTTATTGTTGTTTTGAGTAATTCTTGTGTATATAGCAAAAAGATAAGCTGGTCTTTTTGACTTCTTCCCCCATTTCCCATGATATATTCAGCTGCAGATTCTACAGTTCTGTAGTCTCTCACGTGTTTTTCTTTTTATGATAATTGCCACCAGGTTTTTTATTTTTTAGATCTCCCTCCTAAATATTTGTAGTTGGTATGCTTGCCTTTTTTCCCTACTCCCTTTAAATTAATCTTTCTGTAGGCTATTATTGTATTACCTCTTAGCTCAAAAACCTTCAGACTTTCCCTTATCTTCAAGTCTTAGAATAAATGCATTTCCCTAGCTTTCTTTAATATTATTTTATATTAAGAATAGTAACCATATCATTATTATAAAAATAATTCGTTTTCATTTTAAAGAATTGAAGCAATATAGCAAGAACTCAAAATTCCACCCTCAGAAATAGCCACCATATACATATACCTAATGGTAAATACTGTCCCAGACATCTCTCTAGAATAATGTTCAGATTGCATGAATAGGTAACTTTGAAAAAATGGAATTATACTATAAATGATACTTATGAATAAGAAGCATTAAACTTGATTTTATTTCCATTTTAAGAGATGGAAGTAAAATGGCAGTAAAATTGAGGGAATTATTGATTTGTAATAAATGTTTCTTTCTCACAAAAGGCATTATTTTTCATTATTTCTTCTAAGGTTATAAAAATTATGAAAAATTAAGAGTTTGGAATGATTATATTTACTACACTCTATTTCATTTTATGACAGTTTTGAGGAAACTAGCACTACCATTTCTTTTTATTGTCCCTAATCTCCTCCCAACAGTTTTTCATAGTTTTATTAATTTTACATTGTTAAGATAGATAACATTTACACTTTGCTCTGAAAGTATAATTCCTTAGTATAGTTTTCCTTCTGTATATAAATGAACTCACAGTTTCACTAATTCTCCATGTATGAGTTGTTTGTTTTGACTTGTCTCTGGTTAACTGGATTTTATTAACAAGTGATTTTCAGGAAGAACTTATATATGCTCTATTCCTTGAGTTCTTCCATATCTAAGGCTGTGGCATTTCTGTCTGAATACATTTTTGCTAGAGATCAGGTTCATGGTTCATAATGTTTTTCCTTCAAATTTTTGTAGGCTTTATTTTCTTCTAGTATTAACTACTTCTGGGAAGAAGCCCAAGGCCACACTGATTTTTCCTCCTCTCCTTCTTGTAGGTAATTTGCATTTACTGCTTGGAAGCTTAAAAAATTTATTCTTCTGGGGCGCCTGGGTGGCTCAGTCATTAAGCATCTACCTTCGGCTCAGGTCATGATCCCAGGGTCCTGGGATCGAATCCCACATCGGGCTCCCTGCTCGGCAGGAAGCCTGCTTCTCCCTCTCCCACTCCCTTCCCCTCTGCTTGTGTTCCCTCTTTCACTGTGTCTCTCTCTGTCAAATAAATAAATAAAAATCTTTTAAAAAAATTATTATTCTTCCTTAGTGTTTTGTAATTTAATAAGATTTAATAAGGGTATTCTTGGTATTGATCTTCTGAACATTTTTTCATGAAATAACATGTGCTCTTTCAGTTTTCAATTTGCTTTCTTTTTTTTTTTCCATGGAAAACTTTCCGTATTGTATTATATGTTGGAATATTTTGTCTTTTTTTCCAAGATTTTTTTAATTTATTTATTCATTCATTCATTCATTCATTCATTTATGAGAGAGTGCACACAAGTGGGGGGAGGAGTGGGGGGTGGTGTGCGGTGTGGAGAGGGACAAGCAGGCTCCATGCTGAGTGTAGAACCTGGAGCTGGAGGCAGGTCTCAATCCCAGGACCCTGAGATCATGACCTGAGCTCCAAACCAAGAGTCCAACGCTTAACTGACTGAACCACCCAGGTGCCCTTTGTCTTTCTTAACTATAGATGTTATTTATCCTTATATTTGGCCATAATGACTTGTTCATTATATTCAGAGCTTATTACTTATACATAAATTTTCATTTTTAAGTTCTACATTAACTTATCATGAGACTTGCCTCTATTAGTGATTTGATTTTTTGCCATCTTTATTTGCTCCATGCTTTTTCTAATTCAGTGATAGTGTTACTTTTGTCCTCACTTTGTTTCCTTAGCTTTCTAATCTTTTATTGTTTTGTTCTGTTACCATTTTTTTGCACTATTAAATTCAGGTTTTTGTTAACTTCTTTTATATTACAAAGTTTGCTGAGGGAGTTTTCTGATTTTCCTTGGGTTATGTTTTCTTCCAGATTGGGTTTTTTATTTTCCTGTTAACTTATGATCTATTTATTTATAGCTTTATTGAGATATCATTGACATATCAAAATTGAATATATTAAGGTTTACAGCGTGATGTTTTAATATACATATACAGTGTGGAATGATCACAGCCCAGCTAATTAACACCTTTCACCTCTACGTAATTACCATTTGTGTGTTTGCATATGTGCTGAGAAAATTGAAGCTCTATCTTCTTAGCAAATTTCAAGTATTGTTAAGTGTCATCACCATGCTGTACATCTCTAAAACTTATTCATCTTGCATAATTGAAACTTTGCACCCTTTGACCAACATCACAGTTTGAAATTTTTATCCAACTTTTGCACACTCTTCCCTCTAACTTTAGTTTACTTATTTATTTTGTCTAAAGCATTAAGTTCCATTCCTTTTTCTTTCATCTTGATTATGCTTAACATGTGAGCCCTGATGTAGTATGATTCATTTTCCTTGAGTACAGCTGTTTCTTATACTTTCAGTATAGTTTGAAGGATGGTTATGTTATTATCCTACTTAAAAAAGTGGCCACGTGGAAAGGTGATTGGGAAATCTTTGTTAGAATTATATTCAAACTCTCTTGTCTGAGATTTTTAACATATCTAGTGATAGTTTTTATTCCACCAGCATGGATTCCTGGAGTCTGTACTTCTGTCAGAGTCAGTCCCCGTGTTTACTTTCCTGTTTTAGTCTACCATTTTCACTGTAGCATGCCTTCCCTCTGGCTTTCAAAAATGAGAAATTTGATCCCAACTGACTTTTTCCAGCTTTATCTTTAGCTAAACTTTACTCATAAGAGCTATGCTTTCTAGCAAAACTTGGCTGGTAAGTATCAATATATGCGAAGTTGAGGATGGTCGTAGATATTTCACTACCTTGTTCCTAGTTGTCACTTATTTGGTATATGTTGAAGAAAAATGATTTGTTGCTTATTTTAAGTTTTCCCAAATTCATTAGAATAACATATGTACCTATTTAAATCTTAATGTAATTTATATAATTGCAAATTATAATGAATTAAGTAGAACTTTATAAGATGTTTTTGTAAGAATCTTAATTTGTTTCTTGATGTAAGATCTGCCACTAAAATATTTATTCTAAATCAATTCTTATGCATGTGGGTTTCTTATATACCCTGGATTACTATCCATTTTTGAGGCAAATATTAAAAGAAAAGACCCATTTTGTTTTATGCCTTATTTGTAGTATATATTACTATGAGAGACTCTGTTAGGTTTATTTTTGTTGGGTGTCTTAGAATTAACTTGATTTGATACTCACTTTCTTTGTTTTTATCGAAGGTAAATGAAATTGCCTTCATAAATACCCTTGAAGCCCAGAATAAGCGCCATGATGTCTTATCAAAATTGAAGGAATATGAGCAGAGGCTTAATGAGTTACAGGAAGAACGTCAGCGAAGACAAGAAGAAAAACAAGCACGTGATGAAGCTGTTCAGGTAGAATTTTATTTGGCAAGCAGTTATTGAGCACCTGCCATATCCTAGGCTCTGAGCAATGTGCTGAGGATCCAAAAAGGATTAAAACCTAGTCTCTGACCCCAGGGTGCATGGTTTACTATAGCACTCTGGAAACATGAGGTGTGATTGCCGAAAGACAACGTGTACTCCTTCAGATAAGATAATCAGTGTTTTCATCAACACATAGCAGTCATAGACTTTGAATCTCTAGTCTCAACCAGGTGAAAGACTAAGTTGCTTTGGGCAGATTATTATTTATTTTTTGCAAATTGGGTTTTGTAAGAATATGCTGCTTCTTTTCCACTTGAAAAAGGATTGTGTTTGAACCAATATATGGAGCCTTACAGATTTGGGCAATCTTTATGCTTATGACAAGGAATACCTGTCCTTTATTGGACAGTGTCATTGGATACTTTAATTGCTCAGTTTTTGTCCTCTGTAGTAAACCCTAACTTAGCTACTGTTTCAGGATAGGAAGAAAGATTAACACATAAATTGTACTGATATTTACAAACTATTTTAGATCTTCTTCAGTAGAAAGTCTTGCCCATAAGACTCTTTAAGGACTTACATTTTTTTTTAACTGATGTCGAAGATTTTATTCAATTAATTGATGAGAGATTCAGTAAGATGTTACAACCAGTTTGAGGGAGAATTTAAAGAATAGACCCATACACAGGCGATCAGTAATGCTGAAATGAATTTGTTGAACAGATACAAAACTGTTCCAACAGTAAGAGGCAACCATCAGCAGACGACCAGCCCTCCCCACAATCATATACATCACCATCATTTTCTTCCAACTCCACTTGAAAATTAGCTCAATGACAATCAGTGACAAACCAGCAGACAGGGTGCTCCCTGTGATTATGTCTTTCCCATATTCAGTGCTTTCTCAGTTTTCCCATCACAAAGGGCTGAGTAAGTTTACTAAAAGGGGTCCATTGCCAAAGTGTAATGTCTGGTAAATTATTCCAAAAATGTGCTAAGGCTCTCAGTCATATCAAGTATGCATTCTGAATTCAAATTATATTTGTATCAAAGACTGTATTAGAGAAATAAATGTTTTCAGAAGAGGGGGATGATTTTTTTGAGGTAGAAAATATCCTCAAATGTGGACATGCACTTAGATGTAAAATACAAGCTACAGTTTGTTCACACTGAAAAGATGGTACAGCTCTGAGTTTGCTTTTGAGTAGAGGTCCACAGAGAGATTTTGAGGCCACAGATTTACTCAATTTTGCTAAGAAAGAGGATGATTTCTCAGGGCTCATCCATGACTTGGCTTTTCTACTCAGATTGCAAACCAAATACAGTTACCATCTCTTTTATCAGTTGCTATGGCACATTAAGACCAACACTTAAAAGAGTGAAGTAGTATAGGAAATATATGACTATGACATATATCTTCATACACATATAAGCATATACATATATATGAGCATACACACACACGCGCGTGCATTTTACCTTTTACAGCCAGGGTTTAGAAAAACTAAAAAGGAAAAGAAATGAACACAAATATAATTTCACTTTGTCTTGGAAAAGGAAGTGTTTTACATATATATGTGCATGTATAAGTACACACATATATATACATACATGCACAAGCACTCACAGCCATGTATATGTATGTATGCATATTTGCTGTATATGAGTCTTACGTGATTATTCAAATATAATGAAATTGTATGATCGTTCACATACTGTTTATGATTATGCAAATGAGTGTTTTGATCTCTGTTCTGGACTGTTTCTGTTTTGCTGTCTCTCAGCTGTGTCGTGATTTGTCAGCACTAGCCAGAGTAGGCCAAGCCCACATGGGATGCGAAGGCCAACCTGATGGGCTGGAAGGAATACTCAGGTGGTGATTCTTCTGGGTGGCATGGGTCACCAAAGTGGGTGCAGTAGCCTTGACGCCCAGAGAGGTGTGGTGGGCTGTTCACTCACAGGGCGGCAAACCGAAAGTTTGGGCTGGAAGTCCGGCGGGGAATCCAGCACCAGGGTGGCCTTTGATGTCAAGTATTGGTGCAAGTTTCCATCTGGAACCTTGACTACCTGCATGCCAGCTGCAAGGGCCGCCTCTATGCTGTTAGGAACGTCTTCAAAGACAAGGCACTTCTCCTTGGGAAGAGGAGGAGAAAACCTCTTGCACAGGCTAGAAAAAAGGACTTGACGTTTTTGATGTAGAGAACAAATTTTGCAGTATTCATATATAAATGCAGATGTACTTTGTTATGACCAATATTTATTTGTTCACTCATTCAGTGATCATTTATTGCATTACTACTATAAGCTGTATGCTGTGCTAGTCTCAAGGACATGAAAAGGATACATCGCTGTACTCAATGGAGAGACATGTAAACAAATCATAATCCATTAGAATCAGTGTAACAGGAAAGGTATTCTTGGAAGCACAAAGGAAAACACCGTATTCAAATTGAGAGTGGCAAGGACACGAAAAATCCAGGGAAAGCTTCCTGGAAGAGGTGATAGCTCAGCTAAGGTTTGCAAACAATGAGACAGATGCAAATGATGAGAAGTAGGCATACCTTGCCGGAGATATGGGAGAGTACTACCCTATAGGGTTAGGGAACAGGTCCTGCAGGGCTTTGTTATGTTAAAAATTGGGGATGTTATCCATATTTCATGCTTTTTTATGTTACTGGTGGTATTAGGCAGTTAAAAATAGCAATACATTTTTTAACTTTTTTTTTTAAAGATTTATGTATTTATTTGACAGAGAGAGACACAGCGAGAGAGGGAACACAAGCAGGGGGAGTGGGAGAGGGAGAAGCAGGCTTCCTGCTGAGCAGGGAGCCCCATGTGGGACTCAGTCCCAGGACCCTGGGATCATGACCTGAGCTGAAGGCAGACGCCCAACGACTGAGCACCCAGGCGGCCCAGCAATGCATTTTTTTTTTTTTGAGTTTTTATTTTTTTATTT
>NC_138377.1:103025311-103062949 GCF_054177405.1 Leptonychotes weddellii
ATTACATCATTAGTTCTAGATGAAGTGTTCCATGATTCATTGTTCGTGCACAACACCCAGTGCTCCATGCAGAACGTGCCCTCCTCAATACCCACCACCAGGCCAACCCATCCTCCCACCCCCCTCCCCTCTAGAACCCTCAGTTTGTTTTTCAGAGTCCATCTTCTCTCATGGTTCGTCCACCCCTCCGATTTCCCCCCGCTTCATTCCTCCCCTCCCGCTACCTTCTTCTTCTTCTTTTTTTTTCTTAACATATCTCCAGCAATGCATTTTTAAAGTTCGTTGATTATTCTTTGCTATTTGTGGGTATTGGCAGGCATTTCCACATTCATCCCTGATCTCTATTTGATTTGAGTTCAATGTCTTATTTAAATCTGAGTGCTAAGCTAACTTATGTTAAAAAATACAGAATGATTTTATTTGAAAAACTTCCACTTTTCTTCTCTAAGGAGCAGCAAAAATTTTTATTTTTACTATTTATAAATTATTTTTCTATTAACTAATATTCTTAAATGAGTAAATAAAATACGGTATTTGAAATTTCAATATGAGATGTCTCTTCAGCATTAGCGCTGTTACTCTGCTTGGGACCATTTTATAAAAATCATTACATTTTGTAAATTATGTATTACTTTTGAGGAACCATTAGGCATTAATAATTCAGAGATAATTAAGACATGATCCTTTATGGTAAACAATACAACACAGTGTGAAAGTGTTGTAAAACTATGTATAAGCTACAGAGTTATCACAGCAGAGGGAATAATTAACTCTGTTGGTAGGAGGGGATTGTCAGGTAAAGTTGTCTGGAAGAGGTAACTTTAGCTGGGTTTTGGGGGAAATATATGAGTAATATTGTATATTTTGAATAGAAGTGTTTGGTTCCTTTTTTTGGATTCATTTTATAGATCTGAAGATTTGAAATATAGTAGTTATGTTCCATTTAAAAATGATGACTCTTGTTTGATAAATTGGAACATTTATTAAAGCTTAAAGGAAAGCAGTTCTTTCTTGAAAGTAGTAGGGGATTTTCTATACTCACTAATACTTTAAAAATTGTTTTGACTGTTCAGAATTTTTTTTTTTATTAAAAATATGGAAATTTCCTATGGATTTAATTTTCAATGTAAAATTTAAAACCTATCATGTTTAATTGACCTATATAATGTTGGAAAAGTCCACTGGTAATGTATAGCATATATATAGTTAAAATTTTTTTAATGTGTAGTCATTACTAGATATGCAAGGCACTAATGCCACACATTCTCTAGATAAAATAATGGTAAGGTCCTCTGTCTGCTTTACTTTCACTACTTTTACATTTTAACATTCCCATCAACTATTATAGGCAGTTGTGATCCTTCTTTCTTGTAAGTAAAATACTAAGTAAATGTTGTCATCATATATTCTCAATTTGCCATTTTTCTTATGTAAATTATTGGTTAGTTTTAAGTTAAATTTCCTTGGATATTCTGCCTGTCCTTTTTTCCTAATCATTTGAATTGTAGGCCTAAAAGGGTAGGGATTTGTATTATCCATTCTTAGGCTGCCATAAACAAATCCCTGACTATGAAACAAAGTATATGGGAGTTTCAGAGGTTTCAGAAGGCTTAAGAATTAGGTATCTTTCTAATTCATTATTTGTATGTATATAGATTTATAATGCATATTATTTTATAAAGTTATGCTTCATTCAACAGATATTTGTGGAACTCCTGTCCTGTGTGAGATGCTTATGTGGAGTATCAAGTTTCTTTTATTTAGGAAACTTAAATTTTAGAAAGGAAAATACTAGCTGAACTTACCAATTTTATTCATTAGCTATAGTTACCAGTTATCTTTTTCCATTAATTAAAAACAAAAATTAAAAGATTGACTATTGTTTGAAGTCCTGTTATTTCTATTTGGACTATGTCTTATACACATGAATAAAATCAGCAAGTTGACATTATATTTACAGAGTCAAGTTGGCTACAATGCACATACACATAAAGTATATATACACATATATTTTATTTCTAAGACCATTTTATAATTTTTGAAAGGATATTTTTAAAGCTTTTGGTTTTACAAAATATGAAGTGAAAAGTTCTGGTTTAATTATTTATATTTAATGCCTAAGCCTTTTGCATTTTATTGTGAAACGTGTTTTCAGACATAATACAGATTTTTTTAAGCTTTTATTAGTTTCAGGTGTACAATGTAGTGATTCAGCAATTTTATACATCACCCAGTGCTCATCATAAGTGCACTCCTTAATCCCCACCACCTATTTCACCCATCCCTCCTCTCCCCCCAACTGGTAACCCAGCCATCCCCTCTGGTAACCATCAGTTGGTTCTCTATAGTTAAGAGTCTGTTTCTTGGTTTCTCTCTCTCTTTCTTTTTCCTTTGCACATTTGTTTTTTTGTTTGTTTTTTTTTCTCAAATTTCCCAGTATAATTTATTTACAACCCCACCACTAGACAGCAGATTACAACATTCTGAGCAGTGTTTCCCTACCATTTGGAGATATATTTTTATTAAAGTGAGATAAACAGGATTTCCCAATTGCATTAATATTATGAGTAGAGAGCAAGAACACAAGTGATGTGGGACTAACAATATTTATAGAAAAGCACAGGTCATTTGAAAGGGCATTGGGTATAAAACCTACAAATGGAGGATGAGGGAGATTTGTGGTTCATATTTAACTCCCAAGTGGAATGATATTCCTCTCCTTTTCCTTTATTACTTTTTATTCCTTTCTTATTTAAGTTGCTTTCTGCTTTTTGATAATACCTACCATCTTAATCCATTAAAACTGTTTAAAAAAAAAAAAAGATAGCAGGAAGGGAAAAATGAAGGGGGGAAGTCGGAGGGGGAGATGAACCATGAGAGACTATGGACTCTGAGAAACAAACTGAGGGTTCTAGAGGGGAGGGGGGTAGGGGGATGGGTTAGCCTGGTGATGGGTATTAAAGAGGGCATGTACTGCATGGAGCACTGGGTGTTATACGCAAACAATGAATCATGGAATACTACATCAAAAACTAATGATGTATGGTGATTAACATAACAATAAAAAAAGCAGAAGAGAATTTATAGGAGTAAATTCTAATAATATCCAACAATCAAGTTCTTTTGTGACTTCCCACCTCCACTCTGCATTTTGTGCATTTGTTTTCTTCATTTGGATAGATAACAGTTTGTTTTGTTTCTTAAATCCCACATATGAATGAGATCATATGGTATTTGTGTTTCTCTGACTGACTTATTTCACTTAGCATTATACTTTCTAGCTCTATCCATGTCATTGTAAATGGCATGATTTCATTCCTTTTCATGACAGAATAATATTCCTGTGTGTGTGTGTGTGTGTGTGTGTGTGTACACACCATATCTTCTTTATCCACTCATCAGTCAGTGCATACTTGGGCTGCTTCCATTCTTGGCTATTGTAAAGAATGCTGCTATAAACATAGGGGTGCTTGTATCCTTTTGAAATAGTGTTTTTGTATTTTGGGGGTAGATATCCAATAGTGCCATTGCTGGATCAGAGGGTAATTCTATTTTTAACTTTTTAGGAACCTTCATACTGTTTTCCAGAATGGCTGTACCAGTTTGCATTCCCACCAACAGTGCAAGAGGGAGGGTTCCTTTTTCTCCACATCCTCGCTGACACCTGTTGTTTCTTATGTTTTTGATTGTATTAATATGTTTTTTCAAATCATCCCCATTCCCCAGGTAGCTCACACAACCTCTCCCTGGCCCTTAGTCTTTATGATTAATGGAATACACTGATCAAGGTTCTTCTAACTCCTACTTATATAGCCTTGTGCAAGTCATTTTGCCTTAGAGAGCCCCAGTTTGTTGTGATATCAAAATTACTAATATAAGTAAGGACTTAGCAAAGCATAGAAAGTGCCCAATAAATGACAGAAAAAAAATACTAAAGCAATTCCTGTTTAGAGAACACTGAGGAGACATTTGAATACTTCTCATACATAATTACACTGACTACAGTAACTTCATACCTACAACAAGCCCTATCTACCCCAGTGGAAGAAAATCTTTTTAAACTAATAAGTTAAAAAGCCCCTACATTATTTTTGTTTTGGGGTGTTTTTTTTTTTTTTGGCGGGGAGTCCAGGGAAGGAAGGGGCTGGGAATTAGAGGGAATACACTGATTTCAGGAAGGCCTGAGTGGCAAATTACAGACTGCTGGAGGCATGCATTTAGGTTTTTAAATATATTCTTTGTGTCAGATATACTATTCATGAACTGGTTATAGTTATTTCACAGTACTAGGTAAGCATAATATGTGAAAACTTGTGTCACTATCTAAGATCTCAAAAACTCTAAGACTGAAAATAATCAAATCTGGCACAGAAAATCATCTCCAATGAAGAAAATATAAATAAAAGAATTTTCTCTTAAATTCAAATTTCTTTGTTGTTAAAAAAAAAAAATCTGTATTGACAGCCTATGGAATGGGAGAAGATACTTGCAAATGACATATCCACGAAGGGTTAATATCCAGTATATATAAAGAACTTATAAAACAACACCCAAAAAACAAATAATTAGTATATGAGCAGAAGACACGAACATCCAGATGGCTAACAGACACATGAAAATATGTTCATCATCACTCGTTGTAAGGGAAATATAAATCAAAACTACAATAAGATATCACCTCGTAACTGTCAGAATGGTTAAAATCAACAACACAAGAAACAACAGATGTTGGTGAGGATGTGGAGAAAAAGAAACCCTCTTGCACTGTTGGTGGCAATGCAAACTGGTGCAGCCATTCTGAAAATAGTATGGAGATTGTTCCAAAAGTTAAAAATGGGGGCGCCTGGGTGGCTCAGTTGGTTAAGCGTCTGACTCTCAATTTCATGTTCTCAGGATCATGATCTCAGGGTCGTGAGATTGAGCCCTGCATCAGGCTCCACGCTGGGCATGGAGCCTCCTTAAGGTTCTCTCTCCTTCTCCCCCTCCTTCCCCACTCACTCTCATGCTCTCTCTCTAAAAAAATAAAAAAAAGTTAAAAATGGAACTACCCTCTGATCCAGCAATGGCACTATTGGGTATTTACCCCCCAAATACAAAAAATTTCAAAAGGATACAAGCACCCTTATGTTTATAGCAGCATTCTTTCAAATAGCCAAGATATGGAAATATCCCAAGGGTCCATCAACTGATGAGTGGAAAAAGAAGATATGGTATATATACATAAAATGGAATATTATTCAGCCATAACAAAGAGTGAAATCTTGCTCTTTGCAATGACATGAATGGAGTTTAACAGTTTAGTGCTAAGTGAAATAAGTCAAGTAGATCAAATCATCATATGGTTTCACTCATGTTGGTATTCATGTGGAATTTAAGAAACAAAGGCGCAAAGGAAAAGGAAAGAGAGATAAACCAAGAAACAGACCTAACAATTGATAACAAACTGATGGATACCAGAGGGGAGGTGGGTGGGGGGGGATGCATGAAATATAGGTGGTGGGGATTAAGGAGTGCACTTGTGCAGAGCACTGGGTGATTAAAATACAAATTTTATTAAGATTTTATTTATTTATTTGACAGAAAGAGACACAGTGAGAGAGGGAACACAAGCAAGGGGAATAGGAGAGGGAGAAGCAGGCTTCCCGCTGAGCAGGAGCCTGATGCGGCGCTTGATCCCAGGACCCTGGGATCATGACCTGAGCCGAAGGCAGATGCTTAGCATTGGAGCCACCCAGGCGCCCCTAAAATACAAATTTAAAAAAATAAGTAATAGAAATGAAAAATAATATCACTAAGAGAAAATGAAGATGTAATAATATATATACTTTCCATGAGGAAAGAATAATAATTTCAAGATAGTCTTGAAATTTACCCATAATTCTGTATTTGTAAATATGGAGGTTGATATGTTGAAAAAGATACTGAAAGACATTGAAGATAAGATAAAAATGTCAACATTTGGTTTTAATGAAACAGAACAAAAGTATTAGGAGCCATGATGGAAACAAAATCTCTAAAAACATGATTGAAATTTTTACATTATATAACAAAAAGTATCCTCATATAAAAAGTGTATATAAAATGCCAAACAGAAAAAATAAAACTATGTGCACATGAAAATAAAATCTATCAGTACAGCTAGTAATATGGTGAGAGTTAGCAAAGTACTCCTAGTAGGCAAAAATATACATAGGACATAGTATTTCACAGTATTTTGATTATCTTCTGCCTTGATGATGGTAATTACTGAAAATTTTCTATATGCCAGGGCCTCTGGTAAGTATTTTTTATGTATTATCTCATCTGTTCTTCACAATTTCTGAAGACATTAGTACTATTGTTTTTTGTCTTCCAGAAAACGAAGGCACAGTTATAATATACCTAGAGCAGAGTCCCTGAGCCAGTGAATAATAGGGTCATGAAACAAAATCAGGGAGTCTGACCCAGTGCCCACTCTCTTACCCACTGTGCTGTATTATGATGGCTCTTTTTCCTTGCCACAAGTTTTTTTTTTCTTTCTCCACTTAACTCCTTCATGAATGCTTAGTTCAGAAATTTGTTAACTATACTTTCTTAATCATGTTCTGGCATTTCTGAAACCGTTTGTAAACACCAGGCTTTAGAAGTGATTAACCATAAAATATATGTTAGGTTCTCACAGAATATGAATAACATAGTTTCTGTTTCAAAGAGCATTTATTCTTATAATTATGTGTAATACTGGTAAATGACATATGAAAACTACATATCACTGATATTTAATTTTTTTTTTTTTAATTCTGAGAAGCATCAGCCAGCAAGGGATCTACTTGGCTTGAATATATAAATTTATGTCAAAATGGTGCCACCTTTTATCATTTTCACTTTACACATAATTCGAGCACTTTAAAACTTTTTTGACTGTAGGAACGCAAGAGAGCTCTAGAGGCAGAACGGCAGGCCCGTGTAGAAGAACTGTTGATGAGAAGGAAAGAACAAGAAGCCCGAATTGAACAACAGAGGCAAGAAAAGGAAAAAGCCCGTGAGGATGCTGCCCGAGAAAGAGCTAGGTACCTCATTTGCTATCATTATTTTGATCCTGATGAACCTGCTGTAATGAGTGGATGTTCACATCATGTCTAAACATAAAGCCATTTGCTGTCATGTAGATTTTTAAAGAAATAGTCACGATTTCCAGGAATTACATCATTGTACTTAAAATAGAAACCTTTTGAATCTTCCCACTGAATGGGAAATGATATTTCAAGATTTTTTGATTGCAGGAAACAGAATTTGATACTGGCTAGCTTAAGCAAAGAGTTTTTGGAAAATATTGGGAATATAAGTGATAGAGGAACAGGCTTGGAAGAAATGGTCAGGCATCAAAGGCTAGGTCACAACGGCACAGTGGTGGCCTTTTGGTGGAACCAGTCGGGTCAGCATATTGCCACTCTGATTATGATAAATGACCTTCAGCCATCCCTACATTTTGAAATCACTTGTTTAAGATTCAAAGATCCAGGAAAAAACATTTAATTGGCTAAGTCGAAGTCACTTTTGGTTGCTGTACACCTTGCTGATGTGATATTTTCTGACCTCTTAATTGTGGCAAATTTAGTGGATGTGAAAAGATAGCTCTTTGTGGTTTTAATATGCTTTTCTAGTTGGCCAAGATTAATAATAAAGCTGAGCAACTTTGCTCGTACTTACCAACTACTCAAGTTTTTTTAATGTAAAGTGCCTATTTAAGTTTTTTGTTCATTTCTCTGTTGGAATATTTTCTTCTTGATATTTGGGAATTATCTTTACTAGATACCAATTCTTTGTTAGATACATTTGTTGCAAATATTTTTGTAGGTTGTGGCTTGCCTTTTTACTCTCTGATGGCTTTTAATTAATATAATTCTTTTTTTGGTTTTTATTTAAACTCAAGTTAGTTAACATACAATGTAATATTAGTTCCAGGTGTACAATCTAGTGATTCGGCACTTCCCTACAACACTTGGTGCTCATCACCACAAGTGCACTCCGTAATCCCCATCACCTACTTAACCACTCCCCCACCTGATTGATATAATTCTTGATTGCAGTGTAGTAAAACTGAACAAACTTTGTGATTTGTGCTTTTTGATCTTGTTTATGAAATCCCTTCCTCCCTGGAGTCATAAGATATTCTTCAAAATGTTGTAGTTAAGGAGGGCACGTGTTGTGATGAGCAGTAGGTGTTATGTGCAACTAATGAATCATTGAACACTACATCAAAAACTTATGATGTACTATATGCTGGCTAAATGAAGGATGGGGAAAAAATGTAGTTTTTTTTTTTTTAATAGTAAAGTCTTTATCTACCTAGAATTTATTTAATTGTATGGGTTGAGGTAGGAATCCAATTTCATTTTTTTCTCCAGTGGATACCCTGTTCTAACACACTTATTGAGGCATCAATTTTTTTCCTACTAATCTATAAAATTTTCTAATATAAATGAAGCTTCCATGTATGGATGGTTGTTTGTAGGCTCTATTTTCTGGTCCATTGGTCACTTTTTCTACCTCCTACCTTAATTCTCAAAGCTTTACAATAATTCTTGGTGTCTATTACTATCCCTTACTTTATTTTTTAATTATTAGGACTGTTTTGGCCCTTTTTCATTTCCACTATTAGAATCAGCTTGGTCAATTCTATAATAAAAAAAAGGACATTGTAAAGATGTTGTGATTTTTGTTTGTTTTTGTCTTTTTTTAGTTTCAGGTGTAGAATTTACTGATTCAACATTTATAAACAACACCAGGTGCTCATTACAGCAGTACTCCTTAATCCCCATCACCTATTTAATCCATCCCCCCCACCCCGCTCATCTCCCCTCCTATAACCATCAGTTTGTTCTCTATACTTGAGTCTGTTTCTTGATTTTCCTCTCTCTCTTTTTTCTCCCCCATGTTTGTTTTGTTTCTTAAATTCCACATACGAGTGAAATTATATGGCATTTGTCTTTCTCTGACTTATTTCACTTAGCATAATACTCTCTAGCTCCATCCACTTTGTTGCAAATTGCAAGATTTCATTTCTTTCTTATGGCTGAATAATATTCCATTGTATATATATACCACATCTTTATCCATTCATCTATCGATGGGCATCTGGGCTCTTTCCATAATTTGGCTATAATATAATGATGCAGTAAACATCAGGGTGCATGTATCCCTTCAAATTAGTATTTTTGTTTCCTTTGGGTAAATATCTGTTAGTGCAATTGCTAGACTGTAGGGTAGTTCTATTTTTAACTTTTGGAGGAACCTCCATACTGTCTTCCATAGTGGCTGCACCACCAACAGGTAAGTGGGTTTCACTTTTCCATATCCTCACCAACACCTGTTGTTTCCTGTGTTGTTAATTTTAGCCATTCTGACAGGTGTGAGGTAATATCACATTGTAGTTTTGATTTGTATTTTCCCTGATGATGCGTGATGTTGAGCATCATTTCATGTGTCTGTTGGCCATCTGGATATCTTCTTTGGAAAAATGTCTATTCATGTCTTCTGCCCATTTTTAACTGGATTATTTGGTTTTTGGGTGTTGAATTTTTAAGTTCTTCATAGATACAGGATACTAACCCTTTATCAGATATGTCCTTTGCAAATATCTTCTCCCATTCTGCTGGTTGCATTTTAGTTTTGTTGATTGTTTCCTTTGCTGTGCAGAAGCTTTTTATTTTGATGAAGTCCCAATAGTTTATTTTTGCTTTTGTTTCCCTTGCCTCTGGAGACATACCTAGTAAGAAGTTGCTGTGGCCCATGTCAAAGAAGTTACTGCCTGTAATCTCCACTAAGATTTTTATGGTCTCACATTTAGGTCTTTAATCCATTTTGAATTTGTGTTTGTGTATGGTGTAAGAGAGTGGTCCAGTTTCATTCTTTTGCATGTTGCTCTCCAGTTTTCCCAATAGCATTTGTTGAAGAGATTGGTTTTTTTTTTTTTCGGTTGGATATTCTTTCCTGCTTTGTTGAAGATTAATTGACCATACATTTTTGGGTTCATTTCTGGAATTTCTCTTCTGTTCCATGGATCTGTGTGTCTTTTTTTGTGCCAGTACCATACTGTCTTGATCACTACAACTTTGCAATAGAACTAGAAGTTTGGAATTGTGGTGCCTCCAGCTTTTGCTTTTCTTTTTCAAGATTGCTTTGGCTATCTGGGGTCTTTTGTGTTCCATACAAATTTTAGGATTGTTTGTTCTAGCTCTGTGAAAAGTGCTGGTAGTATTTTGATAGGAATTGCATTAAATGTGTAATTACTTTGGGTAATATAGACATTTTAACCATATTTGTTTTTTCAATCCATGAGTATGGAATGTTTTTCCATTTCTTTGTGTCAGCTTCAATTTCTTTCATCAGCATTTTATAGTTTTCAGAGTCCATCTTTGTTTAGGGTTATTCCTAGGGATCTTACGGTTTTTGGTACAATTATAAATGGGATTGATTCCTTGATTTCTCTTTCTCCTCCTTCATTATTGGTATATAAAAATGCAGCAGATTTCTGTATGTTGATTTGGTATCCTGCGACTTTACTGAATTTGTGTATTCTTTCTAGTAACTTTTTGGTGGAGTGTTTTGGGTTTTCCATATAGAGTACCATGTCATGTGCAAATAGTGAAAGGTTTGACTTCTTCCTTGCTGATTTGGATGCCTTTTATTTCTTTTTGTTGTCAATTGCTGAGGCTAGGACTTCCAGTACTATGTTGGGCAACAGTGGTGAGAGTGGTTATCCCTGTCTTGTTCCTGACCATAGAGGAGAAGCTCTCAGTTTTTCCCTATTGAGGATGATACTAGCTCTGGGTTTTTCATATATGGCTATTACTGTGTTGAGGTATGTTTTCTCTAAACCTACTTTATGGAGGATTTTTATCAGTAATGGATGTTGTACTTTGTCAAGTGCTTTTTCTGCATCTATTGAAAGGATCATATGGTTCTTATCCTTTCTTTATTAATGTGCTGTATCATGTTGATTGATTTGCAAATATTGGACCACCCTTGCAGCCTAGGCATAAATCCCACTTGATCATGGTGAATGATTCTTTTAATGTACTGTTTGATTCAATTTGCTTATACTTTATTGAGAATTTTTGCATCCATGTTCATCAGGGATGTTGGCCTGTAGTTCTCCTTTTTAGTGGAGTCATCAGGTTTTGGTATCAGGGTAATGAATAGAATGAATTTTGAAGTTTTCCTTCCATTTCTGTTTTTGGAATAGTTTGAGAAGAATAGGTATTAACTCTTCTTTAAATGTTTAATAGGGTAGGGGCGCCTGGGTGGCTCAGTCGTTAAGCATCTGCCTTCGGCTCAGGTCATGATCCCAGGGTCCTGGGATCAAGCCCAGCATTGGGCTCCCTGCTCTGTGGGAAGCCTGCTTCTCCCTCTCCCAGTCCCCCTGCTTGTGTTCCCTCTCTCACTGTGTCTCTCTGTCAAATAAATAAAATCTTAAAAAAAAAAAAATGTTTGATAGGGTAGTTCTATTTTTAACTTTTGGAGGAACCTCCATACTGTTTTCCAGAGTGGCTGCACTAGTTTGCATTCCCACCAACAGTGTAAGAGGGTTCTGCTTTCTCTGCATCCTCGCCAACATCTGTTGTTTCCTGTGTTGTTCCTTTTTGCCATTCTGACCTGTGTGAAGTGGTATCTCATTTAGGTTTTGATTTGTATTTCCTTGATGTTGAGTAATGGTGAACATATTTTCTTGTGTCTGTTAGCCATTTGTATCTCTTATTTGGAGAAATGTCTGTTCATGTCTTCTGCCCATTTTTTGACTAGAATTTTGGTTTTTGGGTGTTGAGTTTGTTAAGTTATTTATAGATATGGGATTCTAGCCCTTTATCTGATATGTCATTTGCAAATGTCTTCTCCCATTCCTTAGGTTGCTTTTTAGTTTTGTTGATTGTTTCCTTTCCTGTGCAGAAGCTTTTTATCTTGATGAAGTCCCAATAGTTCATTTTTGCTTTTGTTTCCCTTGCCTCTGGAGACATGTCTAGTAAGAAGTTTGCTGTGGTGAGATCAAAGAGGTTACTGCCTGTGTTGTCTTCTAGGATTTTGATGGATTCCTATCGCACATTTACGTCTTTCATACATTTTGAATTTATTTTTGTGTATCGTGTAAGATAGTGGTCCAGTTTCATTCTTTTGCGTGTTGCTGTCCAGTTTTCCTAACACCATTTGTTGGAGAGACTTTTTCCCCATTGGATATTGTTTCCTGCCTTTTCAGTGATACTTGTGGGTTCATTTCTGGATTTTCTATTCTGTTCATTGACCTGTATGCCTATTTTTGTGCCAGTACCATACTGTCTTGATCACTACAGCTTTGTAATAGTACTTGAAGTCTGGAATTGTGGTGCCTCCAGCTTTGCCTTTCTTTTTCAGGATTGCTTTGGCTCTTCAGGGGCTTTTCTGGTTTCATGCAGATTTCAGAATTGTTTGTTCCAGCTCTGTGAAAAATGCTGGTGTTATTTTGATAGGGAATGCATTGAATGCATTGAATGTGTAGATTACTTTGGGTAAATATAGACATTTAAGTAATATTTGTTCCAATCCATGAGCATGGAATTTTTTTCCTTTTCTTCCTCAATTTCTTTCATCAGAGTACAGATCTTTTACCTCTTCGGTTAGGGTAATTCCTAGGTATCTTACAGTTTTTGGTGTAATTGTAAATGGGTTTGATTCCTTCATTTCTCTTTCTGCTGCTTCATTATTGATGTATAGAAATGTAACAGACTTCCCTGTGTTGATTTCATATCCTGTGACTTTGCTAAATTTGTGTATCAGTTCTACCAGTTTTTGGTGATTCTTTCAGGTTTTCTACGTGGATTACCATGTCCTGTGCAAAGACTGAAAGTTTAACTTCTTCCTTGCCAATCTGGATGCCTTTTATTTCTTTTTGTTGTCTGATTGCTGAGGCTAGGACTTCCAGTAGTATGTTGAACAACAGTGGTGAGAGTGGACATCCCTGTCATGTTCCTGACCTTAGGGGAAAAGCTCTCAGTTTTTCTCCATTGAGGATGATATTACCTGTGGGTCTTTCATATACAGCCTTTATGATGTATAGGTGTGTTCCCTCTATCCCTACTTTGTTGAAGGTTTTTTTTCAAGAAAGGATGCTGTATTTTGTCAAGTGCTTTTTCTGCATCTATTGAGAGGATTATATGGTTTTTATCCCTCTATTAATGTGGTGTATCATGTTGATAGATTTGGGGATATTGAACTACCCCTGCCGCCCAGGAATAAATCCCACCTGGTTGTGGTGAATAATCCTTCTCATGTACTGTTTGATCCTATTGGCTGGGATCTTTGTGAGAATTTTTGCATCCATTTGCATCAGGGATATTGGACTATAATTCTCCTTTTTGGTCGGGTCTTTGTCTGGTTTTGGGATCAAGGTAATGCTGGCTTCATAAAATGAATTTGGAAGTTTTCCTTCCATTTCTGTTTTTGGGAACAGTTTCAGAAGAATATTTATTAATTCTTCTTTAAATGTTTGGTAGAATTCCCCTGGGAATCCATTTGGCCCTGGATTCTTTTTTTTTTTTTTAAAGATTTTATTTATTTGACAGAGAGAGAGCACAGGCAGGGAGAGCAGCAGGCAGAGGGAGAGGGAGAAGCAGATTCTCTGCTGAGCAGGGAGCCCGATGCAGGACTTGATCCCAGGCCCCTGCGATCATGACCTGAGCCGAAGGCAGATGCTTAACCGACTAAGCCACCCAGGTACCCAGTCTGGCCCTGATTCGTATTTGTTGGGAGATTTTTGATTATTGATTCAATTTCTTTGCTAGTTATGGGTTGTTCAGATTTTCTATTTCTTCCTGTTTCAGTGTTGGTAGTTTATACATTTCTAGGAATTTAGCCATTTCCTAGTCTAGATTGCCTAATTTGTTAGCATATGATTGCTCATAATATTCTCTTATAATTTCTTATATTTCTGTTGTGTTGGTTGTGACCTCTCCTCTTTCATTCATCATTTTATTTGGGTTCTTTGTCTTCTTTTTGATAAGTCTGGCTGGGGGGTTATCAATTTTTTTTTTTTAATTATGTTATGTAGTCACCCTATAGTCAATCTTGTTAATTCTTTCATAGAACCAGTTCCTAGTTTTGTTGATCTGTTCCACTGTTTTTTTAATTTCTATTTCATTGATTTCTTCTGTAATCTTTATTATTTCTCTTCTCCTGCTGGATTTAGGCTTTCTTTGCTGTTCTTTTTCCAGCTCCTTTAGGTGTAATGTTAGGTTGTGTATTAGACTTTTCTTGCTTTTTGAGGAAGGCCTGTATTGCTTATATACTTCTCTCCCATGACCGCTTTTGCTGTATCCCAATGGTTTTTGGACTGTCATACGTTCATTTTCATTGGCTTCCATGTATTTTTTTTAATTTCTTCTTTAATTTTCTGGTTGACCCATTTATTCTTTAATAAGATGTTCTTTAACCTCCATGTATTTGTGGTCCTTCCAATTTTTTTCTTGTGTTTGACTTCCAAGTTTCATGTCATTGTAGTCTGAAAATGTTCATGGTATGATCTCAAACTTTTCGTACAGTTGAGGCCTGATTTGTGACCCAGTATGTGATCTTTTCTGGAGAATGTTTCATGTGCATTAGAAAAGAATGTATATTCTGCTTTAGGATGAAATGCTCTGAATATATTTCTTATGTCCATCTGGACCAGTGAGTCATTTAAAGCCTTTGTTTCTTTGTTGATCTTCTGCTTAGATGATGTGTCCATTGCTGTGAGTGGGGTGTTAATGTCCCCTAATATTATTGTATTATTATCAATGAGTTTAAGTTTGTTATTAATTGATTCATATATTTGGCTGCTCCCAAATTAGGGGCATAAATATTTACAATTGTTAGATCTTCTTCTTGGATATAACCCTTTGTTAAGATGTAGTGTCCTTTTTCATCTCTTATCACAGTCTTCGGTTTAAAATCTAGTTTTTCTGATACAAGGATGGCATATAAGGGTGGCTTCTCTAGCTTTCTTTTGATGTCCTTTGGCCTGATAAATTGTTCTCCACCCCCTCACTTTCAATCTGGAGGTGTCTTTGGGTGTCAGATGAATCTCTTGTAAGCAGTGTATCAATGGGTCTTCGTTTTTTTTTTAATCCATTCTGATACCCTGTGATTTTTGATTGGAACATTTACTCCATTTACATTCAGAGTTATTATTTAAGGATATGAATTTAGTGCCATTGTATTACTTGTAAAGTCATTGTTCCTGTAGATTATCTCTGTTCCTTTCTAGTCTTTGTTATTTTTGGTCTCTCTTGCCCACTCACAGGGTCCCCTTTAATATTTCTTGCAGAGCTAGTTTAGTGTTCATGAACTCCTTTACTTTTTGTTTATCTTGGAAACTGTATCTCTCCTTCTAATCTGAATGACAGCCTTTCTGGATAAAGTTTTCTTGGCTGCTTATTTTTCCCATTTACCATGTTGGATATATCATGCCATGGCTTTCTGGCCTGCCAGGTGTCTGTGGACAGGTCTGATCCTAGCCTAAGTGTCTACCCTTGTATGTTAATGATCTTCTTCTTCTTCTTTTTTTTTTTTTTTATTATGTTATGTTAGTCACCATACAATGCATCATTAGTTTTTGATGTAGTGATTATGATCCATTGTTTTTGTATAACACCCAGTGCTCCGTGCAGTTTATGCCCTCCTTAATACCCATCACCGGGCTAAGCCATCCCCCCAACCCCCTCCCCTCTAAAACCCTCAGTTTGTTTCTTGGAGTCCATAATCTCCCATGGTTAATGATCTTCTTTCCTGAGCTGCTTTCAGAATTCTGTCTCTATTTTGGTATTTTTCAGGTTTCACTATGATATGTCATGGTGTTGACCTATTTTGTTGATTTTGAGGGGAGTTCTCTGTGCCTCTTGTACTTGAATGCCTGTTTCCCTCCCCAGATTAGGGAAGTTCTCAGCTATGATTTGCTCAAATATACCTTCTGTACCTCTCTCTCTTTCTTCTTCCTCTTGGACCCCAATAATTCTAATATTGTTTCGTTTTATGGTATTGCTGATTTCTCAGTCTCCCCTCATGATCCAGTAGTTGTTTTCCTTTCTTTTCCTCAGCTTCCTTTCTTTCCATCATCTTGTCTTCTATGTCACTGACTCTCTCTTCTGCCGCATTTGCCCTAGTTCTTAGAGCATCCCTTTTAGACTGCATCTCAGTTAAAACATTTTTAATTTCGGCCTGATTAGATTTTATTTCTGCACTAAGAGATTCCCTAGTGTCTTTTATGCTTTTCTCAAGCCCAGCTAGTAACTTTATAATCGTTATCCTGAATTCCAGCTCTGACATTTTACTTATATCTCTATCAATTAGATCTGTGGCAGAGACTGTTACTTCTGGTTCTTTCTTTTGTTGTGAATTCCTCCTTTTAGTCATTTTGCCCAGAGAAGAATGGATGAACGAGAGAACAAAATGAAAAATATCAACCACTACCCAAGCGAAATACACACTAGACAAATCAAAGAGGTCACAAGCCAAAAAAGAAAACAAAAAGAAAAAAAAAGTGAAAAAGAGGGTATATAATTTCCCAGGTGGACAAAATAGGGTGAATCACTTGGTCCTAGGTATATTTTGGTTTGTTATAAGACACTAAATCCCAAAATTGTGAAGAATGCAAAACTTATATATATACATATATATAAATAAAATTGAATACAGTGAAAGGAAACAAAAAATGAAGAATGTATCTATAAAATGTAAATCTAAAAATGAAAATTGAAAAAAGACTTAAAAGAGTTGATAAAATAAGAAACTAGTTGAAAAGGAAAAAGGAAAGAAAAAAGTAAATTTTAAACTGAAAGAATAAAGGCTCATGCGAAAAAATACCTCTGATTTTTTATACTGTTTTCCCCTAGCACGGGAGTTTTTAAGTTATGAATGATCTATAAACTTGGTATTCACCTGAGGATCCTGCTGGTCTTCTGGGGGAGGGCCTGTTGTACTGATTCTCAGGTGTCTTTGCCTGGGCAGAGTTGCACCACCCCTTGCTAGAGGGCTGAGCTCAGTGTAAGCTGCTTCAGTTGCTCTATGTGGCTTTTGTTCCCTGAAGGCTTTTCACACCACTTTAGAGGATGGAAGTAAAAAAATGGCAGCACCCCGCTCTCCAGCCCTGGAGCTGAATGATTTCAGCCCCCACTCTTCACTGCACCCTCAGGGAAAGGCAGTCAGTCCCTCTCATGTGCACCAAACTCCGCATACTCCTGCAGTGCACACACACACCAATCCTGGGGGTTGGGGGATGTCTCATTATACCCCACCACTGGCTGGGCCCCTGCTCAGGGAATGTTTGCCCTATCCTGTGCACACCTGTGCTGCTACTCCAAGGGGAAGGAGCCAAATCTCGCAGCAGTTGTTGCTTGCTGGGCCCCTGCTTGGAGAGCAGTCACCTGATTTTGCCATGGTTCATGGTTTATGGCAACACCTAGCTGAGAGGCCTTTCCAGGGCTCGCTAATTGTAGCCAGCTTCCTTGCTGCAATGTTTGGGAGCTCTGCCACACTTAGGCACCCCCGTTCTTTCTGTGACCCTGGGGATTCTGAGACCACACTGTCCCACCTACATTTCTGTCCCACTTTACCACCTGAGCACCTTTCAGGCAGGGACCTTCTTCACAGGAGCAGACTTCTAAAAGTTCCAATTTTGTGCTGCACTGCTATATCACTTACCAGTAGCCGGCTTATGGAGGCTCCTTCCCCCCATGGTTTATCTTCTGATATATCCCCCCTCAGATTCATATGTCCGCACCTCCTACCTTGCAAAACGTGGTTACTTTTCTATTTGTAGAATTGCAGCAGTTCTTTTCTTAGATCTCAGGTTAAATTCACAGGTGTTCAGAATGATTTGATAGACATCTAGCTGAATTCCAGGGACCAGATGAAATGAGGGCCCCCTACTCTTCTGCCATCTTTCCTCCCTCTTCCCAATTAAAGATATTTTCTAATATTTTTTATGATTTTTTGATCCATGAGTTATTTAGAATCATGTTGTTTAGTTTCCAAATACTTGGGGATATCTCCAATTTTCTGTTGTTTTCTAATTAAATCTTTTTTAATTGAAGAATATATTTTGTGTAAATTTAGTCCCTTTAAATTCATTGAGACTTACGGCATTGGGTGTAGACTATCCTAGAGAAAGGTCCTACATGCTCTTGTAAAGTATTTGTATTATGTTGTTGTTGGATGGAGTGTTCTTTAAATGTCAGTTAAGTTAGTTGATTGTTTTGTCTAGACTTCTGTATGCTTACTGATTTTCTGTTTTGTTTTATTAATTTTTGATAGATGGTTATTGAAATTTCCAAATATTTTTGAATTGTCTATATTTTCAGTTTTGACAATTTTTGCTTTATGTATTTTGGTGCCTCAATGTTATGGGCATATAATATGTTCCTGGGCTATTGATTCTTTCATCATTATGAAATGTTTCTCTTTGACATTTTAAAAAATATTTCTTGCCTTAACATCAGCTTTTTTTTCTGTTTTAAATATTGCCATGGTCATTGTTTACATGATACGTCTTTTTCTGCCCTTCTACTTTCATCCTTTTGTGTCTTTTTGTCTAAACTGTCTCTTATAGACTAAATATAGTTGAGGTTTCCTTTTCCATCTAGTCTAATTTCTGCCTTTTGATTAAAGTGTTTAGTCCATTCTCACTGAACGTAATTATTGATCTGATTGCATTTATGTCTTCTACTTTGATACTTGTTTTCTATACATCTGAAGCGTTTTTTTCATTCTCTCTTACTGCTGCCTTTTTTGTTAATACTTTTTAGTGCATCATTTAAAATTTTCATTTTTTTAAATATTTATTTATTTATTTGAGAGTGAGAGAGAGCAGAAGCAGGGGGAGGGGCAGTGAGAGAGGGAGAGATGCAGCCTCCCCACTGAGCAGGGAGCCTGACAAAGGGCTTGATCCCATGAGCCTGAGATCATGACCTGAGCCAAAATCAGTAGTTGAATGGTTAACTGACTGAGCCACAGGCACCCCTTTTTCTTGATTTTTAAAACTCTTATTTTAGTTTTGCTTAGTGGTTCCTCTCTTTATTACAATATTTGTCTTAATTTATGACAGTCTACTTTTGATTAAAACTAACTTAATTTTGGTAAAATAGAGCAACTTTGTTCCATTACAGTTCTGTAGCCTTTTCCTCATGTTATTATTGTCACATAAAGTATATCTATATATGTAATAAACTCAACAATGCAGTGTTATAATTATCTCTTTATGTAGTGCCACATTTTTCAAAGAAATTAGATTAAGAGAGAAAATATATTTATTAACATATTTACCATTTCTGGTGTACTTCATTTTTTTTGTGGATTCAGGTTACTTTTTGGCATAATTGCTTTTTAGCTACGTGGGCTTCTTTCAGTATTTCTTGTAAGGAAGTTTTGCTGTCATTGAATTATCTTGCTATTTGCTTATCTGGGAATATTTTGCCTTCATTTTGTTTTTGGTTTTTAAAATTTTTTGTTATTGTAGTATATTTGATATTTTCCTTATTTTGAATGATAGTTTTGTTGGATACAGAGTTCCTGGCTTTGTTCTTTTTTGTTTTCAGTATTTTGAATCTTCTGACTTCTGTCTTTTCTGATATAAAAGTTAGTCATTAATTATATTGGTTTTCATTTGTATAAGGTGAATTGTTTTTTCCTTTCTGCTCTCTGAATTTTCTGTTTGTCTGTAATCAGTTTGACTATGATTTCTCTAGGTTGGTTCTCTTTATGATTATTCAATTCTGTACATAATTAAGTTTGGGAAGTGTTTGGGCTTATTTGTTCAGATATTTAATTTTCATTTCTCTTCAGGCATCTCTGATTTGTCACATTTTCTCAAACTTTCCATGGTTTTGATGACCTTGACAGTTTTGAATAGTGGTCAGGTAGATTGTAGAATGTCCCTCAGGTAGGACTTGTCTGATGTTCTTCTCTTGGTTAGATTGATGTTATAGCTTTCTGGGAGAAAGAACACAGAAGTAACTAAGAATTACCATTTGTAACACGTCAAAGGTTCATGCTGTCAATTTGAATTATCACTAATTTTATTAACCTTGATCCCCTGGCTAAGATAGTGTTTGTCAGATTTCTCCATTGTATAGTTACTCTAAAATTTTTTCTATGGTATCCTCCTTGGAAGCAAGTCACTAAGCATAGCCAATACTGAAAAGGTGGGGAATTATTCTCTACCTCCTTGAGAGGAGAATTCCTACATAAATTATTTGCAATTCTTCTGTAACGGACATTTGTCTGTTCTCTCCTATTTATTAAATGCTATTTTAAGTGTCAGTGTGGACTTATATTTATTTTATACATTGTGCTATAAACCAATATTATTTATTTTGTTGCTCAAAGTGTTCCAACTTTGGACATTGGGAGCTCTTTCATTTGGCCCCTGTGACCCTTCAACATACTTCATAATTTTATTTTTTGAACACTTTCTTGCTCTTCTGGCACTGCAAGATCCTCCATACTCATCTTGTGTTTTCTCTACTCCACCCCTAGAATCAGCCATTTGTTTAAGGAGTCTTGGTTCCTTTTATTGGAAAGTTTTTTAAGAAAAAACCTCTGTGTTGAGGTTCCCTATTTGTTGAATCATTGCCATAATATTTTTCTTTAGTTTGACATACTTTCTTTTAATTCTTTGAACATATTTGTAATAGCTGTTTTGTAGTCTTTGCCTACTAAATACAGCATATGGCCTTCTTCAGAGACAGTTCCAATTGACTGCTTTTTTCAAAGCCTGGTCATACTTCTTTGTATGTCTCATAATTTGTGATTGTTTCCTTTGCTATTTCTTTTGTGTTTGTGAGTCCATGCCTTTTCTATTCATTTCTTGTGGTTTTAGTGGTTTTTTGGAAGGCAACAGAGATAAATATGTTTTCCACATGCCGTATATAAATGAGAGCTCTAGAGGTAGTATTTAAACCCATACCTGGTATGGGTCCAGAAACCTATTTTTATAACTAAGAATTTGTGTCGCTTCTTAAACATTTATTGAGCATTATATTTGGGACTTAGGCACTCAGATAAGAATAATTTAAAAAATAATATCCCTTTAGAATATGTAAGCCTCTGTATCCCAATTGTATTTTTTAACTTCATGAGATTTGTTACTCCAAGCAGTTGAGTTTATAATTTTTACTGTCTTTCTTACAGAGATAGGGAAGAACGATTGGCCGCACTCACAGCTGCTCAACAAGAAGCAATGGAAGAGCTACAGAAAAAAATTCAGCTCAAGGTAAGGATATTATATATTTTAATTTGGAATTCTAGAGCTTTCAATGGAGCATGAGGTTAAATTTTTTATTTATGGAATTGTGTAAAAATTTTAATTAATTTGAATTCTTAATATTTGGATAATGAGACTTATATGATTTGGTTATGATCACTTCTAATTCAGCTATCAAAAAAACTAAATTTTTTTTTTTAAAGATTTTATTTATTTATTTGGCAGAGAGAGACAGCAAGAGAGGGAACACAAGCAGGGGGAGTGGGAGAGGAAGAAGCAGGCTTCCCGCAGAGCAGGAAGCCCTACGCGGGGCTCGATCCCAGGACCCTGGGGTCATGACCTGAGCCAAAGGCAGACGCTAAACGATTGAGCCACACAGTTGCCCCCTATGTGTCTAAAATATATAAATAGG
The DNA here is from genome assembly GCF_054177405.1 of Leptonychotes weddellii. Classification (NCBI taxonomy): domain Eukaryota; kingdom Metazoa; phylum Chordata; class Mammalia; order Carnivora; family Phocidae; genus Leptonychotes; species Leptonychotes weddellii. The sequence continues at coordinate 103,046,968 of NC_138377.1, forward strand.
GGCGCCTGTTTGTGTTCCCCCTCTCGCTGTCTCTCTCTCCCTCTCTCTGTTAAATAAATAAATAAATAAATAAATAAATCTTTTTTAAAAAATAAATTTATTTTAATAAGATAAAACAATGTGGAGAATAATTAAAGGAATTTTAACATTTCTTGTTTTTGTACTAACCAATTTGTCAGTGACTTGAAGGCATTACTATTTGGCTTCTGATATTCATACTTTTAATTATTTGCAAATAAACTAGAAGATGATTAGTGTAATTAGTTTCACTTGCTTTTCAGTGCTTGTAAGTTGTGCAATTGTAACTTGGGAAATTATGATTAACTGCTATTTTCTGGAAAGTCTTTAGCATTAGTAATACAGTTTCTAGCAGTATATGTCACACTGTGTAACAATTATTTACACATTGGCTCCTCATGGAGATAGTAAATTTCATAAGGTAGAGGACAATATTTTATTATTTGTGTAGTCCTAGAACTTTTATCATTCATTTAAATTTAATGCAGCAAAAATTTATTGAGCTTTGTGGTAGTTATGGGGTACAGAGATGAGTAAGGCATGATCCTAAGTTTCAAGAAACTCTTAAACTAGTGTGAGATTCAGATGCTGATAATTTCCATATGGATAGAGGTATACTTGGCGTGCTATGGAAGTACAGATGAGGACACTTGGTCTAACATGAAGGGTTTCAGAAGTCAGAGGAAACATTTTAGAGAATAACTCCTGAGTTGAAAGAGAGATGAGTTTAATGGATAGAATAGGTAGGTTCCAGTCGTATGAAAAAGTATGAGCATGAAGTCAGAAGTCTGGAATTGTGTTTTTTTCCAGCTTGGTTGTTTTTCTTTTGTTTGTTTTTGGGGGAAGTCACTGGAAGTGTAGAACAACCAGAAATGGTGTGGTGTGGAGTTAGTGTGAGTAGAGGTCTGTATCACGATGAGGTTTGTCTACTATCAGGATAAGCTTGGTCTTTACATATGGGTCAACATTTCCCATTGTGTATTCCCCAATGTGCTTCTCCAAAGTATGTTGTAGTCAAATAAGTGTGTAATATGTTGCTTAGTATAGCTAGGTTTAATTGAGTCTTAGAGCACAGAAACATACCAGAGGCTCAGAATAGTTCCATGTTAAAAACCTGTTTAGCTTTAATTTACTGTTCTTCAAATTTATTTGATGATAGAACCTTTTCCACAAAACATTTAACAATCCCCCATGGTATAGTTCTATGAAGCACACTTTAGGAGACGTTACTGTGCATGCAGGAGATATTAAAGGGCTTTATGTAAATTCTTGCTTAGTGTTCAAGTTAACACTGAATTAAGACATTCTTCTTTTATTTTAGAAAATTTAATGGAAATACTATTTTTTCAAGTTCTCAGTATAATTTGAATAATTTTTTATATTCTCACACTTTGACTTCATTCACAGCATGATGAAAGCATTCGAAGGCACATGGAACAGATTGAACAAAGAAAAGAAAAAGCTGCTGAGTTAAGCAGTGGGAGGCATGCAAATACTGATTATGCCCCCAAACTGACCCCTTATGAAAGAAAGAAGCAATGTTCCCTCTGCAATGTCCTGGTAGGTTGTCATTATTAATATTGTGATGATATAATTTATTACTAAAGTTTATTAAACTATGGAAATATATTCTCCAGTCTTTTAAGATTCATACTAAGGCATGTGATGAGTACCACGGATTTCTGTCATGATTTTTATGCAAAGTAAGTACTAGAAAAATAGTATTGGCATTTAGGAGTAGCAGTGCAAAGTGCTGATGCAAGCAGTTGCTGCTGAAATGGCTATACCTGCTTAATTGTTAGCCCAAGCAATATTTTTGGGTACTTGGACCAAAAAAGAAAAGAGTATTTTTAGTGCTGAAACTTGAACTTTGATACTCAGAAGAAATGATATCCTGTTAAGGTTGGCCACGAAGGCATAGTTTTTTTGACCCAGTATCTTCTAGGGGATTATCAGAATTGTGTTTTAAGGAAAATATTTCTAAGCCTAGTATGAAAAGGCTAGAGTGATCTCAACTTGCATATAGCATACTGGCTTGAATATGTAATATTTATAATTAGATATAATTATATGTTGATTACAATTGCTTTGATTTTATGCTTTTAGATCTCTTCAGAGGTGTATCTTTTTAGCCACATTAAAGGAAAAAAACACCAGCAAGCTGTGAGAGAGAATAGCAGCATCCAAGGGCGTGAACTTTCAGATGAAGAAGTGGTAAGCTTTACTTTCATTCATTTACACATATTTATTGAATAATCTAGTATGCTCTCTTTTATTATAAAGAATTGCATGTTCATATGTGATTATTTAAAACTATAACATTTAATAACTAATAAAATATATAAATGTGTCACTTTAGTGTACATTTTAACAAACATAGGAATAAGAGTGTAATACTGTTATATAATTTTAGTGCAAAAAAATGTTATCGTATTTTGATATTTTAATATCAAAGGAACTGGAGTGTATTATGCTAAGTGAAATAAACCAATCGGAGAAAGACAATCATCATCTGGTTTCACTCAAATGTGGAATCTAAGAAACAGTGCAGAGGATCATAAGGGAAGGGAGGGAAAACTGGATGGAAAGAAGTCAGAGAGGGAGACAAAGCATGAGAGACTCTTAGCTATGGGAAAAAAACTGAGGGTTGCTTAAGAGGAGGTGGGTGGGGGGATGGGGTACCTTGGGTGAGGGGCATTAAGGAGGGCACGTGATGTGGTGAGCACTGGGTGTTACACGCAACTGATGAATTGTTGAACACTGCATCTGAAACTAATGATATACTATGTTATCTAATTTTGGCTAATTAAATTTAAATAAAAAAATAGTAAAGGAAAGATTTGTTTAGTGATGCTCTACATTTCTTGTAAAATAGTTAACGATATGAATGTCATATAAATTGACACTTTTGTATGAATACAGTATTTAGAAATTTTCAGAAATGCATTATTTATCTACTTATAATTGTTTATAATGGAATTTAGATTTGTATGAATATTTTTATAAATATTTTACATATAGCTGTTATCTAGACATGGATGACATTGCTAATCTATGAATTTGTTGGTTCTATTTGTAATAGCAAATTTCTAAAGCTACCCAAAGATGAGACATTCATGTTTGTCGAGCATCTCTTAAGATGCCCAGGAAAGGTTATTGTGGTTCTATGAGGGTAGTACCTGTGTATACATGCATGTGTGTGTTTAACTCTTTTTTTTCCCAGTGTTACATATATTAAGAGTACACAAATCTCAAGTATATAGTTTGATTAATATTTACATATGTTTCACTCACATGAAGATATAGATTATTTCTTGTACCCCAGAAGGCTCTCTCATGTTCTGTCCCAGACATGTCCGCAAAAGGTAACTAGTCTCTGACTCTAGCACCATCAGTTAGTTTTGTCTGTTCTGGAGCTTTACTTAAATGTTATCAGTCAGTATGAACTTTTTGTGTCTGGTTTCTTTCACCCATCCCTAACTCTGTGAGATTGATGTTTAATGTTTATATGAAGCTATAGTTCATTCTTTTTTGTAGCTTTTTGTCAGTGCTTTCTAGGCAAAGACCATCAGGAACACATCTGTAGTTGAATAAAATTGGGTTTTATTAATTTATTAAAAGAATGGAAAATACATACTATGGGGAGTTATGGAGTTTCTCAATAAGATGTTAGAATGAACTTACAGGATTTGGGCTTGTGCTAGGTGATTTGGTTGGGGAGGGGAGAGTTCAAGGACTTGGGGCTTTGGTCTGGATTGAATGCTGTCAGGAAGCACAGGTAATTTTGTGGTTGCTTCTTAATAAATCAATAAATCTTAGTGAAATAGGAGCACCAAAGCCACTGTTTTCTCCTGAGTTTCTGGACATGACCAGTGCTTGAATGGAAATTGCACATAGTTATTCTCTGTGATTTTCTCCTTTTGAGGATTTTCCCCCTCAAGTTCTAATCACTTTGGCAGCTCGAAACCAAGTTCTGTCTCTTCAGCTCAGTAAGGCTGCTACTTTCAGCTTGCACTGTTCTCCAGTGCCAAAAATAGGCATAAGCCCTTAAGGAAAAATCCAGAGTGAATGTGGAGCTCATCTCATGTGCTTCCTCTCTTCTAGGGATCATGGTCTCACAAGTCCTGGCTCTGTTGGCTGTTCTTTAATTGCCTTCAAATTGATGTTTTATATATTTTGTGCAACGTTTTGAGTTGGAAGATAGTCCAGTATAAGCCAGTTCACTGTGGCTGGAATTGGAAGTCTCCTAATGTTTAATTCCTGTATATCCATTGTTTGACATGCTTGACACATAGTAAGGTATTTAGTAAAAGCTCATTGAGCTGAGTTGAACTGAAAGGTTATAAGAATGGCTTTAGGTATCACTAATAAAACATGTAATTAATCATCTATTTAGTTTACCTCAAATAAATTTTTGTCCTTTACTCAAATTGTATTGGTATTTTAAGAGTGAATAGTAAGGATTTTTTTTTACTTGAATCATTCATATAATTATCCCCATTCATTATTTAAGTTTGCTGTTTAGAACTAGAGTCATGTGTATGTGTATGCCACTTTGAAAAAATCTTAAATTGCTTTCATTAGTTAGAATTTAATTATTCCATTTATAAAAATTATTTATAATTAAATTCTCTTAATTAAAAAACCACATTATTTAATTTATAACAAATTGTTTAAACATTTTCTGGAGTATTGCTATTATGTAAATTGAAATCTAAATTTTATGTGTTTTACTTCAGTGAGAAAAGTTGAGAAGGAAAGAATATTTAGTTCATGCAATTTGGAAGAAAAATATGCAGTATTATCCAACTTTTGTAGCTATTATAGCATAGCCTGATGTTTAGCTGTTGTGATTTGAGATTTGGTTGATGTGTTCATTTTGTGTACTATTTCAGCTCAAAGGAATTAAATTTTCTTAAGGTTCTCACTTAATTCATGTAGTTATTCTTGGTTATAGCCCTTTCTTCCTGAAAACAAGCATGCAATATAGCATGAATTATGTGATATAGTAAAGCAATTTTATATTTACCCCTATGGAAGTTTCATTTTTAATCAGTGGAGGTATCTGTATAGTAAACATACTTGTTCTACTTAAAGTTATTACTTGTCATCTGTGATGTTTTTATGTTATATACACCTTGTCTGTGACCCTTCTTCTTTGACATGTAAGATTTTATTTATACCACCTCTGACCTAATAAAATTGTACCTTTGACCTTATGCACTTGACATATCAGATAACTTACTCTTGATCTTTGACACATTTTGTTTTAAGCCTGTTAAACATAATAGGTAGCTGCCCAACAAGAAAGGTATATTGTTTCGTGTTTTTATTGTAATTTTACAAGGGATTTTTTCTTGTTTTTTGAGACTTTACAAAAAGAGCTGTTTTATGTTTTATTTTTTTTTCTCTTCATCTTAGAATCCACATGATAAAAGTAGCTAATTTTTGAAAGTCACAACAAATGGGTGCTAGTTTAAATACATTCCAAAATTTAATTTTTATACATTGCTAAAGAAATAATAAAATATAAGTTTTAACTAAAACTCTGATTTCTGTGTCATCCTGTTTTCACACTGATATCTAAAGAAGCTAATAGTGATTTTTGTGGACATTGAATGAAGTACAATTATATACAGAGAATGAAGTTGAAAAGTTTTTTTTTTTTTTAATCCATATATTTCTCTTTGTAGGATTCCTTGGCTTTGAAAGCATATAAAGTATACAAGCTCTGTTTGTTAACCTGTGTGCTTAAATAAAGTTTATTTTCATTTGCTGCATGGATTATAAAAAGGAGTTTCATGAAGGATGTTAACTATAATTTATTGGATGTTTACAAGCAAATGTGATTTTATAAATCCCAAATTAGTATTTCAGTGTGGAAAAATTATGCACATTAGGTGACTGAAAGAAAAAATGATATTTTAAATTAGCAAAACTGTAAAGACGTTACTGTATTCAATGAAATGTAAGCTGATTTCTTTCGCCAGAGGGTGCTGGTGTTGAGGTGAAAGAAATCTCCTAGATGTCTCCCAGAATTGAGGACAGTCCAGGAAACAATAGATAATTCCTAATTGATTCGTTTCCTTACCTTGCTTACCTATGTAGAAGCAAAAGTATTTGCTCTCTTTTTTATAATCATGTTAGGAAAGCATTTTGTCTACTTTTCAACAGAAAATCAAGTCAGATGAACAAACTAGAACTCATTTAGAATTACTCTTTTTTTTCTCCCCAGTACCTCAGTTGGGTACACTTTAAGTTAGATTGGGAAATTATCTAAAAATGTCTTACCCTTTCTTATAGGATATAGCTTCCATTGCCTAAATTTTCTCTTTAATAGGATGGGAAAAATTTTATGGTGTGTGTGTGTGTGTGTGTTTGTGTGTGTGTGTGTGTGAGAGAGAGAATGTGCGAGAGAGAATTGTGTGAGAGAGAACGTGTATATATTCAGTGTATAACACACACATATATAGCTGATTGTTAACATATATTTCTTCTAACTTTTGGAATTCTTGTGGTAAATTCACTCACATTGTAACTAGGGACATGCAGAGAATATTTGGCTATTTATCCATAGCTGAGTTAGTCCTCTTCATTGATTTAAAGAAAGATTTTTAACTAGGTAACCAATTTGTTTTAAACTTTAGTTTGACCCAATAATTTAAACAGTTTCTCTGGTTTGTACCTAACCTCTTTTGAATAACAATCCTCGGTCCCCATCCACTTGCTTATACCTGTGTGGATTAAAGGAAGAGTATGGCTTATAGGACCCCATATTACGAGGAAAAGTTGAGGTCTTTCTACGTCTTTTGTCTTTTCTGGTTTCCAGTTTGAGGCCCTTTTCTACCTGTTCACTTAGTCTTCTCTGGGCCATCAGTCCTGAAAAGTGGCTGGTGAACTCTTGATCTGTTCTTTCCACTTAGTGTTCCAGTGGAGCATCAGACATTTATTTACCTCTTCCTGACCAGGTCACCCCTCAGTCTTCTCTGCCTACGTATCTCTGAGTCTTTGCCATAACCTTCATTCTGGCCCTGGCAGGCCTTTTGGCTTCTACCACAGGGTTCATACCACATAAGAATTAAGGACATTTTGGGAGAGCTAAAACACAAGGTCTCTTCCTGATTGCATAGCATGGCCATATTAATGGACCTATTTGGTGTCAGGGACAGGTGGAGAGATCATTTCTTTTGAGAATCAAAATTACACTTTTGGCATTACTCTCACTTAGCTAACACACTGTCCCCCTTAGGATACACATTTAAAAAATTTATTTCTCCTTTTATCTCCAAATTTTTTTGGCTGGCAAGAAATAAAATTTACTTTAACCACTCCTCCTAATTCCAACCAGGCAACTAAGCCTTAAGGTTGGAAAAAGGAATTCTACATACTGTGGAGTAAATACTACAGTTTGAATCCTCCAGTCTTCATTATTGACATGCAAAAGGACAAGATAGATAAACTTATAAATCTCAGGCTTTTAGCTTGGTTTATAAACCTATTGTCTTGCTACTATTATCTGTTTTACATATCTAAACTGGATTATTATAGAGTGTATTTTTCTTGTATTTATTTTAGAATAAATTCTAACCCCCTTGTACCTGAGTTGTATTGGACAAATGCCATATGCTAAGAAAGGTAAAGTAGATAATTACAGTCATAATTTTGAAATATTACTCCATTAATACCTGTTTTTCCTACTTTTTCTGATGTAATATGACCATTGCACTTTTACTGTTAATAATCACAGTCTCTTTTCTGTATTGGTTTTCTTTTAATAAACATTCAGTTTGGAAGATATTGATCATTAATCAGTGATTTAGAACAAGAAGCCTAAAGAACTGTAGTTTTCTTAAAGTTTTTTCAGATTCTGTGTCATTGGTTTGGTAAATTACAACTATATAATGTTCTCTTCCATGAATCTTTTCTTTCAAACAGTTGCTTTATTTTAAAGTGAAATTTCAAATAGGTAACAAAGATCTGCAGTTTAGAAACTTAAGCTCTTTAGTATTTGATAAAACTATTTTGTGACTCCTAGACAGCTCTCATAATACAATTAAACTCTACAGATATGAAAAGCCATTTCAACCCTATTTCTCTGCAAGAGTCCTTGGACTATTACTGTAATACATGCTGGGTTTTTGTTTGCATTATTGTGGTTATCAAATTTTACAGTTTGCTCACAATAATTAAGACTATTTTTTCCTCTTTGCATCTGTTTGGGAATTAGAATGGAGTATTCCAAGCTGATAATTTAAGTGTTAAAGTTAATAACATGTTTTGGCTGTTTTTTGTAGCTGATACCCATTGCCTTTACACAGTTAATTAAATACCTAAACACTATTGCTTTTGAAAAGACATAAACCCTTAAACTCCTTAAACTCTTATTCAAGATCATGGTAGCTGGGAATGACTACAACAGTGACTACTTGTATGCATCTACAGATTACACACCAATGCATTCTCATCTGGCTCTTGTGTGTCATTTGTGAGGAGTTGCAGACTTGTGGCCATGGGCAACATTCAAAGACCAAAGCAGTTGTGATGACTTTTGCAGCTGCTCTCTTTCAGTTGGTTGATAGAGGATCAGAAAGGGTTGCAGTGAGATAAATTTATACAACTAAAACTGCTTCTACTTGAATATTCTCTTAAAGTTTTGTGATATGTACTTCTTTATATGGAACTTTTATGCATACCTAATCTTGAAATCCATAATATGACAATTTCATGTTGGAAGAATAAAGGGAATGAAGGATTTATTAATAGAAGCTTATAGCAGGAACAAGGGTGCCTGGGTGGCTCAGTTGTTTGAGCGTCTGACTCTTCATTTTGGCTCAGGCTGTGATCTCAGGGTCGTGAGATCAAGCCTCATGCAGGGCTCTGTGCTCAGCGTGGAGTCAGCTTGTCCTTCTCCCTCCCTTTCTGCCCTCCTCCCACTCGCTCACTCATGTTCTCTCTCTCAAATACATAAATAAATAAATAAATAAACAATCTTTAAAAAAAATAGGAGTTTATAAGCAGGAATATTCTTGCTCTGACAAGTATAGTTGACAAATTCAGCATTTTACCTGACTAATTTATATAACTCTTATTTTCCTTACTAAATAATTGATTATAAATGCTTTTATTTTGGGGCACATGGGTGGCTCAGTCGGTTAAATATCTGCCTTCAGCTCAGGTCATGATCCCAGAGTCCCATTCCTCCTGCTTGTTCTCTCTCTCTCTGTCAAATAAATAAATAAATTTAAAAAAAAAAAAAAAGCTTTTATTTTAATTCACACCTTATTAGGTTCTTTATCTGGAATTCAATGGCCAGTATATTAGTTCCAAAGTAAATATTTATAGAAGATCAGATCTTTGATGAGAGTTAATTGAGCTTTAGTAATAATTATTTTGTCAATTTGACTTTGCTTGCAATCGTTAGAGTAGGCACATCTGTTGTATCAGAAAAATCACAAAGTTGTGATTTTCACAATCCCAAAATTTGGTCCTCCCTCTCAAAATTTTTTTTTTTTTTTAGATACAAAGTATTTCAGCATCAGAAAGGAGTGTAGTAAACCCCACATTCCTGCCACCTAGTAGTTAAATGGTAACACTTCTTTTCTGGTCCCTCCATACTTGGAAAGATGGAAGGGATACAAAGTATATAAAGTGTGAGTGGTGGGGCCAGTTTTAGGGAATAGAGCTAAATCTGTATGTTCTGTGGTGAGAAGTCAATAGATAATCTTAAAACTGAAAAATGAAGAAGTAGCAATACAATATATATTCAGGAATATAGAGAAGAAAGATAAAGCAATCCCCTAAAACCATTGCACCTGGATGTGGGAAAGGAATGGGGAGAGCAGTGGGGAACTTCTTTCTCTGAACCATTGACTATGTAAAATATGTTTGCTGGTAACTTTGACAAAAGCAAAAACATTTTTAAAAAATAAAAGAAATACAACAGTGGTAATTATGTATGTGCCCATGTTGAAAAAATCTGTGTTCTGTCCATTGATTTTTGTTCGTGGTTAAATTAGATAACATGTCTGCACCATAAAAGGCCATCATAGGGAACTTGGATATTTTGGCCAGTTAAAATTAATTCAATTAATTCATCATTCTTTTAAATTTATTGCAGTATCCTTTGATGCCATTAATCCAAATACTGAATTTTCCGGGGCGACTGGGTGGCTTAGTCAGTTTAGCGGCTGCCTTCAGCTCAGGTCATGATCCCAGGGTCCTGGGATCGATCTCCACATCAGGCTCCCCACTCCATGGGCAGCCTGCTTCTCTTTCTCCCCGCTTGTGCTCTCTCTCTCAAATAGATAAATAAAATCTTAAAACAAAGGAAATATAAAAAAAAAAATAAATACTGGATTCTCCCTTTTTTTCCTGTTATTTGTAGAATAATAATAAAACAACTATCTGTGTGCCTACTACTCAGGTTAGTGAGAATCTCCTGGTAGGAAATTATGTTTTTGTTTGTTCGTAGTATTTTTGTTTGTGAAAGATATTTTCACTGGGTGTAGATTTGTAGCATAATAATTATTTTCTCTAAAAATTGAGTAGATACTATTTGCTGTCTTCTTGCTTCTATTCCTCATAGGGTAAATGTGTTCTTTATTATTTTTCAAAATTATCTTGGCTGTTCCTCTGCATTTTCACTTTGTACATAACCTTTGCAATTAACTTGCTAAACTAAGAAAAATTCTTTTTTGATTTTGAGATTGCAGTGAAATTATGTCAAGATTAAATTGGCAAGAGTAGACATCTTTTAAATATTTTTTCTTTTCATCCAGCAACATGTTTGTCTACTTATGTCTTACATTTATGTGTTCAGTGAACCGTTCATTTTCTTCATTTAAGTCTTAAACATTTCTTAGTAGGCTTATTTTGTTTCTAAATTAATGGGTTTTAAAAGTATTTCAAATTTCAGGGTTTTTAAAAAAATATTTTTTTTAATTTTATTTTAGAGACAGCACACAAGCAGAGGGAGAGAGAATCTCAAGCAGACTCCCAGCTGAGCACAGAGCCCAACATGGGGTTCTCACCCCATGTTAGAGGCGTAGCAGTACCTTTTGTTTTATGAGGATGAGTGTATATGTGTGTTTAAAAGTGTGAAGTGATTCATGGATTTGACTGCGATCTTATGTAGGGATCAAGCTAATCTTCTGGGCATTGCTTCAGTTTTAAAATATGTGATGCTAAAATGAGTGGTATTCTGTGTTTTCAGTTTCAACTTTTATTGCATTATGATCAGAAATTATGGTTTATCTAGGTTCTACTTTGGAGAGTTTATTGATTTTCTTTATAGCTTAATACATTGTAAAATTTAAAAAATACGTTTTCTCTCTCTTTGGGTATATATATTAGATCAGATTTGCTTGTTGTTATGCAAATATCCTCACTTTTTTAAACCTATTTTTTGTCCTCACTAGTATCCTTTTCTCAAAAATGGAAGGACTGTTCATATCCTATTATTATTTATGTATGTCTCCTTGTGTTTTAAAAATCTTTGTATATCACTGTGTTTTATCATCAGGATTATAACTATTTACATAATTTTTATCTGATGAATTTTACCTTGTAAGAATATGAAACATCTCTTTCCTATTTCATGCCTCTGCCTTGAATATTATTTTTGTATGGTATTAATTTGGCAAACCTAGTTTTGCATAATGCTGCCTGATGTGTCCCTTTATTATCCTTCCTCTCCCTTCTTCTCCCTTTTGCTCTTGTCCCCATCATAGTTTTATTTTTGCACCTAGGTCTATTCCTAAAAAGCATAATTTTATTTTAGCTGTTTCCTGCTCTGTTAAAAAGTACCCTGCTATATGTAATCTTTTGGCCTTAACTCTTTTCTACTGAATATTACATTGCCTAGATTCATATGGATTGGAAATTTGTTGCTGTTTTTAAACATCTTTGAGGCCTGTCGTACATTAAACTACACTTATTTTTAAGTTTACAATTTAATAACTTTTGGCATATTCATACCCATGAAACTATCACCATGATCAAAACAGTGAACATATCTGCCACCTCAGAAAGTTTCCTCATCTACTAGATCCCTGCTGATTTTTGTGTACTTTTGTTTTATCAATTTTTGAGAAAGGGATATTGAAATCTTTTAATTGTGAATTTTTCTGTTTTTCTTGGCAGTGCAATCAGTTTTTGCCTTTATTTAGTTTTAAGTTGTGTTATTAGGGGCATAAATGCAAATGGTTATTATGTCCCCTTGATTAACTGATCCCTTTATTATGAAATGACCTTCTTTATTCTGAAGGAGTATTTATTCCTAGTAGTATTTTTGATACCTTGTCTAAATATGAATTAGCCATGCCAGGTTTCTTTTGTCTAGTATTAGAGTAGTATATCTTTTTCTTTTAACATATTTATATTTTTGCATATATTCTTTTCTTAAACACTTAAAAGTTAAATAGACTTACGGAGAATCTTTGTTCTGGTGCTGTTGAGTTTGATGTGAAGCTGCTGTCTCTCTCCAGCTCTTGTCACCTAGGGCTGTGAAAGCCACTCACAACTGAGGAGTTCTGGCTCCATCTCTGAGCATTCTTTTTACTTTGATTTTGAAAGGGTGATGTTATTTGTCTAATATCATTACTGGGATATTATTGAAATGATTTCTAAGGATGAAGCCTAATTGCAGTCTAACATGCTGTATTTGAAATCTGAGAATTCTCAGAAAATAGATTTCATTACGAGACTTGGTTCAGTATAACTGAACCATTTCCTTTTACACTATTGAGCTCAGACCTTTCTCCATCTTCACAGCATGATAAATTAATAAGCTTGTTGAACTCTGTGCTTTTCTTTGAGTCATCTGTTAAACCTCAGATCAGATCAGAAAGGAACATCAGAATCTGCAAAAGAAGACTTTACCTCATTTATCATCTCCACCTACCAGAAAACTGAAGGAGTATTTGTAATTGTCACTGCGTGGCAGGGGACAGATGGTCGGCTATCATCCTATCAGAAGATGGCCTTTTCTCTTTGGCATGGTGTCTGTTTCACAGTATTTCATTAGCTTTATTTTTCTCATCTGTCACTTTAAACAATGTAATACATAGACTGTAGTAGATAAAAATAGAAATGTATCCTACACCTGTAGAAAGGGACCTTGGCAGAGTTGAATCTTTTGTAAAATGCACTAAAATAATCTATCAGGTTTTAAAAGTTGTCATTGTCTTATGTTTAATTTTTTTAAATGGATGCTTTCATAAAAGACATTATTTTGATAAAAGGTATTACATTTCAGATTTTCTTAAATTTACTGTTTGACAAAATTTTATTTAAATATAATGGAATTCCAGGGGTGTCTGAGTGGCTCAGTCGGTTAAGCGTCTGCCTTTGGCTAAGGTCATGATCCCACAGTCCTGGGATCGAGCCCCATGTGGGGCTCCCTGCTCAATGGGGAGTGTTTATCCCTCTCCCACTGCCCCTCTCCCCCACCCCCCACTCGTGCTTGCTCTCTCAAATAAATAAATAAATAAAATCTTACATATATATAATGGAATTCTCAAACTTTTTATCTTTTTAAAGCATTTTTCCAGCACCTGCTTGTACACTATGCATTAGTCCAGGCACCAGGGAAGCACAGATAAATATCATCAAGTGAGCCTAACTCTTCATTGTATGCTATCTCTGAGTTTCATGAATCTCTAAACACACTCATTTTAAAAAGTGAGCTAGTTCTTTATATGGTGCTTTCATTTTTTGAATAGTGTTTCAGTGATATCTGTACATACTTTATTTTAATTAATTTACTTATTTTTAGTGCTCAAGCTATACTTTAAAAAATACTATTTTATTTATACTCATGTATGAAAAAAATGGCTGGTACCACCATGTTTACAGACATACCAATATTGGAAACAGAATTCAATAATGAATCATTTTTAAAAAGAACACACATTAAAATACCGTTTGGTTATAGAAAGCAGGGCAGAGAAAAAAGACGTTAACTATCATTTTCATTAAAGAGCAGCATCCTCTGAGAAGAATCAAGTCATTTAGTAATATTCATTTATATTACAAAATAATATATACATAGAAAAGTTAGTGATTGTACTGATTTTGTTACTTTTACTAAGCCATTTTATCTTCCTCACACTCAATGCAAAGAAATAAAACAATATAAAGAAAAATATGTCCTCATTGTTATTCACAATAAAAAGGGTCTGCTTCATTCTGCAGGCCTGGGCATATTATATAATATGTACCATTTTAATTCTGACCCACTGAATAGAATCTCATGTATATTTGTGACTGAACTAATTCCATGGGAGCTGTGATGTACTGAACCATTTCTGTGGTATCCCTAGATCTCACTAAATTAAGAAAAGACCCTACACACAAAAAAGATAACAATCTGTCCATAAATTATATCTGTAGACTTTAGTGTCAGGTGGGAAAAGAGGCCCTTTTTTGAGTACATGGATACAAGTATTGTGGTCTAAAGATTGCCGGATTGATATTGTGTCTGTTATAAAGAGAAAGGGTATACATCAAAACCACTGCCAGATTAAGAAACTCCCACAATTTGTCTCAATTCTTCATAACAGAGCAAGTTCCCTTTCTAGGCTAACAATGAGTCCTGTATTGGCATTGCTGCTGGCTATGAAACTCACCAGCAAAGGTAAATGATTGAATTGAACCACCTGGTAGGTGTTATAGTAACATGATACTCTTATTTTTTGGAAGTCCAAGTTTGCTCCCTTGGTCTGTTGGAAGGGCAAAAGTAGATAAGAAACGAGGTCTCAAAGCATGCTCTAGAGCATTATCATTGGCCACTTTAATAACACAGACTCTGTCTCTATCTGACACAACAACGGCATGGAGCCCTTCAACACTTGGTAATTTTTTGTACAGGAATCTCTTTAGGTCCTGGCTTCTGGGCTGCTGTGTTCTCTCAGCTGTAAATTTAGGGACAGCTTGTACATACTTTATTTGATATGACAAATTCCATCCTACAAATCAGTAATTACAAATCAGCTTTCCTCTGAAGTCATTCTGGTTGATAATCTGCTGGAATAGTTTTATGGAGGAGTGATATCAGTCAAAATAATAGTTTACTACAGATTGTTTCGGTGTTATTCTGGGTGAAACTGTGACACCCAGGGAGTCGTACCCTTTAACTTAAGCAGTTAGCATAAGCCCTTGGCATATAGTAAAGTATTGAATTAATGTTAATAAACTA
Organism: Leptonychotes weddellii; assembly: GCF_054177405.1. Taxonomy (NCBI): domain Eukaryota; kingdom Metazoa; phylum Chordata; class Mammalia; order Carnivora; family Phocidae; genus Leptonychotes; species Leptonychotes weddellii. Next base: position 103,062,182 of record NC_138377.1, read on the forward strand.
AATGTTAATGAGCTACACTACAATTTATTGTTTTCAGTATACCATATCTCTGGAGAGTGATATTCAAAATACATGGAAGAGTGCTATCTAAAAATACCATGTTGTTTTTAGTTGAGTATTCTTTTATTTCTTCCCTTCTTTCATCTGCTTCTCTTTTTGTCCCAATTTTTCTTCTTCTTTTCTTCCCAAATACCTTCATCTCTCCATTCCCCCACTTCTTCCTCATCCCTCACTTTTCATACCCTCATCATCATCCAGAGAAACAAAAACATGTTCAAGCCCTTCCAGCCTCTACCCTTTCCCAGTTTTTATAGAAGGCAATAAGGAAAGCTATAAAGTGCCTCCTATATATCTTATTTGTTGTTCCGCCAGGCAGGTTTAAAAGAGTGGAATGCCTCATAATATTTTTAAGAATTTAAGGAAAAACTTTATTTGATTCAGGAATAGACTGATATCATTGGATTTTAGATTCAAAGTTGAAGTACTGGATGAGGTTTAGAGAAAAATGCTGGTTTTCCAAACAATATGTGAAAACCCTTACATTAATATCTATTTAGATTAGTAACTTGGCATCCACCCTGCTCTTGACTTTTTTTTTTAATTTTTATTCTTATGTTAATCCCCATACATTACATCTATGTTTTAGATGAAGTGTTCCATGATTCATTGTTTGTGCATAACACCCAGTGCTCCATGCAGAATGTGCCCTCCTCAATACCCACCACCAGGCTAACCCATCCTCCCACCCCCCTCCCCTCTAGAACCCTG
>NC_138377.1:103063449-103110789 GCF_054177405.1 Leptonychotes weddellii
TAGTTTAAAATCTATTTTGTCTGATACAAGAATTGCTACCCCAGCTTTCTTTTGAGGTCCACTGGCATGGAAGATGGATCTCCATCCCTTCACTTTCAGTCTGGATGTATCTTTAGGTTCAAAATGAGTCTCTTGTAGACAGCATTTGGTTGGGTCCTGTCTTTTTATCCAGTCTGTAACCCTGTGCCGTTTTATGGGAGCATTTAGGCCATTCACGTTGAGAGTGATTATTGAAAGATATGAATTAATTGTCATTATGTTGCCTGTGAAGACATTGTTTTTATAGATTGTCCCTGTAAATTTCTGTTTAGATCACTCTTGGTGTCTTTCTCCTTTTATAGAACCCCCCTTAATATTTCTTACAGGGCCGGCTTAGTGGTCCCATATTCTTTCAGTTTCTGCCGGTCCTGGAAGCTCTGCATCTCTCCGTCCATTCTAAATGACAGCCTTGCCGGATAAAGTATTCTTGGCTGCATGTTCTTCTCGTTTAGTACCCTGCATATGTCTTGCCAGGCCTTTCTGGCTTGCCCGGTTTCTGTGGATAGGTCTGACGTTATTCTGATGGTCCTCCCTCTGTACATAAGGAATCTCTTCCCCCTAACTGCCCTTAAGATGGTTTCCTTGGTTCTACGATTTGCGAGTTTTACTATTACATGCCGGGGTGTTGGCCTGTTTTCCTTGATCTTGGGAGGGGTCCTCTCTGCCTCTAGGACACGAATGTTTCTTTCATTCCCCAGTTTAGGAAAGTTCTCAGCTACAATTTGCTCAAGTATATCTTCTAGTCCTCTTTCTCTCTCCACTCCCTCCGGGATTCCAATAATTCTGACAGTGGAATGCTTCATGGTGTCACTTATTTCTCTGATTCTATTTTCATGGATTCTGAGTTGTTTTTCCCCGGCCTCTTCTTTTCCCTTTTTATCTATTAAATTGTCTTCCAGGTCGCTTATTTGTTCTTCTGCCTCAGTTACCCTAGCTGTTAGATTATCTAGATTGGATTGGATCTCATTAATAGCATTTTTAAGTTCTGCCAATTCAGCTTTCATTTCTGCCCTTAGAGACTCTATGTTGCCATTAATTGATTTCTCCTTTCTAGCTGTTGTCTTCACAATTGCTAGCCTGAATTCCATCTCCGACATCTTGGTTATATCTGCATCCATTTGTAAATCTGCGGCATAAGTCATAATCTCTGAGTCTTTCCTATTTTGGGGGTTCCTCCTCCTAGTCATTCTGTTGATGGGTGGTTGAGTGAATGTATAGAGTCCAAATTATTGAGCAGAACCCAAGCAAGATGCACCTGTTTTCTGGGGATCTTAGGGTTGCTGGTCTCTTGTTCTCCCAGCCTGTTTTCTGGGGGAGGGGCCTGCCGTGCTGTTATTCAGGCAACCTTGTTTGGGCAGAGTTGCCCTGCCCCCCTGTGGCGGGGGATGGGCTCAGTGGGAACAAGTGTTTTTGGGGCTTTTGTTCTCTGGCGGCTTTCCCTGGCGGCTTTCTGTGTCTCTTCCGTGAGTCAGAGCAGAAGAGACCGTTTCCAACCCTCTGCCTCAGAGCAGAGAGACCGCAGTGTGTTCTTCAGTGAGCTCCCCAGGCCACACTATCTCCGTTTCTGTCTGTGCTGCTATAAACTGTGCGCCCCTCCGCAGCACTCCCAGTCCTGCCTCCAGGTCGGGCACGTCTCTGCCCTTTGTGCTTCTAAAACCGCCTGCTAACCCCAGTTCGCACACATGGCCCTGACGCTCTGGGTTTCTGTCCCGGGGGGCTGCCCTAAAGTCCTTTCCCAGCCGCTACCGATCTGCGAGTCTGTGCCTGTCCCCAGTGCGTGAGGCTGTCGCTCACCGGCGGTATAGGATCCGGATGGCCAGGCTCCCTCCCGCTGCCATTTATCCTCTGATATCTGCCCGCGGAATCACGACTCCCCGCTTCGTACCTCAAAACCAACCATCTGCGATATTCTGTTTGTAGAGATTCAGATCTTCTTACCTCTCAGGCTAATTTCATGGGTGCTCAGAGTGGTCTGGTAGATATCCAGCTCAATTCCGGGGACCAGTTGGAATAGGGTCCCCTCCTCCACCATTTTTTCTCCTACTCTATTCTCATTTTTTATTCGTTTTTTTTCTTTTCTTCTGTTCAGCTTGATTGCTTTCCATTACTATGCCGTCCAATTCCCTCATCTGTTCTTTTGCTTCCTTTAGTCTACTATTTATTCCCTCTAGTGTATTTTTAATTATACTACCTAAATTTTCCATCTCTGATTGGTTCCTTTTTCTGTTTTCTGTCTCTTTGTTGAGGGTCTCACTGAGGTCCTCCACTGTTAAGTTCAGTGAGAATCTTTATTACCATTACTTTATATTTCTATCAGGCATATTACTTATGTTCATTTCATTTAGACTTCTTACTGTGATTTCATCCTGTTCTTTCATTTGGGATATATTTCTTTGTCTCCTCATTTTGCCTCTTTGTGTCTGTTCTTATATGTTAGGCAAGTGAGCTACATCTCCTGCTCTTGCCTAATGTTGAAGTGGTCCTGTAGTGCCTTGCAGTGCAGTGTCCCCTGTTAATCTGAGTCTAGTGCTTCATGGGGTATCTCCTATATGCATTGTGTGCTCCTTACCCTTGTCTCTGAGCTGGGTTTTCCTTAAGCTTAGTAGTCTGCAATGGCTTTGTTTTCCTATTGTGGGCAGGGTTTGGTCCCTGTGTTGTTAGTGGGCCAATCTAGGTCTGCCGTGGGCTTGAGTTGAGTCAGACCATGCATTTGTCAGAGCTGTGGTAGCACCAAACTGCAGCGCACTCTCCTTGTGTTGCTTCTTGAGAAGCTTTTGTTGGTGGGCAGGGCCTGCAGTCAGACCAGATGTCTGCCCGCAGCCCACTGCTGGGGCTGCAGCCTCATTTGTTTGTGTGGTTTTCTGCCCCTTTCCCCAGGGTAGAAGTCACTTTGGTGTGGTGCTGACACCTTTGGGGGCTGCTTGTATATTGCCACACTTGTGGCACTACTTTGGATGGACTCCTCTTGAGGGTGTGTTGGAGGGTGGAGGTCTGCTGGAGAAGGTGGAGGCAGGGTGTGCTTTTAGCAAGCTAGGTAGAGAGTGTTCGGGCTGTGCTGGTTACCATGTGTCCCTGTATCTTGTTGGGGGGGAGCGAGGAAAATGGCATCATGAGGTCCTTTGTTCTTAGAGAAGTCTCCCCAAGATCCCCCCCCTAAGCACATGCTCTGAGATTAGTGAAGAAATCTCACTCTTGTTATGTGTCTTTCAAACTGCTGCTTCAACGCTGTATCTCAGTGAGAATTATGTGGCTCTCCACCACGTCTCTACCCTTCCTACCTCTTCGATGTGGGCTCTTCTCTACATTTAGCTGTGGAGAACTGCCAGTCTTCCAGTTAGTTTCTGGCGTGTTTATATTCATGTGCTTGTTATCAAGGTGTAGCCTAGAATCCTCCTACTCTGTCTTCTACCCCTGGAATCCACTGACGCTTGTTCTTTAGCTGATTTGAGGAATCATCTTATTAATATAAATATAAATTTGAGGAAGATCTTATCAATATAATATTCTCTGAGGTTTTTTTTAATGTTGATAACATTTATCTGTGATTTTATTCATGAAAGTTGGTTTCACTAGATATAAAATACTTAGCTCACATTTCTTTCCTTGAGAATACTAAATATATTACTTCATTTTCTTCTGGCATAAAATGTTACTATCAAAAGCTGCTTGCTGATAATCTAATTTTTCCCTTGTAACTCACTTGCTTTTTTTTCCCTGTATGTCCAAGTAATTTTTCCTTTTTCTTCAAACCCCAGGGATTGTAATAGGATGTCTTGGCATTAGCTACTCTGGGTCAGTTTTTTTGGGCATGTAATGTACTTTTTAAATATTTAATTATATTTTATTCAGGAAAGTTTTCTTGAATTACAGCTTTTAATATTTATCTCTTCCCTTGCTTTAGTTTTGTTTTTTGGGGATTCCTAATTGCTTCTTTGCCCATATCCCTTATTTCCGGTTACTCTCAAATCCTTTTTATTTATTTCTTTTGATATAAACATTTTTCTCCTTTTCATCTTTTATTTGTCTGAAGCATTATTTGTGGTGTTTCTTTTAAATACATATACATTTTTAAAAATTAAGTTCAATTAGCCAACATATAGTACATCATTACTTTTTGATGCAGTGGTCAACAATTCATTAGTTGCATATAACACCCAGTGCTCATCATTACACGTGCCCTCTTTAATACCCATTACCTGCTTACCCCAACTCCCCACCCCCTTCCCCTCCAGCAACCCTCAGTTTGTTTCCCACAGTCCAGAGTCTCTCATGGTTTGTCTCCCTCTCTGATTTCCCCCCTTCAGTTTTCCCTCCCTTCCCCTATTGTCCTCTGCCGTATTCCTTATGTTCCACATATGAGTGAAACCATATGATAATTGTCTTTCTCTGATTTACTTATTTCACTTAGCATAATACCCTCCAGTTCCATCCATGTTGATGTAAATGGTAGATATTCATCCTTTCTGATGGCTGAGTAATATTCCGTTCTATATATGAACCACATCTTCTTTATCCATTCATCTGTTGAAGGGCATCTTGGCTCCTTCCACAGTTTGGCTATTATGGACATTACTGCTATGAACATTGGGGTGCATGTGCCCCTTCTTTTCACTACATCTGTAACTTTGAGGCAAATACCTAAGTAGTGCAATTGCTGGGTTGTAGGGTAGCTCTGTTTTTAATGGCTTGAGGAACCTCCATACTGTTTTCCAGAGTGGCTGTACCAACTTGCATTCCCACCAATGGTGTAAGGGTTCCCCTTTCTCCACATCCTCGCCAACATCTGTTGTTTCCTGTCTTGTTAATTTTTGCTATTCTAACTGGTGTAAAGTGGTATCTCATTGTGGTTTTGGTTTGTCTTTCCCTGATGGCTAATGATGTGGAGGGTTTTTTCATGTGTCTGTTAGCCATTTGGATATCTTCTTTGCAGAAATGTCTTTTCATGTCTTCTGCCCATTTCTTGACTGGATTATTTGTTTTTTGGGTATTAAGTTTGGTAGGTCCTTTATAGATCTTAGATACTAGCCCTTTATCTGTTATGTCATTTGCAAATATATTCTCCCATTCCATGGGTTGCCTCTTAGTTTTGTTGACTGTTCCCAATAGTTCATTTCTTTAAAATTTTTATTTATTTATTTTTAAATTTTATTTTGTTATGTTAGTCACCATACAGTACATCATTAGTTTTTGATGTAGTGATCCGTTATTCATTGTTTTCGTATAACACCCAGTACTCCATGCAGTTCATGCCCTCCTTAATACCCATCACCAGGCTAACCCATCCCCCCACCCCTCTCCCCTCTAAAACCCTGTTTGTTTCTCAGAGTCCATAGTCTCTCATGGTTTGTGTCTCCCTCCGATTTCGCCCCCTTCATTTTTCCCTTCCTTCTCCTAATGTCCTCCATGCTATTCCTTATGTTCCACAAATAAGTGAAACCATATGATAATTGACTTTTTCTGCTTGACTTATTTCACTTAACATAATCTTCTCTAGTCCCATCCATGTTGATGTAAAAGTTGGGTATTCATCCTTTCTGATTACTCAGCCAATAGTTCATTTTTATTTTGTTTCCTTTGTCTGTAGAGACATGTCTTGCAAGAAGTTGCTGTGGCTGATGTCCAAGAGGTTACTGCCCGTGTTCTCCTCTAGTATTTTGATGGATTCTTGTCTCACATCGAGGTCTTTCTTCCATTTGGAGTTTATCTTTGTGTATGGTATAAGAGAATGGTCCCGTTTCATTGTTCTGCATGTGGATGTCCAATTTTCCCAGCACCATTTATTGAAGAGACTGTCTTTTTTTTCCATTGGATATTCTTTCTTGCTTTATCGAAGATTATTTGACCATAGAGTTGAGGGTCCATTTCTGGGCTTTCTGTTCTGTTCCATTGATCTTTGTGTCTGTTTTTGTGCCATTACCATGCTGCCTTGATGATCACAGCTTTGTAATACAGCTTGAAGTCAGGCATTGTCATGTCCGCAGCTTTGTCTTTCTTTTTCAACAATCCCCTGGCGATTTGGGGTCTTTTCTGGTTCCATACAAATTTTAGGATTGTTTGTTCCAGCTCTGTGAAAAATGTTGATGGTCTTTTGATAGGGATTGCATTGAATGTGTAGATTGCTCTGGGCAAGATACACATTTTAAAAATGTTTATTCTTCCAATCCATGAGCATGGAATGTTTTTCCATCTCTCTTTGTCTTCCTCAATTTCTTTCATAAGTATTCTTAGTTTTTAGAGTATAGATCCTTTACTTCTTTGGTTAGGTTTATTCCTAGGTATCCTTTGGTTTTTGGTGCTATTGTAAATGGAATAGATTCCTTAATTTTTCTTTCTTCAGTCACATTGTTAGTGTATAGAAATGCAACTGATTTCTGTGCATTGGTTTTGTATCTTGCCATGTTGCTGAATTGCGTATGAGTTCTAGTAATTTGGGGATGGAGTCTTTTGGGTTTTCCACATAAAGTATCATGTCATCTGCAAAGTGAGAGAATTTGACTTCTTCTTTGCCAATTTGAATGCCTTTTATTTCTCTTTGTTGTCTGATTGCTGAGGCTAGGACTTCTACTACTATGTTGAACAATAGTGGTGAGAGTGGGCATTCCTGTCATGTTCCTGACCTTAAGGGAAATGGTCTCAGTTTCTCCCCATTGAGAATGATATTCGCCGGGGCTTTTCATAGATGACTTTTATAATATTGAGGTATGTTGCCTCTAACCCTATACTTTGAAGAGTTTTAATCAGGAAAGGATCCTGTATTTTGTCAAATGCTTTTTCTGCATCAATTTAGAATTTTATATGGTTCTTATCTTTCCCATATTAATGGGCTCTATCACATTGATTGATTTGCGAATGTTGAACCACCCTTGTATCCCGGGAATAAATCCCTCCTGGTCATGGTGAATAATCCTTTTAATGTACTGTTGGATCCTTTTGGCTAGGATCTTGTTGAGTAGGTTGGCATCCGTGTTTATCAGGCATAATGGTCTGTAATTCTCCTTTTCGATGGGATCTTTGTCTGGTTTTGGGATCAAGGTAATGCTGGCCTCATACAACGAGTTTGGAAGTTTTCCTTCCATTTCTATTTTTTGAAACAGCTTCAGTAGAATAGGTATTGTTTCTTCTTTAAATATTTGATAGAATTCCCCTGGGAAGCCATCTGGCCCTGGACTCTTGTTTTTGGGGAGGTTTTTGATTACTGCTTCAATTTCCTTGCTGGTTATTGGTCTTTTCAGATTGTCTGTTTTTTCCTGTTTCAGTCTTGGTAGTTTATAATTATAGTTTCTAGGAATGCATCCATTTCTTCCAGATTGCCTAATTTATTGGCATATAGCTGCTGATATTAACTTCTAATAATTGCCTCCATTTCCTTGGTATTGGTTGTGATTTCTCCCCTTTCTTTCATGATTTTCGTAATTTGGGTCCTTTCTCATTTCTTTTGGATAAGTCTGGCCAGAGGTTTATTGATCTTACTAATTCTTTCAAAGAACCAGCTTCTAGTTTTGTTGATTTATTCTGTTGTTCTTCTACTTTCTATTTCATTGATTTCTGCTCTAATCTTTATTATTTCTCTTCTCCTGCTTGGTTTAGGCTTTATTTGCTGTTTTTTCTCCAGCTCCTTTAGGTGTTAGCTTGTGGATTTGGGATTTTTCTAATTTTTTGAGAAAGGCTTGGATGGCTATGTACTGCCCTCTTAGGACGGCCTTTGCAGTATCCCATAGGTTTTGAACCAGTCTGTTTTCATTTTCATTGATTTCCATGAATTGTTTAAAGTTCTTTTTTAATTTCCTGGTTGACCTATTCATTCTTTAGCAGGATGCTTTTTAGGCTCCAAGTGTTTGAGTTCCTTCCAAATTTCTTCTTGTGATTGAGTTCCAGTTTCAAAGCATTGTGGTCTGAAAATATGCAGGGAATAATCTCAGTCTTTTGGTATCATTTCAGACCTGATTTGTGACCCAGTATGTGATCTATTCTGGAGAGAGTTCTGTGTGCACTCTAGAAAATGAGTGTTTTGTTGTTTTAGGAAGGAATGTTCTGTATATACCTATGAAGTCCATATGGTACAATATGTCCTTCAAAGCTCTTGTTTCTTTGTTGATCTTCTGCTTAGATGATGTGTCCATTGCTGTGAGTGGGGTGTTAAAGTCTCCTACTATTAATGCATTATTATCAGTATGGTTCTTTATTTTAGTTATTAATTGGCTTATGTAGTTGGCTACTCCCATGTTGGGGGCATAGATATTTACAATTGTTAGATCATCTTGTTGAATAGACCCTCTAAGTATGATACAGTGTCCCTCTACATCTCTAACTACAGTCTTTGGTTTAAAATCTAATTTGTCTGATATGAGGATTGCTACCCCAGCTTTCTGTTGATGTCCATTAGCATAATAAATGGTTTTCCAGCCCCTCACTTTCAATCTGGAGGTGTCTTTAGGTTCAAAATGAGCCTCTTGTAGACAGCATATGAATGGGTCCTGCTTTTTTATCCAATCTGAAACGCTGTGTCTTTTGATTGGAGCATTCAGCCCATTTCCATTAGAGTAACTATTGAAAGATATGAATTTAGTGACACTGTATTGCCTGTAAAGTCTCTGTTTCTGTAGATTGTCTCTGTTACTTTCTGGTCTATATTACTCTTAGCGTATCTCTTCACTTACAGAATCCCCTTTAATATTTTTTGCAGGGCTGGCTTGGTGGTCACACATTCTTTCAGTTTCTGCCTGTCCTGGAAGCTCTTTATCTCTCCATCTGTGCTGAATGACAGCCTTGCTGGATAAAGTATTCCTGGTTGCATGTTCTTTTCATTTAATACCCTTAATATGTCTTGTCAGCCTTTTCTGGATTGCCAGGTTTCTGTGGATTGGTCTGATGTTCTGCCCTCCATACATAAGGAACCTCCTCTCCTTAGCTTCTCTGAGGATAACTTCTTTGGCTCTACGATTTGCAAGCTTCACTATTATATGATGGGTTGTTGATCTATTTTTATTGATTTTGGGAGGAGTCCTTTCTGCCTATTGGATACGAATGCTTGTTTCCTTCCCCAGATCAGGGAAGTTTTCAGCTATTATTTGCTCAAAGATACCTTCTAGCCCTCGCTCTCTCTCCACCCCCCTGGGGATCCCAGTAATTCTGACATTTGAACGTTTCATGGCATCATTAATCTCTCCAAGCCTTTTTTCATATACTATTAGTTGTCTTTCCCTCTTTTCCTCAGCTTACTTTCTTTCCATCAGCCTATGCTCTACATCACTTATTCTCTCGTGTGCCTCATTGACTCTAGCTGTTACAGCATCCAGTTTAAACTGCATCTCATTTATAGCATTTTTACGTTTGGCCTGACTAGATCTCATTTCCACCCTTAGAGATTCTGTATTGTCACTTATGCTTTTTTCAAGCCTACCTATTAACTTTATGATTGCTATCCTGTATTCTATTGCTAACATCCTACTTATATCCATATCGATTTGCTTTGTAGCAGAGGACATTGCCTCTGGTTCTTTTTTTTTTTTTGGTGAGTTCCTCCTTCTAGTCATTCTCCCCAGAGAACGATGGGTGGGCAAATGAACAGAGTCCAAAATATCAACCATGACCCAAGCAAAATGCACCCCAGAAAAATCTGAAGTTGTTGAAAGCCACCACAGAAAAGCAAATAAAGTCAAAATGAAACACATGAATAAAAGAAAAAATTTTTTAAAAAATTTAAAAAGGGAGGGGTAGAGAGACTATAATCTCACAGGGTGGACAAAGCAGGGTGATCCACTTGTTCCTGGGTGAATTTTGGGCTGTGTGTTAGAAGACACCACATCCCAAAATTGGAAAGAAATATATATATAAAATATATAAATATACATATGAAAAAATATATATAATTGAATAGAGTGAAAAAAGGACTAAAATGAAGCATATATCTATAAAATGTAGATGTGAAAAAATGCAAGTTAAAAAGCGACTATGAAACATAAGTTGGTATAATAGGAATCTAGTTGAAATGGGAAAAAGGTAAAAAGAAAAAAAGAAAAAGCATTGAAAAAAAGAAAGGAGAATTTTATCTGAAAAATAAATGAGTCATGAGGGAACACATGGAGCTCAAAATACTGTTTTCCCCTTGCTTTGGAGTTTTGTGGGATCCATAAGCTTGTCATCCACCTGTTCTTCCAGTCTGTCTTCTGGGGGAGGGGCCTGCCATGCTCCTTCTCAGGTGTCCCTGCCTGGGCGGAGTTGGCCCAGCCCCTGTCAGGGGGGCGGGCTCAGTGGAACAGGTCCTCTCTGTGGCTTTTGTTCACTGGAGACTTTCCAGTCCTCATCATAGGATCACAGCAAAAATGCCATGCCCAGACCTCTGGCCCAAAACAGAAAGATCGCAGTCCACCCTCTTCCATTAACCCTCTGGGACAAATTGTCTCCACTTCTGTATGCGCCAAAACCCACAGCCTCCTGCGGTGTGTGCCCACTGGGGCAACTCTCCCAGAGTGCCACTGCCCTTTGTGACTCTAAAACCATATGCTGCCATGGGCTCACATGTGCACCCACAGCTCCTGCGTCATGGTTGGGTGCTGCCCTACTGTCCTTTCTGGGCCACTACTGGGAGCCCTGAGAGCTTTTGCCCAGTTGTGGGCACAGCCATTTCACCCCTCCCAGGGGATGGTAAACGGCCCCCACGTTCAAGTCCTTTTCAGGCTGCTCAGGCAAAGAGTGATTACTGACTGCCCTGGCTCCCAATTTATGGCGACCCAAGCTGAGAGTCCCCCCTAGGCTCATTGACCATAACCTGATTCCTGGCTCCCCAGCTTGGGCACTGTACTGGTTCAGGCACCCCATTCACTCTGTGCCTCCTTGGATCCCAAGACCACAATTCCCCACCTAGAATTTTGTCCTTTGCATTTCCACAGACCCTTTCAGAGAGGGATGTCTCTCACTAAAGAAGATTTCTAAGGGTCCTGATTTTGCACTACAGTTTTATTTTGCTTTCCAGGAGCCAGTTTATAGAGACTCCCTCCCCATTCTGTATATCTTCCGGTATCTCCCCACAGATTCACAACTCCACACGTCCTACCTTCCAAAAGCAGTTGCTTTTCTGCTTGTAGAGTTCCAGATATATATTCTTACATCTCAGGCTGATTTTGTGGGTGTTCAAAATAGTTTGATAGATATCCATCTAAATTCAGGGAACCAGATGAAACAGGGTTCCCTATTCCTTTGCCATCTTGCCTCTGGCATTTGTTGTGTTTATTCATTCTTCTGTGTCTTCTGTTTTCTCTTCACTTTTTTTTTTTTTGCATTTTTTTATCTTATTATGTTATGTTAATCACCATACATTACATCATTATTTTTTGACGTAGTGTTCCATGATTCATTGTTTGCATATACCACCCAGTACTCCATTCAATATGTGCCCTCTTTAATACCCATCACCAGGCAAACCCATCCCCTGACCCCCCCTTGCATCCCTTGCCTTTGGCAATGTTTCTAGAAAGAAGTTGCTGCAGCTGAGCTCAAAGAGGTTGCTGCCTGTGTTCTCCTCAAGGCTTTTGATGGATTCCTGTCTCACCTTGACATCTTTCATCCATTTTGAGTCTTATTTTTGTGTGTGGTGTAAGGAAATGGTCCAGTTTATTCTTCTGCATGTGGCTGTCCATTTTTTCAATACGATTTGTTGAAGAGACTGTTTTTTTTCCATTGGACATTCTTTCCTGCTTTGTCGAAGATTAGTTGACCATACAGTTGACGGTCCATTTCTGGGCTCTCTGTGGTGTTCCGTTGATCTGTGTGTCTGTTTTTGTGCCAGTACCATACTGTCTTGATGATTACAGTATGGCAGTAGAACTTGAAGTCTGGAATTGTGATGCCACCAGCTTTGCTTTTCTTTCTCAACATTCCCCTGGCGATTTGGCATCCTTTCTGGTTCCATACAAATTTTAGGATTATTTGTTCCATTTCTTTGAAAAAAGTTGATGGTCTTTTGATAGGGATTGCATTAAATGTGTAGATTGCTCTAGGTAGCATAGACATTTTAATAATATTTGTTCTTCCAAGCCATGAGCATGGAACATTTTTCCATTTCCTTGTGTCTTCTTCAATTTCTTTCATGAGTATTCTTTTTTATTTTTTTAAAGATTTTATTTATTTATTAGAGAGTGAGCGAGAGAGAAACAGCATGAGAGAGGAGAGGGTCAGAGGGAGAAGCAGGCTCCCCGCTGAGCCAGGAGCCCGATGTGGGACTTGATCCCAGGACCCTAGGATCATGACCTGAGCCGAAGGCAGTCGCTTAACCAACTGAGCCACCCAGGTGCCCCTTTCATGAGTATTCTATAGCTTTTTGAGTACAGATTCTTTGCCTCTCTGGTTAGATTTATTCCTAGATATCTTATGGTTTTGGGTGCTTGTAAATGGGATTGACTCCTTAATTTCTCTTTCTTTTGTCTTGTTGTTTGTATATAGAAATGCCACTGATTTCTGTGCATTGATTTTATATCCTGCCACTTTACTGAATTCCTGTATGAGTTCTAGCAGTTTTGGGGTGGAGTCTTTGGGGTTTTCCACATAAAGTATCATATCATCTGCAAAGCGTGAGAGTTTGACTTCTTCTTTGCTGATTTGAATGCCTTTTATTTCTTTTTGTTGTCTGATTGCTGAGGCTTGGACTTCTAGTACTAACAGTAGTGGTGATAGACAACATCCCTGCCGTGTTCCTGACCTTGGGGGGAACACTTAGGGATTTTCCCCATTGCGAATGATACTTGCTGAGGGTTTTTCATAGATGGCTTTATGATACTGAGGTATGTACCCTCTATCCCCACACTGTGAAGAGTTTTGATCAAGAAAGGATGCTGTTCTTTGTCAAATGCTTTTTCTGCATCTATTGAGAGGATCCTATGGTTCTTGTTCTTTAGTTTATTAATGTATTGTATCACATTGATTGATTTATGGATGTTGAACCAACCTTGCAGCCTAGGAATAAATCCCACTTGGTTGTAGTGAATAATCCTTTTAATGTACTGTTGGCTCCTATTGGCTAGTATTTTGGTGAGAATTTTTTGCATTCATGTTCATCAGGGATATTGGTCTGTAATTCTCCTTTTTGATGGGGTCTTTGTCTGATTTTGGGATCAAGGTAATCTGGCCTCATAGGATGAGTTTGGAAGTTTTCCTTCCATTTTTATTTTTTGAAACAGTTTCAGAAGAATAGGTATTAATTCTTTAAATGTTTGGTAGAATTTCCCTGGGAAGCCATCTGGCCCTGGGCTCTTGTTTTTTGGGAGAGTTTTGATTACTGCTTCAATTTCCTTAGTGGTTATAGATCTGTTCAGGTTTTCTATTTCTTCCTGGTTCAGTTTTGGTAGTTTATACGTCTCTAGGAACACATCCATTTCTTCCAGATTGCCTAATTTACTGGCATATAGCTGCTGATATTAACTTCTAATAATTGCCTCCATTTTCTTGGTATTGGTTGTGATTTTGCCCCTTTCTTTCATGATTTTAGTAATTTGGGTCCTTTCTCTTTTCTTTTTGATAAGTCTGGGTGGGGGTTAATCAATCTTATTAATTCTTTCAAAGAACCAGCTCTTAGTTTCGTTGATCTATTCTAGTGTTCTTTAGGTTTCTATTTCATTGATTTCTGCTCTGATCTTTATTATTTCTCTTCTCCTGCTGGGTTTAGGCCTTATTTGCTGTTCTTTCTCCAGCTCCTTTAGGTGTAGGGTTAGTTCGTGTATTTGAGACCTTGTTCTTGAGAAAGGGTTGTATTGCTATATACTTTCCTCTTAGGACCACCTTTGCTGCATCCCAAAGATATTGAACAGTTGTGTTTTCATTTTCATTTGTTTCCATGAACTTTTTAAATTCTTCTTTGATTTCCTGGTTGACACATTCATTCTTTAGTAGGATGCTCTTTAGCCTCCATGTATTTGAGTTCTTTCCGACTTTCCTGTTGTGATTGAGTTTGAGTTTCAAAGCATTGTTGTCCGAAAATAGGCAGGGAATGATCCCAGTCTTTTGGTACCGGTTGAGTCTTGATTTGTGACACAGGATGTTATCTAATCTGGGGAATGCTCCATGTGCACTAGAGAAGAATGTGTATTCTGTTGCTTTGGGATGGAATGTCCTGAATATATCTGTGAAGTCCATCTGGTCCAGTGTGTCATTTAAAGTCTTTATTTCCTTGTTGATCTTTTGCTTAGATGATCTGTCCATTTCATTGAGGGGGTTGTTAAAGTCCCCCACTATTATTGTATTGTTGTCAATGTGTTTCTTTGCTTTTGTTATTAATTGGCTTATAGAATTGGCTGCTCCCATGTTAGGGGCATAGATATTTACAATTGTTAGATCTTGTTGGATAGACCCTTTAAATAGGATATAGTGTCCTTCCTCATCTCTTATTATAGTCTTTGGTTTAAAATCTAATTTGTCTGATATAAGGATTGTCACCCCAGCTTTCTTTTGGGGTCCATTAGTATGGTAAATGGTTTCCACCCCCTCAGTTTAAATCTGTGGGTGTCTCTTGTCCTGAGCTGCTTTCAGGATTTTCTCTTTGTCTCTGAGATCCGTAAGTTTTACTATTAGACGTCAGAATTTTGACATCTATTTTTATTGATTTTGAGGGGGTTTTCTGTGCCTCCTGGATTTTGATGCCTGTTCCATTCCCAAATTAAGGAAGTTCTCTGCTTCAATTTGTTCCAATATGCCTTCTGCCCCTCTCTCTCTTTCTTCTTCTCTGGGATCCCAATTATTCTAATACTGTTTTGTCTTATGGTATCACTTATATCCTGAATTCTGCCCTCGTGATCCAGTAATTGTTTATCTCTCTTTTTCTCCGCTTCTTTATTCTCCATCATTTGGTCTTCTATATCACTAATTCTCTCTTCTGCCTCATTTATCCTAGCAATTAGAGCCTCCATTTTTTATTGCACCTCATTAATAGCCTTTTTGATTTTGCCTTGGTTAGGCTTTAGTTCTTTTATTTCTCCAGAAATGGATTCTCTAGTATCTTCTATGCTTTTCTCAAGCCCACATAGTATCTTTATAATCGTCATTCTGAACTATAGTTCCAACATCTTACTAATGTCTGTATTGATTAGGTCTCTGGCAGTCGGTAATGAGTCTTGTTCCTTTTTTTGAGGTGAGTTTTTCCGTCTTGTCATTTTGTTCGTAGGAGAACAGATGAATGAGAGAACAAAATGCTAAAAGGGTTACAAGAACCTCAGAAAAATATACACTAAATAGAATAGACCTGAAACCAGGCAGAAAAGAAAGGGGAAAATTTTTAAAAAGAATATGATCAGGTGGGAGACTAGAACAAAGCCATACACTGAATTTAGGGTTTATTTTGGTCTGTTAGAAGACATTGTATCCCAGAATTTTAAACAAAGAAAAACTTTTATTTTTATATATATATGTATATATATATATATGCACAAAAAATAAGGTTAAATACAATGAAGGGATAGAATGCCTGTAAAAGTGAAAATTAAAAAAGATTTTAAAAAAGGAATTGATAAAATAATATGTTGGTTGAAAAAGGAAAGAAGAAAAATTCAAAAGAAAAAGAAAAAATTAAAGAAAATTTTAAAAATTAACTTTGAAAGACTAAAGAATCATGGGGAAAAGCCATGAATTCTATGTGCTATATTCCCCTAGCCCTGGGGTTTTGCTGTTCTCATTGATCGGTAAACTTGGTCTGGGCTGGATGTTCTTCCTGATCTTCTGGGGCAGGGGCCTGTTGCAGACATTCTCAAATGTCTTTGCCCCGAGGCAGAACTGCACCACCCTTGTCGGGGGCCAGGCTAAGTAATCTGTTCAGGTTTGCTCTCGGTAGCTTTTCTTCCCTGCAAGCTTTCCATACAGCTTTGGAGGATGAGAGTGAAAATGGCGGTCTCCCAGTCTCTGCCCCAGAGGAGCCAAGAACTCGGGGCTCCACTCCTCAGTGCGCCCTCAGAGAAAAGCAGTCAATCACTCCTTTCTTCCTGTTCTCCAGCTGCACTCCATGCTCACCTGGCCTGTGACCGAGCGTTTCTGTCTCTGGCACATGACCCCATTTGGAGTCTCCAAACCCAGCAGATTCCTGCAGTGCTCTCCTGCGCCTCTCCTCCTTGGGGAGGAAGGGGAGACTTCCCGGATCTGCCGCTTGTTGGGTCCCTGCTGGAAGAGTAGTGGCCCGCCCGCGCCACGCATCACAGTTTATGGCAACCATGAGCTGAGAGCCCACTCCTTGGCTCTGTCTTTGTAGCCAGCTTCCTTGTTCCAATACCTGGGAGCTCTGCCACACTGAGGCACCCCCAGTCTTTCTGTCACCCCGAGGCTCCTGAGACCACACTGTCCCAGTTAGGGTTCCATCCCCTGCTTAGCCACTGGACTGACATCCCTCAGCAGAGCAGACTTCTAAAAGTTCCAATTTTGTGCTCCGCTGCTCTATCACTTGCCGGTAGTCAGCTGACGGAGACTCTCTCCCCCCACGGTTTATGTTCCCAAATATCGCCTCGGATTCACTTCTCTACACCTCTTACCTTCTGGAAAGTGGTTGCTTTTCTATTCACAGGATTGCTGCTGGTCTTTTCTTCAATCTCCTGTTGAGTTTGTAGGTGTTCAGAATGGTTTGATAGCTATCTAGCTGAATTCCTGGGACCATTCGAAATTTAGGTCTCCTACTCCTTTGCCATCTTAGTCCTCCACATCATTAGTTTTTGATAGTGTTCAACAACTCATTAGTTGCGTGTAATTTTTTGGTGTGTTTTCATCATTTGTATTGTTGCTTAGTCTTGGTTCATTTTTTTTCTTTTAATAGTTTTGACTATTGACCTTGATACTTTTACGTGGAATTAGTTTTATACGACCTTTAGAATAAGTAGTGACTTGGGGTAGCTATTAAATTTCTTGGAGCTGCTTTTCTATTATTTTTGTGTAACATACAGTAACTTGTTCTGAGAGTTTTTTTAAAGATTTTATTTGTGAGAGAGAGAGAGCAAAAGCAGGGGTATCAGCAGAGGGAGAGGGAGAGGCAGGCTCCCCGCCGACTAGGGAGCCCAATGTGGGGCTTGATCCCAGGACCCTGAGATCATGACCTGAGCTGAAAGCAGATGTTTAACTGACTGATCCCCCAGGCACCCCAAAATTTCTTGATTCTGTTTCTTTGCTCTCCTTTTATCACACCATTTCCCCTTTTTTCATTATCATCTCTAGTTTGCTCAATTATATTCCTTTTGTGTCAATTTCTTCCATGGATCAGTTTTGAGAGTTCATAAGGGACTAGCCTTCACCAGATTGTTCAGCCCTTTTTTTTTTCAAGAGTTTATTTATTTATTTGTGAGAGAATGAGAGAGAGAGCATGAGTGGGGAGAGCGTCAGAGGGAGAAGCGGACTCCCCGCTGAGTAGGAAGCCTGATGCGGGAGTTGATCCCAGGACTCCAGGATCATGACGTGACCCGGAGGCAGTCGCTTAACCAACTGAGCCAGCCAGGCACCCCAAATTGTTCAGTCTTTAATGCAGCTACATTTCATTCACCTGCCATTGGAATTGGTAAACTTCTTTCCATTTTAAATTCTATTCTCAAATTGGCCTATTAAGTTCTCCAGTGAAAAATGCTTCCTTTCCTAGAATTCTGTTTTGAAGTTCATTATTCACTCTTTTGTTTCCCTTTGATTTCTCCTTCAAAGACACTGAAACCCTATTGATGTCTTGATAATTTGACCTCACCTACTTCTGTTTGGGGGTTACGAGGATACATTGTCACCTTGTTTTGTTGTAAATATTTTCTGTGGGTTTTGCTTTTTATATGTAATTGCTCTTTCAGTTCTATATGGTAATTTAGGAAGAATCTAAAACTTTCCTGCCACTGCCTTCTTCTATTCACAATCTTCTGTTACAAGCATTTTAATGACTAATACTTCCTCATGGAAATATACCATAATTTTCTCAATCACTCCTTATGTTGAAAACCTTTATACATGCTTTCCATCTTCAGAAGCCATCTCAAAACCTTCCTGTATAAAGTCTTTATAGTTTTAATGAGGAAATGACTATTAGTTATCCTCTGTCATATCCAACAATGTGTTTCTTTTACTACCCAGAACTGATTTGTTTCTTAGAGAAACTAAAATATAATGCGAACAACTAGAAAGAAATACATAATAACTTGAAATATGTTTATAGAAAACTAGACAAAAGAAACATTTTAAGTCATAGAGGACAAATACAAATGGTCTAACATACTAACACCAGTATTTCAGACAACAGACTGACAGATATACAAACAAAATAGAAATACTAGGTACTGGCAAATCACTTGTAGAGATACAAATTAATCCCCATTTTGGTTGTTCAGTTTGGGAACACTTAATGGAAATCCTTAAAAATATGTGTAATCTGCAAAGCAGGAATTTTAGTTCTATGATTTGATCATATGGGATAAGTAGATTATGTGTTTAAAATTTTAACTGTAGGAATATTTGTTGCACTGATAT
Source organism: Leptonychotes weddellii (assembly GCF_054177405.1). Taxonomy (NCBI): domain Eukaryota; kingdom Metazoa; phylum Chordata; class Mammalia; order Carnivora; family Phocidae; genus Leptonychotes; species Leptonychotes weddellii. The sequence goes on from NC_138377.1 coordinate 103,081,942, forward strand.
TTATAATATTGAAAATAAAAAATTATCCAAATATCTAAAAATAAAGCATTTAGTAAAATTAGGCGTATTCATGAAATGGAATACCTTACAGCCACTAGATTATGTTGTAGAATATTATTTAATGGTATGAATATATTTGCAGTGGGTTTTTTTTTAAGATTTTATTTATTTGAGATAGAGAGTGAGCACAAGCGGGGGGGGCGGGGGTTGGTGGGGCAGAGGTAGAGCGAGAAGCAGGGCAGGGAGCCTGATGTAGGGCTGGATCCCAGGACCCTGGGATCATGACCCAAGCTGAAGGCAGATGTTTAATCAACTAAGCCAGTGAGGCACCCCTATATTTGCAATGTTAAATGAAAAAACAGTTTATAAAATACCATAAATGGTGTATCCCACTTTCACAAAAATATATATACAAAAAAAATGTCTGGAAGGATGTACTCAAATTATTTTTAGGTGTTAGTATTAGAGATTTTTATTTTTTTTGTTTCTTGTGGATTTTTTTGAGATTTTTATTCTTAATTTTATTTATATTTTCTATAATTAACACTCATTTTGTATTGAGAAATAACGTACTGTTAAAATAGTCAAACAAAAATATAAATATATTCTCATTTGTTCATAGTTTTGAGATTTAAAAAAAATTTTTTTAAAGATTTTTAAAAATGTTAATGTGGGTACATAATGCATGTGTGTTTGTGTATGTAAATTGTTCTTTAAATAGATATGATTTTTGATAGTTCTGGATAGAGCCCCAAGTTTTTTTATATAGTGTCTGCATCTTGAAATAATGTATGAAATTTAGCCCTTTACTGATAACATATTAAATATTCAAAAAATGATAACATGGATGGTGATTTCACATATGACTTGCTTTGTACCATGTATCCTTAGGAGATATGATAAGAGGATTATCTTTATTTATAATATTGCTTTCATTTGATTTGAGACCTGGGTTATTTTTTCTGGATTTGAAATAAAGGTGTCCTCCCATACAACAGGCCTAGCTTATCAAAGAAAATAATTGCTTCTGCTTTTGAGAGAATATTTTCTCCCTTTGGCTGTAGAGTTTGGGGTTTATTTTTATTTTTTGGTACTTTATGATTTGAAAACTTTCATAATGAGTACAATTCTGTGGCCCAAACTTGTTTTCCAGTCATATTGCTAAGGTAGCAGCCAAGAGTATAGGCAGCTTTATCATACTGTCTGATTTAAATTTAGGCTTGATCACTTTACTCTCTGTAAAAGTTGCTCAGTCATGATTTTGACTTTCTAACTTTGGGTAAGTAATTTGACTTTTTGTGTTTGTTCTCATAGTTTAAGTGGGAATAATAAAAATACATATCTTCTTAGTATGTTCTAAGAACAGTTTGAAGGACTAAATGAGTGATTATATATGAAGAACTTAGCTTAGTAATAAGCCTTCATAAATATTTTTGTGTTTTTTTAAATTGAGATACAATTGACATATAGCATTGTATTAGTTTTAGGTGTACAACATAATGTTTGAAATGTATGTTTGCACACACACACACACATATATATATATAGTGAAATAATTATCACAACTAATTTAACATCCATTACCACATAGAGTTACAATTTTTTTCTTGTGGTGAGAATTTTTATGATCTAATCTCTTAGAAACTTTCAAACATATAATACAGTATTGTTAACTGTAGTCACCATGCTGTACATCACACCCCCAGGATTTATTTCTTATGTAACTGGAAGTTTGCACCTTTTGAGCACCTTCACTCATTTGACCATAAGTACTGTTATTAGTTCTTACTACTTTACTCTTTTCTCACTTATTCATTTATTTAACACATACTTATTGATTGATTGCCTTCCATATGCCAGGTGCAGTACCAGATATAGAAACGTCAGTGAGCAAAACAAAGTCATTGCCCTCATGAAACTTATATTCTACTGCAGAAGACTGCAAATGAATATTTGATGTTAGGCAAGTCCTTTGAAGAAAAATAAACAGAATAAAGAGATGGCAGATAGTACAGGGTGTTACTTAAGATTGGGTATTCATTTTAGCTTGGACCATGCCACCTTTCCCAACTCCCAGCCCAAACAAACACACATATATCCAATATCTATATGTTAAAATTCAGTCCATCCTTCAAGAGATAGCAGACATGGTACTTCCTTCTTGAAACCTTTCCTCCTCACCCTCACTGACTGAATAGTGCTTTTGTTTCCCTTTTGAACTCCTATAGCACTCTAACACTCTAATGGGCACTTACTGGTTGATATTATAGGGGTGTGTGTGTGTGTGTTTTAAACCTCTCTTTCTACACTGTGTAGTTGTGAGGAACAGGCATATGTCCTTATATCCTTAGCATTTATCACAACTGATGTGCAGCAAAGGTTTGATAAATCAATGAAATCCTTTTTTTAATTTAAATTCAGTTAGCCAACTTGTACATCATTAGTTTCAGATGTGTTCAATAATTTATCAGTTTCATATAATACCCAGTGCTCATCACATCATGTGCCTTCCTTAAGTCAATGAAATCTTAAGTAAAACAATTTCTTCAGTGTTTTCCAAAGCAATTGTGAACACCAGAATTTCATAAAGATTACTTTTACTTTCATCTATATACTGTTATACTCACTGTAGTCTGTAGCAATGCTATGTTATTTTTTAACCAGCATCATCATCATCATTATTTATTTATCTTGCAGGAGCATCTTTCTTTAAAGAAGTATATTATTGACATTGTGGTTGAAAGTGCAGCTCTACCAGAGCCTTTGAAAGATGGAGAAGAGCGGCAGAAAAATAAAAAAAAAGCCAAAAAGATAAAAGCCCGGATGAACTCCAGGTACCATAAATATCCTTAAAAACAAAACAAAACAGAAACTGTTAGTGATATATCCTTTTTAATGTAAATCTAAGGAAGACCCTCTGCCTGGCACAAAAGTTTAAACTTGTTTGCTTTAAGAAAGCCTTGAAAATAATACTGATGAGCCTAATTTATAGCCACTTTCTTTGATTGAGAAAGAAAACTGTGTATTGATCTAAAGCCCTTGCTTTCACCTGTTAAGAGCTCTTCTTATAATTGGATGCCAAAGCCCTGCCAAACTTGTGCCTCCTCCAGCATACAGTAGTATGTTTAAGTATGTGTAAACTAAGCCTATTTTTCTTTCCAACTATTGATTTTTAAATGAGGTATCAAAGAAAATCAATAGCAATCAACAAATAGAAGTCTGCTGGCTGTAGTGTCAAATCCCATGACTAGGTTTAATCAATTTGGTTGCCTGTCACAATAAGAAAAGTTCAAGAAATATCTTGAAATGGAAAGTGAGTTGTCAGACCTGTAGTTTATCATCAGCCTCCAAAGTAACATCTGAGGATCAGACAGCTGTGTAGTATATCATTACCTCACATGCTTTGAGCATCACCTGATGACTGATGAGTCTTATTCAGGACACAAATGTAGTTCCTCTGTAGTAGATAATTTTGTGCTATTTGGGGGAAGGTAATCTAAATATGTTGTTTTACCTTTATTACCAAATGTTTTGAAAGTTGGAGAAGCTTGACCCATGGGATTATAGAAATATAGTTCTAGAAGGTGAAATGGTGGTTATCGCTTTCCAATTTCAGATTGTAGTTAAAGGTGTCCGTTTCATCTTCCAGAATCAACGAAAACTTGCAGAGTACTCATTCAAGCAAAGAATTTATTTTTTGAGATTCCTCTAAGTTTCTAAAAATAGTTTCACAGTATACTTGAAGGTATTACTGACCTTCATTTCTAGTTATGCTAAGAACCTGCTGTCCTCCTGACACTGAAATACATACAGCCCATTTTTGTGAGTTCTTTTTTTCCTCTGTGTACACATTCCCTTGCTAAGCTCCCCCAGTCCTGTGTCTCCAAATATCCTCTACTTAGTGATGACCACCAATTTAATATCTTCAATTTTATTCAAACACAAACTCCTGTTCTCTCCCTCACCCCATTCTCCAAAACCCCTCTTTGTCCCATAGTTTTCTCTGTCTCAGTAAAGGGATACTCTATTCTAGCTTTGTATGCCAAAACTCTTGAAGTTATCCTTGACTTTTCTCTTTCTCCCACACCTGACATCCAGTCCAACTGCAAATAATGTTAGCTTGATTTAAAATATATTCAGAATTTGACTACGTCTAACTTCACTGCTTCCCCTGAACCCAGTCCTTTGTCATCTCTCGCCTGAATTACTGCAGTAGCTCTGTGACTAGTATCCTTGTTTCTGTCCTTGCCTCCTTGCAGTTTATTCCAAATACTCTAGCCAGAGTATTAAAATGTAAGTTAGATCATGTCACTTCTCTGCTCAAAACCTCAGGTTTCCTCTTCCCACATATATCCATACACCCATCTGCCTTATGTCCTCCTGGTCTTTGCTCACATGTTCCCTTTTTGGTGAGGCTGTCCTCAGGAGCTTGACTTTTGTTTTTTGAAACATAAGTAGTGGTAATTTATTAAACAAAACCTTAAAATTATAGAAAAAAATACCTATAATTCTGTTGCTAATATTTTGACATATATATCCTTTTTATACATACCTACCTATATCTACAGATTTTATTCTTCATTGCAGTATGATTTATTTAAGTGAAATGTGGAGATATCCAGTATGGTTTGTTGACTTTTGACAAATCTAGCTATTCCAGGTAATCCATACTCCCATCAAAATTGTCTTTGTGCCTCTTTCCAGTCAGTTTCGTACCACCTCTGGCCTTTGGTAATCACTGACCTGCTTTCTATCATTACAGATTACTTTTTCCTGTTCAGGAAAGGCATACCAATGAAATCAAACTCCCCTGTGGCTAGCTTCTTTTACTAAGTGTACTATTTTTGAGATATATCAGTGTTGTTGCGTGTAGGTACTTTGATTCTTTTTATTATTGTACATATTCATTGTGTGCATATCCTACAATTTTTATTTATTCATCTGTTGATAGACTTTTGGGTTTCCAGTTTTGGGCATTTATAAATTAAGCTCCCCTCAAGTCTTTGAGTGTATATGAGTTTTCATTTCTCCTGGGTAAATACCTAGAAGTGGAATACCACATCATTTTCCATAGTGGTTGTACTCTTTTACATTCCTATCAGCAATATGTGGGACTTCCAGTTGCTCCATAGTCTTGCCAGTACACACTTGATATTGTTAATTTTTTAAATTTTTAGCCTATTTCAGCAGGAGTGTCAAAGTATCTCAATGTAGTTCTAATTTGCATTTTCCTAGTGACTAATAATATATATTGAGCATTTTTTCATGTGCATTTTAACCATTCAGTATCTTTCTTTATGTGTCTGTTGAAGGTTTTTGCCTATTTTAAAAGTTGAGTTGTCACCTTACTTCTGAGTTGTTTATATATTCTGACCACAAAGTTCGTTGTCAGATGTGTGCTTTACAAATTTATTCTTGCAGTCTGGAAATTGCCTTTTACACTTTCTTTAAGATAGCTTTTGACAAGCAAAGGTTTTTACTTGTGATGATGTCTATTTTAGGGTTTTGGGTTCTAAGAGGTCTCTGAACAAAGGTAAAAATCCTCCTGTATTTTTTTCTAGAAGCTTTGTAAGTTTTATTTTTGCATTTAGGCTTATGATTCATCTCAAATAAATTAATGGGTATGATATGAAACATTAGTCCAAGTTTATTTTTCCATGTAGGTAGCCAGTTGTTCCAACATTGGCTGAAAAGGTTTCTTTTTCCATTACACTGTTAGCACTTTGCATAAAAAAAAAAAAAAAAGGAAGGAAGGAAAGAAAGAAAGAAAGGAAAGAAAGAAAAGAAAAACTCTTCCCTTTGTGTGTGAGTCTGTTTCTGGACTGTTCCATTCTTTTATTTTAAAACCTTGATAAAAAATAGAAATCAACCTTTGAAGTGTAGATCCATTTCTGGACTCTCTGGTCAGTTCTATTTCATTGATATATTCATCTATCTTCAAACTGTCTTGATTACCATGGCTTTATACTAAGTCTTGAAATGAAGTCCTCCAACTTTGTTTTCTTTTTTGAAATTGTTTTGTTTTTCCAAGGTCTTTTGTTTTCACATAAATATTAAGATCAATTTTTAGTTTCTAAAATAAAAAAGCCAGTTAGGATTTTGATTGGGGTTGCATTGAATCTACAGATCAGCTTAGGAAGAACTGACATCTCTATCTGATAGTGTGGGGTCCTCCACCCATGATTAAGGTGTTTAGCTTCTAGTAATATTTTGTAATTTTCAGTGTAGAAGTTTTACAAATATCTTACTAAATTTATCCCTAGCATTTTTAGTTTTTTGATGCTATTGAAAATAATTTTACTTCATTTTGTTGTTGTTGTTAGTATATAGAAACAATTTGATTTTTGCATATTAACCTTACATACTCGGACCTTGCCATATTGACTTATGAGCTCTAATAGCTTTGTGAATTTATAAGATTTCTTTATGTACATAAACATATCTGAGAAAAAAACAGTTTTTTCAATTATATACTGTTTACTTCTTTTCATTGTCTATGACACTGCATTGCATCTTCAGCAAAATTTTGAACAGAAGTTTTGGTCCTGGGGTGCCTGGGTGGCTCAGTCGTTGAACGTCTGCCTTCAGCTCAGGTCATGGTCCCAGGGTCCTGTGATCGAGCCCCACATCGGGCTCCCTGCTCGGCGGGAAGCGTGTTTCTCCCTCTCCCACTCCTCCTGCTTGTGTTCCCTCTCTCAGTGTTTCTCTCTCTGTCAAATAAATAAAATCTTTAAAAAAAAAAAAAAGTTTTGGTCCTGTTTTTAGGGAGAAAGCAATTAGTTTTTCACATTAAGGTATTATGTTAGCTGGAGATGTTGACCTTAGGGGAGGCTAAGCATGTGTGGGACAGCAGGGTATGTAGGGGAATCTTTGTACCTTCTCTTAATTTTTCTGTGAACCTCAAATTTCTATAAAAAATAAAGTCTTTAAAAATTTTTGTCTTTTTAAACCTGTAAGGATCTATAGTAATACCCCCTTTTTCATTCCTGATAATTATAATTATTCTTTGATTATTCTGGCCAGGAATTTATCAGCTTTATTATTAATCTTTTCAAGAATGAACTTTTGCTGTCATTGACTTTTCTTTATTTTTTCTATTTCACTTATGTTTTTAATTATTTTTTCTGTCTTTACTTGGTATTTTTTTTGTTTTTCCCTCTAGATTCGTAAGGTAAAAACTTAAGATTACTGATTTGAAACCAGACTCCTTTTCTAATATATGCAATTACAGCTATAAATTTCCCTCTAAGCTATTTTATATGTTGTGTTTTATTTTTTATTCAGTACAAAATATTTTCCAATTTCACTTCAAATTCTTTGACCCATTGGTTACTTAGAAGTGTAAGTGCTAAATTTCCAAATAATTGGGAACTTTCCAGATATCTTTTTGTCTTGATATTTAATTTCCTGTGGTGAGAGAAGATACTGTGCATAATTTCAATTCCTTTAAATTTATTGAGACTTGTTTTATGCCCAGCATCTGGTTTGTCTTGGTCAGTGTTGCATGTTTACTTGAAGAGCATGTATATATTTCTTGTGGTAGGTGTAGTTTCTATAATGTCAGTTAGGTCTAGTTGGGTAATAGTGCTGTTAAAGTCTTCCACTTGTATCTCTAATAATTGTCTATTTCATATTGTATCAGTTACATAAAGAAGAATATTCATATTTCCAATTATTTCACACTTATATCTCACACTTCAGTATTTTCCAGTTTTGCTTCAAGTTTTGAAGCTTTGTTGATAAATACATACAAATTTAGTATTATTTTATCTCCTTGAAAAATTGATCCCATTACCATTATAAAGTGTCCTTTTTTTTTGTAATATTTCTTATGGTGAAGTCTATTTTATCTAATATTAGTATCATCATTTCCACTCAGTATTTTCATGATAAATCTTTTCCCATTCTTTTAGTTTTATTCTTATAACTTCATCTCTTTATATATTTTTGTCCACCTCTTAAAATTGTCATATGTGAGTCTTCTGTCTTTTCTGACAGTCTATTATTTGCGGTTTTTCATCAGTTTACATTTAATGAAATTATTGCTGTGGTTGTTGTAAGTGTACTGCTTCACTCTCATCTGTTCATCTGTTGTTTGTTCCTTTTTTTTCTTCTTTTCTGCCTCCCTTTTGGATTATTTTTTTAGTATTCCATTTTCTATCCTTTATTGATTTAGTATCTCTACTATTTTATTTTTAGTGTTTGCTTCATTTAAAATATGTAACCTTAAACTGTCACATGAAAACTATATAATATTAAACCACTTCAGTTACAAGTTTAGAATCTTACAGTAGTATCTATCTTCTCTTGTTGTTTGTTATTGCCTTATATTTTACTTCTATATGTATATCGCACATCCCACTATAATTTTAATTTTTCTTCTAGTTATTCAGTTATCTTTACCATAATTTACAAAACCATTCCCTGTGTTTTCATTTTTTCATGTAGTTCTCCGGTTCTATCTCTTAACTTTTCTCTTCACGTGAATTACTTCCTTTAACAGTTTTTATATTGCAGGTCTACTGGCAATAGATTTTCTTATCATTTGTTTGCCTGAAAATGTTTATTTGACTTTCATTCCTGATTGATGTTGAATTATGTGATAATGGTTTTTTTCTTTCAGTACTTGACAGTTTTGTTCTAGTTTTATGCTTGCGTTCTCCCTGATTAAAAGGCAGCACACAATGCCTGAGACTAATAATTCACTATGTGTTAAGTAACTTGAATTTAAATAAAATAAAAAAAAAAAGGCAGCACATATTCTTTTTATTTTTACTTTTTTATTATTATGTTAATCACCATACATTACATCACTAGTTTTCGATGTAGTGTTGCACAATTCATTGCCTGAAGGCAGCACATATTCTAATCCTTTTTTTACTATATACAGTATTTCTTGTTTTCATTTGGCTGTTTAGTATATTTTTCATATGATGGTTTTAAGCAATTTCATTATAATATGCCTTGATATGGTTTTCTTTGTGTTTTTCCTGCTTGCTGTTCATTAAGTTTCTTGAATCTGTGAGTTTATATTTTCCCTCAAATTTAGAAAAATTTGACCACTGTTTCTTCAAAAATTTTTTTCTATGCCAGACTATTTCTTTTTCTTTTATGGGATTTGCACTTTTAAAATAGAGTGTTTGATGTTCCACAAGTCCTTTTTTTTTCCTCTGCATCAATTTGGATAGTTCTGTTGCCTTATATGATGTTTTCTTTTGCTATTTGTCATCTGCTATTAAAATTGTCCACTGAATTTTTCATTTTATATGTTGCATTTTACATCTCTCTGAGTCCCTTTTGGTTCTTTATTATAGTTTCAGTTTATCTATTTTTAATTCTGATTTGTTCTTTTTTATGTTTATGGTTTCCTTTAACATATTTATGAATTTATTTGAAGTCCATCATACTTAAAATTTCTCCATCTGAAATTGTTTATTGACTGATTTTTCTCCCCAATACAAGTATGTTTCCTGTTATTTATGCCTAGTAATTTTGTTGCTACTATTTTTATTTTTATCCTTTCATTGGACAGTATGAGCTAGCTCTGTGTTATAGTACGTTTGGATTTTGTTGTTTTTCTTAATAGAATGTGGAATTTTATTCTGTCATACAGGTTACATGCCTTGATTTTAAGTTTTGTGAGGTGGGTTTTGAGTAACCTTTAAATTTAGAGCTAGGTTGGCCCTACTCCTAAATGTTTGGCCTTTGTAAAATCTCCACTGAATGACTAGAGTATTCAATAAATATTTGTAATATAGCATTTGAAACTCAAACATGTCTCAGCTTTATGCAAGCTCTGGTAATTGTTCAGCTTACAGTTCCCTGGTAGTTGGTCTTTCCTCTCCTGTGGGAAGTCTTGCCATGCTTATTCATAAATTAATATGGCCAAAGACTTAAAGAGGACCTTTGGAGATTTCTGGACCTTCGTTGCACACATCCCTTCTCTCTTTCTCTGTGCATAAATGCCAACTGTCTCCTTGGCTCACCCTTACATCCTCTGTTTTGGTTACCTCTTTCCCCTCATATATAGCTGTTTGGAAAGTGCCTTCAGGCAAAAGATGAAGTAATCATGGGACCTAATTAATTTGTTTCCTTTTGCTAAGGGATTACTGTCCTAGGCTACTAGTTGTCTATACATGAAAATCAGTAATTCCGTATGCTTTAGGAATTTTCATTGTTGTTCATAACAGAAGGGCCAGTATGATACTAGTCTGTAGTGACTGAAAACAAAATTGTCAAGCAGCATTATCAGCATTCCCCAGTTCTTTTTTGCTGTAGCACTTACCATCATCTAAAATCCTTTTATTTATTTAATTATTTATTAAATAAATATTTATTTAATTATTATTTACACTTTGTTTTTCTCTCATTAGAATATAAACTTCATGAGGATTTTTGTCTCTGTTGCTGGCACCCAGTATGTTTTCAACAAACATTTGTTACAAAGAATTAGATGAGATTGGATTGTGGGATTAGTGTTCATATCACTAGGATTTCTTTGGCATTTTAAAAATGGATAAAAGAACTATGAGTATTGCTTCCATAAATATCAGAGTTCAGTCTTGAGGCAGGATGGTCTGTTCCAGGTTTCATGGTAGAGTTAGTGAAGGTAAGGTTGTAGAAGCCCTATTCAAGACGATATAAAACTGGATATTTGGTTTTCCTTCAGCCAGTTAGATGAGGGACACTGTCTAATGGCAAAGCCAGAATTAGCAGGTGGTTTATATTGTGGGTATGTGTTCTAAAACTAATTAGTAGGGTTCTATATGACTTATTCATGGATGAAGAACTGTGAGAGTGCATGTGTTTCCTTAAAGTTTTTACATTCAGGCAGATTTTCTTCTGAAAGAGGAGTCCATATGAACAATCAGAACTTTACTGCTGAAATTTAAGTGGAAAGGATCCATCATTTGGCACAGAGGACCAAGAAAAGCAAGATAGGCAGTAAAGCTCTAATCACTAGACTGAGTTTTAGGACAGAAGCATGATGACATTAAGCAAGAAACTAGATTTGTGGAACAGATTGTCATTGATCTGGAGTTTGAATGGAGGTAGGAATGGAGTAACGTAGAGAGCTGCTACTTAGAGCAACATTTGGATTCATAGGTTTTTCACTGTATATGGCCAGACCTGTGTCTGCAGTGTTGGCAGCTTGCATATCACCTTCAATGTCCACTGGTAATCGTTAGGCTAACAGAATCTTTATCTCTGAGAATAATTGACTTTCAAGAAGATGTTCTGAAATGATGCAAGGAGAGAATGAGGAGTGTGTGTCTATGTATATCTATATATATCTATAGATACAGGTATGTATACATATAAATGAATATATGAGAAAAGAAAGTGAATAGCTATCTGTCCACGTATATGTTTATGTTTCGGTGTAAATTCAGATATAGATGCACAGACAGACATACACAGAGTTTATCTTGAATCTGTGTTTGTTTGAGAATTGAATAGGGTTAAGCCTTGGCTGACAGTTGACCAGTGAACCTACATGGCCATGGAGACCTAAGTTGAGCAGAGTAGAGGCAGAAGAAAGACATAAGGGCTAACAACTATTACAGGATTCTGATTTAGAACTTTAAGGTGAAACCTAATATTAAATCTAATTTTAAAACTGTTTTTTACACTCATTTTGCATCCTTTATATGTGTCTTAAGGAATCCATTCAACCCATTATTCAAATATTTGCATTATCTTAAAAAAAAGTGAATAGAACATAAATATAAAGTATTAATAGAGGTAAATAACATATAAATAACTCTTACATGAGACAACGTGTCCAAAGTAGCAGAAGAAAGGTACAAATAAGTAGGTGAATTCTAGGGAAATAAACTTCATTATGACTGGGTAGTCAGGGAAGGCTACTTACAGTAACGATGGTGATTATAAAAAGAAATATGTAAAAACAAAAAGTGGCTCGTATTCGGGGGAAATCGGAGGGGTAGACAAACCATGAGAGACGATGGACTCTGAAAAACAAACAGGGTTCTAGAAGGGTGGGGGGTGGGAGGATGGGTTAGCCTGGTGGTGGTGGGTATTGAGGAGGGCACATTCTGCATGGAGCACTGAGTGTTATGCACAAACAATGAATCATGGAACACTTCATCTAAAACTAATGATGCAATGTATGGTTAAAAAAAAAAAAGTGGCTTGTATTTATTAAGTTCTTTATGCCCTAGATATTGTCTTAGACTGGGAATACGCATTTTAAGCAATATTAAAATAGTCTGAATGTTCATTGTGTTGGTAGTCATAAGAGGAAAAATTTGATTAACAGTTTAAATAGCCAATAATAAGTAGATGATCAAGTAAAGTATGGTACATGAGACTTTTTTTTTTCCATTGAATATTCTTTCCTGGTTTTTCAATGAATAGTTGACCATATAGTTGTGAGTTCATTTCTGGATTTTCTATTCTGTTCCATTGATCTATGTGTCTATTTTTGTGCCAGTACCATACTGTCTTGATGACTGCAGCTTTGTAATATTACTTAAAGTTCAGAATTGTGATGAATCTAGCTTTGCTTTTCCTTTTCAAGATTACTTTGACTTTTTGGGGTCTTTTGTTGTTCCATGCAAATTTTAAGATTGTTTGTTCTAGCTCTTTGAAAAATGCTGATAGTATTTTGATAGGGATTGAATTAAATGTATAGATTGCTTTGGGTAGTATAGACATTTTAATATTTGTTCTTCCAATCATGAGCATGGAATGTTTTTCCATTTCTTTGTGTCATCTTCAATTTCTTTCATAAGTGTTCTGTAATTTTCAGAGTACAGATCTTTTACCTCTTTGGTTAGGTTTATTCCTAGGTGTCTTACGGTTTTTGGTGCAATTGTAAATGTGATTGATTCCTTGATTTCTTTTCTGCTGCTTTATTATTGATGTATAGAAATGCAACAGATTTCTGTACATTGGTTTTATATCCTGCAACTTTACTGAATTTGTGTATTAGTTCTAGCAGTTTTTTTGTGGTCTTTTGGATTTTCTATCTAGAGTATCATGTCACTGCACATAGTGAAAGTTTGACATCATCCCTGCTGATTTGGATGCCTTTTATTTCTTTCTTTTTGTCATATTATTGCTAAGGCTAGAACTTCCAGTACTGTGTTAAGTAACAGTGGTAAGAGGGGACATCCCTGTCATGTTCCTGACATTAGAGGAGAAGTTCTCTGTTTTTCCCTGTTGAGGATGATAGTTTCGTATATGGCCTTTATTATGTTGAGATATATCTCCTCTACCCTTTTGAGGGCTTTTATCATGAATGCATGTTGTCATCCCAAAGATTTTTGACCATTGTGTTTTCAATTTCATTTGTTTTCATGTAATTTTTAATTTCTTCTTTGATTTCTTCAATGACCCATTCATTGTTTAGTAGCATATTTTTTAACCTCCATTTATTTGTGCTCTTTACAGATTTTTTTCTTGTGGTTGATTTCTAGTTTGATAGGGTTGTGGATGGAAAAGATGAATGTTATGATCTAAATCTTTTTGTATTTGTTGAGACTTGTTTTATGTCTTAATACATAATCTGTTCTGGATAATGTTCCACGTGCACTTGAAAAGAATGTGTATTCTGCTGTTTTAGGATGGGATGTTCTGAATGTATCCGTTAAATCCATTTGGTCCAGTGTGTCATTCAAAGCCACTGTTTCCTTGTTGATTTTCTATTTAGATGATCTGTCCATTGATGTAAGTGGGGTTTTAAAGTTCCCTACTCATTGTATTACTACTATCAATTACTTTCTTCATGTTTGTTATTAAGTTTTATGTATTTGGGTGCTCCCATATTGTATCTTCTTTTCTTTTAAACTTTATTTATTTAAGTAATATCTACAACCAATGTGGAGCTTGAAATCATACCCTGAGATCAAGAGTGGCATACTCTTCTGACTGAGTCATCCAGGCACCCCATAAAATTGTTATCTTCTTATTGGATTGTCACCTTCATTATTTTATAGTGTCCTTCTTTGTCTCTTGTTATAGTCTTTTTTTAAAGTCTGTTTTGTCTGGTATAAGTATTGCTACCCTGGCTTTCTTTTGACATCCATGTGCATGATAAATGTTTCTCCATCTCCTCACATTTAATCTCCGGGTATCTTTAGGTTGAAATGAGTAGGCAACATATAAATGGGTCTTGTTTTTGTATTTACTCTGTCATCTTATGTTTTTTGATTAGGGCATTTACTCATTTACATTCAAATAAATTATGAACAGATACATATTTCTTTATTTTCTGTATATTCTTTTTTTACTTGTTTTGTTTTTGTAGTTTTTCTCTAATCTTTCATGGTTTGCTGGCTTTTTTTACTGATATACTTGGATTTCTTTCTCTTAATTCTGCGCATATTGATTTCGGTTTTTGATTTGTGTTTACCATTTTGTTTGTATATAGCATATACTGTATATAGCAGTCACTTTATTAAGCTGATGGTCCCTTAAACTTGAACCCATTTTTTCTCCTGCCCCCCCCCCATGTTTTAGGTATATGGTGTCATATTTTACACATTTGTATTTTGTGAATCCCTTGACTGGTATTTACAGATATGTTTATTTTTACTGCTTTTTTCCCCACTTTTCATACTTTTATCTACAGTCTTTCCTTTCCACTTAAAATGTCCCCTTTAACATTTCTTCTGGCCTGGTTCAGTGATCATGAACTCCTTTAGTTTTTTTTTTTACCTAAGATACTATCTCTCCTTCTATTCTGAACAATAGTCTTGCTGAATAGAGTTTTCTTGGCTGCACATTTTTCCCTTTCAGCACTCTGAATATATCATGTTACCCACTTGTGGGCTGCAAAGTTTCTGTTGATAAATCTGCTGATAGCTTTATGGGGTTTCCCTTGTATGTAACTGTCTTCTCTTGCTGCTTTTAAAATGTTTCCTTTATCACTACTTCTTGCCATTTTAATTACTATGTGTCTTGGTGTGAGCCTCCTTCAGTTGATTTTGTTGGGAAATCTCTGTGCCTCCTGGATCTGGATAATGTGTTTCCTTCCCCCAATTTAGGGAAGTTTTCAGCTATTATTTCTTCATATAAATTGGCTATCCCCAGGGTGCCTGGGTGGCTCAATCATTAAGCATCTGCCTTCAGCTCAGGTCATGATCCCAGGGCCCTGGGATCGAGCCCCATGTCAGGCTCCCTGCTCAGCAGGAAGCCTGCTTCTCCCTCTCCCACTCCCCCTGCTTGTGTTCCTCTCTTGCTGTCTCTCTCTCTCTCTCTGTCAAATAAATAAAATCTTTTAAAAAAATTAATTTGGTATCCCCTTTTCTCTCTCTTATTCTGAGACTTCTATAATACAAATATTATTATGCTTGATGGAGTCACTGAGTTCCCTAAGTCTATTCTCATTTTGTATAATTTTTTTTTCTCTCACCTATCAGCTTGATTATTTGCCATTCCTCAGTCTCCCAGGTCGCTAATTCATTCCTCTGTTTCCTCTATCCTGCTATTTATTCTATCTAGTGTATTTTTAATTTCTTTCGTTGTGTTGTTCATCTCTGATTGGCTTTTTCATCTCTTTGTTAGAGTCTCACTGATGTCCTCCACTCTTTTCTCAAGTCCAGTGAGTATCTTTATGATCATTACTTTAAATTGTCTATCAGGCGTATTACTTATATCCATTTTTCTTAGGTCTCTAGTTGTGGTTTTGTCCTCTTCTTTCATTTGGAACCTATTCCTCTGTCTCTTCACTTTGTCTAACTCTCTGCCTGTTTTTCTGTGTGAGGAAAGTCAGCCATGTCTCCTGCTCTTGAAAGTAGTGGCCATGAGAGACTCTAGACTCCGGGAACCAAACTGAGGGTTACAGAAGGGAGGGGGATGAGGGGATGAGGTAACAGGGTGATGGGTATTAAGGAGGGCACATATGATGATGAGCACGGAGTGTGATATGCAACTCATGAATCGTTGAACACTACATCAAAAACTAATGATGTACTATATGCTGGCTAATTAAACATAGTAATAAAATAAATTTAAAAAACAAAAAAAAATAATTATAGACTTCTGAAAAAAAATTCTTGAAAAAATAAATAAAATGGGGATAAATAACACCTATATCCCAGGGCTGCTGTGAGAATTAAGTATGATTATGAGAAAAAAAACCACAATGACCCGTATTTAGAATATAGTATGTATTCAGTAAATGGTAGATTTATTTTTCCTGATTTTGTATTCAGATATCTGATTCAGTGCCTGATTTTTAGATACCTTAAATATAATCAAATATTAACATTGGAAGAAAGGGGTTTTTTTTATGTTTAAAAATGTTTTGACCATTCTTGACATTTGCTTTTTTCATTTTCTTTATGATGGTTTTTGAATTTGAAAATATTCTTTTTTGGTGAAGTATGTTAATTTCAGCTATAATGTTTATTGGATATTATTTTTAGGAAGCTTAAATGTTAAAAGTATATTCACCTGGAAAGATATTCATGATTTCACTGTTTTATATTTATCATTATAATTTATTTGGTGTGTGGAGAGAAGTAGGGCTTTTCATTCTTTTTTTCTAAAACAGTTGTTAACTGTTTTAGAATCTACCAAAGTGAGTGATGCCTCCCCTTTTAGTATTAATTTTTTTTGGAGTTATTAGGTTCAGATGTACATTTCATGAGAACCAAATTATGGTCAAGTGATTTTACCATCTCCTTCTTCCCTATAAAATTCAAAGCTGGATATAAATAAATGTTACCCGCCTTCAACAAAGCAGGAAAAAATATGCAATGGAAAAAAAGACAGTCTCTTCAATAAATGGTGCCGGGAAAATTGAACAGCTATATACAGAAGAATGAAACTCGACCATTCTCTAACCCCATACACAAAGATAAACTCAAAATGGATGAAAGACCTCAATGTGAGACAGGAATCTATCAAAATCTTAGAGGAGAACATAGGCAGTAACTACCTCTTCAACATTGGCCACAGCAACTTCTTTCAAGATACATCTCCAAAGGCTAGTGAAACAAAAGCAAAAATGAACTTTGGGGACTTTATCAAGATAAAAAGCTTCTGCACAGCAAAGGAAACAGTCAACAAAACAAAGAGGCAACCCACAGAATGGGAGAATATATTTGCAAATGACACTACAGACAAAGCGCTGATTTCCAAGATCTATAAAGAACTTTTCAAACTCAACACCCAAAAAACAAATAAGTCAAAAAACGGGCAGAAGACATGAACAGACACTTCTCTGAAGAAAACATACAAATGGCTAACAGACACATGAAAAAATATTCATCATCATTAGCCATCAGGGAAATTCAAATCAAAACCACATTGAGATACCACCTTACACCAGTTAGAATGGCAAAAATTGACAAGGCAAGAAACAACAAATGCTGGAGAGATTGTGGAGAAAGGGAAACCCTCTTACACTGTTGGTGGGAATGCAAGTTGGTGCAGCCACTTTGGAAAACGGTGTGGAGGTTCCTCAAAAAATTAAAAATAGAGCTACCCTATGACCCAGCAATTACACTACTGGGTATTTACCCAAAGACACAGATGTAGTGAAAAGAAGGGCCATATGCACCCAATGTTCATAGCAGCCATGTCCGCAATAGCCAAACTGTGGAAAGAGCCGAGATGCCCTTCAACAGATGAATGGATAAAGAAGATGTGGTCCATATATACAATGGAATATTACTCAGCCATCAGAAAGGATGAATACCCAACTTTTACATTAACATGGATGGGACTGGAGGAGATTATGCTAAGTGAAATAAGTCAAGCAGAGAAAGTCAATTGTCATATGGTTTCACTTATTTGAGGAACATAAGGAATAGCATGGAGGACATTAGGAAAAGGAAGGGGGGGATTCGGAGGGGGAGATAAACCATGAGAGACTATAGACTCTGAGAAACAAACTGAGGGTTTTAGAGGGGAGGCAGTGGGGGGATGGGTTAGCCCGGTGATGGGTATTAAGGAGGGCACGTACTGCATGGAGCACTGGGTATTATATGAAAACAATGAATCGTGGATCAGTACAGCAAAAACTAATGATGTACTGTATGTTGACTAATATAATAAAATAAAATTAAAAAAAATAATAATAAAAAAGAAAGGAAAAGAAAAGAAAAAGTGGCCAGGGTGCACACTTTTAAAAAGGGGGCTCTGGTCCTCTTCCACAGGGGATGCACAGCCTCTATGGAAACCAGGGCTGGCTGGGGTTGCTCTGCAAAGCACAGCAACTGGGAGTACAGTTTTAACAAATTGGATGTGTCCTCCTGGGAGGTGACCAGCCCTTGAAGCTGGGACTAGAACCCCACAAAATGCACAGGTTGGAAGATGGTATGTTGGTGAGGTTTGTGCAGGTCTTCTGAGGGAGGGTGTCCATAACTCTGGGGACTGAGGCAAGTGTGACTGGAAAGGGCAGATACGTAGAACCACAGAGGGCATGGGGCTTAGTGTAAGCAAGTTACATCACAAGTGTTAGGACTCTGCTGGCTCCAGTAGGTTGCCTTGTGTTTCTGCTGGGGAGAAGGGGAGGAAAATGAGCCTGAAATCGCCTTTGTTTCTGAAGGCATCTCTCTGCCATCCCTGCCTCTTCAGGATGCCAACACCTCTGAGATAAGTAAATTACTCTCCCTTCCATATGCTGCAGATGTTTTTTAAAGTCCTGCTTCTATGCTGGATATCCACAGGATGTTTATTGTCCTGTCTCTTTAAGGGCAGGAACTCCACTTTCTAATGCTCTCTGGGCTCTCCCAGAGCCAAGACCACTGATATTTAAAATTTTAGGCTTTAAGTCCCACTGGTTGTGAGAACTCAAGAAATTCAGCCCCTCTTGCTTTCAAAGCCAAATACTGTATGGATTCATTTTCCCCATGCAGGCTTCCCAGTGTGATAATCTGTTTCTTTTACTTATTCAGCCCTGACCAAGGCTATACTGGGGAGGGGGTAACAGGGTGATGGGTATTAAGGAGGGTACGTGTTGGGAGGTGCACTGGGTGTTATACATAACTAATGAATCATTGAACACTACATCAAAAACTAATGATGTGTACTATACAGTGGCTAACTGAACATAATAAAAAAAAAAGGAAAATAGTTTCTTAGTTCCTGAAAAGTTAAACATAGAATTACCATGTGACTTAGTAATTCCAGTCATAGTTCTATATGCAAGAGAACTGAAAATACATGGTGAAATAAAACTTGTACATGTATGTTCATAGCAGCATTAGTGAAAAGAGCCAAAAAGTGGAAACAACCCAAATGTTCATCATCTGTTGAATGGTTAAGTAAAATATGTATACCCATACAATGAAATAGTATTTAGGAATAAAAGGAAATGACGTACTGACACATGCTACAATGTAGATGAACTTTGAAAACATTATGCTAATTGAAAGAAGCCAGTCAAAAAAGGCCATGTATCATATGATTCCATTTATATGAAATTTCCAGGATAGGGAAATTCATAGACACAGAATGATTAGTGGTGTTTAGGGTTGGGAGCAGGAGGGAAGCACTGGGAATTGATTGCTAGTATTTACTGCATTTTATTTAGGGAGTATGAAAATGTTTAAAGTTAGAGTGTGATGACTGCACAACCTTGTGAATGTATTAAAAACATTGAATTGTACATTTAGATGGGTCAATTATATGGTATTTGAATTAAATGTCAGAAAAGTTTGTTCAAAAATAAAATGGCAGAAATAATGCTAAATACATGATAAAATACTGATAAAAATATTGATAAAAAATAAGGACTCTTGAATTAAAAAAAAAAATTCTTGAATTATGTGAGTGAAAAATGGCTCAGTAGGGAACTCCAAAAGTTCATACCCCTGTAAAAACAGTGATTAAACTGGCAAAAACAGATTCAACTTTTTGGAATGCTGGGAATTAATCAAAAGCTTACTGCTACTCAGGGAAGGCACAGTGAAGACAAATCAGAATGTCATTAAGAGTGTTTCATGGCATTTTAATTTACCCTGATTCCATCTTCCACTCCTCAGCTCAGCAGCATCTTTGAAGACAACCACCTGCATCCCTGATACAGGTACCTAGTACTGGAGGGTGCAAATCTGACCTTACATTCAAGGTTGTATAGTTGTTTTGACCTGTGTGATGGTTCTCTGAAGGATGTTGCCTTTCTTTCATCTAACTCAGAATTCTCCCAGAGCTGGGGAGGCTACCTAGGGGCAATTGTCAAAAACAATTTAAAGGCAAATATATTAGTCATTATAGTCGAGCAGGAAAAACAGAGCAAACGATAGACTAATCAAAAAGCTTGTAGGGGTGGGTGGGGGAGGCTGAGGATTGAAATGCTTTGAGTAATAAGGGCTTTGAAGAGCTCCCACATACTATGAAAAATCTAGAAGGCCACATGCATACCAAGGGCTGGATGCACATTCAGAAAAGACCTGAGAAGTACCTGAGGTCTTGTCTCTGGCTGACCATGAGGCTTCTATGCAGTAGGAAATGAAGACTAAGGAAGAGTTGTAAACTGCCAGAGTTTGTCACTTTGCCTCAACCACACACACAGCTGATTTACAAATATTAGATTGACTTTTTTTTTTTGGTCATTCCAGGTGTTTAAGGAAATCACTTGTATCACTAGTTGATCCCTAAACTAATTGAACAGATACTTCAGTGGCCATAAAGGCAAAGAATACAAACTTCAGAAAATCAGTTCAGAAAGGTTACTAAACAAATATATAAAACTACATCAAGCAGGAAAAACACCCCCTGTCAAAGGAGGAGAATTTGATTTTCAGCCTTGCCACACTATAATATTTAAGATGTCTAGTTTTTGTTTGACAAAAAGTTACAAGGCATTCAAACAAAAAGAAAGTTAGCTTATACACAGGAAAAAAAATTAATAGAAAGTGTCCAGGGGAAACCCAGACGTTGGCCTTACTAGACAAAGACTTTAAATTAAAATGTTAAAATATGCCCAGAGAACTAAAGGACCCATGAGAACAATATCTAACCAACTGGGGAATAGTAATGATGATATTATATTAAATTTATATTTATATTTTAGTACATATAATTAAAATTATAAAAAAGTGAATAGAAATTTTGTCATTGAAAAAACAGTGACTGAAATGAAAAATCCACTTGAAGAATTGAACAGCTAATTTGGGCAAGTAGAAATAAGAATTAGTGAACTTAAAGTCAGGTCAGTTGAGATTATCTCCATGGAACAGAAGGGGAAAAGAATGAAAAAATGAACAGAGTTTGAAAGACGCATGGACCAACATATACAGAAAGGAAGTCTCGGAGAGTAGAGAGAAAAAAGGGCAGAACGAATATTTGAGGAAATTATGGGTGGAAATTTTCCAAATTTAGTTATGCTAGAGGAAATGAGAAGGGAATGAAAATGGTACTCTGGAAAATATCTGACACAAAACAAAGCAGTAATAAGGAGAAATTGAAGGAAAAAAGATGTATAGGAAATAGCAAAATGACAAAAGAAAATCAGTCTTCATCCGTTATTGTCCACAAATGTTCATAGTAGCTTTATTCATAATAACCCTAATCTGGAAAGAAGTAAACTGCCCAACTGTTGTATGAATAAATTGTGATGTCCACCTAATAGGACACTACACACAGTAAAAAGGAATTAATTAGTAATACATTCACCACTATGAAAGAATCTCAAGAGATTTATGCTAAATGAATCCAGAAACAGTAGAGTATGTATGATTGTGGTAATTTGATATTCAGAAAGCTCTAGTGCTAAAAAGCAGATGAATAGTTGCTACTAGCAAAGGAGGAGAGAGTGACTCCAGAGAGTTATGAAAACATTTTGTGGGGTGGTAGAAATGTTCTACATTATGACTGTGCTTTCAGTTATATTGGTAGACACTATTGTGAAAACTCATTAATTATACACTTTAAATTGTTTTATTGTACATGAATTATGCCTCAACATAAGGGTAGCTCAAAAAATGAAAAAAAAGAAAACAAAAAAATTAACACTTTGGAATCAAGGGCTTGGGGGTGTAGAGAACATTGTTTTGTTTTGTTCTAATTTTATTATGTTAATGAATCAAGAACATTGTTTTAAGTAAGAGTTTTTTAGGAGTAAATAAAAATGGCCTAAACAACTCAAAGATCTAGAACAATGTTCACATCAACGTCCATGGGAAATACGATAGATGCTATTTATTTATTTTTATTTAACAAATACACATGAGGGGCGCCTAGGTGGCTCAGTCGTTAAGTGTCTGCCTTCAGCCCAGGTCATGATCCCAGGGTCCTGGGATTGATCCCCGCATCGGGCTTCCTGCTCAGCAGGAAGCCTGCTTCTCCCTCTCTTCTCTGTGTCTCTCTCTGTCAAAAAAATAAATAAAATCTTTAAAAAAAAAAAAACGAATACACCTGAGACACTTACAATATACTATATCTTTAAAAAAGATAAAAACAGATGAAATAGAGGTTAATAAGATCTAATTACTTGAGAATATTGGTAAACTGTGAAAAGCTAACAAAGGTTAGCCGGTGAAAAGGCTAACAAAAAATAAAATGGAGTAAACAAATAACCCACATTAAGAGTATACCCAAGATGACATGGGGATTAAAAATGAGGGAATGCGGTATACAACACTAATAAAATTTAAAATCTTAATAAAGTAGGTCATTATCCATAAAACAAGTCATCAGAATTTAATTGTAAGAGTATCTGAAAGGACTTGTTTTCTGCTTTATCTCTCACTATTCCCATGTTTTAATCTTTTGCTCCAGCAAAATGGATCTGTACACTATTCCCTAAGCATAAGTAGTGTTTTCCCATGTGTTCAGCATTGTCTGCTTACTTTTCTCTGCTGTTATGCCATTTCCTCATTTTTTTGTGTATTCAGATGCTCCCTATCTTTCAAGCAAGTACACATTCCATTTCCTTCAGGAAACTTACCTTTAGCATCCTAGCTGGAAATGAGCACTTGTGGCAATACTCATCTTTCACTTACTCTGCTTCGTAGACTTGGGTGTCTTTTCATAGTGTTGTATCTTCCTCTTCCTTATGGAGAATAAATTCCTTGAATATTCCTACTATGTTTTTACCTCATCCTTGCTATGAATGTATCTCCTAGTTTATAGAGAGTAGGAACTCTGGAAATAAATATTTGATTGCTGAAAATTTGACCAAGACAAGATTCATATTAGGAAAAAGTGATTAACCACCATTTCAGGTAAAGTTAGAATTTTTTGGATAATTTTTTAGTTATATGTGCATGAATGACAGAATGGATTTGATCCTTCCCACTTTAAGCCTTAGATAAATGTATTTTTTGATATAATAGGCCTCTTCTTAAGCCTTACTTTCTTCTTTGTGAACTGGGGATCATACCATATCGAGTTTTTAGGACCGTGTATGAGACAATGGATGTTTAGCTCCTGGAAAAATACTTGGAATATATTCAACCTTCCATAACTGTTGCCCTTTCTCCCTTTCATACAAGTTCACAATTTTTTTTTATTAACATATAATGTATTATTTGTTTCAGGGGTACAGGTCTGTGATTTATCAGTCTTAGACAATTCACAGTGCTCACCATAGCACATACCCTCCCCAATGTCCATCACCCAACCACCCTATCCCTCCCACCCCCTTCCACTCCAGCAACCTGTTTGTTTCCTGAGATTAAGAGTCTCTTATTGTTTGTCTCCCTCTCTGGTTTCGTCTTGTTTCATTTTTCCCTCCCATCTCCTATGATCCTCTGTCTTGTTTCTCAAATTCCTCATATCAGTGAGATCATATGATAATTGTCTTTCTCTGATTGACTTATTTCGCTTAGCATAATACTCTGTACTTCCGTCCACATTGTTGCAAATGGCAAGATTTCATTTTTTTGATGGCTGCATAATATTCCATTATATATATATATATACACCACATCTTCTTTATCCATTCATCTGTCAGTGGACATCTGGGCTCTTTCCAGAGTTTGGCTATAGTGGATATTGCTGCTATAAACATTGGGGTGCAGGTGCCCCTTCGGATCACTACATTTGTATCTTTGGGGTAAATACCCAATAGTGCAATTGCTGGGTCCTAGGGTAGCCATGAATTCTATGTGCTATGTTCCCCTAGTGCTGGAGTGCTGCCGTTCTCATTGATCGGTAAACTTGGTCTTGGCTGGATGTTCTTGCTGATCTTCTGGGGGAGGGGCCTGTTGCCGTGGTTTCCAAATGTCTTTGCTGGAGGTGGAATTGCACCGCCCTTGCGGGGCGGGCTAAGTCTCTGCAAGGGTTTGCTCTCCGGAGCTTTTGTTCCCTGCAAGCTTTCCGTTCGGCTTTGGAGGCCGAGAGTGAAAATGGCGGCCTCCCAATCTCTGCCCCAGAGGAGCCGGAAACTCAGCCCCGCTCCTCAGTGAGCCCCCAGAGAAAAGCCGTCAGTCACTCCTGTCTCCCTGGTCTCCGGCCGCACTCCGTGCTCACCCGGCCTGTGACCAAGCGTTTCTATCTCTGGCACCCAACCCGTGTGGAGTCTCTAAACCCAGCAGATCCCTAGCACTCCTAGCAATCCCTTAATATTGACTTAATTTGTAAATTTCTCTTTTTGAAAGAAAAAGAGGAAAATACTAATTTAAATTTTATCTGCTCACCCAAAGGGTCCTAGTCTCCAGCGCCACTCCTCCCGGGGGAGGAAGAGGAGTCTCCCCAGATCTGCCGCTTGTTGGGTCCCTGTTGGAAGAGCAATGGCCCGACTGTGCCGCGGATCACAGGTTTATGGCAACCCTGAGCTGGGAGCCGACTCCTCGGCTCTGTCTCTGCAGCCGGCTTCCCCACTCCGAAACCTGGGAGCTCTGTTGCACTCAGGCACCCCCGGTCTTTCTGTGACCCCGAGGGTCCTGAGACCACACTGTCCCAGCGATGGTTCCACACCCCCAGCTTAGCCACTGGAGCGACGTCCCTTAACGGAGCAGACTTCTAAAAGTTCCGATTTTGTGCTCTGCTGCTCTATCACTTGGCTGGAAGTGGCCGCCGGAGGCCCCCTCCCCCGCCATCTGTCCTCTCCAATATCGCCTGGATTCACTTCTCTGCACGTCCTACCTTCCAGAAAGTGGTCGCTTTTCTGTTCAGAGAGTTACTGCTATTCTTTTCTTTGATATCCTGTTGAGTTCGCAGGTGTTCAGAATGGTTTGATCCCTATCTAGCTGAATTCCTGGGACCAGACGAAATTTAGGTCTCCTACTCCTCTGCCATCTTAACTAAGGACCAAGTTCACAATTATTTGCCACTGTAAGTGGTTATTCCCCATTTTCATATGCCTTAATATTTTGGCTGATAGCAATGAGCATGTGTAGGTCACAACAATATATAATTTAACTCTAATTTATTCTTTTGCTCCCATGTTTAACCTGTGCTAGTTCGCTTTTTCCTTATTAGAGCTGTTGCAATTTGCATCTTTCATGATTTTTTATGAAGTATTACTTATTTTTTCATTGCAGTCTAGATTGGTATACACATTGTGACTAATTCTTTCATAGGTCACTAGACTAATTCTTTGAGACTAGGACCCTTTGGGTGAGCAGATGAAATTTAAATTAGTATTTTCCTCTTTTTCTTTCAAAAAGAGAAATTTACAAATTAAGTCAATATTAAGGGATTGCTATAGTGACACCTATGTTAAATCGATTAACTGTTGATGGCTATCCCTACTGGTTCAAGCAAGCTAGAGCCTAGTTAGACAGTGGCAGAGAAATGTTATCTCAGATTTTTCTAGACTTTCAGTATTTAGCAAATATAAATAACAAAAACAAAAGAAGACAAATCTTTGAGTGTCTAGTCATTTCCACTGCCTTTTAAATTATTTCTAATGGTAAATAACTATTCTTGTATTCAGTTTTGTATTATATACCTCTTAAGGTATATGGATGTTTAGCCATTTCAACTGTCTTATAGAAACTTAATATGATTTCAAATTTAATTATCATGATTTTAATATTTCTGAAAAATAAGCCCCATTCTATACCAGGTCTGTAAACTGAGAAATGTTTATATGAAGCTCCTCTTTATCCTATGAGGAAATATTTATTTTTTAATCTTTTTTGATAGCATTTATAGTATTTTAAAGAAATATTCTCAGAAATCAAAGTGTTACACTAATGTTTCTAATACTGGAACAGGAAAAACATAATCAGGGTTTTAGTTTGTTATAAAAATTGGCAGCACAATAACTAACAGTGATAAAACTTTTTTCTCTTCAGGGCCAAGGAATATGAGAGCTTAATAGAAACAAAAAATTCTGGATCTGACTCACCTTATAAAGCAAAGTGAGTATTTTACTCTGCATTTTATTTATCTTACTGATGTCTGCCTGTATAAAAGTTTATCTGAACTTGTATTCCTGTGACCCTAAGCTTTATATCTGAAGCCTAGAATTTCATTCTTCTAACACAGCGTTTTCCAGCAGGGGACAATTTTGCGGTGCTTGGGGCTATTTGATCACATTTTGATTATTACAGCTGGGAGAAATGGTGCTATTCCCATCAAGTGCATAGAGACCCAGGGATGCTCTTAAACACTCTTCAGTGGGCAAGACTGAAGCAAAGAATTATCTAATCCAAAACGTCAGTAGTGCCCAGGTAGAAAAGTCCTGCTCTAACAGAATAGGTTCTGGCAGCCCTGTGCTGGTTCTTGCTCAAGGAGGTCTTGTTCAGGATTATGGCCAGGGCCACTTGATAGATGAGGAGTTAGACTCCACCACTGGCTGTTAGTTTAACTACACAATAGCTAAACACAACCACCATCATTTTGCTTCTCTCAAAGATATTACCGGTTAGAGGTGCAGTGAGGGAGGTACTCAGAAACACTGCCGATGGGAGTGCAGGTTAGTGTAGTCTTATTGAAAGGCAATGTGAATCCAGAGCTTAGAACATCTACTTTAGGCTGCTGAGGGAAATAATGCAAAATGTGCCCAAATATTTATATACAAAGATGACTATTTTAATACTGTTTTTCATAGTGAAAAAAGAAAGAACTTAACTGCCACAAATTGAGGAATATCTATAACCAGTGGTTGGTGTAGATATGCTATAGCATTTTAATGCGGCAATTATTTACATTTAAAGGTTTGTTTTTTTTTTTTTTAAGATTATTTATTTATTTGACAGAGAGAGACACAGCGAGCAAGGGAACACGAGCAGGGGAAGTGGGAGAGAGAGAAGCAGGCTTCCTGCGGAGCAGGGAGCCCGATGCGGGGCTCGATCCCAGGACCCTGGGACCATGACCTGAGTCGAAGGCAGGCGCTTAACAACTGAGCCACCCAGGCGCCCCAATTATTTACATTTAAAACAGAAATATTGGGGCGCCTGGGTGGCTCAGTTGGTTAAGCGACTGCCTTCGGCTCAGGTCATGATCCTGGAGTCCCTGGATCGAGTCCCGCATCGGGCTCCCTGCTCGGCAGGGAGTCTGCTTCTCCCTCTGACCCTCCTCCCTCTCATGCTCTCTGTCTCAAATAAATAAATAAAATCTTTAAAAAAAAAAAAAAAACACAAATATTGTTGCCTGTCAGAAATGACATAACCGATCAGAAAATTACTTTTATTAATTGTTGTTTTGAAACTATTAGTCATTGCCATTCTAAAAGAAAAAACTTTGTAAAATATTAAAGAAGTTAACAAAATTATCAAGATTATGATGATACTGTATGACTGGAAAACCCAAGAGAATCAAGTGAAAAACTAGTAGAAATTAGAGAATCAATTCAGTAAGGTGGCTGATCACCAAATGTGATAATATTAATAATAGGTAATGTTTACTGAACCTTTGCCTCATTCAAGGGTCTTTACTTGTGTTGACTCCTTTATTCCTAAAAATAACTCAATGAATTTCATTAGGGAAGCTAAACCTTACAGAGGGTGAGTAACTTACCTTACGTTTATGCAACATCCAGGCTACAAAATTAATACTTTCTTTTCTTGCAATCAGTTAGAAAACATAAATATCATTTCAATAGCAATAAAAAATAAACTAAAAATAAACTTAACAAGAAATATGAAGGCTCCATAAAAATTAAAAACCTTAAAATGCTAACAAAGGGTATTAAAGAAGACTTACATAATGGAAAAACAAATTATACTCTTGGATAGAAAACATGGTATAGTAAATTCTCTAAATTCTCCTACAAATGAAATGTAATCTGAATAAAACAACTACCTTTTAAAAAATAGAATAATTTTAAAGAATGTATGGAAAAATAAATGAGAATTTCTGGAAAAAAATTTAAAAGAAGAATGAGGTAGGACTGTGCTAACAGCTATTTAATAATATCTTAATGATACCTATGTAGTTAAAATAGTTTTGCATTGGCATATGAATAAAAATGTAAATTGATGGAAGAGATTTTTAAAAACAATCTAGAAACAGATTTAAATATTTGAGGAAATTTAATATATGATGGTTGGATAGTGTTTACAAAGATAGCCAGAAGTTGAGCCATTCCTGGAGGCATGGCCCTGTGTGTTATAATATAACTTTGCCACTATTCCATCAAGAGGTGGACTCTCTTTCTTTTCCTCTTGAATTTGTTCTGGCCTTTTGACTTGTTTTGACTACTGTGGAAGCAATAGGTGATAACCAAGACTTGCCCATAGAAGTCTTGAGGCTTCTGCTTTCAACCTCACTTTCTTGCTCTGCTGTGATTGCCCTGTAAGGAGACTGGGTCAGCCCTCTTAAGGATGAAAGATCACTTGGTCCTGGGGATAATCCTTTTAATATGATGCTGAGTTCATTTTGCTTGTTCTGTTGCGGATTTTTGAATTAATATGGGATATCACGTCTTATTAAGCCTCTGCTTGTGTTACATTTGCTTATGTCCCATTGGCCAAAGCAAGTCATTTCACCAAGTCCAGAGTCACTGTAGGAGACTATACAAGTCATGGATAG
>NC_138377.1:103111289-103134980 GCF_054177405.1 Leptonychotes weddellii
CTACCACTCCAGCAACCCTCAGTTTGTTTCCTGAGATTAAGAATTCCTCATATCAGTGAGGTCATATGATACTTGTCTTTCTCTGATTGACTTATTTCTCTTAGCATAATACCCTCTAGTTCCATCCACGTTGTTGCAAATGGCAGGATTTCGAGGAAACTAAAATTCTTTTATCCCATGTTCCTGAGAAGCTGAATCCTCAGTTTGTAAGAAAGGAGATAGATGTGATATAGAGCAGATCAGGTAACACTCCTGCAGGACTGAATTTGAATTATATGAATTTATGAGGTATTTTATCTTTCAGAAAGTGTTATGTATATGTTTGTGTGTGTGTGTACATGCATATCTATACATGTTATATATATATATGAATGTGTGTATACCCACATTTATTTCCTAGCTTTGTCCACTGAAGAGGCCTAGAAACAGTGATCAACAGTGAGCTCATTGATTTGGGACTTGAAATATCACTTCTCACTAAAAGAAGCAAGAACGTCTTAGAAAAATGCCTAATTCTAGACCCAAATGCCCTGTCAAACGAGATGGCAAGAAAGCTCTCAAAGACTGCTAGTGTTTTTCCAAAGGAATCAGTAACCAATTTAAGAGTTTTTTACTGGACAAAGATAGGACAATTTGAGCTTCCAAAAGGAAAATTATTATAACTGATTGAACTTGGTAACCCGATAGTAGATGAAGTGTCTCCTTATTAAATTATTCTAGCTAATAAGTGAAAATGATTCTTTCTCTCTTCCTCCAATTACCCCTCCCTTTTCCAGAAAAATTTAATCCTGAAGTTGTTAGATGGGAGAACCCAAGAGCCATCTGCACCAGCAAGATGGCTGGAGGTAGCAGTGGTGCAGTAAGGGATGGCAGAATCTGAGTTGACTGAGGTGGACATTCATGCAGAGATAAGAGGGGTGGCCAGATGTGGAGGCTCAGAGCCCAAGTAGAGAGAAGAGAGCTTCTGTGGAAGATGGGCACCATGTCCTGGTGTGGTGAGTCAGACAGAATGAGGAGGCACCTCTATGGAAGGGCATCCTGGCACAATCTGTCAGAGCCCAAGTGAAGAGGGAAGCCTGACAAAGGCTGTTGAAACCCAAGCAGGGTTAGAAAGCAAAACAGCCCAGACTGGGGAGTCAGAGCCCAAGCAGGGACATAATAGCATGCATATAGAAACAAAGATGGGGGGGCGCCTGGGTGCCTCAGTCAGTTAAGCGTCTGCCTTTAGCTCAGGTCATGATCCTGGGGTCCTGGGATCGAGCCCCATGGCAGGCTCCCTGCTTAGCAGGGAGTCTGCTTCTCCCTGTGATCCTTCCCCCTGCTCGTTCTCTCTCTCTCAAATAAATAAATAAAATCTTAAAAAAAAAAAGAAAGAAACAAAGATGGGTGATATGTTACATGTAGGGTATTGGTCAAATACATAAATATATTAAGAATGATGAAAGGCAGATTGCTCACTGTTGGAGAAGAGTTAAAAATATCCAGGGAAAGTAGAAAGACCCTCTAGCGAATTAGAATTATAGGTATTAGTTTTAATTGTATTTTCCAATATATAGAAATAGAAATATAGATGTAAATGTGTAGGGATATATATGAGATATATATTTTTTATATTTATTTATAAAATAATATACACACATTTCCTAGCTCTTTCCACTGAGAGTGAGGGCCTGGGAATAGCAACATCCTGATAGCACTGAGCACATCAAGTACACCCATATAATGTGAAGGCAAGGTAGTTCCTTAAAAGGGAAAGATGGTTTCTTTTTCTATGAGAAGGGATGCTGGCAGGCAAAAATGAAAGGTGTCCAATGTAGGAGGCAATGTATGTACATGGATTTTTTCATCTTATATAGGGATTTCTTAAGCTCTTTTTTTTTTAAATTTTATTATGTTATGTTAGTCACCATACAATACATCATTAGTTTTTTTTTTGTTTTTTGTTTTGTTTTGTTTATTTTATTTTATTTTATTTATTTTTTTGTTTGTTTTTAAAAGTTTTTTTTTTAATTCTTATGTTAATCCCCATACATTACATCATTAGTTCTAGATGAAGTGTTCCATGATTCATTGTTTGTGTATAACACCCAGTGCTCCATGCAGAATGTGCCCTCCTCAATACCCACCACCAGGCCAACCCATACATCATTAGTTTTTGATTAAGCTCTTATCTTTTGAAATAAAGGCTTGAACATATTATTTAAAAATAGAAGGGGAACCAATTGCCCTGAGTTTAGACTATATACCTTTCAAATAGAGGAAGTGAAAGAAAAAAATGTTAATGTGTTTATGTCTTCCTGTCCATCATACTAAACAGCAGCATTTACTAAAGTGGACCCAGTCTCCTTACATTTTTACAAATCATCCCAGTGATCCTAATGAACCACCCAAAACTTGACTGTGATACAGATTAGGGCTCCTTACAGAAATATATTTACATTTCACATTTACCAGTGACATAGTTGAAGTTAGAGTTGTTGTGGGAATTTGTTTAAGTTTTGAGAAGTATTTGACCTTACAGCATTCTCCACAAAGCTTTTTATCTGACAGATAATTCTCATGTTCTAGGCTAGGAGTTACAAAGCCTCTACTTTTTCTTTTCATGCTAGAAAATTTTTCTGCCAGAAGTAACTCAAATAACAATTCCTCTGTTAAAAACTGCACCCTCCAAACAGCTTCTTTTCTTCCCCTGTAGGGAAAATATAATTTTCAGGGCCTAAGTCCTGACAGTCTATAAGTATTCATTGTATGAATCAAAATCTGATGCTTTTTTCTTGAGGGGGGCTATATTATTTGTGGTACTTTTGTGGAGGCAGGGAATGAAATGGAGGTTTATCTCATGTTACCAAAGCATCCCCTTGATTTGGCATTCTTCCTTGGTTCATATCAATCCCAGATTTGATTTACCTCAGGGTGAAATACAAGCCTCTTGTATTCTGTGAATTAAAATGGTCCTTGTGCCTCCCTAAGTACCCCTGGTTTTCAGTGGAATGTGACCATTCTTGGTAAGAATACTGCTAGATTCATATGCATCCATGGCTATGGCTGGATATTTAGTTACATGGTGTGCAGGCTTTATTCAGCCAAAAGCTGAAGTGGCTACTTATCTATCACATGATAAAGTTCGCTGCCAATATTCTTCAACATGATAAGGTCAGTAACTTTAATCGGATGGGACTCTAGCCCATATTTGATTGAAAGGGAAAAGAAGTATGTTGTTCTTATTCTACTTTTGTGTTTTTTATATTCCCTTTTTCCTTTTGTTAGATTGAGACCTTCTGTCAATGAATAGTAATAATAGTTGGTCATTTATTGAATGTCTACTTTACTCCTGAATGGTGTTAGGTACATTACATTAATTACTTCCAATCTTCAAAAGGTGTTAGGTACATTACATTAATTACTTCCGATCTTCAAAAGCTCTGAAAGGAAAAAGTATTTATTTGTGAATAAAATGTCCTTATTTGAATTGATTAATATTGTTTGGAGACAAAAGCTTGAGATTTGAGTATCAAATTGAGTCCTTGTTGTAACTTTTACCAATCGTGAGACCTTGGGAAAGTCATTGGATTTGTCTGAGCCTTAGTTTCTTCATTTTTCAAATGGGAATAATACTAGTGGACATTGTTTTCGTAGGATTACATAAGATCATGTACATTAATGTATTTTGTAACCTATGAAGTTATGGATATTATTAAGATTAAAGTGAAGAAGAAATTAGTTCTTAGTCCATTCATCATTAAATATCTGTTGAGTGCACTTATGTTAGGGGTAGCATATTAGGTGCTGTGGATAAGGCAGTGAACGGGTAGACAGGAGCCCTCTTTCATAAAGTTAAGACTGTGCTTCTGTACTGTTCAATATAATAGCTTCTAGCCACATGTGGCTATTTAAATTATTAAGATTAAATGTAACATAAGGGGCGCCTGGGTGGCTCATTCAGTTAAGCATCTGACTCTTGATTTTGGCTCAGGTAATGATCTCAGGGTTGTGAGATCAAGCCCCGCTAGGGGCTCTGCGCTGAGCAGGAAGCCTGCTTAAGATTCTCTCTCTGCCCTTCACCCCTCTCCCCCGCTTGCACACTCCCTCATAAATAAATAAGTAAATAAATAAATGCAACTTAAAATTCAGCTCCTCAGTCACACTAACTGTACTTCAGGTGTGTAATAGCCACAGTTGGCTAGCAGCCACCATAGCAGACACTACAGATAATAGAACATTCCCATCATTGCAGAAAATTCTGTTGCAAACCTCTGCATGGGGAAGACTTGTGAGGAGCAATTTGAAAGACTAGTCAAATCAGAAAAAGTAATGTTTGAGCTGAAAACTCAGGGTAAGTAGAAATTTTCTAGATAATGTGGAGTTGAGGGAAACATTTCAGAAGGAATGAATGAAGAGTATTTGCAAAGACACTGAAGGGGAAGAAGAAGAGGGTGATTTTGATCCAGAAAGACTTCATGTACAGAGTCTGTGTGGCAGGATTAGCCCTACAAGGGAGGAATCAGTCTTCCTTGATTGTAACAGGAGAAGCAAAGGAGAATATGGGTGAAATACGATAGGTTTGTAGAGTTTGTGGCAGAAAGTGAGAATTTTCTTGTTCCAGTAGTTCCACTTTCATTCTGAAGTGTAAGATCTTCTTTTGAAAGCAAGAGGAAGAAAGGAAATGATGGGGTTTTGAAGAGAATGGATAATGTATGGAGCAAGTCTTTGTGGAGAGTGGGAGAGTGAGCAGACTAGATGGATTCAGTAAGATCCTGAATGTGTAGTCATACCAAGATCAGAGATTATCCAGCTAAAATAAATTAATACATCAAGACACTGAGAATGGTGCTGGCCTACAGAAAGAGTTAAACATTAGTGACTATTACCACTGCTGGGGTTTGGCTAGTAGGAGTGACAAACAGAACAACAGAAAGGGAATATTTCATATTTACCAGAAAGTGACTATAATGATGGCCTACAGAATCTATCATGGGTTAAAATGGAAGTGAGACAACGGGAGTGATGTATAGGGGAGAATTGGAGAGATCTGGGAATGTGTCTGGTGAATATCTGTTGGTGGGCTACTTAAGCAAATAAGTGGAGAGGAGAGGATTGCTCAGAATGAGGTACATGAAACAGAAGAAGGAAGGGCTACAAAGAAATATTACACTTCACTCACGAAAGAATCCCACAGTCTAAGTAATGTGTGTTATTTCCTGGTGAAAAGCAAATAATTGCTCTGCTAAGTAAATGACATCATCAGTGGCAGGCAATCCCCAAATGGCTTGTAAACTGAAACATGGGGAGTTTGACGTTTTGAGAGTTTACAGGGCTTACAACATAATATCCAAGCCTACCGTGAAGACTTAAAATCAAAATATGAAAACCTGTTGAGTTTCTTATACTCATTTTCTCTGCCATTATAGTCTCACCTTCTCCCCATCTGCAATTTTATTCTAGTTTAAATGTCACACAGAAACTGATGGTAGCTGTTGTTCTAGCTAATCCTGTGGATGGCCAGTACTGTCCTCTTAATTCTATTTTGTGCCATGAGAACTAGGTTGGTATTCATGAATATAAAGTAGTCTCAGCCTGAAGAGTGGTTTGTTTGTTGCTCCTCAAAGCTGCTCTGTGAAGCAGTTTCTAATACAATCATGAAAGTAACTTTTGTTTCAAAATGTTTAGGAAAATGAAATATTATGGTCTAATTCATTAAAGTCATTCTTCCCTTTCATTTTGTATTGAAGGCTTCAGCGATTAGCTAAAGATCTTCTAAAACAACTACAAGTACAAGACAGTGGCCCATGGGCAAACAATAAAGTTTCTGCTTTAGATCGGACCCTAGGCGAGATCGCTAGAATATTGGAAAAAAAGGTATGTAACTAATCTCTTGCCTTGCTTGGCCTTTATATTTGTGGTTCTTTCTCACTATGACAGGACATAGGACCATAAGGCTGACTGACTCTCATTTATGCATTTCTTCTGTGTTTCCAGAAGCTGGTCAACCACTGATCAATGTTTTTTCCTTTCATTCTTAATTAAACTGATGTTGTTTTCAGTCATTTTAATTGAAATCCTCAATAGCAAATATATGATCTTTGGATCAGTCATATTTTTTGCCACACAAACAAAACAAAATTATTTTAAATGGAATCACAGTAATAAAGGTGTACAATTTTATGGCAGAAAATGTAAAACTTTGAATTATAGAACTCATGAATCACAACCAGATTTCCACAAAGCGCCAATTTCCTTACTGTTTCCAACAGAAAATTTGGCAGTTTTTTTAATGACTTAGAGTCATTAAATGTTCTTGTGATAGTTAAAAAATTTTTAATGATTTTTAAAGTATTTATTATTCAGTATAGAAAATTTTAAATATACAAAAAAGAAATAAACTCCCTGTAATACCCACTGTTGACATTTTATTATATTTTCTTATCTTTTTATTGTACACTTCCCACTTTATCCGGCTGATTTTATCATAAATATTTTCTCATGTCTTTAAAAATTCCTTGTAACCAAATGAACATATCACAGTTTATGCAATTTATATCACTTAGTTGGTTTCTAATTTTTCTATCTGATGTAATGACATCTTTGTTTATTATCTGCATTTTTTTGTTTTTTGTTTTCTGGGTTTAAATTTATAATATTTGAGATACACAAAATAATGTAGTGATAAAAATAACCTAAATATAATGAATAGCTGTGAATTCACCACCCAACTTAAAAACTAGACTGTTCCCAGCACATCTGTGGTTCCCAGTGTGATCCTTCCACCCCCATTCCCATCCCTGCTCCCATTGAAGGAAATACTATACAGTATTAAAGGGATATCTTTTATTTGTTTTTTTAATAGCTTTATTTCTTTATCACATTTATAAATGTATTAAGTAATATATTATTTAGTTTTGCTTGTATTTGACTTATATAAAATATCATACTGTAGATGTCTATGATTTTTTCAATCAAAATTATGATTCTAAGTTTTATTTAGGCTTATAAGTGTAGCTGTTTTTCACTTATTTTCTCTGTTGTGAGGGAGTACTTCATTGTGTTAATAACACAGTTTTTTAATCCATTTTCCTGACACAGACATTGTTTTCCAGGATTGAATTCATTCAGGGTTGAATGTGTATGGGTTTGTGTGTGTGAAAGAGAAAAGAAAGTGAGCGATTTTGCTCAAACATTCTTGTATCAGAGCATATGAACAAATTTCTCCACAGACTTTAGTCTACATCAGAATCACTTAGGACTTGTTAAAGTACACCCCACCTTGGGTTTCTGATTCAGTAGGTCTGTAGTGGGTCCTAAGAATTTGTATTTCACAGGTTACACTGATGCTGCTGGCCCAAGGATCATACTTTGAGAATCATTGCTCTTGTCTAGGGCATATGCCTCAGGGGTGGAATTACTGGGTTCTCAGGCATATGAATGACCAGCTTCACAAGATAGTGTTCAGCTGCATTTTGGCGTCAGACAGTGCAATCCTCTGTAGGAACTGAGAGCAGCATATTCACTGAGGCATTGTGGCAGAGCCACAAAGAGTCAGTTCTTCTGGATAACACATCCCTTTCAGAGTGTCAGAGAGTTCAGAAACTGGTAATTGTCAGACATGTGCTAGATGGAAATGTTTGGAGGTTTGATATACCTTGGAAAAATCTCTATTTTAAAATTAGCACATACTGATTATTTTTATAAAGGGTATTTTGTGTTTGAACTAAAAAGGATTTACTTGAAGATACCACTATGTGCACCTTATCTCATGAATATTGTTTTAGATTGAAGTAATCACAGAATTTTTGAGGAAAAGGTAAAATCTGTATAAGAAAGGTATTCAGTATGAAAATCTTAAGTAAAGTTATTTCATTCACAAAGGGGCAATTTACTGGAATACCACTGATTCCTTATAATTTTGGGGAGAAAAATGTAGTCTGGCTCCAGTCTAAATGGTCTGTGTCAGAAACCTTGCTGTAAAGCTGTCCTCAGAGTATACACTGCAGGACCACCTGAGAGTCTAAACTTACCTACAGTAAGATCCTTTTGCTATTTTTATAACGAAAATCCCTTTTACCTAGCCAAGACAGACTCACTTTATGTGGAATTCTGTTCATAGAGTTATACTGACATTTCAGAATTCAGCTGATATTTATGATTTCAGTCTAGAAATTGTAAATAACCATTCATTTTTGTTTGGAAAACTGCCTGAAGTAACAAAATCATTAGCACCAAAGCCAAGTACCCAGTGAAGGATTTGAAGACAGCCTAGAAGTGACAAGGGTGGGCCTGGTGGAACTTGGGCAAGCACTCCCTAAGGAATGGTGAGAGATCAGTCTTGAGGTCTTTACCCTCTTAATTGAGATCTCAACACACTGATGTTTTCTGTTAGTGCTTTGATAGTTTTCCTTAGATACTTTTTCTAAAGTTCTGAGAACTACTTTAGAGCTAACAGGTTAAACTTTGTGATGCACCAAAACACTCTTGTAATGAAAGAGATCGGGAAACTGAGGAAACATGCCTATTGTAGTACTTACCATTTGTGTCAGGTCCCTTCTGACTTTTTGGGTTCTCAGATTCTGTTTAGAAATAAAGAGTCTGTAAGCTGTGTTGCATATGTTACAGTTTTTAACAAACTCCACCCAATTCTGTAGGAAATATGGCAGCCTAGGGAACTTGCACCCACTCTACCATCAAAAACATATAAAAATACTGGGAAAAATTTAAAGTAACTTTCTTAAAAGCATCAAATTGCTAAGAAGAAATTGAAGAATTATCAGGCCAAAGAAAAACCAAGAATTTAGGAAGTTGTATTCAGTTATAACTGAATCCCCCAAGAGCATTTGCCAGGCTTGCAAATGTGAGTTATGATTTGCAAGCCTCATGGGATGGGGAACAAAAGTAAAAGATTAAGGGCTGCCTAAGTTATGACATCTAATAGGTTTTATGTTTACAAAGGTAAGACAACCATAACCTATTCTGTGATACAATCATGAACCCTCTTACCTCATTCTCAGAGACTGCAAAGAAAGTGCCTTGGCATAGTGCAGAAGTTATAACTATAATCCAGCCCTGGAGTAGACTTGCAGCCCAAATTCACATCACCTGTATCATTTCAAATGGGGAATTGAATTTAAAGTAATCCCAGATTGATTAGTGGTATCCCTAGGAACTGGCAGAAGGAAATGCAAGTCCTCAGATACCTTTATCCTAGGCCTCAGATAATTTCTGTCAAATAATTTTACAAGAACAAATAGCCACAGTCCAAAAAAGGGGGTGCAAAAGTAAATAAATCATTATGAGTAATAGCAAGCAGAAACTAGAATTGCAAGGCTTTTTTGTAAATACCAGTTACAGATCATAAAACTATGTTTCTTATCTTCTAAGGAAATAAAAGGCTTGAAAATATCTACAGTTATGGACAGAGTAGGTAAATCAGAGCAGTTCTCCTACTGATGCCAATTAATAAAGCTAGACAAAATATAAACTGGAACTGAATTGCTAACAAAGTAGTGAAGAATTACTGGGCTGAGATTTGGACACATGGCATTTTGGGGCTGGGTACAATTGGTGATCCAAAAGAAGTGGATGAGAAGCTGAGTAATATTTTTGACATTGTTGCAGAACTTGTGGATTAAAAATGTTGTAGTCTAGGACTATCAATGGTAGGGACTGTGGCAAAACCCCCATGTTTTGGGTTGAGATCTTAAAGGGCTGCACTAGGTGAGAGGGTAGATTGGAAGTATGCCAGTCATTGCACAGACCACAGCTCAACCTCAGATCATCTGGGTGGCTGAAAAAAAAAAAAAAAATCACAGTTGCTGAAAAAAAAAGTAAAATGATCTTGGATTGCTAATACCTCCAGGTGCCTATTAGAAGCAAATGGGAAATCTACTCTGAAGGAAGATAATATCAACCTAAGTCTCAAATTACTTCAGCAAAATAAGTTTCAAATACAATGTCTGACAGAGAAAGGTAATTAAACATATAAAGGGGCAAGATAACATGGATAAAAATCAGTAGAAACGGACCAATAGGGGCTGTGCTTACTATGTTCAAGGATATAAGTATTAATTATTTTTTAAAAAATATAGCACATTTGAAAGAAAATAGAAATTTAAGAACTGAACATTTTGGTAATCAAAATTAAGAAAACTATACATCACATAACAGCAAAATAAACCCACTGAAGAGAAAATAAGTAAATTCTAAGCCCTAAGAAGGAATCCAGACTAAAACATGGAGAGAATATATGAAAAATACAGAAAAGATTAGAAGAGGCATATCAAATATAGTGAAGTGTTTAATTTACGTATAATTATCCACGAGGAGAGGAGAGAACAGGGCAAAAACAGTTACCTGAAATGATTATCATTTAGAACTTTCTAAAACTTATAAATCAACCCAGAGATTCAAGAAGCCCAGTGAAGCCCAAACAGTGAAAATAAAAAGAAATCTACATCTACAGACATTATCATGAAACTGGAGAAATCAAATTACAAGCCAATCTCATTCATGAACTTAGATTCAAAATTCCTAAACAAATTTTTGCAAACAAAATCTTGCAATGTATAAAAAGAATAGTATATCACAACAAAATTGGATTTATTCAAGATATTCAAGTTTGGTTTAATATTGGAAAATCAGAGCTTATCATATTAATATAAGAAAAGAGAAAAATACGTGATCATCGCAAAAGATCCAGCCGAAGCCTTTGGTAAGTTCAGTATCAAATCAATTCATGATTGTAAACAAGGAATAAAATGCAATTTCCTTAATCTCACAGATTGTATCTAAAATAAAAGTGTAGCTAATATCATAAACTAGTAAGTTTAACAAGTCTACTAGGATACAAGAATAGTATATAAAAATCAATTTTATTTATATCATCATCAAAATACTAAGTATCTAGGAGTAAACAAATCATGTTCATGGATTGGAACCCTCACTATAGTAATATATCTTTTCATCACAAATTGATTTGTAGATTCAGTATGCATTCACAATTAAAATTCTTTATATTTTGCAATTGAAACTTTATTTTCTTGAAATTGAAATGCAGATTCTAAAGTTAAAATACAGAATTTCAAAGAACCAATAATGGCCAAAACACTGTTGAAAAACAATAATAGGGGAGGATTTGCTCTACCAGGTATCAAAACTTATTATAAAGTTGCAGTAGTTAAGATAATGTGTTGTTGGAACAAAGATGGCAGAAAAGAATGTAACATAATTAATTAAATTCATATATAGTATGCTTAATGCACGATGTGAGGCAGTTATGTATATATAGAAAAAGGAAGCACTATAAAGCATTGGGGAAAGTATGGTCCCTTTTGTAAATGATGCTATAATGATTGAATATTCTTTTTTTTTTTTAAATAAAACTTGACCCCACCTTACATCATGATAATCAAAAAGTTAAGTTCAAAAGGACCTAAATGTGAAAAGTAAAAACAAACTTTTAGGAGATAACAAAGAATATCTTCTTCACTTCGGGATTTTGCCAAGACAAGAAAAGGACACAAGAGAAATTAGCTATATAGGGAACTGATAAATTTGAATTAAAAATCAGAAATTTTATGCATCAAAAGTTACCAGAAAAACAGTAAAAAGACAATAGAATGGAAGAAGATCTTTATATGTATAGCTCATGAAGAAGTGGAATCTGGAGTATATAAGGAATTCTTACAAGTTAATAAGAAAAAGAAATAAATAGCCAGTAAGGTAAGGGTAATAGGCATTCCAAAAGAAGAAATCTAAATAGCCAATAAATAAATGCAAAGAGTATCAATCTCTTTAGTAATCAGATAATTCCAAACGAAAAACTCAGTGTGATGCTATGATTCACTTATCAGAATGGCAAAAATTAAAGACTGAAAATACCAGCTATTGGCAAAGATCTAGAGCAATGGAATTCTCATACACTGTGATGATATAAGTTGGTACTACCATTTTAAAAAGGAGTTTGTTATTATGGACTAAAGTTACAAGCATACACATCATATTTTCCTTGTAGGTCTATACCCTAAGACAGCAATTCATATATGTACCAGGAGACGTATATACAAATGTTCAGTGGCATTTTTATAATTACCATATATGGAAAAAAGCCCAATTATCCATCAACAGCTAAATATATAAATTATGGTATGTTTGTATAATGGAATATTATTCAACAATAAAAATGAACTACAGCTATGGGTGACAACATGGATGTATCTCAGAATGTTTAGTGGGCAAAACAAGTCACCAAAAAAAATATATGTATGAATATATGTACATGTGTACATGTGTATATATACAAACATGTACATACAGACAGACACTGTTACATTTCCAGTTATATAAAGTCTAAGAATAGACAAAAGTACCTATATTGTTTTGGAATATACACATAGAAGGGAAAACTATAAAGAAGACAGAAAATATTTCTCATAAAAATCAGGATATGATTATTCAGAGAGTTGGGAGGGAGATGTGATCAGGAAGATTTATGTAGGTGGCTTCTTGAGTGCTTCTAGTCTTCTTTTTCTTGACCAGATGGCAATTATATACAATACTCAAATTATAATTATTCTTCAAATTGTACTTATATGTTTTCTCATTTTTCTCACTTTTCTGTATGTATGTTTCACAATGAAATTACATTTAAAATTCAAGT
Source organism: Leptonychotes weddellii (assembly GCF_054177405.1). Classification (NCBI taxonomy): domain Eukaryota; kingdom Metazoa; phylum Chordata; class Mammalia; order Carnivora; family Phocidae; genus Leptonychotes; species Leptonychotes weddellii. The sequence goes on from NC_138377.1 coordinate 103,123,936, forward strand.
TAAAAGAAATTACTCCAAAGACCCTTTTGTTGCAGAAATGTTTAATTATTTCAAATAAGAGTTTCTAAAACATTCTTATATATGCAAAGGCATTTTCCTTGTTTGTGCCATTTTATTAAATTTGACCCAAGTGAGCATGATTTGTATTTTCATTGACTTTTCTCATTATTCTGTGATGATGAACATTACATTTGAATTTGGATAGTAACAGCATCCCAGAAGCTTTCTGTGGTTTATCAGTAACATGAGACATTTGTATGCTGTTAGTATAAGTAAACAGTTTAAGCAGATGGATTGGACATGGAGTTTTTCCAGTTGCGTTTTCTGACTTTTTTTTTAATCCTGCCAAACGTAGAGATTCAGCTGTGATTCTCTTGAAGCTGAATAAGCAAACCACGTAGCTGACAGCAATCATAATTTGAACTGAATTGAGAGATGTCAAATCTTTGACTTTTTGATACCTTTAGTAAACCCTGCCATGTTTCGGTGTTTTTGAAATTTATCTTGCAAAATTCCACCAACAGATAACTGTGGAAGGTAGAAAGGTACAAGCTCTTCCCAACCCTGCCCTTTTTTTTCTGCTTTTTTGCCAACTGAGGTTTGTGGCTATTTAACACGTGCCTAGACTCAGAGGAGATAAACCAGTCATCCCTGAGAGCTTTTTCAATCTAATTGTATTCAGAAAATTGTGTTCAGGTCTGGCTAGACACTGCCTGTCTTCCAAATTTCATGGTTTCATTTGGTTTTGCTTCTCTTGTTTTCAGCTGGAATTCTGCAGTTGAAGAATTCCATCATAGAAAACTCTGATTTTGATCCTCTCATGTTATTATGTTCTCTATTTATGTATTCATGACAGTTGATAAATAAATGTAAACAGCTTATAGGACACCGATATTTTGTCAGAAGGTGACAAATATATCCTGTAGTCCAAAGTAAAATGAAAATGTTTCTTATACCTTCTTCAGCTAGTGTGTATTAGAAGATGAGTGTAAGAAAAATGGAATTCATTGTTACTTCAAGAATCTGACAAAGGTTTAATCTATACATGGTTTGTATTTTCAAAAAAGAAACAAAGAACATAAAGGAAGGAGTGTTTATGTATTTTGTTTTAGATGGTTGTTACATAGATGTATGCAGTTGCCAAAATTCATCAAACTGGACACCTAAATATGTGCATTTTATTATATGTTAACTATATCTCAGTAAAACAAAACAATTAGGTAATGACTTCAAAATAGCTTATATTATTTTTCAGATGGTGAGGCTTGCCTTTATAAAAACACACTGTTTTAGTCATCTCATCTGAAATCACTTATTATGGCTTCTTTATAAAAAGGACTCTTTTTTTTATTTTATTTTTTTAAAAGATTTATTTATTTGAGGGAGAGTGAGTGAGCAGGGGGAGGCACAAAGGGAGAGGGAGAAAGAATCTCAAGCAGACTCCCCGCTGAGCATGGAGCCTGACGTGGGGCTTGATCCCACAACCCTGAGATCATGACCTGAACCAAAACCAAGAGTCGGATGCTCAACCAGCTGAGCCACCCAGGTGCCCCTGAAAAGGATTCTCTTAAAAGCAAATAAATTTGTTATAAAAACTTGATGAGGGGTGCCCGGGTGGCTCAGTCGTTAAGCGTCTGCCTTTGGCTCAGGTCATGATTCCAGGGTCCTGGGATGGAGCCCCGCATCGGGCTCCCTGCTCCGCAGGAAACCTGCTTCTCCCTCTCCCATTCCCCCTGCCTGTGTTCCCTCTCTCACTGTGTCTCTCTCTGTCAAATAAATAAATAAAATCTTTAAAAAATAAAAATAAAAACTTGATGAATATTGACAGTGCTAGTTTATAGGAACATTTTCTACACAATTTGTGGTATTTTCTATTATGATTATATAAATTAACACTTGCACAGAATAATGAATAATTATAACAGCAAAAATCCCAGTGATTAATTGAAAAATAGAACATTGCTAGCATCCCAGAGCCCTCTGGCCACCCATGTTTATTTTGCCATTCATACCTTTCTCTTAATATTTGGATAAACTATTACTTTGACTTTATTTTACTTTTATCGTTTTATCCCCTAAGAGTATGTCCGTAAATAATATATGTTAGTTTATACATGTCTGGTTTTAAACTTAATGGAATGGAATGCTACTGTCTGTAATTTGGTGTCTTGCCTCTATCAAGATTATGTATTTAGGAATTTATGTTATAGAGGTTTTTTTTCATTGCTCTATACTGTGTTGTTTTACCACTTACTACAATGATAACTTCTTCATTCTGCCATTGATGGGCACTTGGTTGTTTTTATGAAAAAGTATGCTTCTAAACATGTATCCTGATACTCATGTGCAAGTATTTCTCTAGGGAGTGGAATTCCTGGGTCATGAGGTATGTATATCTTTAAATTTTCTTGATAATGCTAACTTGTTTTCCCATTCACATTACTACCAGGAGAGTATAAAAGTCCTGTTGCTCCTTTCTTTTCTAACACTTGGCATTACCAGACTTTTTAATGTTTACTAATCTTGTGGGTATTAAGTTGTATAGTTTTAATGTGCATCTCTGTTATCAGATAGATTTAGGCACCTATTCATATTTATTGGCCATTTGAATTTCTTCTCTTTTGACTTGCATGTTCAAATCTTTTGCCCAATTTTCTCCTAATTTGTAGGAATTCTTTGTATGCTCTGGACAACAGCTCTAGTTTGTTCAAATGTATTAAAGGTATTTACTCCTATTATTCAGCTGTCTTTTTACTCTCTTTTGGCTCCTTTGATGAACAGAAGTTCTTAATTTTAATATAGACAAATTTATCAATATTTTACGATTAATAGTTTTTGCTCTTCACAAACTATTTTTCTACTCCAGAGTCAAGAAGATCTTTTTCTATATATTCATCTTGAAGTTTTATAGTTTTTTCTTTTAGTTTGTTATCCCCTTGGAATTAATTTTTCTATTTATTGTGAGGCAGAGGTTTAATTTCATTTCTTTTTCCCAGCTGGATGCTGAATTTCTTGAGCACCATTTATTGAAAAGACCAGTTTTCCCTACTGTTCTTTAGTATCTCCTCTATCATAGTCAAAGGTTTATAAATACAGTTGTTTTTCCTAGTTTCTCTGTTCTTGTACTTTATTGTCTCCAGTTGTCTCTGATATGCTCTTAAAACCGTCCATTAATTTCTTAATTTTAATCACAGTATTTTATTTTCTCTGTTTAGAAAGCCTACTTTTCAAATCTGCTATGTCCTTTCTTAAAATTTCTTGTTCTTTACATATGTTTTCAAACTTACCTTTTATTTATACACAGAAAATATAATTATGTCAATAGTCTATCTCTGATAATCTCAGTATTTTATGTCTTTGAGTGTATGTTTACATTGTCTATTGTTTTTCCAATTTCTTTCTTATGATGTTTCCTTTTTAACCCCTTAATTTTTCATTGAGTACTACTTGTAATTGTTAACTTTTGCATCTATATTCAGGGGATACTAGTCTGCAGTTTTCTAGTGATGTTTTTGTCTAGCTTAGGTATCTGGATGATAGTGCCCTAATGGAATGAATTAGGTAATATTCCCTCTACTTCTATTTTTCGGAAGAGTTTGAGAAGGATTGGTGTTAATTCTTTAAATGTTTGGTAGAATTCACCAGTGAAGCCGTTTGGTCCTGGATTTTTCTTTGCTGGGAGGTTTAGGATTACTGATTCAAACTCTACTTGTTACAGATCTATTCTGATTTTCTATGTCTTTTTAAGTCAGTTTTAGTAGTTTACATGTTTCTAGGAATTTGTCCATTTCATCTAGGTTATCTAACTTGTTGGCATATATCCTAGTACATGTTGACCATAGTAAACTCTTAATAATCCTTTTTATTATTTTAAGGATATTGTAACATTGTATTGTTAATTTTGTTGATATTTTCAAAAACCAACTTTTGGCTTCATTGATTTTTCTCTATTTTTCTATTTTTATTTTTATTTATCTCCACTCTAATTTTCTTTATTTCCTTTAGTTTTAGGTTGGCAAAAGAGTATGGTTTGGCTGTGGTTTACTCTTCTTTTCCTAGCTCCTTAAAGCATAAAATTATTGATTTGAGGTCTTTGGTTTTTGGGGTTTTTTTTTTAAGGAAAATAAATTTCCCTATGAGCACTGCTTTCACTGAATCCCATAAGTTTTGTATATTTGTGTTTTCATCTTCATTTATTTCAAAGTATTTTCTAATTTCTCTTGTGATTTCTTTTTTCTTTTTGGCAATTATTTAATTTTAATTCCAGGGTAATTAACATATAGTGTTACATTAGTTTCAGATGTACAATATAGTGTACTCTTAATCTCCTTCATTTGTTTCACCCATCCTGTACTTACCTCTCTTCTTTTAACCATCAGTTTGTTCACTAACTTCAGAGTCTGTTTTTTGGTTTGTTTCTACTTTTTTTTGTTCCCTTGTTTCTTAAATTCTACAGAAATAAAAAAAACCATACGGTATTTTCTTTCTTTTACTTATTTCAGTTAGCATTATACCCTCTACATCCATTCATGTTGTTGCAAATTGCTAGATTTCATTCTTTTTTATGGCTGAATAATATTCCATTTTGTGTATTTAACCTCATCTTCTTTATCCATTCATCTATTGATGGATACTTGGAGTGTTTCCATAATTTGGATATTGTAAATAATGCTGTAGTAAACACAGGGGTGCATAGATCTTCTTGAATTAGTGTTTACATATTCTTTGGGTAAAGACCCACTAGTGCAATTACTAGGTCATACAGTAATCTGTTTTTAATTTTTTGAAGAACCTCCATGTAGTTTTCCACAGTAGCTGCATCAGTTTGTATTCCAACCAACAGGGTGCTAGGGGTTTTTTTCTCCACATCCTCACCAGCACTTGTTTCTTGTCTTTTTGATTTTAGCCATTCCAACAGGTCTGAGGTGCCCTTGTGATTTCTTATTTCACCCATTGGTTGTACAAGAACGTATTGTTTAATTTCCACATATATGTGAATTTTCTAGATTTCCTCCTGTTGTGGTCAGAGAAGATAAATTGTATAATCTCAGTCTTTTAAAGTTATTTACATTTGTTTTGGGGTTATTGTATTTGAACAATTTTTAAGAATAATTTGAGACCTAATATAATGGTGCCTTCATCTGGAAATATTTTCATTTACTTTTGTTAGGTGATAAGAGTACCAGTATTTCTGGAACCATCTTAATCCAAGTTCAAATTCTAAGGTTCCCAAGGCCACAACGGTGTCCTGAACATAGGCCACAAGTAGGTTGATTGGCCAGTTTCAATTTCATGCTTATCATAAGGATGAAATTTTTAAGAGTCTTGCTTGGAATGGTTTACCTTGTATCATTCTGTAAATGTTTCTCATAGATTAGCAAAAGCAGCTTTGAGGGCTATGCTTCTGTCTCTTGGTTTTCACCTCCTCCTGGATTTTGACTTAAAGTTCTCTCTCTGGTAATTTTAATTCATTTAAGGATATTTTTAAATGTTACCTTTTTTTGATTTCACTGGGAGGGCTTATCTTCATTGCCTTACTTGCCATTTTTGAATGAAGTAGTCCTTCTAGTATCATTTTAAACCACATTATCAAAATAAAATATGTAAGAGGATGGAAAGATATTAAAATAATGTCTGTAATGGGGCACCTGGATGGCTCAGTTGGTTAAATGTCAGACTCTTGATTTCGGCTCAGGTCATGGTCTCAGGTGAGACTGAGCCCTACATCAGGCTCCCTGCTCAGTGGAGAGTCAGCTTCTCTCCTTCTTCCCCTTTCCCCATTCACACATGTGCACACACTCTCTCTAAAAATAAATAAATAAAATCTTTAAAAATAAAAAAAAATAATAATAATGTCTGTTACATCAGGATTTGGGGAAATAGTTATCTAGTTGTGTGTGGATCAACCTGTTTTATATCAAGCCATGTTGCAAATCTTGGAAAACAGTATGTTGTCTTCTACTTAGAAAAGTATCACATATGGAGGATTTAGTTTTTAAAAAGATTGAGTTCTCTCTTTGCTGACTGAGCATAGTGCAGGTCCTCATTTGGAAAATTATTATTTGGTTCTTTGACTAGAACTGCAGAAAATTAGACCAAAGCTGACTTTTTAACTAAATCCCAGCAAAATCTTTTTTTTTGGTGGTTGTTTTTTCCTCTTAGAAGTAAGGAGATAATGGTATGCCTCATGAGAGCTAAGCATGATGACCAAACTCACTATTCATCTGGCTAGGTGAATGCTTATCTACTGTGATTAAACACTTTTCCTTAGAATATTGCTAAAGGAAGATACTCAAAGCCATTTGATAAAAAAGTATACTTCCCTAGAGTGTCAGTTTTATTCAAACATTGGAGGCAAAAAAATGATTAAAAACTTTTATACTCAAGTTTTTATCCATACCTATGCAAAAGACTATTTTAATACTATCTTTTGAAGAAAGGTAATTTATAAAATACTTTGTGGTAAAGTAGTTGATAAAGAAGTTTTCAACAAGGTATGTCAGTTACATTAAGCAAGAAGTGTTGTGAACATGATATTTGAGAGCTGGAAGTAGGACCATGATTATGTAATCTTAATGTATTTGCTAAAATGATAATACTATTGATAAAATTAAAAATAGATTGTTAAAGTTTTTCACTAATAAAGTTACTTGTTGAGTATATCTCTGTTACAATTAAAAGTAAATAAGTAAATAGATAATAGTGTAGAAGAGCACCTGTTCACACAAAAATAGACACCTAGGTCAATGGAACAGAATAGAAGACCCAGAAATAAACCCACAGTTATATGGTCAATTAATCTTCCACAAAGCAGGAAAGAATATCTAATGGGAAAAAAAGAGTCTCTTCAACAAACGGTGTTGAAGACCTGGAGAGCAACATGCAAAAGACTAAAACTGGACAACTTTCTTACACCGTACACAAAAATAAATTGAAAAAGGATTAAAAACCTAAATGTGAGACCTGAAACCATAAAAATCTTAGAAGAGAGCACAGGCAGTAAGCTCTTTGACATTGGCTGTAGCACCTTTTTTCTAGATGTCTCCTGAGGCAAGGGAAACAAAAGCAAAAATAAACTATTGGGACTATATCAAAATAAAAAGCTTCTACACAATGAAGGAAACAAACCTAAAAGACAGTCTACAGAATGGGAGAAGATATTTGCAAATGACATATTTGATAAATGGTTAGTATCTAAAATATATAAATCAAAACCACGATGAGATACCATCTTACCCCAGTCAGAATGGATGAAATTAACAAGACAGGGAACAATAGATGTTGGTGAGGATGTGGAGAAAGGGGAACCCTTCTACACTGTTCGTGGGAATGCACCTGGTGCAGGCACTCTGGAAAACAATATGGAGGTTCCTCAGAAAGTTGAAAATAGAGCTACCCTATGACCCAGCAATTGCACTACTGGGTATTTACCCCAAAGATACAGATGTAGTGAAAAGAGGGGGCACCTGCACCCCAATGTTCATAGCAGCAATGTCCACAATAGCCAAACTGTGGAAGGAGCCAAGATGTCCTTCAACAGATGAATGGATAAAGAAGATGTGGTCCATATATACAATGGAATATTACTCAGCCATCAGGAACGATGAATATCTACCATTTATATCAACATGGATGGAATTGGAGGGTATTATGCTAAGTGAAATAAGCCAATCAGAGAAAGACAATTATCATATGGTTTCACTCATATGTGGAACATAAGGAATAGTGCAGAGGACAATAGGGGAAGGGAGGGAAAACTGAATGGGAGGAAATCAGAGAGGGAGACAAACCATATGAGACTCTGGACTCTGGGAAACAAACTTAGGGTTGCGGAAAGGGAATTGGGTAGGGGGATGGGGTAACTGGGTGATGGGAATTAAAGAGGGCACGTGATATGATGAGCACTGGGTGTTATATTCAACTAATGAATCATTGAAGATTATATCAAAAACTAATGATGTACTATACCTTGGCTAATTGAATTCTAATTTTTAAAAAAAGGAAAAAAATAACTGATACAACTTAACAGCTCCCAAACCAAATAATCCAATTAAAAATGACAGAAGACATGGACAGACAGTTCTCCAAAGAAGACATCCAGATGGCCAACAGACACATGAAAAGATGTTCATCATCACCCATTGTCAAGGAAATGCAAATCAAATACACAATGAGATATCACCTCACACCTGTCAGAATGGCTAACATCAGCAAAGCAAGAAACAACAGGTGTTGGTGGGGATGTGTAGAAAAACACTCATGCACTGTTGGTGGGAATGCAGTCACTGTGGAAAACAGTATGGAGGTTCCTCAGAAAGTTAAAAATAGTACTACCCTAGGACCCAGCAATTGCACTACTGGAATATTTACCCAAAGAATACAAGAAAACTAATTCAGAGGGATACATTCACCCCTATGTTTATAGCAGCATTATTTACAATAGGCAAGATATGGAAGCAGCCCAAATGTCCATCAATTGATGGATAAGAAGATAAAGAAGTGTGAGATAGATAGATAGATAATGGAATATTATTCAGCCATAAAAAGAATGCAGTCTTACCATTTGCAACAACATGGGTGGAGCTAGAAAGTATAATGCTAAGTGAAATAAGTTAAAGACAAATATGATATGATTTCACTCATATGTGGAATTTAAGAAATGAAACAAATGAACAAAGGGGGAGAAGAGAGAGACAAACCAAGAAACACTCTTAGTTATAGAGAACAAACTGATGGTTACCAGAAGGGCAGGGTGTGGGGAGTTTGGTTAAATAAGTGATGGAGATTAAGGAATGCACTTGTGATGAGCACTGGGCAATGTATGGGGTCACTGAATCACTAAATTGTACACCTGAAACTAATCTGACACTGTATATTAACTAACTAGCATTAAAATAAGCACTTAAAAAGAGAACCTGTTCAACCCAGCATATGCCATGAGTGATTTCACTTCTCAGTAAGGAGTTGTGATTATTGAAGTTTCTGCCCATAACAACCTGACAGTATTCCATCATGCTACCTCTCTGGCAATATTCTATCTTGGGCTCACCTTAGTGATTGATTGCCTGATGCATGAGTAAACACTTACTGTTTTTAACCACATTTATATAAATCTAGGTTCTCGGAAATAGTGACAGTAAAAAATGAAAAATTGCCCATATAAGGACCTTGATGCTAGCTGTCTTCAATTCAGCTCAGTATACCTTATATACCAAGTAAGACAGATAGAAAATTCTTTTCCTTCTCCATGGCGTATAATATAAAACATTATTTTCTGCTTAACATAAACATAGAAGATATCATGAAAAAAGATGCAAAAAATTTTTTTCAAATAAAATACTCATGAAACCTTAACTTATTTCTTGCTGTTACTAGGTATACCCCCCGCCCACCACATACCTGGAAATTCAGTTTTTCTGACATTAGAGATTCCTAAATGGACTGTTGGAATAACTGCCTTAGAATAAATTAAATCATCCAACTTGTGCTCTATTCCATTCCCAGGAACTATGAAGAAACAGGATTGTTGAAAGTTGTGTGTGCTGTGGGTCAAAATTGGACCATAAGTGGGAAAGTGTTTCAGGAAGCAGCTGAAAGCAGTGTTAAAAGCATGGACCCAGAACCTCCTACCTCTTTTTTTTTTTTTTTTTAATTCTAGTCAGTTAACATACAGTGCAATATTGTTTTCACAAGTAGAATTCAGTGATTCATCACTTAGATGCAATACCCAGTGCTTATCACAAGGGCCCTCCTTATTACCCAACACCCATCTAGCCCATACCCCACCAACTGTTCCTACCTCTTTGTGTGACCCTGGAAAAATTAATCTCTCTGGGCTTTAGTTACCTTATTGTAAAATGTGTGATATTGACACACCCCAAAGGACTGTGTGGCTATTAAATTAAATAATACATGTTAAATTCCTGCAGTCAGTAGGCAGTCAGCAGATGTTGATACAATATAACGCAGTCATTAAGACCACAGGGTTTGGGGGCGCCTGGGTGGCTCAGTCGTTGGGCATCTGCCTTCGACTCAGGTCATGATCCCGGGGTGCTGGGATCGAGCCCCACATCGGGCTCCCTGCTCCACAGGAAGCCTGTGTCTCCCTCTCCCACTCCCCCCTGCTTGTGTTTCCTCCCTTGCTGTGTCTCTCTGTCAAATAAATAAATAAAATCTTTAAAAAAAAAAAAAAAGACCACAGGGTTTGTAGTTATGGGCCTGAATTCAAATTCCAGATCAGCCTTGTAGTAACTCTGTAAACTTAGCTAGATTATTAACCTTTGTAGGAAACTTCCCTTTTCCCCTTTGAAAAATATTGATAGGATTACATATCTCTTTCAGTTGTGAGAATTAAAATTTAGTAGCATTATAATCAAGTAATATTTATTACAGGAATGAAAGGATACTGTAACATCTAAAAATAAATTAACATAAATCACTATTTTAAAAAATTAAAGGAGAAAAACAGTATCAGTAGAAACAAAAGGCATAAATAAAATTCAATACTTCTAATTTTTAACAATTTTAATGATTTAGTTTTAAGAACAAGAGCCTAATAAAGGGTGGTTACCAAAAACCTGCAACAAACATTGTATTTAATACTGAAACACTGATATACTGTCCTGGAGGGTCTGGCCAACTCGATGTAGTAGGAAAAGACAGTGCTGATAACTGGCTGATATGTACAGCCATATGGATTGTGGAAAGCCAGTGCTCCATCTTTTTTTTTTTTTTTTATTCTTATGTTAATCCCCATACATTACATCATTACTTCTAGATGAAGTGTTCCATGATTCATTGTTTGTGCATAACACCCAGTGCTCCATGCAGAATGTGCCCTCCTCAGTACCCATCACCAGGCTAACCCATCCTCCCACCCCCCTCCCCTCTAGAACCCTCAGTTTGTTTTTCAGAGTCCATCGTCTCTCATGGTTCGTCTACCCCTCCGATTTCCCCCGCTTCATTCTTCCCCTCCCGCTACCTTCTTCTTCTTTTTTTTTTCTTAACATATATTGCATTATTTGTTTCAGAGGTACAGATCTGAG
>NC_138377.1:103135480-103163974 GCF_054177405.1 Leptonychotes weddellii
GAAGTTCTCTGCTATAATTTGCTCCAATATACCTTCTGCCCTCTCTCTTTCTTCTTCTTCTGGGATCCCAATTATTCTAATGTTGTTTTGTCTTATGGTATCGCTTATCTCTTGAATTCTGCCCTTGTGATCCAGTAGTTGTTTATCTCTCTTTTTCTCAGCTTCTTTATTTTCCATCATTTGGTCTTCTATATCACTAATTCGCTCTTCTGCCTCATTTATCCTAGCAGTTAGAGCCTCCATTTTTTATTGCACCTCATTAATAGCCTTTTTGATTTCAACTTGGTTAGATTTTAGTTCTTTTGTTTCTCCAGAAAGGGTTTCTCTAATATCTTCCATGGTTTTTTCAAGCCCATCTAGTATCTTTAAAGTCGTCATTCTGAAATCTAGTTCCGACATCTTACTAACGTCCGTATTGATTAGGTCCCTGGCAGACGGTACTGCCTCTTGTTCTTTTTTTTTTGAGGTGATTTTTTCTGTCTTGTCATTTTGTCCAGAGAGAACAGATGAATGAGAGAACAAAATGTTAACAGGGTAACAATGACCCCAGAAAAATATACACTAAACAAATCAGAAGAGACATGAAACTGGGGGAAAAGAAAGGGAAAGAAAGAAATAAGAGAAAAAAAAGATAAATATAAAAACAAACAAATGAAAAACAAAACAAAAAAACAGAATATGATCAAATATGATCAGGCTGGTGAATAGATCAGTGCCAGACTCTAGATTTTGGGCGTATTTTGGTCTGTTAGAAGAAAGTGCCTCCCAAAATTTTAAAGAAAGAAAAACTTATATATGTATAAAGGTAAATATGATGAAAGGATGGAATATGAGTGTAAAGATGAAAATTATAAAAGATTTTATAAAAGGAATTGATAAGACAAGAAGTTTGTTGAAAAAGAAAGAAGAGGATTTAAAAAAGGAAACAAAAGGGAGAGAATGTGATCAGGCAGGAGACTAGAACAAAGCCATACACTAGAGATTTAGTGTATAATTTGTTCTGTTAGAAGAAACTGTATGTCAAAATTTTAAAGAGAGAACAACATATATATATATACATACCAAAAATAAGGTTAACTACTATGAAGAGATAGAATATGACTGTAAAAATGAAAAATAAAAAAGATTTTTTAAAAAGGGATTGATAAGATTTTGCTTGAAAAAGGGAAAAAGAAAAATTAAAAAAAAAAGTTAAAAAAAATTAACTTTGAAAGACTAAAGAATCATGGGAAAAAAGCCATGAATTCTATGTGCAGTATTCCCCTAGCGCTGGAGTTCTGCTGTTCTCAGTGATCGGTAAACTTGGTCTTCGTTGGCTATTCTCACTGATCTTCTGGGGGAGGGGCCTGTTGCAGTGATTCTCAAATGTCTTTGCCGGACGTGGAATTGTCCTGCCCTTGCTGGGTCCAGGCTCAGTAACCTGCTCAGGTTTGCTCTCAGGAGCTTTTGTTCCCTGCAAGCTTTCCGTACAGCTTTGGAGGATGAGAGTGAAAATGGCGGCCTCCCAATCTCCACCCCAGAGGAGCCGAGAACTCGGGACCCCAGACCTCAGTGTGCCCCCAGAGAAAAGCAGTCAAGCACTCCTGTCTCCCTGGTCTCCAGCCGCACTCCATGCTCACCTGGCCTGTGACCGAGTGTTTCTATCTCTGGCACCTGACCCTGTGTGGAGTCTCCAAACCCAGCAGATCCCTGCGGTGCAGTCCCACGCCACTCCTCCCTGGGGGAGGAAGGGGAGTCTCCCCAGATCTGCCACTTGTTGGGTCCCTGCTGGAGGAGCAGTGGCCCAACTGTGCCACAGATCATGGTTTATGGCAACCCCAAGCTGGGAGCCCACTCCTTGGCTCCGTCTCTGCAGCCGGCTTCCCCGCTCCAATACCTGAGAGCTCTGCCACACTCAGGCACCCCCGGTCTTTCTGTGACCCCGAGGGTCCTGAGACCACACTGTCCCAGCGAGGGTTCCACCCTCCACTTAGCCACTGGCGCAACATCCCTCAGCGGATCCAACTTCTAAAAGTTCAGGTTTTGTGCTCCGCTGCTCTATCACTTGCCGGAAGCGTCAGATTGAGGCCCCCCTCCCCCGCCATCTATCTTCCCGAATATCGCCTCGGATTCTCTTCTCCGCACGTCCTACCTTCCAGAAAGTGGTTGCTTTTCTGTTCAGAGAGTTGCTATTCTTTTCTTCGATCTCCTGTTGAGTTCGCAGGTGTTCAGAATGGTTTGATCCCTATCTAGCTGAATTCCTGGGACCAGACCAAATTTAGGTCTCCTACTCCTCCGCCATCTTGCTCCTTCATTTTGCTCCATCATCATTTTAATAGCAAAAGCCTGAAAACAACCTAAATGTTCATCAGTGGGGGAATGACAGTAAGAAAAAGAATAAGTTGCAATATTGTCATATAATACAATATTGTGGAAGCAGCTCATTGATTCATTTAATTAAAAAACTTAAACGAACTTTCCACGGTGTGCTAAACACTTTGATTCCTGAGGATACGATGAGAAACAAGATAAAGTCTTTTAATTCATTGGACTTCAGATGCGGCAGTTAAAATGGGTGGAGGCAAAGAGTACATTTACTTTGTGAAAAGTCATCAATCTATATACTTACAACTTATGTACTTTTGGTATGTGCACTTAAATAAAACATTTACTTTAAAAAACTAGTAAATACAATGTTAACCAAAAAACCAAATTGCAAAAGTCTACCATTTATGTAACATTTTAAAATATTCAAAGAAATGTCATAATTCTTGAGAGAGGAAGGGAGTGATAGATAAAAGTATAAAAACACCAATAGGAAGAATATATACCAATTTATGATAGTCATTACCTTTGAGAAGATTAGGAGGGGATGTTAATGCTATCTGTTTTGTTTATTTTTCAAATGCAGCAATTTTGAAAAAATAACAGTATTAGATGTGGGCAGTGGGTACATAGATTTGGGTTGTATTATTTGCTATAGCTTTGTGCATAATTGAAATATTTCATAATATTTTATTATTCTCAAAATTGGTAAAGAGAAGGAATAGAGTATCATGCCTTATATATGAATAGTATCCCAGGGTAACAAAGTAATTAATAAATTCATAAGGGTTCATAAAGATAGAAAGTCCTGTAGTGTAAATCTCTAATTAAATAAATCTAGATGACAACCATCAGTGGTTACTTAAACCGTTAGGTGTATGGTTAATTGTGGTCTTCCCCAATTATATTTATTATATAGAAGGTTTCTTAGGTATATATCAGTCTTAAAGAAACAGAATTCATATATCATACAGTTCACCTATGTAAGACTTACAGTTGAGTTTTTCTTATATTCAGAGTTTTGTAACCATCACCACAATCACTTTTAGAACTGTCCATTGACTGATGAGTGGGTAAAGAAGATGTGGCATATGTGTACAATGGAATATTACTCTGCCATTAAAAAGAATGAAATCGTGCCATGTGCAACAACATGAATAGACCTAGAGGGTATTATGCTAAGTGAAATAGGTCAGTCAGAGAAAGACAAATACCATATGATTTCATTCATATGTGGAATTTAAGAAACAAAATAAATGAACAAAGGAAAAAAGTGACAATAAAACAGACTCTTTAGTGAAAAAACTGATGGTTGTTAGAGTGGAGGTGGGTGGTGGATGGGTGAAATAAGTGAGGGGGATTAAGAGTACACTTGTCATGATGAGCACTGAGTATAGAATTGTTTCATCAGTGTATTGTACACTTGAAACTACTATAAAACTGTTGTTAATTATACCACAATTAATTTTTAAAAATTTACATAAAGAGAAAAAGCAAAACAACTCAAATGTTTATCAACAAATTAAATGTGGTACATCCATACAATCTAATATTATTCAGCAATCAAAAGGAACAGAATACTGATACATACTACAATGTGGAAGTGCCTTTACAATTTATGCTATGTGACAGAAGCCAGTCACAAAAGTTTACATATTCTATGTTTCCATTTATATAAAATTTCCAAAATAGACAAATTTATGTAGACAGAAAGTAGATTAGTGGTTTCTTAGGATAGGGAGGTTAGGGGAAACGGGAAGTGACTGCTAACGGGTACAGGGTTTCTTTTATAATTTTATTTATTTTATTATTATTTTAATTTTTATTTAAATTCTAGTTAACATACAGTGCAATATTGGTTTCAGGAGTAAATTCAGTGATTCATCACTTACATACAACACCTAGTGCTCATCACATGTGCCCTCCTTAATACCCATCAGCCATCTAGCCCATCCCACACCCACCTCCCTCCATCAACCCTCAGTTTGTTCTCTATCATTAAAAATCTCTTGTGGTTTGTTTCCCTCTCCCTTTTTTTTTTTTTCCTTTTCTTCCCCCTTCCAATATGTTCAACCTGTTTTGTTTCTTAAATTCCACATATGAATGAAATCATATGGTATTTTTCTTTGGCTTATTTCGCTTAACATAATACACTGTAGCTCCATCCACGTCATTGCAAATGGCATTTCATTCTTTTTTATGGCTGAGCAATGTTCCATTGTACACATATACCACACCTTCTTTATCCATTCATCAGTCAGTGGACACTTGAGCTGTTTCCATAATTCGGCTATTGTAAGTAATGCTGCAATAAACACCCGGGTGCTTATATTTCTTCTAGTTAGTGTTTTCATATTCTTTGGGTAAACACCCCATAGTAGGATTACTGGATCATATGGTAATTCTATTTTAATTTTTTGAGGAACCTTCATACTGTTTTCCAGAATGACTGTACCAGTTTGTATTCCCACCATCAAGGCACCAGGGTTCTTTTTTGTCCACATTCTCACCAACACTTGTTGTTTCTTGTGTTTTTCATATTAGCCATTCTGGCAGGTGTCAGATGATACCTCATTGTGGTTTTGATTTACATTTCCCTGATGATGAGTGATGTCGAGTATCTTTTCATGTGTCTGTTCGCCATCTCAATGTCTGTAGAGAAATGTCTGTTCATATCTTCTGCCCATTTTATTTTTTTAGAGAGGGAGAAAGGGAAGGGAGGGGCAGAGGGAGGGAGAGAATCCCAAGAAGGCTCTATGCCCTGTGCACAGCCCAACTTTGGGGTTCAGGGCTACAACCCTGAGATCATGACCTGAGCCAAAATCAAGAGTCAGACACTTAACCAGCTGAGCCACTCAGGCACCCCTCATGTCTTCTGCCCATTTTTTAATTGGATTATTTGTTTTTGGGGTGTTGAGTTATGTAATTTCTTTACATATTTTGGATACTAACTCCTTATCAGATATATCATTTACATATATCTTCTCTCATCCAATAGATTGTCTTCTGTTTTGTTGATTGTTTCCTTTGCTGTGCAGAAGCTTTTTTGATATGACAGTCCCGTACTTTATTTTTGCTTTTGTTTCCCTTACCTCAGGACACATATCTAGAAAAATGTTAATATAGCCGATGTCAGAGAAATTGCTGCCTATGCTCTCTTCTAGGATTTTTATGGTTTTAAATCTCACATTTAAGTCTTTTGAGTTTATTTTTGTGTATTGTATAAGAAAGTGGTCCAGTTTCATTCTTTAGCATGTAGCTGTCCAGTTTTCCTAGCACCATTTGTTGAAAAGACCCTAACTCTTTGCATATAGTCATGGGCTTATTTTTGGGCTCTCTCTTCTGTTCCATTGATCTGTGTGTCTACTTTTGTGCCAGTGCCATACTGTTTTGATTTCTACAGCTTTGTAGTATATTTTGAAATCTGGAATTTTAATACTCCAGTTTTATTCTTTTTCAAGATTGCTTTGGCTCTTTGGGATCTTCTCTGGTTCCATATACATTTTAGGATTACTTGCTCTAGTTTTGTGGAAAATGCTGTCAGTATTTTGATAGGGACTGCATGAAATCTGTAGATTGTTTTGGGTAGTATGGACATCTTAACAATATTTGTTACCCCAATCTATGAGCATGGAATATCTCTCTGTGTCATCTTCAATATCTTTCATCAGTGTTTTATAGTTTCAAGAATACAGGTCTTCCACCTCCCTGGTTAAGTTTATTCCCAGGTATTTTATTATTTTGGATGCAATTGTAAATGGGAATGTTTTCTTAATTTTTCTTTCTGCCACTTCATTATTAGTGTATAGAAATGCAACTGATTTCTGTTTATTGATTTTATGTCCTGTGATCTTCCTGAATTCATTAATCAGTTCTAGTAGTTTTGTGTTGGAATCTTTATGGTTTTCTATATAGAGTATCATGTCATTTGCAGGTAGGGAAAGTTCTGCTTCTTCCTTACCAATTTGGATGCCTTTTATTTCTTTTTTTGTCTAATTGCTGTGGCTAGGATTTCCACGGCTGTGCTAAATAAACGTGGTGACAGTGGACATCCTTGTCTTGTTCCTGATCTTAGGGGAAAAGCTCCTAGTTTTTCACCACTGGGTATAATGTTTGCTGTGGGTTTTTCATAAATGGCATTTACTATGTTGACATATAATATTATGTTGTCCTTCCAAGCCTACTATGTATAGGTTTTGGTAATGAATGGTTATTGTACCTTATCAAATGCTTTTTCTGCATCTGTTGAAATGATCATATGGTTTTTATCCTTTCTATTGTTGACATGTGATGTATCACCTTGACTGATTTGTGAATATTGAACCACTTTTGCATCCCAGTAATAAATCACACTTGATCATGGTGAGTGACTTTTTTAATGCATTGCAGGATTCGGTTTGCTAATATTTTATTGATGATTTTTACATCTATGTTCATTAGCAATATTGGCCTGTAGTTCTCTTTATTGGTAGTGTCTTTACCTGGTTTTGGTGTCAAGGTAATGCTGGCCTCATAAAATGAATTTGGAAACTTTCTTTCCTCCTCTATTTTGAATAGTTGGAGAAGAAATTAACTCTTTAAATGTTTGATAGAATTCACCTGTGAAGCCTTCTGGGTTGGACTTTTGTTTACTGGGAATTTTTTGATTACCAATTCAATTCCATCACCAGTAATCAGTCTATTCAAATTTTCTATTTCTTCTTGATTGTTTTTGTAGGTTATATGTTTCTAAGAATTTATCCATTTCTTTTTCATTGTCTAGTTTGTTGGCATATAACTATTCATAATATTCTCTTATAATCCTTTGTATTTCTGTGGTATTGGTTATCATTTCTTCTCTTTCATTTTTTTTTTCTTTGAGTCTTTTTTTTTTTTCTCTCTCTCTCTCTTTGATGAGTCTGGCTAGAGGCTTATCAATTCTGTTGATCTTTTCAAAGAACCAGCTTCTGGTGTCATTGATTTGTTTTGTGTTTTTTTGTTTCTATTTTGTTTATTTCTTATCTAATCCTTATTATTTCCTCCCTTCTACTGGTTTGTGGTTTTGGGTTTGTTCTCTTTTTCTAGTTCCTTTAGGTATAAGGTTAGGTTTAGGTTCTTTATTTGAGATTTTCCCTGGTTCTTGAGGTAGGCCTGTGTTGCTATAAACTTCCCTCTTAGAACCACTTTTGCTGCATCCCAAAGGTTTTAGACCATTGTGTTTTTTTGTCCCCATTTTTTTTTAATTTCTTAATTCTTGTTTGACCATTCATTGTTTAGGAGCATGTTATTTAACCTCTATATATTGGAGTTCATTTCATATTTTTTTCTTGTGGTTGATTTCTAGTTTCATAATGTTTTCAGAAAAAAATGCATGGTACAACTTCAAGCTTTTTTAATTTGTTCAGATTATTTTGTGGCCTAATATGTGATCTATTCTGGAGGATGTTCTATGTGCACTTAAAAAGAATGTGTATTCTGCTGTTTTAGAATAGAATGTTCTGAACATATCTGTTAGATCCATTGGGTTTAATGTATCATTCATAGCTACTATTTCCTTATTGATTTTCTGTTTGGATGATCTGTCCAATTATGTAAGTGGAGTGTTTCCTACTATTATTATGTTTCTGTCAATCATTTCCTTTATGTTTGTTAAGAGCTGCTTTATTTATTTGGGTGCTTCCATATTGGGTACGTAAATATTTACAATTATTATATCTTCTTGTTAGATTGTTTTCTTTATGGTTATATAGTGTCCTTCTTGGTCTCTTGTTACAGTTTTTGTTTTAAAGGTATTTTGTCCAATGTAAGTATTGCTGTCCTGGTTTTCTTTTCACTTCCATTTGCATGATAAATCCTTCTCCATCCTTTTACTTTAAATCTTCATGTGTCTTTAGGTCTGAAATGAGTCTCTTGTAGGCAGCATAGAGGTGGGTCTTGATTTATTTATTTATTTTATCATTGTATGTCTTTATTGGAGTGTAGTTTATTTACATTCAAAGTAATTATTGATAGGTATGTATTTATTGCCGTTTTGTTACTTGTTTTATAGTTGTATTTGTAGTTCTTTGTCCCTTTCTTCTCTTGCTCTGTTCTCTCACATTTTGCTGACTTTCTTTAGTAATTTTACTTGGATATTTTTCTCTTTATTTTTTTGCATATCTCTTACCGATTTTTGATTTGTTGTTATCATTAGGTTTTATATAACATGCACAAGCCATATAGCAGTCTGTGGTAGTTGCATAAGTTTGAACCCATTTTTTTTTATGTTATGTTAATCACCATACATTACATCATTAGTTTTTGAGGTAGTGTTCCATGATTCATTGTTTGTGTGTAACAACCAGTGCTCCATGCAGTACATGCCCTCCTTAATATCCATCACCAGGCTAACCCATCCCCCAACCCCCCTCTCCTCTAGAACCCTCAGTTTGTTTCTCAGAGTCCATAGTCTGTCATGGTTTGTCTCCCCCTCTGATTTCCCCCTTTTCATTTTTCCCTTCCTGCTATCTTTTTCTCCTTCTTCTTCTTCTCCTTCTTCTTCTTCTTCTTCTTCTTCTTCTTCTTCTTCTTCTTCTTCTTTTTAACATATAATGTATTATTTGTTTCAGACGTACAGGTCTGTGATTCAACAGTCTTACACAGTTTGAACCCATTTTAAAAGCACTAAATTTTTACTCCTCCTCATATATTAGGTATATGGTGTCATACTTTAAATCTTCTTATTTTGTGAATTCCTTGACTCATTTTTATAGATATACTTACTTTTACTACTTTTGTGCTTCCTGTTTTTCTTACTCCTATTTATATTCTTCCCTTTCCATTCAGAGTACCCTTTAACATTTCTTGTAAATCTGGTTTAGTGGTGATGAATTCCTTTACCTTTTGTCTGGGAAAGTATTCATCTCTCTTTCTATCCTGAATAATAGCCTTGCAGGATAGAGTATTCTTGGTTGAAAGTTTTTTTTTCTTTCAGCACTTTGAATATATCATGCCACTCCTTTCTGTCCTTGCATAATTTCTGCTGAACAATCAGTTGATAGCCTTATGGGGGTTTCCCTTGTATGTAACTGTTTTCTCTTGCTGCTTTTAAAATTCTTTGTGACTACTTATTACCATTTTAATTATTATGTGTCTTGATGTGGACGTCCTTGGTTTGATTTTGTTGGGGGTTCTCTATGCCTCCTGGATCTGGATTTCTGTTTCCCCAGATTCCAGATGTTTTCAGCTATTATTTCTTCAAATAAATTTTCTGCCTCCTTTTCTCTTCCTTCTCCCTCTGTGATCCCTATAATGTGAATGTGATTATGTTTGATAGTGTCCCTGAGTCCCATTAGTCTATTTTTATTTATTATTTTTTTTCCCTCTCTCTCCTGTTTAGCTTGATTACTTTCTATTACTCTTTCTTCCAGTTGCTGATCTGTTCTTTTGCTCCCTCTAGTCTACCATTTATTCCCTGTAGTGTATTTTTAATTTCAGTTATTGAATTCTTCATTTCTGACTGGTTCTTTTTTATGTTTTCTATCTCTTTATTGAGGGTCTCAGTGAGGTCCTCCCCTCTGGTTTTCAAAGCCAAATGTTGTGCAGTTCATCTTGGCTACTGCAGGTCCTCTGTGCCTGGGGTGCCTGGGGTGGGTTCTGCTCCTGTTCTCTCCAAGCCCTTTACTGTCCCTCTCTCCTGTGACAATCCCATGGGCCAGTTTGGCTCCTGACCACCTCTCCGCCCTTCCCATCCTTTTGACTTTGGTCTTTTCTCTACATTTAGCTGTGAAAGGTTTGTCCTGCCAGTTTTCTCATTGTTTTATGGGTTATTTACACTGCTATGGGTGTTAACTACTTGTGTCTGTATGATGATGTGAGCCTAGGATCCTCCTCCTCCATCATCTTCCCTGGAAGTCTCAGTTGGTTTTGCTTTTTGGGTATTATAAATAATTCATAAGCATTCATGTGCAAGTCTTTGTGTGGCCGTATATTTTCATTTCTTTGGTGTATGTGTCTAAGAGTGAAGTTGCTTAGTTGTATAGTAATTTATTTATTCAACTTTTCAAGAAACTGGCAAACTCTCCCAAAGTCAGTGCACCATTTTACATTTCCACTAGCAATATGTGAAGATTCCAATTTATTTTCATTCTTACTAATTTCTGTCTTTTTAAATATAGACATCCTAGTGGGTGTAGAATGGTATCTCATTGAGATTTTGATTTGCATTTCCCTGATAACTAATGATACTGAATATCTGCATGTGGCTAATTGTATATCTTCTTTGAAGAAATGTCTATTCAAATCCTTTGCTCATTTTTTTTTAAGATTTTATTTATTTACTTGACAGAGAGATAGAGAGCACAAGTAGGGAGAGCAGCAGGCAGAGGGAGAGGGAGAAGCAAGCTCTCCATGGAAAAGGGAGCCCAATGTGGGGCTTGATCCCAGGACACTGGGATCATGACCTGAGCCAAAGGCAGACGCTTAACCAACGAGCCACCCAGGTGCCCCTCTTTGCTCATTTTAAACTGGGTTATTTATTGTTGAGTTGTGTCTTTTATATGTTGTGGATATAAATCCTTTATCAGTAGTATGATTTACAGATATTTTCTCTCATTTGTGTTATCTTTTCATTTCCTTGATGGTGTCCTTTGCAGCATAAAAGTTTTAAATTGGGGGCACCTTGGTGGCTTCTCCCTTTTGCCCCTGCTCACGCTCTCTCTCACTATCTATCTCAAATAAATAAATAAAATCTTTAAAATAAAAAAGTTTTAAATTTGATGAAGTTTGCGGCGCCTGGGTGGCTCAGTCGTTAAGCGTCTGCCTTCGGCTCAGGTCATGGTCCCAGGGTCCTGGGATCGAGTCCCACATCAGGCTCCCTGCTCCACGGGAAGCCTGCTTCTCCCTCTCCCACTCCCCCTGCTTGTGTTCCTGCTCTCGCTGTGTCTCTCTCTGTCAAATAAATAAATAAAATCTTAAAAAAAAAATTGTTAAAAAAATTTGATGAAGTTTAATTTATGAGTTACGTCTTTTGTTGCTTGTGATTTGGGTGTCTTAATCCAAGGCTATGAGATTGAGGTTTTAGTTTTCATGGTATTAGGGAACTCTGTACCTTATGAGTACAAGCCTTCCTAAAATGGAAACAAGAAAACTATTTTTCCAGCCTCCCTTACAGCACATATGGTCTAAGTTCTTCTGTTGAGAAACACCCATGCCATATTTTGTATCAGAGTTTAGAGAGGTAAGAAAGAAAGACACAAAAAAGAATCCATTCCAATAAGGGTAGCAGCAGATACATGCAGTTTTCAGATTTCAGGATTGTCAGGTGTTAGAGGTAGCATATAGTTCCTTCTGTGCAGTGCAAACTACAGTGCTGTGCCCAGTAGTTGCAAGCAGTGTCCGCACTGAAAATCTCCCTCTTGCCCTTAGTAATCCATGGATTACTGCGTCAGGATGCTAACTGGGAGCCTACTTCACATTACTTTAAATAAGAAAAAAATGCATTTATTTCTATCTTAAACCCAAACCAGTTTCCTAAACTATACTAAAATACAGTAAAATGGGAATATAAATAATAGACACATCATGATGTAAATTGTTTAAAATGTCATAAAAATATAATTAGTATTTTGCTTTGCACACAGTAGCATATTACACATCCCCTTTGTTGACAGTGCATTTTTCAAAATGTCCACATGTAATCCTGACATTCTGCAAGTTCTATTTAGAGTATAATTCAGCTTGTGTATTTCTGTATTTAAAATGTACTGGTTTGGGGTATATATAAATTTTTCTGTATACATACCTACTGAAAAACTTTGTATTGAGAAATAAGTGTGTTCTATGAATTTTGAGTATTAAAAACCAAGAGGCATTCCAGGAAAATGTTATCCATAGAAACATTCTTCAGAGGTATGCTTGTTTTTATTGAGCATCTGTACTGTACAAGGGGTGCAATTCTTGTCTCTAATTCCATATTTTATATAAAAAATGTTTGTGTTTCCTAATCCCATCCTAGATACCCTAAAACTTATACAGAAGGCAAAAGACATAAAATTCTTCCTTTTTCCTGAGCTAGATAAGCTCTACCTACTCATCTTACTTTATGGAAAATTATAAAACATCTTATCAGATGAGTTCTAGATTCTGAAGCTAGCTTTGTTTAGATATAACCCTAGGCAAGTCGCTTCCCTCCCCTAGGCTATACTTTGTTTACAATAAGAGAAGTAGTTTGAATTAGAAGATCTTTATGGTTCTGTCCAGCTCAAATTATTTGTTTTGCTTTAAGCACATGATATAAGCAGAAAACATTCAGATCAGCAAAACAGTTTTTAAAGCATCTGCCTTATAAAATGCTCAGGTTTTCCTCAATGACTTTCATCTTGTAATTACTCTCAGAGAAACCCAGGTGTTCCCCTTATTTACAAATTATATACCAATCTTACAGCATTGGAAGACGGTGATCAAAAATTGTTTTTATGTCTATTTTGTTCATTTAAAATATGTTACCAGCAAGTATTAAGAAAAAACACATGAACCACAAAATTGATTATTAACTTTTATCATATATATTTCTAGGTGAATGTCTATAATAGGAAAAGGGCAATGGGAAGATAAATTTGGCAGTGTTAATAGGCAAGCCCTCATTGGAGTATTTTTTTTCTTTTTCCAAGCATTACTCTGCCACCGGTGAAGTCTCATTATTTCTAAGTGTCCTAATCAATAAGGTCATGAAAGATTGATTTCAGGAGCTGTCACTGTGTTTATGACAAGAAGCATATAGAGTCATTTATAGGAGTGGGCAGTAATTCTCCTGTTAACTAGCAAGTCAGGGAATCAGTAAGCCCATCATACATGTCTTTAGGTGGTGAGGAGAATCTCAATGGTGTTCATCACTGACAGAGAAGGAGACTAATATTGTTAATTGAATTTCCCTAAAGAGAACAAAAATATACCATCATGTAGGGGGAAGGGGAGGAGGAGTAAATCTATACAAATCTCCAGTATGTATGAGTTGGTTGCATTGATTTTCCTCTGCTAATGGCCTGGGATAGATACAGAATTGTCGTCAGAAAATATAAAGTTGATTACAACAGCTCCTTTCTATTTATGACTTCCAGAAGTCCTGAGAGTGGCAACCAACAATGTTTCAAACAGAGCATATGTATTTAAATATATGTAATTTTAAAATAAAATATTTTAGCTTTATTTTTTAAACTAATGTGTGTTGTAGAAAATTTGTAACACTTAAACATTCTCTCATTATTTCTTATGAATATGATTTTAAGGACCACACAATATTATATAATATGAAAATAGTATAATTTATTTGGCTAATCCTTTATTTAGGGGGACCATTAGGCTCACAAAGCCTTTCTTTTTTTATTATTTTTATCCTCATTTTATTTTTATTTATTTTTATTTTTATTTTTTTATTACGTTCTGTTAGCCACTCTATAGTACATCATTAGTTTTTGATGTAGTGTTCAATGATTCATTAGTTTACATATGACACCCAGTGCACATCACAACACGTGCCCTCCTTAATACCCGTCACCTGGTTCCCCCCTCCTACCGCCCTCCTTTCTGAGACCCTCAGTTCATTCCCCAGGGTCCATAGTCTCTCATGGTTCATCTCCCTCTCTGATTTCTCCCCCTTCAGATTTCCCTCCCTTCCCCTGTAGCCCTTTGTGCTATTGCATGTTCCACATATGAGTGAAACCATATGATAATTGTCTTTCTCTGCTTGACTTATTTCACTTAGCATAATCCCCTCCAGTTCCATCCATGTCGATGCAAATGGTGGGTAGTCATCCTTTCTGATGGCTGAATAATATTCACAAAGCCTTTCTTAAAGAAAAATAATCTTTGTTACTATAATACACTTTCATTATAAAAAATAAAGCAATATAGAAATACATAAATAGGATAAGTGAAATCACCCCCATTTCTCCCTCCTGGTCCTTCTCCTCAGACATAACAGCTATTAACAGTTTGGAAAGTATCTTTCCCTATGTTTTGTCTGTATATTTTCCTGTGTTTATACACATACCTTTTTTCTTATTAAAAATATCAGGCTATAAAGCTTTCTTTTCAGTTAATAGCATATTATGAATATCATTCCATATCAGCATTAAGATCTACCTAATTCTCTCATTTTTAATTAGCTGGGTTTATTTTTTTTTTTATTTAAAAGAAGTGGCTTCAAAAATTAAACTGTCTTCTGAAAGGGACTATAACGAAAAGGAAATTCCTCTTTTACTTAATGTTGGCAATTTTTTTCAAGACTGCATAGTATTCCATGGAATAGTTGTACCTGTATTTTCCCATTTCCTAAATTCCTACAACCATTTTCCTATTGATACACATTTGTTTGGATTGTTTTGGGGATTTAGCTTTTTCAAAAATGCCTTAGTGGACATCCCTGTACATATGTCATTGTGGACTTGGGCTTATTTTCCAGGATAGATTTACTAGATGTAAAATTGAAATTTTGATTTTTTAATAAAAGCCCAGATAATCCTTCAGATATGTTAAAAAGTAGTAACCTTCTTAGCCGATATAATTGGGATTAGTAGTTTGGTCAGTTAAGCCCAAAAGTCAAACCAAGGAAATCATGATAAATGACACCTAAATACTTTTGATACTTGTTTTAATATAAAACATTTAAATGTATATTCATTTGCCAATCTTCTGATGTAGGGGCAAGGCTTTTCTTTGTGAATAGTTGTCTTCTTTGGAATTCCATTAGTTATTCTTACACAAGTAATACCTATAATATCTAAAAATTCCACTTTCAGGGCCTTTTTAAGTATAAAACAATCCATGTTCATGATCAGTCCTCTAGATTTTTACATTTTCCCCACTCCATTAAACTTGTCTAACTTACACCTAATTTGCTCGCAGTTTTGTATAGTAACTACTATTATTGAATCTTCCCAAAGCATTCAACTTAGTTTTTATAGAAACTTTTTTTTTTCTGACATTAGTTTACTTGACATTTAGTTAAATTACATACTATAGTAAATAGTCAATTGACATAAATTTGTTTGGGAACAGATAGAACTTACTCATGATAACACCCAGAGGCAAGAATGCTCCCTGGGATATAGGCATCAGCCTACAAGTTTTACTGAGGAAATGAAGAATGTCTATTAATTAATCCATCATTTTGGCTATATGGAGATCAGCTAAAAAGATTTCATATTATACTGAATTCATATGCCTCTCCATGGTTTACAAGAGCCCATTTCTGCTCATCCTTGCCAAAACTAGGCATTATTAATTCATAAAGCATTTTAAGGTTGGAAAATGTCAGTGAACAACAACAAAACCCTAGCATTTATTGAACATCTACTCTTGTGATACTTTCTAATGTTGTTTTGTAACTCTATAATGTTTATCTAATGTTTTTCCCATTTTAAAAACAAAGACATTGAAAAAATAAATAAATAAAATTAAAAATAAAGACATTGAAACAAGGAGAGATTAACTAACTTGGCCAAGGTCACATAGTAAGTGGTAGAGCTGAGATTCAAAAATATTTTTAAGACATTTTTACTTGACATACCAGGTTTACTGCATGAATGAGATATTCAGTTTTTTAATGTCATATTCACAAAAGAAGTTAAAACATGCTGGAAAAAATATTGAAGTAGTCTCCATAGCATAGGAAATATATTTTCCTTTCATGATATGTACTTTCAGACTGGTTGATAAAATTTAATATAAGTATAGATTGAGCCTACAAGGTACTTTGCTATTTTTTAGAAATTATTGGATGTTATAGAATGTTAGAAGGTAAGTAACCTTAGTAGTTATTTAGCTGACTCTCCCATTCCCTTATTTGTAAAATGTTGGTAATGCACTGTGATGATGCTTCAAGTCTGTAAAGGCCTTAACAACATAAATTAAAATAGAATTTCTTACCCTCTTAGCAGAAGAGGATCACACGGTCATGATGGGCATGATAAATCATTCGGTCTAGAATCATAGATGTTAAATTCATTTCTGTGGTGTGTCTAAACATGCTTGAGCATGTCTGCATAGTGCAAGTAAAGACGTGTTTCTTTTTACATTAAGTTTTACCTGTTATTATGGGAAGTATCCAGATGTAAATGAGGGAGACAGACACACACACCAACTTGCTAGGCCACAGTTCCTGAAAATCTTTTGTTTGATAACCCTCTTAATAGGTTACCTTGAATTCTCACATACTCCATCCCTAAGATGATATTTTTGGCACTACAGTTCCAAAAGAAGATAAGCTATTCTTCATTTTACCGTATGCCCTTAAATTTTTTCTAGAACAAAAAATATTAGTAAATGGCAAAGTTGGTTGAATAAAAGTATGATCTACATATCTTGCTGAATACTTGTATAAGTATTTCTGTAGGACACATTGCTAGAAGTAAAATTACAAAATGCACTGTTGCATCCAGGGTTTTATGAGAATCTTTTCTTTATTCCTTGTCTTTCAAGATCTCTATATCAGGGTAAACTCCTAAAGCATGTGAAGTTCTATTCAACTGAGCAGGGATGGAGAGGTGTAGTTTCTTCTCCACTGGGAATTCTAGCTGAGCCAAGAAAAGAGCTTCAGGAAAAGGAGCTGTAGCAGTGATAACAGTAAACTTGAAGTGCCCATGGTAGATCCCCCATTTTTCTGATTGGAAATCTCGTTATTAAAAGACCAACTTATGTATCATATCCTCTGGAAGCCTTCCCTAGCAGGCTGCCCCTTCTGTATCCATATACTCATACACACTGTCTGTCATTATACAGGATAAGCTGCTCTTCTTTTATAATCCCATCCATTCATGTTTACCTCTCTCATAGTACTTCTCATTAGTGTATTGTAGTGGTTCTCAACTCTGTGTCTCAGAATTACTTAGGAATTTTTTAAAAGATTTTTACTTATTTATTTTAGAGAGAGAGCACACACAAGTGGGGGCAGAGGGAGAGAGAGAATCCTCAAGTAGACTCCCACTGAGTGCAGAGCCCCATGTGGGGCTCAATCCCAGGACCTCAAGATCATGACCCGAGCCAAAACCA
Source organism: Leptonychotes weddellii (assembly GCF_054177405.1). Lineage (NCBI taxonomy): Eukaryota > Metazoa > Chordata > Mammalia > Carnivora > Phocidae > Leptonychotes > Leptonychotes weddellii. The sequence continues at coordinate 103,152,791 of NC_138377.1, forward strand.
AGAGTTAATCGCTCAACCAAGTACCCAGTGCCCCTAGCTTGTTTGTCTTCTTACAGGATTGTAGAGTCCTTGAGAATCCTTTTGTCTCAGTGTCCCTAGAACCCAGTCCAGTGTCTGACATATTAGCAGATACTCAACAAAGACTTACTGAAGAAACCACAAAATTAATGAGTGATTGAGATTATTCAGTTAACTGGGAAAATGGTAAAGAGTAAACTTATGAACAGTGTTTATATAAAAGGTTTTTATAAAAGGTATAAAATACACAATTGCAATTTCTTTGAGGACTGAATGACAAATAGGCCAAAATTGTAGACTATGCATTAGGAAGACTTTCTTGCCTATGAAGATTTCTAAACTCTGTCAATAAATAGATAATTTATGAAGGGTGTGGATTTCTTTCCATAAGCTGGTAGCTAAAGATTTTTTCCTATACACTGAGAATTTAAGCCCAAGCATCCATGCTATGCAGTTCTAGACTTCAAGGTGAGGACACACTTGGAGGAAAAAGTTAGAAAAATATGGTCCTAGGGAGAACCAAACCAAGACTAAAAGTACTTACCTGAGGCTATTCTGGTGTAGTCAGGGTCTTAGGTATAAAAATGGGGCTGATTATCTTGACTGATATAAAAGGCAAAGGAAGGGCACAAACAGAAGAAAAAGCAACTGTACCTGGAAGGAACAGAAGCAGATGGAAATTGCCACATAGATTGGGTCAAGAAGTAAGTTAGCACTAGGCTGTGACTGGAGAGTATGGTTGAGTGACTTCTTTTGCTGGTATTGGGTCTTTTCAGAGACAGGCATGGTAGTTTAAAAGAAACTATAGAGGGCTTAACATGTAATTCATATTCTATGAAAAACAAGACTGAACCAACCAGTGGCAAGAACTAGACCAGATAAAAAATTCATGCTTTTGTCTTTGATTTTATAATTGCATGTTTTACAAAATGAATCTAGCAGTTTTGATTTAAAATATAATTGTATCATAGGAATAAAGCTATGTCAGTTGTTTTAGCTGATATGATCAGGGTAAAATATACAGATTCGTCTGTTTTCAGTTGTCTCCCTTCTCCAATCTTTTTTTTTTTTTTAAAGAGGTCTTTGCAGTGTGTTTTACATATTGAGATTATTGGCAGAATGATGGAAGAAGATTAACCATAAATCCATTAGAAAAAAATTAAGATTTTACTTTGCTATATAGTATAGTATGATTACCTTATATAAAATATGTAAAATAATTTAATTGATATTAGTTGTGGACTATAAGAAACTAAGTCCTTGGTTTTAGACTCGTTTAGTAGATTTGATACTATGTCTTAAAGTGACCTCCATTCCATTTCTTTAACTCTTTTTAAACATATTTAGAAATTAAAAATTTTAGGGGCGCCTGGGTGGCTCAGTCGTTAAGCATCTGCCTTTGGCTCAGGTCATGATCCCAAGGGTCCTGGGATCGGGCCCCACATCAAGCTCCCTGCTCAGTGGGAGGCCTGCTTCTCCCTCTCCTACTCCCCCTGCTTGTGTTCCCTCTCTCGCTGTCTCTCTCTCTGTCAAATAAATAAATAAAATCTTTAATAAAAAAAAATTGTTTTCATATAACACCCAGTGCTCCATGCAATAGGTGCCCTTCTTAGTACCCATCACCGGGCACTGGGTGTTATATGAAAACAATGAATCATGGAACACTACATCAAAAACTAATTATGTACTGTATGGTGACTAACGTAACATAATAAAATAAAATTAAATTAAAAAAAATTAAAAATGTTAATAAATTTGTCCTTCATGTTTAGAAGTCATCATTAAGCTTTACGTGAATGTAGCCCAGGAATGCAGATGTGGGAGTTAGAAACATTTATAGACTGACATAAAAATTCAGCAATATTCTAACTTATCCAGGTTTCCCATGCTGTCTGAAAGTAGAACATTCTCATGCAACCTTTCCTAAGCCAAAATGGCATAAAGTGAAGAGTATTCCCTACTTTCCAAAAGATTCATGTTACCCCACTTCACTTTTACGAAAAGCTCAGCATCCATCTCTGTTTTTTTGCTAGCTGAAAGAGATCCGAAGAGGATTTTCACTTTTAGGGAATGGTAATTGCTTCTTTGCTTTATGCCATTTCAACTTACAAAAGGTTTCATAGGAGAAAGAATGCTCTGCTTTCAGGTAGCAGGATAAACCTGTACTAATGTAGGGCTTTCCTAAACGTGAAGTGGTGTAATGTAAACTTTCAGAAAGCACAGGTACCTGTAATTTATAAATATAAATATAAATGTAATTTAACCTTATTTATAATTGTAAAATAATAGACTTTGGCTTGCAGTGCCATCTTAAAAGCTAACTTGAAGTCTTCACAAGAGCTTGACTGGACTTGTATAACTTTTATTCACTGGATTTGCATAGCTTTTCAGGAAAACACCACAAAGAAGTAATAACAATTTTCTCTTATATAATTGAGGAATGGAAAGAATGAGATTCATTAGGTTTTATAGAAAATCAGAATTATACATTTTCTTCCATAGTCTTCTACCTAAAATTTAAAAACCAGAAATTAAAACTAACAAGATTTTAAATTCTATTCTAATAAAAAACTGTCCTTAAGAGTAAAGAGAAAAATGTACCCTTTTTCTACCAGTTACTAATTCTTTTGTCTCTCATATTGCTTATTCTTGCCTCAACTAAGTTGCGACAATATCTTTGGTGCATATTTTTTGAAGACTGATGACAACACTTATGACCTCCCAAAGCTGCTCCCTTAGTGACCACTAATGGTTTATCTAGTGTCAAACAAGATCTTTGTTTTCTCGATTTTAGATAAATTTGCAGCCCACTGCTTCACCAGTCATGATGTCAGTTGTTTACATTTCAGCAAAATGTTTGTCGTAACTTTCAAATACTGGGGAACTGTGGACAGACGGTGTTTATCATGTTGTAGAAACTGTCAGAAATGGTTGGCCTCAACATAACTGAGTTGATCTTAGTGTTTACATTTTAATCTGCAAACTGTCAGTCCTGCTTACTGTAGTGACCAATTGCAGCATGAGAAGATGAATAGCACAGAATTTTTATACTAGTTACCATATATTGCTCTGAATTAGTCTTTTTAAAGTGTGTTTTACAGTGATGATGGCTGAAGGATGAGAAGAAGCCATTCCAGCACTGGAAATGATATTACTATTTTGGTTAATGACCCTCTTCCAAAAGTGAAACATGGAAACTCATACGTAGAATGTGTTTCCTATTAGTGATATTCTTGCCTGTCCTCTCCAAGTGAGGTCAGAAAAAAATGTGCTGACAGGTAGACAGAGGAGGAGCTCTTAGAAAGGAGGGATGGCTCCTTGCTTGCACTATGCTCATGTCAACTATTACAGCCATTTAAAGCCTGTTTCTCAATTTCAGGCATTTACTCAATCACTTATTGAACAGGGGTGAGGGGGAGTATATAAATAAATTTAGTATTGCTTAAGCTGTGTCCATAGATCATGTATATGTATATAAATATTGACATATTGAATTTTTAACAGTACACTTCCTTCCTGTCTGCCTACATTTCTTCTTCTGGAACACCCATTCTCTGAAGCCACCCTCTGCTCATTCTTCAAAACTAATCTCAGTAATCTCCACCTTCAGAAGCCTTACCCCGGTCTACTGTTTGACTTTATTATCATCCCTGCCCAGCTTTGTTATAGCTGCATAATATAATTTGTCATTTCTACTACATAATATAATTACTGATTTTCTTATTTATCTCCCCCTACTAAGACATAATCTCCTAAAAGGTAGGGACTGTTTTTTGTTTGTTTGTTTTTTTTAAAGATTTTATTTATTTTTCAACAGAGAGAGAGACAGCGAGAGAGGGAACACAAGCAGGGGGAGTGGGAGAGGGAGAAGCAGGCTTCCCGCTGAGCAGGGAGCCCGATGTGGGACTCGATCCCAGGACCCTGGGATCATGACCTGAGCTGAAGGCAGACGCTTAACGACTGAGCCACCCAGGCGCCCGGGACTGTTTTATTTAACCATGTGTCATTAATGTAAAGAAGAGTGTTTGGCATATAGTAGGTGCTAAATAAATGTTGAATTATTTAATTTAGGACATCTTATTCTTAATCTAGAACCCTAGCTTCCATGCCTTCCCTTACTTGTTCTTTCATTCTTTGCTTCTCCAAAGGCATTATTCCATGTTGATCAGAACAGCATCCTCTATATTGTGCCTTCACCATCCTTTTTTCTGCATTTCCTTGTGATGTTTTCTTTACTCTCTCTTTTTTCTTTTTTAAGGGGGGGTGGTGGGCGGGGAGGGGCAGAAAGAGAGGGAGAGACAGAATCTTAAGCAGGCTCCATGCCCATTGTGGAGCCCAACGTGGGGCTTGATCTCACCACCCTGAGATCATGACCTGAGCTGGATGCTTAACCGACTGAGCCACCCAGGTGCCCTGTGATGTTGTTTCTGTTATAGGCCCCCATTTCCTCTCCTTATCTATGTCTACTGTTTTCTTCAAGACCACATTCAAGATGCATTTCCTTTGGAAAACCTATATTTAACTCAATCCCTGATTCATTTAGAGACTGTGGTGAGTGATATAGGTCCTCAGGATACTTACTGAAAAAATATATGAGACTATAGTTAATAATACTGTATTGTATATTTGAAAGTTACTAAGAGAATAGATCTTAAAAGTTCTCATCACAGGAAAAAATTTATAACTGTATATGGTGATGGATGTTAGCTTAATGGTGGTGATCATTTTGTAATACATACAAATATCAAATTATTTTGTTGTGTAGCCGAAACTGTATATTTATATAATATAATATAATGCTATATGTCAGTTATATCTCAATAAAAAATAATTATCAGTCAAAAAATGAATGATAAATAAATTGTTGAGTGAAAAGTCAACATTAGCCTGCAGACTTACAAAGGATAAAATAGAGCAAACAAAGAGGAAAGTAAGTGATGAGAAAAATATCTTTATGAAGTTTGAATATTAGCCATATACTGTCAGTGTAGTCATCTCTATGACAAGGAAGAACAGTAGCACAGAAATGATAAGCTTCAGTTTCTTGCCCCAGATGTGCCATTGCCTGGATGTATGCCCTTGGGAATGACAGAACCTTTTAGCTTCACTTTCCTAATGTCTGAAGCAGTAGTTCTAAGGGTTCTTTTAGCTCTCCAGTCTAGGATTCTTGCAGATAAGAGTGGCAAAACTCTTTTCTGAGTGGAGCTATTTGGGAGACTGATTTGAACTTAACGAATGTGTGTCTCTGGAACCATACTGCAGAAGCTCTCCCTGCTGGAAGAGTTATGTAGTCATGGCAGAGGGGGAGTTTTAGGTTATTATTTGACTAAAGAGGACAAGGATTGTAGGAGTTGAAGACAGTGGTTGCATCATTTAAAAAGAATTTAAATTTTTTCCCCTATAATTGCCTCAAGACACAATTAAAGAAGAGTAGAATATGAATTAGAAAGCTTTCAGCAAGCAGAATCAGAAGTTGCTGAAATCTCAGAATAGATGCACCATTTCTCCAACTCTAGAATATTAATAATGCTTATATTTGCAGACTGTGCCATGGTTTCCAAAAGATCTTTTTCACTCCATTCTTCATATGAGCAGATCCTCTTACAAAAGTTAGACCAAAGCTGATGGGCCCTTAGGGGTTGGAATGAGGACAAGGAAGTAAAGAGTACCTGGTGGGGAGTGGCAGGTGGGAGAGAGCTTATGTTCTAACTACTCCATCCCAGAGATGATGTGTATGGTTGTTGGGGATGATTTTGATGATCCATGTTTCTCCACCATGCTCTGATACCAAAGGGACAAGGAATCTGCTGAGTAAAAGAACATAAACACAACCTAGTCATCTAATTCAGATTGGTAGCTAGGCCACTGGCTCTCTGTGGGATGCTGAAGGCTGCCTTTACTCAGAGCCAGAAGATACTGAGATATAGAAGAAGACATCTCTAAACAGTGTAATTAAGTAGGTGCAGACTAATAATCATAATTAACACTTATTTTGTGCCAGGTGTACCATTCTAAGTTTTTAACCTATATTAACACAGTTAATCCTCATAGCAACCCTCTTGCTTTTATTATCCCCATTTTATAAATGAAGAAACTGAGCTGTAGTCCAAGTTCCCACAGCAAGTAAGTGGAGAACCGGGAGCTGAAAACAGATAGCTTCCTTTCAGGGTCCATGCTATTAATCACTATGATGTACTGACTAAAACAGGTTGATAATTATCTTGCTGCTTCTTGTTTGCTTGAGTGTGCATCTGAATGTGACTGTCTTTAGCTCCCCCAGCAAGAACTTTGGATCTGTCTTCACACATTCTCATAAGCTACAAATATAAGAGTCATAGTTTCAGTATCAGAAAGATACCTTAGAGGGAGTGTTTTTCCAGCCCAGTAAGGAAAACAGGCATCTCATCCCAAGTGGCTTGATCTTCTGATTTCCTCTACCAACTTAAGTAGATTATTCTAACAGGTTTTAATTTAGAATCTATATGCCCTCAACTTTTCCTAAAATATTCGTGAGAAATAACCAGTACTCTTGAAGGCTAACATAATCAACTTTTTAATTCTGAGATTTGCAAACTTCTGCCCTCAGTTTTTGTTATATTGAGTTAAGTAAATGCTTTTATCTATATAGTCCAAAACTGATTTTTAATTACAGTTGATCCTTGAACAGTGTGGCACTTAGGGTGCCAACCTCCTGAGTAGTTGAAACCTATGTATAATGTTTGAGTCCACAAAACCTTAACTACTAATAGCCCACTCTTGACTGGAAGCCTTATTGATAACATAAACAGTCGATGAACACATATTTTGTGTATGTATCATATATTGTATTCTTAAAATAAAGTAAGCTAGAGGAAAGACAATGTTATTAAGAAAATCATAAGAAAGAAAAAATGCATTTACAGTACTGTACTGTGTTTATTTTAAAAATCCATATATAATTGGATCCATGCAGTTCAAACCCATGTTGTTCAAGGGTCAGCTTTGTGGTTTGGATTAAATATATACACACATAACTTTAAAATCCTTCGATTACAAGAATGTGTTTTCTGAATGTTTTCTTCCATTGTTACACATCTCCCTCTGTCTCTCCCTTCCTTCCTTCCTTTTCTTTTTTTCCTTCTCAGCATTGTAAAGTTGTTCTGTGAACCATGGTACATGATTAACATATGATGGTGATGATTTCCAGATACATAGCCTATTCACAGGAAACAGATGCTCTCTAGTTCCCCTGGTGCACACTCAGAAACCATGTGCAGGTACACACTCTCACCACCTTCAGTTATTTGGAAAAAAACCATAAGAAGAACAAGATCCTCTTAAGTAAGTATGTCAATGAAGGGGTTGATAAATTTGCCATGGTGTCTTTAGAACAGATCTTTCTGGACAGTGGAACCCAGTACATGATGCCTTTAAAATGTTCTCATTCTCAGACCACATTTAGGTTATCTGAATGTATTTTAAATGCTCAGAACATGAGTTACAAGGTGATAATGCCCATTTCTCTTTCAAAAGAGTACAATGACCAAAAAGTAAACAGGATGCCTGAGAGTAGGATTCACTTGGTCATTGAAAGCCAATGAGTCACATGATCATTAAAACATAAAGCTAAGTTATAGCATGGTAGATAACTTGGCTGATGCAGACTTTATTGTATGTGTCCTGCCTTTTACTTTGGAAGGATATTTCATCTTTCCACTGAAAGGCATACAGTGTTTATTATGCAATATGTTCTTATGAGTGCATGTTCCTGCATTCCTGCATTCCTGAAAATTATGTTAGCAGATCCTTAGGAAGTAGATCATTCTTCCAACAAATATAAATGCCTAAATGGTGTACCAGCTCCTGCCCACAAGATGCTTAAGTCTAATAGCTGACTACAGAAAAGTAAAGAGGCAGTTAGAATAAAATAGAATAAGCTGTGACAACAGGTCTCCTTGCTTTCATCCTTGCTACTTTCAGTCTCCTCTCTACATGGCATCCAGAGTGAGCCATAAGTCACATCACATCACTTCCCCACTCAGTCCATTCCAGTGGCATCCCAGAATATTTGGAGCAAGAGCTAAAGTACTTACAGTGGACGAAGAAAGCAATAAATTTACCCCACAATTACATTTCTGACTTTATGTCTGACACTTTTCCCCCTCACTCTGCTTTCACCTCATGGACCTTGCTGTCCCTCATATACTTCAGCATTCTTCTGCCTTAGGCCTTTGAACTTACTCTTTTCTCTGCTGAAAAGCTACATGGCTTATTCCTCACCACCTTTGGGTCTGTACTCAAATGTCATCTTCTCAGGAGATCTTCTCTTACCACCCCTTTAAAACTGCAACCCCTTCTCCCTCCACAGTCCCTAGCCCCTCTTCTCTACTTTATTTTCCTTAATCACCATGTAACATATTTGTTTATATTGTTAATGACTTTCTACACTAACTGCAATGTAACTTTCATGAAAGTAGGGATTTTTGTCTGTGCTTAATCAATACTTATTGAATAAAAGCTAAATACAAAGTACTATGTACTCACATAATCCAGTAATGAATATCAGAGAAGACTTTTAAGTTACAGCCAAGATTTCACAGATGAGTAGGAAGTTTTTTAACAGTGTTTCAGGCAGAGAGAAGAGCACTTGCAAAGACCCAGAGAAGCACAGAAGAATGTGTGGTACTCCAGCCATTCATCATAACTGGAACATTGCAGTGATGGGGAGTGGTAAGCAGTGAGAATGGAGAGATGATCAGGGACCAGATAATGAAGGGGCAGATAAAAACTTGAGGAGCCACTGAAGAATTTCAAACAAGGAGTGATTAGGTTTGCTACTTCCTTTGAAAAGATTCTTCAAGGGGCGCCTGGGTGGCTCAGTCGTTAAGTGTCTGCCTTCGGCTCAGGTCATGGTCCCTGGGTCCCGGGGTCCTGGGATCAAGCCCCGCATCAGCTCTCTGCTCGGCGGGAAGCCTGCTTCTCCCTCTTCCACTTCCCCTGCTTGTGTTCCCTCTCTCGTATATCTCTCTGTCAAATAAAATCTTTAAAAAAAATCTTAAAAAAAAATTTACTACTTCTTGGGGTGCTTGAGTGGTTAAGCGTCTGCTTTAGGCTCAGGTCATGGTCCCAGGGTCCTGGGATCAAGCCCCACATCAGGCTCCCTGCTCGGCAGGAAGCCTGCTTCTCCCTCTCCCTCTCTGCTTGTGTTCCCTCTCTCTCTGTCAAATAAATAAAATCTTTAAAAAAAAAAAAAAGATTCTTCAACCTGCAGTGTAGTGAGTAGATTAGAGGAAGCCAAACCTGTAGCAGGAAAACATTTTAGGAGGCTATTTTTTTCTTAAGTTTTTATTTTATTTCCAGTTAACATACAGTGTACAATATAGTGATTCCACACTTCCCTACAGCACCCGGCGCTCATCACAAGTCCCCTCCTTCATCCCCATCACCCGTTTCACCCATCCCCTCATTCACTTCCCCTTTGGTAACCATAAGTTTGTTCCCTATGGTTAGGAGACTGCTTCATGGTTTCTTTCTCTCTCTCTTATTTTGTCCCTTTACTCATTTATTTTGGATTTAAATGAGATGGTGGCAGACTAAAGTAAGTTGACAGTGGTAGGGATGAGAAATAGATGCATTTGAAAGTATATAAGAGACAGTATTGTCTGTGAGAAGTAAGGGAAAAGAAGCTGAAAATAGAGTAGATGATGGTGGCTTTCAAGGTCAGGTCTATTAGAGAGAAAAGTAACAAATTTCATTTTGGACATGATGTGCTTATATGACATCCAAATGGTGCTGAGATCCCTAGTAGAAAACTATAAAAACATGGGGCCTAAAACACACACACACACACACACACACACAGGGCTTAAACAGACACACAAAAAGATGCTCAACATCACTAATCATCAGGGAAATGAAAATCAAAAACCACAATGAGATATCACTTCACACCTGTCACAATGGCTAAAATCAAAAACAAAAGAAACAACAGGTGTTGGTGAGGATGTGTAGAAAAAGGAACTGTCATGAACTGTTGGTGGGAATGCAGACTGGTGTAGCCACTGTGGAAGACAGTATGGAGATTCCTCAGAAAATTAAAAAGAGAATTACTGTATGATCTAGTAATTGCACTACTGGGTATTTACCCAAAGAATACAAAAATACTAATACAAAAAGATCTCTGCATCCCTATGTTTATTGCAGCATTATTTATAATAGTCAAACTATGGAAGCACCCCAAGTGTCCTTTGATAGATGAATAAAGAAGATGTAGTGTGTGTATATATGTATATATACATACACACACACACACATACAATGGAATATTAGTGTGCCATAAAAAAGAAAAATCTTGCCATTCGCAACAACATGGATGGATCTAGAGAGTATTATGCTAAGTAAAATAGGTCAGAGAGAGACAAATATCATATGATTTCACTCTTGTGGAATTTAAGAAACAAAATAAAGAATAAAACAGAGAGAGAGACAAACCAAGAAACAGACTCAACTACAGAGAACAAACTGTTGATTACTGGAGGTGGCAGGTGGGGAGGGGATGGGTAAAACAGGTGAAGGGGATTAAAAAGTATACTTAATTGGGACTCCTGGGTGGCTCAGTTAGTTAAGCATCTGCCTTCAGCTCAGGTCATGATCTCAGGGTCCTGGGATCGAGTCCCTCATAGGGCTCCTTGCTCAGTAGAGAGCCTGCTGCTCTCTCTCCCTCTGCCTGCCCCTCCCCCTGCTTGTGTGTGCTCTCTTTCTCTGACAAAATCTTCTAAAAATTTTATTAAAAAGTATACTTATCATGATGAACACTGATGAGTAATGTATAGAATTGTTGAATCACTATATTGTACACCTGAAACTAATATAACACTATTTGTTAACTATACTGCAATTAAAACTAGAGGCATCAGCTGAGAAAAAGAGAGATAAACAACTACTGGATCACGAGGGCAGAATTCGAGAGATAAGCGATACCATAAGACGAAACAACATTAGAATAATTGGGATCCCAGAAGAAGAAGAAAGAGAGAGAGGGGCAGAAGGTATAATGGAGCAAATTATAGCAGAGAACTTCCCTAATTTGGGGAAAGAAACAGGCATGAAAATCCGGGAAGCACAGAGAACCCCTCTCAAAATCAATAAAAATAGGTCAACTCCCTGACATCTAATAGTAAAACTTAC
>NC_138377.1:103164474-103190626 GCF_054177405.1 Leptonychotes weddellii
AAAAAAAAAAAGAATTTGGGGGCAGGGAGACACAATGTAGCCCATCACAGGTTGCTGACCTACTTTTTGTCAGAATATGATGCAATGATTATGATTCTGTGTATGTGTTAAAAACTAATACAATGTACCGTAGAATGGCTCTCATCTCTCCCCATGCCAAAGCAATGCAAAGAACTCAGAGATGCTCCTTTCACGCGATTTGTAAACAATTTAGAAATTGTTTACAGGAAGAAATAATCATAGGTTGAATTCTAAAATGGTAACTTAATATCCTCCCTAAAATAGCTGAAGTGGTGAACAAATACATGTAGATGGTTAGATATTAGATTATCTTCTATTACTGAAAAGAAAAATAATAGGACAGGAAGGCTTTGTGGCAGTCCATTTGTCTTGTTAGGTGGAACATTACAAAATGATGTGGTCCTTCAAAGTATTGCTAAAAATTCTGTGTAAAAAGATTTTGTCCTCTGCATGGAGTGCTCTATCCCTTCCCCTTTTCTTTTGCCTGCTTCAAAGCCTCAACTTTGAAGCCTGTGCTGACCCTTTCTCCAGTATATAGTTGGTTCCCCATTATTCTTACAGAGCACCTTTCCTTTTTCTTTAAGGTACTTATCATAATTGAAATTATATTATTTATGATTATTTGATTGGTGTTGCTTTCATCCACTAAATTTTAAGCTTCATGGGGGACAGCAACTCTGTCTTTTGTGTTCACCAATTTTGACCTACTGTACCTAGCACTGCTTAAACATTCAATAAATATTTGTAGAATAATGGAACCAACAGAATGTTTGACACTACAACTAAATATTTCATTTGGTGATAATTTTATACCTGGGAAATTGGGCTAATTTCTATTTGTGTTTCTGTCTAGAATGTAGCAGATCAGATTGCATTTCAAGTTGCTGGTGGATTAACAGCCCTTGAACACATTCTTCAAGTAGTAGTCCCAACCACAAATGTGAACACAGCTTCACGAATTCCTCCTAAGTAAGTATAGTTTTTAAATCTGTCCTTCACGTTTCATTTGTGAGTCATTTCTGCCCTATGGTTTCCATATGAGGGACCATAAGAAAATTGTATGTGTATTCAGGCTTGAATAGCAAAAACTTACACACACACCCCATTAGGGAGAAAAACAGAGGTGCTCAACTTTACTTACAAAACTCAAATTGAGCCGAAAAAGCCTTAGGAAGGAAATCTCTTTGGTCAATGACCTTCTCTAATCCTAAAACAGGGAGAATGGATGAACTCCTGGGCAGCTGTAACTGCTTACATAAATTGAAGGGAATTGAATAGTAGTAACAGAAAGGTAACTTTCTGTGTTGAGTACAAGAAGAGGTAAGTACATTAACAAAAGCCTGAACTGTGAAATTTGAAGAAATCCTTAACTAACGGAAGAGCAGTCTGAAGCCAAGACTGCCATAGTCTAGAGTCCTGGCCAAATAGCTGTGAGAACTGATTGCAGTTTGGTCTTTAACTGCAAATTGCTCCTTATCATATGGATCCCACACAAGCTTTTGACCCAAGATCTGCTTTCCCCTTCTCTTAAGTCACTCTGTGACCCCTGGCCACCTGGGATACAGTAGCAGACAGCTTTAGTTCAGAAATATTACATTTCGGAGTGGTAGCATGCACAATTTCTGGATATTTTGTGGAGACTCTTATTTACAGAGTTTAAATGAGAAGTTTTGATAAAAGTTCACTTATATCACTGAGAAAACTTAAATATTTAGTTAGCCAACATAAGTGAGTGCTTTATTTGTCCATTGGATACTACAGAAAAGAAATTCCAAGAATATGTTATCTTTCCTCCTGAGAGACATTTTGGTAAAATAAAAATAGCACTGGCTTTGGAGTCAAACGAACCTGGATTCTGTTTTACCTCTATTGGTTCCTAGCTGGGAGAATTTGGGCAAGTGCCTTATTCTTGTTGCATCAGTTTCCTCTAAACAGGGGTAATCATATTCACCTCTCCTGTGCTACTGTGGGGATCAAGTGAAATATATGTGAGAGATCTTTGTAAACTTTAAAGTGTTATATAAATCTGAGGTGACAGTTTCTAAGTAATAGTCTTGCCTGCCTTAAGACAGTGTTGTCTCTTTGAAATGAGACATTTCTAAGTACAAACTGTTTGATACTGAAATTAGTTTGGGTTCCTCGCTCTACTGACAAAGTAGAGATTAATAAAAGAAGGTATAGGTATCCTTTGAGTCAGGATATCTTTCTTTTTTTTTTTTTTTTAAGATTTTTATTTATTTATTTGACAGAGCGAGAGATAGCGAGAGCAGGAACACAAGCAGGGGGAGTGGGAGAAGGAGAAGCAGGCTTCCTGCCGAGCAGGGAGCCCGATGCGGGGCTTGATCCCAGGACCCTGGGAACACAACCTGAGCCGAAGGCAGACGCTTAACCAGTGAGCCACCCAGGCGCCCAAGTCAGGATATCTTTCTACGGAGCACACATACAGGTTTTCTAACCCGGGAGAGTTGGTGTTCCTCATCAAAATGGATTTATTGACAGTACATTGTTTGGCATGTTGTCATCACTCAGTGTTTGTTAACTGACAGGGAGGGAGAGAGAGAGAGGAAAGAATGAAACAATAAATTTGAGATAAGAAAGGAAATGGCCTTTGATTCTTTGGGACAGTGCTTTGATAACTGTTAATCACTCATATTGTTCATCTTAAAAGCACCTGTAGCTTCTTTATTTGTCTTGTTCTGCTTTTTTGTTTTGTTTTGTTTTGTTTTCTGGTTGGTTTCAACATGCATGACACTGAGTTCTCTGGCTGGTAACCCAAATTAAATGCCTGTTTCGCAAAAGCTACTTTTGTCATTGTGGCAAAAAGCATGCTCTGGTACTTATCTGTGACCATCATTTAGGGAACAGAAGAGGTTTCCATAGCTCCTAAGAAGACCTAAGCAAGAATTAGCACACCAACATTGGCAAGGAGCCCTGGAATCCTGAGAGTCCAGACCAGTACACCTCTGATGGCCACGAGCTGACCGCAGTGCCAGGATTGAGAGTTTGTTTCTCAGTCTCACCTTAGGCCAATAGATTTGTGTTCAGCCAGGCACTGCTTACTAAGTGGGGCTCCACTCAGGGCAGTGGGCATCGAGCAGCAATTCTAAGATTCTCTTCTCCTGAGCACAGATCAAGATCATGACTCTACTTTCTAAATTAGCCTCACTTTTCAGGGCTAAAGGATTAAGGCTATGAGAGTATTATGCTGCTTACTCAGAAAGGGGCAAGAGACATGCCCCAGCTGTGTGAGAATTAGTATAGACTCAGAGCATCCTGGTAGGCATGTGTCAGTGGCTTAACTCAGAAAGTGTTCTTTCTCATATTCCTTCCAGCTACTATTGTGCACAAACCCCTGCCCTGCTCTTCGGCCTTTCATAGTCCCTGGAGACTTCCTTTGCTCTCAACCTGCCCAAGCCCTCCCCTTCCAACCCTGATGAGCTCCCATCCCTCAACTCCATGAACCTTCTGTCATGTTAGCTCATTTTGTTTTCTGCTTACCCAGAGAGGCTGGGTTTTTTTGTTTTTGTTTTTTTACTATCCTGCATTAATTTTTCTCAGTAATAAACAGCAGAGGTTTTGAGAAGTATCAGCCACTATTGAGGAACATTTACCATGTGGATCATCTAGACAATTACCATGTGGCTCACCTGTGACTACAAACCTCAAGTTTCACTGCCCCTGCAGCCCTGAGCTCTGGGAGTGGAGAGACCAGCTCCCTGCTTCTCTTTCTCACCACCCTGCCTCTCTCCCTTTTCATTCTACATAGCACCTCAGCAGTTGCCCTATAATTGTTGCTAGGTAACTTCCTGGGAGTGAATATTTGCTTCTAGCAGATTTTTTTAAATGTGAAATTGAGAATTTTACCCACTTCTGAAAATTTAAATTTGTGAAACCTTTCTGAAATCCTTAGTGGGTTGTTTTGCCTTTGTTAGAACCAGGGAAAGCCCATAAAACTGCTTGAATCCTTGAATCCTTGAGAGGACTTCATTAGGATGTGGTATTCCAACATCAACCTTCTTAACAAATGTGCTCCAATAAAATTGTTTTCAGTGCCAAGAAAGATCAGCCTGAGACAAGGCAATTTTCATTTCATGTGGTATCTACTTTGGGGATGACTCCTGTTAATTTACCTGCTAACTTTAATTGCAGAAAACAAGTACAAAAGAATGAATGACTATTCTAGCCTTTTCTTTGGTTTAGGCTAATAATAGTTGTTTAACATAGCTTTTAATATTTGAAAATAAATGGTGGTCTGTCATTTTTTTGGGCATAGAGAATGCCCCATGTGATGTAAATAAGAAGATAGATCTGCTGTGAGTAGAAGCTATGGCCAAAGCTTTGTGTTGTGTTTTTAATCCTATATTTACAGAGCAGCAGTGATACTAAAAGGGAGAGTTGGCACTCCACATCTCCAGACCCCTTTCGGGCAACAATAGATGTTCTTATTTCACAAAGAAACCTGCAGACCTTTTGGGCCATGAAAAATAATCATTGGGCTAAGTCTTCCCCAGGTTGCCTTTTACTTACTTGGTATCCCTAGTTCTTTATACTCATAGACAACAAAGGGGCCAAATGGTTAGCTCTCCAAGCACTCTAGGTTTTCAATTGGAGAACTCACTAGGCACCCTATTTCTTCTCTGTCAGCCTTGCTTATCTTCCTTCATTGTCCCTCTGGACCCAATTTTTTATATAGAAGTAGTTTCATCAATATGAAGCAATGCAGACAGCATAGTATAGAAGAAAATATACAGGCTCTGGCGTCAGATCAGAACTTAAATTCTCTGCTTTTCACTTATTAGTTATATGACCTTGGGCCAAGTTGCGTGTTATAATAGAGCCTCAGTTAAACAGTAACACTACCATGTTGGGTAGGACTTGTTGGCTGTTGTGAGAATTAAAAGTGCATGTGTTTGTTAATTGCCCTGTACAACAAAAGCACTTAGCTAATATTGGTGGTTTTTGTTGTAGTTGTTATGAGGTTGACTTTACATTACCCTACTTAATTACTGAGCTTTAAGTCCCTCACTCTGTGTCAGCTTGGCTTCTAAAGAGCTGTAATCTGTTCATTTTACTTGGGCATTTGTTTTTTCCTCTTAAGCCCAAGCTTCATCCTGGTAAATTTTAGCCTTGCCTGTCAAGATCCTTTTGGATCCTGATTTGACCTCTAACTTAGTGTCTTTTTCTTTAACTTTGTGCCAGACCTGAAGTTGATCTGTAGAACACATACATCTTCATCTAAATCACTGAAAAAATATCCTACACGTTAGAAAATAGTTCAGTTTAGCACTTTATTAATGTACTATCTTGCCAAGTATTCCATTTGTTGTACTCTCATCTCCCCAAATAGACTGTAATTTCTTGGGACCAGAAACCATAGTAAATATATTATTTTTTATTATTATAAAAACAATATTATTATTTATTGTAAATCATAATGGCATCTTAAAAAATATCATTTGAATATGTGAATAAATTCTTTTTCCCAAAGTTGGAAATAAAGCAGTAAAAGAACTCACTGCATTAAATACTTGAGACTCTGTGGACTTCGAATATGATCACATCTCAGCCAAATAGGGTCCTCTTGATTTTGACCACTCTGTTAGCTAGACTTTAGGAATTTTTTTTAAAATTCTGCCTTTAAATTTCTGTGTACTTGTAATTATATCAAGTATCTGTAACTGTTACTTATTCAAAAAGCTGAATGGGAATGCTAGACCTGTATTCTTGGTCATCCTTATCACAGTTTTAGAACCAGAGCACACTGGTATATATAAGATTGCCCCCATTTTAAACTATGTTGAAAAACAGATCCTTCTGGAGCGCCTGGGTGGCTCAGTCGTTAAGCATCTGCCTTTGGCTCAGGTCATGATCCCAGCGTCCTGGGATCAAGCCCCTCATCAGGCTCCCTGCTCAGCGGGAAGCCTGCTTCTCCCTCTCCAGCTCCCCCTGCTTGTGTTCTCTCTCTCACTATGTCTCTCTCTGTCAAATAAATAAATCTTAAAAAAAAATTAAAAATTAAAAAAAAAACCAGATCCTTCTGATTGCTGTCTTTATGAAGTATACCTATTTATTCAGATCAAACAAATTGAGTTGCTTTTTTGCTTCTTCATGGTATAGACATTTACCTGTGAAACAGTAGTCACTGAATCATAATAATAATAAAAGTAAATATAAATATAATAATAAATATAAATAAATATAATAAAAGTAAATGAATTTAGAATGATATGAGGTGGAGTTTTGCTTCCTAGGAAGATAATTTATAAGATATCACAAATTTATTCTCCAAAGTAAAATAAAATGAAACTTGTGATTTTATGCAGTTTATCCACTTGGCAATATTGCATTTACTTGATCCTTTGCGTTGGTGAGGAGACAGACCTTAATTAACATTACCGAGTGTGTTCTCGGTGCCAGTCACTCACTGTGCTAGGTGCTTTGCATGTGTTACCTTGTTCACTCCTCCCAGTCACTAGCAGCCATGTCTGTGGCCCACTACCAGAATGAGAGTTGGCAGCCGTCATATTTGGAGCATGACTGCAACCTGAGAGAGCCATGATATCCCTTTTGAAAGCATGTTTATTCATTCCAAATGGCAAAGAGAATGTTCAGAATTGCTTTCCCATGATTACTGAGGTTTTGTCCCTAAAGGCTTCTGTACCCTTTTCTTGGTCTTGTGATACAGCGTAGAGACTGGTGGAGTTCATCTTATAGTGGAAAAGAGATATCCCTTTGTGTTCCAAAAGCAGGTAAATAATCTAGGGCTTCCAATCCTAATAACCAGGGGAAAAACTATTTCCTAGGGAGTCCCTTCTTAGGGTCAGTTGTATGCATGTGTGGACATGGGAATGGGATTACCACATCTAGGAACCATTCAAAATAGGCCCTGTCCATAGGGAACTTAGAGTCATAGAAAATGAGATGGATTAAACTCTAAATATCATTAGTAGTAGCCTCCTGTGTTACTTTTGTGGAACAGCCACTCCGGTGATATACACAAACTCGTCATAAAAGGAATGTTTTGCGGGCGCCTGGGTGGCTCAGTCGTTAAGCGTCTGCCTTCGGCTCAGATCATGATCCCAGGGTCCTGGGATCGAGTCCCACATCGGGCTCCCTGCTCGGCGGGAAGCCTGCTTCTCCCTCTCCCACTCCCCCTGCTTGTGTTCCTGCTCTCGCTATGTCTCTCTCTGTCGGAAAAATAAATAAAATCTTTAAAAAAAAAAAAAAAAAGGAATGTTTTGCTAAATATCCAGTATCTGCTTAGTTTCCTGAGATGCTTCACCTCATGTGCTCTATAGCTTACTTCTTATTCTGGTTTCTTGACTCCTTGTTTTTCTGGGTGTTATGAATACTGCCTGTTCTAAGCATTGCACTGATGCCTCTTCTTAGCAGCTCTCTCTTATGCCATGTGATCCTTCTCTCAATGGCCATACCTGATTAAACCAAAAGTGGACATTTGACTCCAGCAGCCAGTCTGTAGACCAGCCAACAATATTGGACTTAAAACTCAGCCCAGAAAGTTAAACTGAGCCAGTCAGGTTTCTCTCTCAGGAATTTGCAGTTGGAAAGTTGTAGAACTCTAACTCATTTTTTTCTAGTGTATTTGAATTTGAAAAATCATGTAGAGTAACTTCTGGGATGGCCATTACAGGGCTCTGTTTAGCAGGGCCAACAAAGGCCATTTGGGGAGAAAGGAGAACAGAACTGCTTCAGGAGAGAGAAGGGAGATGGAAATGAGAGCGGGTCCAGTCTACAGAGCTGGCATTGTTCCTGCCCTCCTGAGGTCTAGTAGTTCATATTCTCCTGGATTCGTGGGAAGTTCCCAGTAACCTTAAAACAAATGACTCTTTTTACTTGAAAGTATTCTTACTGAATTTCTGCCCCTTCAAACCGAAAGAGCCTAATACTTTTGAATAAAAATATTGAAGATTTTTTAAAGATTTATTTATTTATTTGGGAGAGAGAGAGAGTGCACGCCCAAGCAAGGGGGGAGTGGCAGAGGGAGAGTGAGAGAGAGACCCCTCCAGCAGACTCCCTGCCGAGCGGGGAGCCTGACACAGGGCTGGATCCCAGCACACTGAGATCATAACCTGAGCCGAAGTCAAGAATCAGACGCTTAACCTACTGAGCCACCCAGTCGCCCCAACATTAAAGATTTCTTAAACTCTAGATTGGCTTGAAAATACTTGACTGTGTTATAGAACCTTCCTTGTGACCTCCTTTGTTTTTCTAAATTCTTTCATATCAAGAAAGAATGAATGAATGACCACAGTATAAATAGAGAGGGAGCACACTCTACAAGTTCTCTAGGGTATAGTTCTTTGTGAACATTAAATGTTTCTATAAGCTGGTACTGGCTGAACTTTCCTTTTCTTTACTAACCCTAATTTGGAGAATCTGTATAGAAAATAACGTAGATTAAACTTGCTATCCCTGGTTGCTAAGGCAAACACACTTAAGTAACATACTCTACAGTGGGAGCTTATCTTCAGAATCAAAGATAAGAGAATGTATTATGTATTGTTCTTTAAGAACAAATAACAGTACTACTCATATTTTTTATAGCTCTTAAGTGTTAACTTCCTTGGTGACCCTTGGGTCCCAGATTGGTTACCTCATCATTAACTTTATAATTAGGACTTAGTTTGAATCCCAGCAACATTTTCTTACCATTTATGAACAACTGAAAAATCTATTTCTTTAGACCCTGCTCTCTCAGACTTGATCATAATGGGCCATAGTCCAACTTTTTAATAAAAATAAGTTTGTTAATGAGAAACTCAATCATTTTCTGAAATTAGAAACCAGTTGCCTGTTGAGACGATGAGACTACAATGTTTTGAAGGTGAGAAGACTGCAAGAGCAGCTATCCCTCCCCCACTCAAATCCTGGCAGCATGATGCAGCTCAGAACATTAATCCTGTGCTACAAGGTAAAGCTGCATTATATTTTTAAGAACTGAATAATATGCCTTTAACGGCACAGTTTCAGTTGCTAGGGGAGAGACAGCGTTTGTAAGAGACCACTTGTCCTCTATTCCTTAAGTCATTTTATAATATTTAACAGAAGGAATAAAAGCATTGCCTTATATCTTTTCAGGGCAACCTTTTCTGGGATTGCACTTTTGTTTCTCGCAGGGAAACCAAGCAGTATCTCCATATTATTCAACATCTACCACAGAGCATGGCATACTCAAGGACCTGATGCAAGCCTCGGAGCATTGCATCGTCTCATGCCTCTCTCTCTCTCGTGCAGTAAGAAATGCAAAACTTCATTCTGGAGGGGGTGGTTGTTTTACCAAAATTGCACCTGTAGATGCTGGATTCGTGTTTTCTTTTTTTTTTTAATGAGCATTATTTATTTATTTATTTATTTTTATTAACATATAATGTATTATTTGTTTCAGGGGGTACAGGTCTGTGATTCATCAGTCTTACACAATTCACAGCACTCACCATAGCACATACCCTCCCCAATGTCCATCACCCAGCCACCCCATCCCTCCCACCCCACTCCACTCCAGCAACCCTCAGTTTGTTTCCTGAGTTTAAGAGTCTCTTATGGTTTCTTTCTTTTTTTTTTTTTTTAAGATTTTATTTATTTATTTGACAGAGAGAGAGACAGTGAGAGAGGGAACACAAGCAGGGGGAGTGGGAGAGGGAGAAGCAGGCTTCCTGCAGAACAGGGAGCCCGATGCGGGGCTCGATCCCAGGACCCTGGAATCATGACCTGAGCTGAAGGCAGACGCTTAACAACTGAGCCACCCAGGCGCCCCTCTTATGGTTTCTAATAAAATTAGCAGTTTCAAATTTTGTTTTCATAGTCCAATCTACATTAAGGCATTTGCTTAGAAAGCTCTCAAGTAATATTTTGTCAAATGTTTTTGGTTACCTATCTACTTAAGAAAATCTTTAACTGGACTATCATTGTTAAATCACTCCTGGGACATTACTCACAACTTATCTGAGGCTCTGACTTGCTTGCCATTTTCTTTACACTGTTACCTTCTGAATTATTTTCACCAAGTCTAGCTATTGATTCAAAGATCAGGTTAATTGCCTTATTGAAAATCAAAATGCATATAAATAGTTCTCTACATTGGCCTTTGAGTTAAGGTAAAAACAAATATCTCACCTTTTCAAATTGATGTATTCTAGCAAAGATAGTTGTAAAGTTAATTTCTATTAAGTGAATCCAATTTTCTTATTAATTTTCTTCATTAAGTCAGCAATGAATTTCTGTGGGCAAAGTGTCAGTTCATTAACAGTCGATGGAGAGTTGTAGCCAAGTCCTTTGGTGTTCTAGACAGTGTAACACAGCAGTCTTGTTGAAAACAAGCTCCAGCACTTTCAGAATTATGAATTATGTAGCACTTTCATAACTTTGTTCTTGTCACCTTCTGGGGCTTGAATTCTTGAAAACACCTAACATAGGATGAAGATTATATCATATTTTACAAATACATACCACAATCTAACAAGTAATGTATCTTAGGCTAAAATTTACTTCTGTAAACATATGCACCTTCCCACTTGGTTAGTTTTGGAACTCAAGCCAGAAATATCTGTATTTCGAATTAGAGAAGAGGGAATATAATGCACTAATAGATTAAACTCAACTGGGATTTAGTGTCAGAGCATTAGGGTTCAAATACCAGCTTTGCCAGTATTTCGTGTGAGACCTGTCTCTTAAGACCTTATTAGCTATAGTATTTTTCATCTGGGAAATAGGGGAAAGATTCCTATCTCACAGGGTCACTGTGAAGATAAATGCTAATATGTATAAAGGGGCTTTGTGAATTGCCATGCCTTAGCATGGGACACCTGTGGCATTTGGGGCAGAATGCAGGATTGTCCTGCCCACAAGGTGTGCGACATCCTTTGGCCCATTAAATGACATTAAACACCCATTATATACCTGTGTTCCCAGTTGTTTTCAAAACCAAATATGTCATTACACATTTCTATTGTGAACTATGTGCTGGGCAATAGAGTTGTGGAAATAAAAAAGACATTGTCCATATCCTCAGGAGACTCACTTGTTAGGGTTGAGCTAAACAGGAAAAGATGTAATTTAGTACAGTGTGCTAAGTAAAACTGTAGAAGTATGCACTAAGTACAGAAAGAACACAAAGGATGGAGTAATTAACTGACAGAGGAGGACACAGAGTCTTACCTAAAGGTTATAACATGTGAACTTGGTTTTAAAAAAGATTCAAAGTTTGCCAAATTAACAAATCCTCCTAAGTTAGCAGAGAGCACAGCATGTGCAAGATCATGGAGGCCTGAAATAATAGGATGTGCTTAGGGAGCTGTAAACATTGGTATTATTGGAACACAAATGTCCTAATATCATTAGAACAGTATCAGAAATATCTAGGTATGAGCAAATTGGGCAAATGGCAATTCAGGGAAAAGTAAAAGGTTTTTATTCCTTATTTCATATTTGGGGGAGAAAAGTTCATATCAGTTTTATTCACTCATCTATTAATTGTTGCTACTATCTTAATTTAAGCCCTATTGCTCGTACTTTTCTAACCAAACACAAAGAGGAATTCAGTCATTTAACACACCTTTATTGCCAGGTACTTGGCACTTTGTTTATTCTCATGGCTAGAAGGTGAGTGAGAGAGAGAGAACCTTTGTAAAGGAGTGCTCTGAACCCCTGCAAAACACTTGGCATTTTCAGAAATGCAATAGCAATAAAGCTGCTTTATAAATATATTAGACTTATTTAAGTCTTTGGCTTATCTTCACCAATTTTATCACTTACATACGTGAAGAAACTGAGGCTTAAAAAGACTAAATGATTTATCATCAGTCATCAGATTGGCAGCTAGGACTGAGCATCCTCGTCTGGTATCCATTTTTCTATACCTTATTGTTTCTGATGTGTGAACATTTAACTTTCACTATTTTAATAAAAATAAAGTACCATTTCATTAATATCTTAGAAAAAATTACTGTCATTATTCTGTGAGTTGCCAGACAGAGGTTTTTTTGTTGTTGTTATTTGTTTGTTGTTTAGTTTTTGACTTTTGGTGGGGGAGAAACTGTTTGATTGGCTTTGGATTTTCAGTTTAGGATTTTTGGTAGTAGCTTATTGGTGTAGGTACAGGAAATGTACCTGAAAAAAAAAAATCATTTTTCCCACCTAGGAGTCAAAGAGGGACAAGAGGAACTGATCTAACAGAAATTAAGAAACAGAAACCAAAACCACTTAAAATGATTTGTATGTATAAGAGAAAATGCTCAGGGAAGATCTAGCAATGAAGTCAAAAAAAGAAATAAAACGTTTCATTGTTACCTTAAATACCCTTTTCAGAACTTAAATCAGGTGACATACATGGAGTAAATTTCTCATAGTGTTTACTTGCCATCAGTAACTGATAATCAATACTAGGGAGTTGGAAACCACATGCCACCTCATGTGTCCACTACATGATAGCCCTCAGGAAGTGTTGGTATTGTATCAGTAATAAGTTGGTATTTGCCAGTGTGGGTGAAATCTGGAAGACAGCCCATTTGTTAATAAACAATTCCTTATTTCTAAGCAGGATTCTTTTAATATAATTCTAAATATTTTTAGATCAAGCTTTACTAAAAGTAAGTAACTTTCCCTAAGACAATAAAAGTAAAAAATTGTTTTGCAAGCTAATTAGCCATAGTGATTGATAAATACTCTTCTCCATTTGATATATTGAGGCATTTTGTTTGTGTCTCAAAAGGCTGCACAGAGACGGTTATAGTTGACAGCTGTTGTACCACTAATAAGATTAAAGTAAAGAAATTAGTTTTGTCGACTTTAATCTGCTGTTTAACACTGCAAACCACCTGGGGTCTTCTCCAGGGCCCGCATGTTTGATTGTGAATTGAAAATTGCATAACCAGATCCTACTTACGAACGTATCTGAAGACTGGCTAATGGTAACTTGTTCCAGGACAAGACAGAGTTAGCACTAGACTTTAGAATTAATGTTTTAATTTGATGCCCACCCTACATTTTTAAATGTATTATTCTAATCTTTGAAACATAACACCTTCTCAGTGGGAGGTTAATTTTAGGAAATGAAGAAAGTTTAATTAGGTTGGTACTTAAGATATATCTGATTTTCCCATCTAAAATTAGAATACGTCTCTGTGGAATAATTAAATTGCCAATTCTTATTGTACCAAATTGACCAATTAAGAAAAGAAACCCTTGCGATAACACATCTAGTTGAAGATTTCTTACTCCTTGCTCTGGGCATCATTATAATTAGGAAAATAGTTTAATTTAAAAATTAATTTTGGTTTTATCAAAATGTCATGTTGTAGAATGTGATGTGCAATGCAAAAATCCTTTGTGATTATTTATTACATTGAGTTTTAATGCAAACTGAAGTATAGAGTATATATAATTTATATCCCCACAGTGAAGATCATTTGGTCAAGCAGCATTATTAGCATCCCTGGAAGACCCCCCCATCTTGAGCTGAGATTTGTTGTTCCTGAATGTTGGCTCCCTCACTAGCCCTGCCTACCCCAAGTGTTCTGGCATCAGACAGATGGAGCAAGAGCAAGAAAGGCAGTGTGGGTTTAGCCTAGTCTTCACAGCTCCAAATTTCCTCTTCATCCACAGCTCATGCTGATCCAAATGTCCCATTATCTACTGCAAAAGCCTTCCCAAATTGTCACAGGTTCACCTTTTCTGTGGTCACAAGAATGCCAATATTGAACAATCCACAGGTGCATCGGGCATCACATAGGGAGTGGAGTTCAGTTTGCCTGCCTGCTGCCTCCAGGATCAGTACCTTGAAGAAGTTGGTGGGCACCGCCTCATGGTTCTTGCTGATTACCTGGTACTACTTCACATAGGACCATCCATCAGCCTCCATCCTGCAGGTGGACCCAGACACACAAGACCTTTTAGGGCTCCCAGGGTCTGGTCAGACCCAAGGCCGCCATCTTCAGGAAGCTTTCCCTGACCTGACCTCTAGCTTGTGGCCATCTGCAGGACTGCCCCTCAGCATGAAGCTTCTGTGCCTTTTGCAGCTTCCCCAGGAGGCTAGAAGCTCCCTCCAGGGTAGAGACTGACTGACCGTTTCCCTCATGCCCATCACTGGGTCAGGCAGAGTGGGTTGTGGCAATAAATACTACTGAAAGAAAAAAAATTGAGGGAGAGTATATTAGGAAATGACTATAGTGTAGCTGATAATCTGATAGTGTAGCTAATAACAACCTCATTGGAGGTGAGGAATGCTTATGGCATATGCCAAAATATGTTTTAACTGTTTTTAGTAATTATAATTAGTGGTGGTACTATTAATTGTTTTTCTGAAACTGTTGTGTGTTGTAGCATAAAGCAAGTGAGTACTTAACGGATATTCTAATTCTGTCATCCTTGATACCTTTGAGAGCCAAGATTCTCAGTGTCAAAGAAAAGATAGAGAGCTATCATATAAAAGAATTTAAAGGGAAAAAAAGATCCTTTAATCCTGAATTTGAATCTGAAATATCACTATGCTTTCGTAAGATATTTTATCTTTAAGTAGGTGGCATGGTTCCTACTTCTACTCATTCTAATGACTGTTTTAAAAATAGAATAGTGGAAAGTGTAGGTAATTAATGTTAATGTATTCCATAGTTATATATTCTTATATATTCTGCTTGAAACAAGGAAGACAGTTGTCCCTTCATTAGACATCTCTGTGCTCAGCCAACTTGGTACTGCACACTGTGATGGCTCCAAAGAGGAGCAATCAGGCAATGACCTTATCCAGAAGAGGGGCGCCTGGGTCGGTTAAACATCTGCTTTCCGCTCGGGTCATGACCCCAGGAGTCCTGGGATCCAGCTCCACATCAGGTTCCCTACTCTACAGGGAGCCTGCTTCTCCCTCTCCTCCCCGCTTGTGCTCGCTCTTGCACTCTCTCTCAAATAAATAAATAAATATCTTAAAAAAAAAAAAAAAAGACCTTATCCAAAAGTAACTTCGAGTAATTGTGTAATGGAATAGAGTTCTCAGTCGTTCAACAGGAGTCTCAGTTTTCAGCCTCAAGAATTGTCACGTGCAGTTCTCAGGTGGGCCACTCATGCAAGGCCAAGCCTAGATCACAGTTACAGATAACTCTTTTTAATACTATCGAAGGAAATTATTTTAGGGGCGCCTGGGTGGCTCAGTCAGTTAAGCATCAGACACTTGGTTTCGGCTTAGATCATGATCTCAAGGTCGTGAGATCGAGCCCTGCATCAGGCAAATTCTGTGTCATTTCCTAACCATCCTCTGTGTTTTGTGAGGATCTGTCACATTCCCACACTTACCCACACTTACCCACATCAGGTTGAAAGAGTAATTGACGAAAATGCCAAGTTTCTCTTTGCAGCTCTGTTGATGGGACTCTGGTACTTGCTGTGCCTACTTGGCACAGATGTTTGCTGTGCAGGAATGTAGAGTCACTCACTCTCCCCTGTGTATGTAACTGTATATTGTTTATGAAATGCTAATGCACAAAGGAATTTGGTAAGTTATAATATGTATCAGGGCTCTGGTTTTAAAATGCCCATGGCAGTTGTTCTTAAACGTCTGCTGTCTTGACACAGGTGTAAGACAGTGGCTTTTGGTGAACAGTGTTTTCTGAAAAGTCTTAACTACTGCAAACTGCATAAGGATATAAAGTAAACTATGTACTTCCTAAGTTATAATATCAAATCCTCTTAGGCTACAACCACCTGGGGCTTTTCTCTTTATTTCATAATGTGTAAGTACTAATCTTAATGTCTGAGTTGTACTACACTTGTTTTCTACTATTGTCCTTTTTGTATGTAAATTTGTTACTGTACTTATTGCCAAAATACCCAGTCTTGTGATTCCTTTTCTGTCCTCTGTTTTTCAGAGGCAACATGTTCAGTGAGAAGACTCACTGACATAAGATTCATTCACGTAGTCATGATCATTTGGGACACAAAGCCCTTATTTCAGCCCAGCCACAGTATACTTTTGACAGAATGGACAGTAAGATTTTAATGTCTTTTCAGAAGATGCTTTTAAAATCTGGGGCTTTCTGTTTGATGTTAAAAAGTGCTTCTAGTCATTTGAGTTTTAAATTACAGGGAAAACTCCTTGAGCAGACCACCCAGGCTGGGTTCAAAGAAGTGATCTTTCTAAGACAGGTGCTTTTCAAATAGAGGTTGTCTTTCAAACAAGTTTTACTGAGTGGACAAGTTTTTCCTGACCCTGAGATTTTTGGTCTCCCCCCCCTTTTTTCTCATCAGAAAGTAGTTTCTTTGTAGAAGTTTCTTGGGGGAGTTTTGTGAGCAAAAGATGATATAGATGCGCATTCCACACTTTACCAGTAAATGTGTTTTCTTTAAAGTACAGACAGCATTAGGACAAAATCTTATACCTTGTTTTTTATGGGTATGTTTATTGATGCTTTATGATATTCTACAAACAATTGTAGACAGGTTGTGTCTATTGATTAAAACAGAAAAATAGAAATTAAAAATCAAGGTTATAAAAATTATAGATAAAAGCCAAAGGGAAAAGTAGGATACAATTATAAAGCTATAAGGTTCCATATGTCATTCTAAATGTAATACCCTTATTTTTTTAAGTCTTTAGGGATCTACAATTTTATATGTTAATCCTACTATAAAGCTACAGTACACAAAACCATGTAATATGGCACAATGCTTGACAAAATTATTAATTAGAGTAGGAAACCAGGGAATATATCCTGTATTTACTTATGATAAAGATACCATTTCAAGCCAGTAGAGAAAAGGTGAATTTTTGAATAACTTATTAAAGGAGGGGGATGGTAAATTTAGGCTTCTGGCTCCCACCACATGCCAAAATAAATTCCAAATGATTTGATAGTGAATTATAAAACCCTAAAATTACTACACACAGTGATAATTCAAGAAAAAATAAATACAAAGGGCTGGATACAAATGTATAGCTACCCCATCTCATAATGAGGAAGAACTTTTTAAATGATCAAAGAAAGGGAAGAAAAAATAAAACCACAAAGAAAAAAATTGTTAGACTACATAAAATTGTTTCACTTCAGGGACGCCTGGGTGGCTCAGTCATTAAGCGTCTGCCTTCGGCTCAGGTCATGGTCCCAGGGTCCTGGGATCGAGCCCCGCATCGGGCTCCCTGCTCTGTGGGAGGCCTGCTTCTCCCTCTCCCACTCCCTCTGCTTGTGTTCCCTCTCTCCCTGTCTCTCTCTGTCAAATAAATAAATAAAATCTTTAAAAAAAAATTGTTTCACTTCAATACATAAAAACATACTGTAAAAATAACGAGCAAAATGAAAGGCAGTGGATAAACTGGAAAAAATACTAACAACATGTATTAACCCTTTGCTATATTTATGAGAGAACTATTCTAAATCATTAAGAAAAAGATAAAAACCTCCAATAAAAAATCTTTAGAGGACAAGATTAACAAAAATATGAGTATGGATGGCAGCTTCATTTTGAAAAAAATCCAATAAATCCCTCCCTTATACCTTATCCCACAATCAGTTTTATATCACGGATTTAAATGTGAAATCTATGGAAGTACCAAGAGAAAATTTAAAAGAATATTTTTTAAATCTTGAAGTAGGAAGTCCTAAGTCTGACACAAATTTAGATGCACTAAAGGAAAGTTTGACAGATTTTAACCAATAAAAATTAAATCATTCTTTATGATAAAATTAAGTTTAAATAAACAACAAATTGGAATATTTATTTTCAACATACAGTGATCAAAGGTTAACATCTTTATTATTGGTGAAGAGCCTTATAAATCAGTAAGAAAAAGAAAAACATCCCCCAATAGAAAAATGAGTAAAAGGTACACAGTGATAACTCAAGAAAATATAAATACACGTGGCCAATAAGCACATGTAAAGGTCTTTAATCACACTAGTAATAAAAGAAATGCAATCCTTAAAAATACTATTTTTAGCTGTCAAATTGGTAAAGATTTTTTTTAATTATTATTAAAGAGATTATTCAGTTTTGGTAAAAGCATGGAGAAACTCTTTTTCTGGGAGTATAAGTCAGTTTAAAATATTGTTTTTTCTGGAGGGCAATTTGGATTTATCAATTGTCTATCAAAAATCTTAGAAATGGGGGTGCCTGGGTGGCTCAGTCAGTTAAGCGTCTGCCTTCAGCTCAGGTCGTGATCTCAGGGTCCTGGGATCGAGCCCCACATCAGGCTCCCTGCTCAGTGGGGGATCTGCTTCTCCCTCTCCCTCTGTGCCCCCTGCTTGTGCTCTCTGTCAAATAAATAAAAACAATCTTTAAAAAAAATCTTAAAAATGTTCATATCCTTTTACCCAAATTGTCATTCCTGGAAATTTATCCCAAGCAACCAGAATGATATTTTTGGTACAGCTGTTATGAGCACGAGTTGTGCCATTGAGCACATCCTATGTCTGCTGAGTTCCCAAGCATATAAGATGGCCTGTTATGAGCACGAGTTGTGCCATTGAGCACATCCTATGTCTGCTGAGTTCCCAAGCATATAAGATGGCCCTCCTACTATAGAGCCTGAGAATTGCTTCCCGGTTTTCATTGTGTCTAGGATATAGGCATGAGACCTAAACTTCACAACCCAGTATACCTATTCCAGGCTTCCACTCTGAAGCTGATAAAGAAGTAAGGAGATCCCAAACTCTGTTCTTTTGACAATTGGAGACAGCTGCATCTGGCGTCCAAAGTCACAGTGTAAGTTCAGGCTGTGGCATATGGTGCCTACTGGTTTTTTCATCAGATCTATTTAGTGTTGTGTGATTTGGGTATTGGTCCTGGCCATGTAACTTCTATGCCTGTGTTTTCTAAATCTTACAATATACCCAATAACCTATCAATTAATTTCCTTTCTGTTTAAGTCATCCAGAGCTTTCTTCCTGTGGCTTGTAACTAAAAGACTATTATAACAGCATTATTTTTAACATTGAAAGTTGAACACAAAAATAGTAAGGGATTGATTGGGGGAAAAATGTCATATCCTTAGTATAACACTGTTCATCCTTTTAAAATCGTGCAGTATTTCTCAGTATAAGTATTTTAATCAGAAAAGAAATTTAAAATAGTAGTTGCTTACAAAATTGTTGGAAGCGATTGTAGACCTCTGGGTTGACTCCAGAACAATATCAAACATATCCACTGGGGGCACTGCTCCCCCTGAGGCCAACACAAGTTGGGAAGGAAATAACTTAATGCCGTTCACAACTGTCTCTCACACCCAGGAAACCACAGAACGGGTACAGATCAGAGATTAGGAAATCAAAGTAGCACAATCCCACTGGTTCTTGACACCCAGAAGCTGGAAAATGGAACCTAGAATGCTGCTGCAGGAAAGCCTCATATGTCCAAATCGTGTTTAATTGCAACCAGAGCTGAGAGCCACAGGAAGATGGCTTCAACTCAGTTCAACCTCCAAATTTTGTATGATAATATTTGTATGGTGGAAAAATCTCTTCAGTATGCATAAATTATGGCTGGAAGGATATGTAAGCTAGTAACCATGGTGATTTCTTTATTTTTTTTTTTTAAGATTTTATTTATTCATTTGACAGACACAGCAAGAGAGGGAACACAAGCAGGGGGAGTGGGAGAGGGAGATGCAGGCTTCCTGCAGAGCAGGGAGCCCGATGCGGGGCTCGATCCCAGGACCCTGGGATCATGACCTGAACCGAAGGCAGATGCTTAACAGCTGAGCCACCCAGGCGCCCCAACCATGGTGATTTCTAAGGTGGTAAATTGGGTGGCTAAGGGACATAAGAGGGAGATGTTTTTTACCATATACCCTTTTTGTGCATGCTGTACTATGGTTGTCATTCATAGTCAAAAAGTTACAAAGGTAAATTGTAATTACATCAAAGCTCGGTAGTTTTTACTGCACTTCATGGGAAAACACCCTCAGGTCTCTGGAGAACCCTTCAAGGCTTTTTGAGAGGAGGGAACAGAGTAGGGCCCTAGGTTCCCCACTTCTGCTTCAGTCAGAGAAACTCTGGTTTTATCAGTTCTCTGGTTTAAGCATCTAAGATTTTGTAAGCTTTTTAATTTTTTTACCTTATTTTTATTTAAGTAATCTCTACACCCAATGTGGGGCTCGAATTCGTGACCCTGAGATCAAGAGTCTCATGCTCCTGTCACTGAGCCAGCCAGACACCCCAAGATTTTGTAACCTTTTAATCTTCTGAGTAAGAAAGCATTCTGCTGCTTTAAAAAAAAAAAAACTGAAGACCATTATTACAGAATATTAAATGTCATGGAGAAATATTCATTATGTATTTGTTAAATAAATGTACATTTATAAGAATAGGGGGAGCAAAGACCAGAAGTACAAATACCAAATTATTTCTTGATAGTTTTCTTTTTTTTTATTATGTTATGTTAATCACCATACATTACATCATTAGTTTTTGATGTAGTGTTCCATGATTCATTGTTTGCGTATAACACCCGGTGCTCCATGCAGTACGTGCCCTCTTTAATACCCATCACCAGGCTAACCCATCCCCCCACCCCCTTCCCCTCTAGAACCCTCAGTTTGTTTCTCAGGGTCCATAGTCTCTCGTGGTTCTTCTCCCCCTCCGATTTCCCCCCCTTCATTTTTCCCTTCCTGCTATCGTCTTCTTTTTTTTTTTTTTTTAACATATAGTGTATTATTTGTTTCAGAGGTACAGGTCTGTGATTCAATAGTCTTACACAATTCCTTGATAGTGTTCTACTATTTCTTTGTCCTTGTCTTTTCCAAATTTGTTACAATTATTTTAAAAATTATTTTTATAGGGCAACACCTGGCTGGTGCACTCTCTCTCTCTCTCTCTCTCTCAAATAAAGAAATATTAAAAAAAAAAATAGTTGGGGTGCCTGGGTGGCTCAGTCAGTTAAACGTCTGCCTTCGACTCAGGTCATGATCTCAGGTTCCTGGGATCAACCCCTGAGTCAGGCTCCCTGCTCACTGGGGAGCCTGCTTTTCCCTCTCCTCCCCACTCGTGCGCTATCTCGCTATCTCGGTCACTATCTCTGTCTCTCTCAAATAAATGAATAAAATCTCTTTAAAAATTTTTTTAAAAAGAGGGTACTTGTTTGATGAGCACTAAGTGTTGTGTGTAAGTGATGAATCACTGAATTCTACTCCAGAAACCAATATTGCACTATATGTTAACTAAGTAAAATTTAAATTAAAAAAGACATTATCAGATAGACTATTAAATACATTTCCATTATCTGCTATGTAACTAAGAAATTCGTAAGAGGCAAGTATTAGATGCTAACAAACACCTGCCTTTGGATAAAAAATTATAAGCTTTTATATCTAGCTGATGGGCCTTGTACCTAATATTTGGCTTTTTTTTTTTTTCAGAGTGATTTCCATCCTGTACCTGTTGCTTTTGTACCATTCATTTTATGTATTTTAAATTGTGTAGAGAAAAGCTGCTCAAGTTTTACAAATGGTGTTTCTCTCCTATTAGGTCTCTCTGCAATGCAATCAACGTTTACAACCTTACCTGCAATAACTGCTCAGAAAATTGCACCGATGTTCTGTTTAGTAACAAGATTACCTTCTTAATGGACCTCCTGATACACCAGTTGACGGTATGTAATATTACTGCTTTGAGTTAGAAGCAGTTAAGGTTTGGGAAATATTCCCTGTGGAGAAAACTAAAAGAATTCAGCTTATTTACCCTCCAGATGGAAAAAAGTGAAGATGATGGGGGAGAGTGAATTAGGAACTAGCAAAGAAACCTCTTAATTTGACAATCTCATATTAGATTCTCCTAAATTCCAGTATTTAACAGATAATATACTTGTAACACTTGCTGCCAAGTTCACAGATTTACATGGTTAGACTGGGGGCTTCGGATTCAGTTGGACTCCAAGCCAAACCTCTGAGCCCACAGGAATGAGTGCTATAGAAGGGAAGAAAGCTTGAAAGCCTCAAAATCTCTCTTGCCAACTCAGTTAGAAGGGTAGTTCATAAAGGACTTTTTGATGGCCCTTGATATCTATTTTTTTGAAGCAAGAAACTCTTCTGTCAAAAAGGGACAAACCTGTTATACTTTTGAAATAGAAACAAGCAGCCAATTGTAGCCTTAAATTTTACTTCAGTTCACAGATGTTGAAAGAGATAAGCTCAGTATAATATCCAAAGGTTTAGGTCTATCAACTGCAGCCTCCAGAACACAACCCTGGGGCCAGAAGTTTCCTGGTGAAGTTTCTGAGGCCCTGAGGTATTGGCACAAAATTTCTCTCAAGCTGCAAGTTTACAACACAGGAGATTTATTTTTCAGAACCGATTTACTTTTGCTCAGCACACAGTTCTAATACCTGTTTCTAAACTATATGCCTTTTGCTCTCTTTCCTCCTCCATCTCTCCATCTGGTTAATTTCTCTATATTCTGCAGACCTTAACTGAAACATAATGGCATCTTCATCATGAAACCTTCCCTAACCTGACTCTCCCCAAGTCCAGGTTAGGAATTTTTTTTATGTGCTCCTAGGCATTAAATCATTCATAGAATTGATCACATTGAATTAACTATTTACTTGTCTGTTTCCCCATTAGCCATAAAATCAACAAGGATAGGAGATAACTTATCACCCTCTTCAGGATCCTAACATAGTGCCTGACACTTAGTAGATTTAGTATATCATTGATGAATATATGAGAGAAGAAGTGGATCCCCAACGTCTCAAGCTGAGAATCAGAAAGGGAATGATGAGGCCCTTCCAGGCAGGCATATGGATGATGAGAGGGGTCAACAGAGAGAACAAAGGCACAGACCTAGAACTGTTTACACAGTACAGCAGTGGCTATTTATCATGATGACCCTGAGTCATCACCTGAGGGCTAAATTTGATTTGGTTTTATCTATAAAAGAAGGCATTAAAATATGGGTAAGACATTTTAGCACAAAATTCTACTCAAAATAGTTGAAAGGCAAGGACAAGGAGAAAAGACTTAGCATTTGTTGTATGGCCTTATATTCCAGACATTTTAACATATATTGCCCCATTTAATTTTTTAAAACAAAGTCAGGATTATCCCATTTTACCAACAAGGAAACTTAAGTCCCAGAGAAAGTGGCTTGCCCAAGACTACAGAGATTGAAAGTCACAGAGCTGAGAGTCAAACCTAGGTCTCTCAAACCCAAATTGAGAGACATTCCACACAATAACTAACTGCTACTTTTCAAAAGTGTCAATGTCATGAAAGACAAAGAGTGGAGAACTCTCACAGATTGGAGGAGGTACTGACAAGTAAATGAAATGTGGTGTCCTACACCAGGAAAGGACATTAGTGGGAAAACTGGGAAATTCATATAAGTCTACAAAGTAGTTAATTTTATTCACTCAATGTTAATTTCTTGCTTTCAATAATTACAGTATGGTTTTGTAATTTGTTAACAATAGGGGGTACCAGGCAAAGAGAACTCTACTATTTTTGAAACATATCTCTTAGTTTAAAATTATTTTAAAATAAGATGTGAAAAATTAAAAAAAAAAAACACTGTGTTGCATGCTGCATCATCTGGAAGAATTTATTTTGTGAAACTTATTCTATATTGGTAATGGAAGAAGAGACATTAATATACTTTGAAAAGGGCAGGTAACAAAAAAGATGGCCTTTGAAATGTGAAGGGATGAGTAAGATTTACAGACAGGACCTTCTATCCTAGCTCTTCAGTATTTTCTGTTCAAAACTTACTCTTACTGAGAGATATCATATGAAGTAGTTTATTATTCTCTCACTTAATAATTAAGTGCTTACTGGGGTGCCTGGGTGGCTAAGTCGGTTAAGTGTCTGCCTTTGGCTCAGGTCATAATCCTGGAGTCCCAGGATCAAGCCCTGCATCAGGATCCCTGCTCAGCGGGGAGTCTGCTTCTCCCTCTGCCCTTCCCCGCCCCCCCCCCCCCCGCTCATGCACACTCTCTCTCAGTCTCTCTCTCTCTCTCTTGCTCTCTCTCTCACTTCACGTTCTCTCTCTCAAAAAGATAAAATCTTTTAAAAAATACTGTTAAAAAATAATTAAGTGCTTACTGTTTCCACTTCCAGAGAAGCATGGTATATAATCCCCACCATCCGGGAAATCCCATTTTAGGAGTGGGAATGGATATACAGATTGCATGTAGTAAACAGTGTGATGGCGGCCCATACAGACTACGGTGGGAGCACAGAGGAAGGCGTTTGTAGCCTGGGACGTCACAAAGGAGGGACATTTGAGCTAGACCTTAGCTCTTCATAATAGCTATCATTTACTAAGTGCCTACCATGTGCCAGAGCTTGTAAGTAGCTTGATCCTCTCCCTCTACTTTGAAAGCCCGAGTTTCCTTTAAGTAATATTTCCTTGCTTGTGACGTCATGGTTTCTTGACACTCAGAATAGCTTTTAATCTCCCAGCCAATGGATTTCAGCACATTCTGTGTTTATTTTGCTCAGTTCAGAACTTTAATCCTGGGACATTTGTTTGCCAAACACATTTTATTCCTCCTTTCCTTATACGTGGCACTTCCTGGTTTTTACAGTTCCTTTTAGGCTCCTTATTCTCTAGCTGTCAGTTCTAATACTGCTGTGACTCCATTGGTGACACTTGGGAGAAGAGGTTGTGTTTCCTAATTTGGGGAGACAGAGGGTAGAAATGACTAGGGAGGGTGATTTTTATGTTTCTTTTTTTTTTTTTTTTTAAGATTTTATTTATTTATTTGACAGAGAGACAGCAAGAGAGGGAACACAAGCAGGGGGAGTGGGAGAGGGAGAAGCAGGCTCTCTGCCGAGCAGGGAGCCCAATGTGGGGCTCGATCCCAGGACCCTGGGATCATGACCTGAGCCGAAGGCAGATGCTTAACAACTGAGCCACCCAGGCGCCCCGATTTTTACATTTCTTGAATTCATTTGAATATATTTCCATTTTTCTTGATAACTGGTTTGATATCCATGTCACCAAAATATGGACCACCTATTTGCAGTACCCTGTAAGTAATGGATAGAAAATAGTCATCAACATATTTTACAGAAGGATGAGAAGGAAGCATAAAAGAAGCTAATTAATTGAGATCTGGTGATATTTATAAGATACTTAATAATGAGGCACTTCAACCTGTTTGGTTCTTTAGCAAACTGAGATGGTTTAGAAGAATTTTTTTTTTTGTCTAGCTGCTTAGACTTTGTTTTAGCATTCTTGTATTTCATATCAATTATGTGCAAAGCACTGTACAGATGCCAGGGTTACAGAGGTAAATTGGACACACTCTAGAAGCCCACAGTTAAGAAAGGAAGAACTTGCACACATAAATACTAAGAAAAGCTGTGAGAAGTTCTGTCACATAGAGCTACAGAGCCTAAGCAACCTAGAAGAGTACCTGGCACATAAGAGGTGCTCCTTAAATATTTAATGAATGAATTCTAACTTGGAGCATTAGAGAGGTTTGGGGAAGAAATTGGATTTCAATATGCCCAGAGGAAGAGTAGAAACTCTACAATTCTGAGTTATGATTTTTACAAAAGATAAATTAGCACAGTTGGCACTGTAAAGTATACCTTGCAGTAGAGATTCAAAGAAGGATTTTTTGGGACAAGCTCTTGGGGAATTTATCTGGAACCCTGTAAAAACAGTACATTTAGATGGGCATGATCTAGGATGAAGTCTCACATAGATGTATTATTTTCCAAGAAGCATGAGAGTTTTTAAATATGTTAAAGCAGATTACTTCTGTCATTCTAGAAGCATGGTTAAGCATCTTTTCTGTGCCTAAATCATCCCAGTGCCCAGAACAGTGAGTCTCTAGCTTCAAAATGTCTCCGTGAGGAGACCAGACATGCACATTGGAAGGCAATAAAAAGACCAACGAAAAGAGCAAGATGGCAGAACAGGAAGTTCCAGCCTTCATTCCCCTACAGAGACACCAACTTAACAGGACCAAAATACCATTATGAGAATTCCAGAAGACAGTTAAGATGTTGCAGTACCCCCAGGCGATCTCAAAGCCAAGAATAGCCACATTGAAAAGACTAAGAACTGTTTCATTTCACTTGTGTTCGCCCTCTCCCCCAAGCAAGCACAGCTCAGCACTGGCAGACAATACCCCAGTTCATGGGTTTTCCTTTAGGAGGGAGAGAGGAGTAGAGTGTGAGTCTGGCATT
>NC_138377.1:103191126-103206508 GCF_054177405.1 Leptonychotes weddellii
GAGGTTGTGGAGAAAGGGGAACCCTCTTACACTGTTGGTGGGAATGCAAGTTGGGACAGCCACTTTGGAAAACAGTGTGGAGATGCCTCAGAAAATTAAAAATAGAGCTACCCTATGACCCAGCAATTGCACTCCTGGGTATTTACCCCAAAGACACAGATGTAGTGAAAAGAAGGGCCATATGCACCCCAGTGTTCATAGCAGCAATGTCCACAATAGCCAAACTGTGGAAAGAGCCGAGATGCCCTTCAACAGATGAATGGATAAAGAAGATGTGGTCCATATATACAATGGAATATTACTCAGCCATCAGAAAGGATGAGTACCCAACTTTCACATCAACATGGATGAGATTGGAGGAGATTATGCTAAGTGAAATAAGTCAAGCAGAGAAAGTCAATTATCATATGGTTTCACTTATTTGAGGAATATAAGGAATAGCATGGAGGACATTAGGAGAAGGAAGGGAAAAATGAAGGGGGAAAATCGGAGGGAGAGATGAACCATGAGAGACTATGGACTCTCAGAAACAAACAGCATTTTAGAGGGGAGGGAGATGGGGGATAGGTTAGCCCGGTAATGGGTATTAAGGAGGGCACGTACTGCATGGAGCACTGGGTCTTATACAAAAGCAATGAATCGTGGATCACTACATCAAAAATTAATGATGTATTGTATGGTGACTAACATAACATAATAAATAAAACAAAATAAAATAAAATAAGTCACAAGAATGTAACAAGAAAAAAAAGAGACAAATAGAGAATTTTGAAAACAGCAAGAGGAAAGTGACTTGTCACGTGCGAGGGAACCCTCATAAAAATCAGTGATTTCTCACCAGAAACCCCACAGGCCAAAAGGGATAGAATGATATATTCAAATACTAAAAGAAGAAAATGCCAACCAATAAAACTATACCCAGTAAAACTATCCTTCAGAAATGAAGAAGCAAAAACTTTTCCAGATAAACAAAACCTAAGGGAATGCGTCACCACTAGACCTGCCTTACAAGAAATTCTAAAGTGAGGGGTGCCTGGCTGGCTCAGTCTGTAGAGCATGGCAACTTTTGCTCTTGGGGTTGTGAGTTTGAGCCCCACATTGGGTGTAGAGATTATTTTTAAAAATCTTTAAAAAATTTTTTTTAAAAAGAAGAAATTCTAAAGTGAGTCCTTCAAGTAGGAACAAAAGGATGCTAAACAGCAATAGGAAAGTCCAGTTGATCCTTGAACAACATGGGTTTGTACTGCATGGGTACACTTATATGTGGATTTTTTAAATAAACATATGGTACTGTAAATGTATTTTCCTTATGATAATCTTAACATTTTCTTCTCTCTAGCTTACTTCATTGTAGTAATATAGTATATAATACATGTAACATACAAAATATGTGTTAATCAACTGTTTATGTTATCATAAGTCTTCCAGTTAACAGAAGGCTCTTAGTAGTTAAGTCTTGGGGTAATCGAAAGTGTACATAGGGTTGGCACCCCTAATCCCCATGTTATTCAAAGGTCAACTGTGTAAAGCTTGGCTGGTAATACAGAATGATGTATTACTGTAACAAGGAGGCTGTAAATCATTTTAATTCTGACATAGAATTAATTATAGTATAGAAATTTTCTGGTAACAACTTGTATATTTCTTTTTTTTAGTTTTATTTTTTTAGGTTATGTTAATTACTATACATCATTAGTTTTTGATGTAGTGTTCCATGATTCACTGTTTGCATATAACACCCAGTGCTCCATCAATATGTGCCCTCTTTAATACCCATCACCAGGCTAACCCATCCCCCACCCCCTGCCCTCTAGAACCCTCAGTTTGTTTCTCAGAGTCCATAGTCTCTCATGGTTCATCTCCCCCTCTGATTTCCCCCTTTTCATTTTTCCCTTCCTACTATCTCCTTTTTTTTTTAACATATAATGTATTATTTGTTTCAGAGGTACAGGTCTGTGATTCATCAGTCTTACACAGTTCACAGCACTCACCATAGCACATACCCTCCCCAGTGTCCATCACCCAGCTACCCCATCCCTCCCACCCCCACCACTCCAGCATTATGCTAAGCGAAATAAGTCAATCAGAGAAAGACATGTATCATAGGATCTCACTGATATGAGGAATTCTTAATCTCAGGAAACAAACTGAGGGTTACAACTTGTATATTTCTATATAAAAATATAGTAATAACTGTAACTATAAAAATATACTAATGAATACCTAATATGCAAATAGATATTTTGTGGGCCACCTGGGTGGCTCAGTCAGTTAAGCGTCCAACTCTTGATCTCAGGGTCGTGAGTTCAAGCCACACATTGGGCTCCATGCATAAAAAAATGTATTTTGTGACAACAATAAAATAAAATATTGGGGAAATAAGTAAAAGGATAGCATATTTGTTTGCAATTGAAGTTATTATTAGATTAAAATGGATTATTATAGCTATGTTATATGTAAGCCTACTGGTAACCATAAAGAAAATACCTATCGAAGATACATAGAAGAAAACGAGAAAGGAATCAAAGCATGTTACTACAAAACAATCAGCAGTACAAAGGAAGGCAGCAGGAGTAGAATGAGGGACTAGGTAACTACAAGACAGAAAATAATTAAGAAAATGGCAATAGTAAGCCCTTCTCTACCAATAATTACTGTAAATGTAAGTGTGTTAAACTCCCCAATAAAAAGACACACAAAAGGCAAGATCCAGCTATATGCTGTCTACTCAAATAGACTCAAAAGAGTCACTTTAGATTTAAGGACACACATAAGATGAAGGTGAAAGAATTGAAAAAAGATATTCCACACAAATAATAACCCAAAGAGAGCAGAGTGGCCATACTTTTTAAGACTAAACAGTCTTAAAGTGAAAAACTCAGAAGAGATAAAGGACAGTTTTCTATTTTCCAGGAAGATATAACAGTTGTAAATACATAGGCACCCATCAGGACACCCAAATATAAGAAGCAAACATTGAAAGAATTGAAGAGAAACTATGACAGCAACACAATAAAGGTAGGGGATTTCAATATCCAAATTTGAATAATGGATAAACATCCGGAAAGATAACTAATTAGGGAAACAGATGCTTTAAACAATACTACAGACCAAATGGACCTAACACATTTATACAAAATATTCCACTTCATCAGCAGCAAAATACACATTTTTCTCAAGCACACATGGAACATTCTCCAGTATAGACCACCAAGTCACCAAATCTAAGATATACCACATCTTTATCCATTCATCTGTCTGTCATTGGACACTAGGACTGCTTCCATATTTGGTTATTGCAAATAGTGCTGCAATAAACATAAGGGTGCATCTATCTCTTTTTATTAGTGTTTTCATATTCTTTCGGTAAGTACCCAGTAGAGGAATTACTGGATAGTAAGGTAATTCCATTTTAAATTTCTTGATGAACCTTCAGACTGTTTTCCACAGTGGCTGCCAACAATGCACTAGGGTTCCTTTTTCTCTAATCCTCGCTAACACTTGTGGTTACTTGTTTTTTATTTTAGCCATTCTTACAGGTATAAGGTGATATCTCATTGTGGTTTTGATCTGCACTTCCCTGATGATTAGTGATGTGGAACATCTTTTCTTTTCATATGTTGGCCATCCGGACGTCTTCTCTGGAAAATGTTCATGTCTTCTGCCCATTTTTTAATTGGATTATTTGTTCTGGGTGTTGAGTTGTTTGTTTTTGTTTTGTTTTGTCTTGTTTTTTAATTCAGCTAGCCAACATATAATATTTTTGATGTAATGTTCAATGATTCATTAGTTCCGTGTAACACCCAATGCTCATCACATCACATGCCCTCCTTAACGCCCATCATCCAGTTACCTCATCCCCCCACCCACTTCCCTTTCTGCAACCCTCAGTTTGTTTCCCAGATTCAAGAGTCTCTCATGGTTTGTCTCCCTCTCTGATTTCTTCCCATTCAGTTTTCCCTCCCTGTCCCTATGATCCTCTGCTCTATTCTGTATATTCCACATATGTTGAGTTGTATTAGTTCTTTATATATTTTGGATACTAACCCTTTATCATATATGTCCTTTGCAAATATCTTCTCCCATTCACTAGGTTGTCTTTTAGTTTTGTTGTGTGTTTCCTTTTCTGTGCAGAAGCTTTTAAATTTGAAATAGTCCCTTTTTTGCTTTTGCTTCCCTTGCCTCAGGAACATATCAAAAAAAAGTTGCTGTGGCTGATGTCAAAGAGGTTGCTGCCTGTGTACTCCTCTAGGATTTTTATGGTTTCAGGTCTCACATTTAGGTCTTTAATCCATTTGAGTTCTTTTTTTTAGTATGGTGTAAGAAAGTCATCCAGTTTTATTCTTTTGCATGTAGCTGTCCAGTTTTCCCAGTGCCATTTGTTGGAGAGACTTTCTTTTTCCCATTGCATATTCTTGCCCCTTCTGTTGAAGATGAATTGACCATATAGTTGTGGGTTTATTTCTGGGTTCTCTATTCTGTTCCATTTATCTGTGTATCTGTTTTTGTGCCAATTCCATACTGTTCTGATTACTACAGCTTGGTAGTATATTTTGAAATCAGGGATTGTGATACCTCAAGTTGTGTTCTTCTTTTTGAAGATTGTTTTGGCTATTTGTTTTTTTTTTGTGATTCCATACATATTTTAGAATTACTTGTTTTAGTTCTGTGGGAAATGCTATTGATATTTTGCTAGGAATTGCATTAAATCTGTAGATTGCTTTGGGTAGTAAGGACATTTTTTAAGAGTATTTGTTCGCCCAACCCATGAACATCTTTCCATTTGTTTGTGTTGTCTTTGGTTTCTTTCATTGTGTTTTATACTTTTCAGAGTAGAGATCTTTCACCTCCTTGGTTAAGTTTATTTGACAACTTCTTAAAATAAGACAACAAACAATGAAGTTTGCCACATTGATTGACTCTTCCTTTCACAAATGATTTTTCTGTTACATGTGATGCAGTTTGATAGCATTTTACCCACAGTGTAACTTCTGTCAAAATTGGAGTCCGTCCTCTCAAATCTTGCCATGGCTTTACCAACTAACTTTATGTAATATTCTCAATCCTTTTTTGTCATTTCAATAATCTTTATAGCATCTTCACCAGAGTCTACCTCAAGAAACCACTTTCTTTGCTCATCCTTAAGAAGCCACACCTCATTCATTAAAGTTTTGTCAGAGATTGCAGCATATCAGTCCCATCTTCAGGCTCCACTTCTAAATCTGATTCTCTTGCTATTTCTATCACATCTGCAGTTACTTCCTCCACTGAAGTCTGGAACCCCTCAAAGTCCTCCATGACGGTTGGAACCACCTTCTTCCAAATTCCTGTTAATGTTGATATTTTGATCTCTTCCCATGAATCACAAATGTTCTTAATGGCACCTAGAATGGTGAATCCTTTCCAGAAGGCTTTCAATTTACTTTGTCCGGAACCATCAGAAGAATCACTGTCTGTGGCAGCTACAGTCTTACAAGTATATTTCTTAAGTAATAAGACTTAAAATTCACAGTAACTCCTTGATCAGTGGAATGGATGTTGTGTTAGCAGGCATGAAAACAACGTTCATTTCATTGTACATCTCTATCAGAACTCTTGGGTGACCAGGTGCATTGTCAGTAAGCAGTAATATTTTGAAAGAAATCATTTTTTCTAAGCAAGTAGGTGTTCATAGTAGATTTAAAATATTCAATAAACCAGGTTCATAAACAGATGTGTAGTGATCCAGGCTTTGCTGTTCCATTTATAAAGCAGAGGTACAGTAGATTTAGCATAATTCTTAAGGGCCCTAGGATTTTCAGAATGGTAAATAAGCATTGACTTCAACATAAAGTTACCAGCTGCATTAGCCCCTAACAAGGGAATCAGCCTGCCCTTTGAAGCTTTGAAACCAGTCATGGATTTCTCCTCTCTAGCTATGAAAGTCCTAGATGGCATCTTCTTCCAATATAAGGCAGTTTCATTTACATTGAGAAAATCTGTCATTTAGTGTAGCCACCTTCATTAATTACTTGAGCTAGATTTTCTGGATAACTTACTGCAGCTTCTGCATCAACACTTGCTGCTTCACCCTACACTTTTACATTATGGAGATAGCTTCTTTCCTTAAACCTCATGAACCAACCTCTGCTAACTTTTCTTCTACACTTTTCTCACCTCTCCGCCCTTGTAGAATTGAAGGGAGCTAGGCCCTTGCTCTTGATTAGGTTTTGGCTTAAGAGAATGTGATGGCTGGTTTGATCTTTTTTCTAGACAACTGAAACTTTCTCTGTGTCAGCCATGAGGCAGTTTCACTTTATCATTAGTGTGTTCACTGGAATAGCACTTTTAATTTCCTTCAAGGAAAAAAAAAATTTCCTTTAGAACTTTTCCTTTGCATTCACAGCTTAGCTAACTGTTTGGTGCAGGAGGCTAAGCTTTTGGCCTATCTCAGCTTTCAACATGACTTCTGCACTGAGTTCAGTCATTTCTAGCTTTTTATTTAAAGTGGGAGACATGGAAATCTTCTTGTCACTTGAACACTTAGAGGCCA
Organism: Leptonychotes weddellii; assembly: GCF_054177405.1. Classification (NCBI taxonomy): domain Eukaryota; kingdom Metazoa; phylum Chordata; class Mammalia; order Carnivora; family Phocidae; genus Leptonychotes; species Leptonychotes weddellii. Next base: position 103,197,659 of record NC_138377.1, read on the forward strand.
ATGTAAGGTTATTAATTGGCCTAACTTCAGTACTGTGCCTCAAGGAATAGGGAGGCCCAAGGAAAGAGAGAGTTGGGGGAGAACAGCTGGTAGGTGGAACAATCAGAACACACACCTTTATCAAGTCCATCATCTTATATGGCTTCAATTCCTAGTGCCCCAAAACAATTACAATGATAACATCAAAGATCACTGATCATAAATTACCATAACAAATATAATAATGAAAAAGCTTGAAGTATTTCAAGAATTTCCCAGTGTGACACAGAAACATGAAGTGAACAAATGCTGTTGGAAAAATGGCACCGGTAGACTTGCTCAATGCAGGGTTGTCATAAATCTTCCATTTGTAAAAAATGCAATATCTGCGAAGCACAATAAAGTGAGATGGGCCTGCATTTGCACTCTCATGTTCACTGTAGCATTATTCATAATAGCCAAGAGGTGGAAATAACTTAAATGTCCATTGACAGATGAGTGGATAAAGAAAATGTATATATATACAGAATACTATTCAGCCATAAAAAAGAAGATGGTCCTGTCTTACGCTACAACATGGATGAACCTGAGGGCAGTATGCTAAGCAAAATAAGCCAGTCACACAAGGACAAATCCTGCCTGATTTCACTTATTTGAGATATCTGAAGTAGTCAAACTCGTAAAAAAGAAAGTAAAATGGTGGTTGCCAGGAGCTGAGAAGAAGGGAAATGGTAAGTTCCTGTTTAGTGAGTATTGAGTTTCAGTCATGTGAAATGAAAAAGTTCTGGAGATCTGTTTCACAACAGTGTGCTTATAGTTAATTGTATTGTAATGTATACTTAAAAATTGTTAGAGGGTAAATTTATATTACATGTTTTTATCATTAAAAAAAGACCATTGAGGGCGCCTGGGTGGCTCAGTTGGTTAAGCAACTGCCTTCGGCTCAGGTCATGATCCTGGAGTCCCTGGATCGAGTCCCGCATCGGGCTCCCTGCTTGGCAGGGAGCCTGCTTCTGCCTCTGACCCTCCCCCCTCTCATGTTCTCTCTCTCTCTCATTCTCTCTGTCTCAAATAAATAAATAAAATCTTTAAAAAAAAAAAAGACCAGTGAAAGTACTACTGAGTGCTGGGAAAATAGATTAACAGACTTCTGTTTGAAATTGTAAATAGTCCATATTACAGATGAGCAAATTGAAAAGTGGCAGAGAACACACAAGTACCTAGTGATGAAACCATGACCTGGATCCTAGTCTCCTGAGCCCTTATCCAGGGTTTCCCTTCCTGTAATCTGAATCGATGTGTCCTCACTTTATTGAGTTGACAAATGAGACAAAGCAACTATTTATGACTTTAATTTTATACATGTTTAATATTGTCACCTGGGTAGGATTCACTGAAAAAGCATTTAATTAAAAGACTTGTAATTTCTTGATGTTTCATTGCATTTTAAAAAGCATTAAATATTTTATTAGCATCCTCATTTTTAATTCATAGTGACCTGTTCTTCATGGAATATTTAAAGAATATGCTGATATATTGTGTGTATATATTTTCTTAGCCAAGGAGTTTGTTAATTGAAAAGTGATGTACAAACCTTAAATAATTGATATGATACTGTTGGATCAAAGAGGCTGTTGGTGAGCACTTCAGAAGGTGACAAGAAAGTTCTGTATATAAACAAAGAAAATACAAGTGCAACCCTACAGCAAGGGGATTGTTTTTTACTGAGTCATGTGCAAAGCCATGCAGGTGCCTGTTTCACTTTCATTATAGCAGCGAAGGCCTGGAACTGGCCATTAACCACATTGTTTTCTTTGTACTAAGGAGCCAGAACATGGACTCCGTAGTTAATTATATGGGATTAGAAATCCTTCAGTCCTCCACAGGTAACAGTATTCTTCCTGATGCCAATTGCATCTTATTACCTCCTTTCACTATGTGGCACTTACTCGGGCTGTCAAGGACAACCTGCCCTTTTTTCATCAGTAATGTGAAGTCTGTTTGTGTCTAATGGGCCAAATATCTTTTTGACACAGAGAGTATCAGAACCAGAGAGGAGGCCTTCATAGTATCTGGTCTAGTTCAGTCCTCCTGTTTTATAAATGAGGGCAGTGGAACTCAAAAGAGGAAAGGGGTGGAAGATATATGGGGTGGAGTACTTGCCAAAAGTTTCAAAGCCTCTTAACAATAGAACTGCGATTCAAATTCAGGTTTCCTAAATCCCAACCTAGTATTCTTTGCACTCTGTTACTTGACACACTGCTAATTTAGGTTTGGCAAGAACATTTAAGTGATGTTTTGATTGTTGTAGAGCTTTTTACCCTCAAAAATCCAAAAAAAAAAAAAAAAAAGATCTAGCAAAAAAAAATTTGAATCAGATTATAACTTTATTTTTTCTTTTTTTAATTTAAAATCAATTAGCCAACATATAGTACATCATTATTTTTTTTATATAATGTTCAGTGATTCATTAGTTGCATATAACACCAATGGTCATCACATCAAGTGCCCTCCTTAATGCCCATCACCCAGTTACCCCATCCCCCCACCCACCTCCGCTTTTGCAGCCCTCAGTTTGTTTCCCAAAGTCAAGAGTCTCATATGGTTTGTCTCCCTCTCTGATTTCTTCCCCTTCAGTTTTCCCTCCCTTCCCCTATTGTCCTCTGCACTATTCCTGTGTTCTACATATGAGTGAAACCATATGATAATTGTCTTTCTCTGATTGACTTATTTCATTTAGCATAATCCCCTCCAGTTCCATCCACGTCAATGCAAATGGTGGGTATTCATCCTTTCTGATGGCTGAGTAATATTTCATTGTATATATGAACCACATCTTCTTTATCCATTCATCTGTTGAAGGGCATCTCGGCTCTTTCTACAGTTTGGCTATTGTGGACGTTGCTGCTATGAACATTGGGGTGCATATGGCCCTTCTTTTCACTGTATCTGTATCTTTGGTGTAAATACCTAGTAGTGCAATTGCTGGGTCGTAGGGTAGCTCTATTTTTAACATCTTGAGGAACCTCCATACTGTTTTCCAGAGTGGCTGCACCAGCTTGCATTCCCACCAACAGTGTAAGAGGGTTCTGCTTTCTCCACATCCTCGCCAACATCTGTTGTTTCCTGAGTTGTTAATCAGAATGGTATCTCATTGTGGTTTTGATTTATTTGTATTTCCGTGATGGCTAGTGATGTGGAACATTTTTTCATGTGTCTGTTAGCCATTTAACTTCAAGCTGTAGTCATCAAAACAGTATGGTACTGGCACAAAAACAGACACATAGATCAATGGAACAGAATAGAAAGCCCAGAAATGGACCCTCATCTCTATGGTCAAATAATCTTCGACAAAGCAGGAAGCAATATCCAATGGAAAAAAGACAGTCTCTTCAACAACTGGTGTTGGGAAAATTGGACAGCCGCATGCAGAAGAATGAAACTGGACCATTCTCTTATACCATACACAAAGATAAACTCAAAAGGGATGAAAGACCTAAATGTGAGACAGGAAACCATCAAAATCCTGGAGGAGAACACAGGCAGCAACCTCTTCAATCTTGGACACAGCAACTTCTTGCAAGACACGTCTCTAAAGGCAAGGGAAACAAAAGCAAAAATGAACTACTGGGGGGGCGCCTGGTGGCTCAGTCACTTAAGGGTCTGCCTTCAGTTCAGGTCATGATCCCAGGGATCAAGCCCCATATCAGGCTCCCTCCTCAGCAGGGAATCTGTTTCTCCCTCTGCTGCTCCCGCCTCCCCCCACCCCAACTGCTTGTGCTCTCTCTCTTGCTCATTCTCTCTCAAATAAAATCTTTTTTTAAAAAAATCAACTCTTGGGACTTCAAGATAAAAGGTTTCTGCACAGCAAAGGAAACAATCAACAAAACTAAAAGGCAACCCACGGAATGGGAGAAGATGACAGTACAGATAAAGGGCTGGTATCCAAGACCTATAAAGAACTTCTCAAAAACACACAAAAAAACAAATAATCCAGTCAAGAAATGGGCAGAAGACATGACCAGACACTTCTCTGAAGAAGACATACAAATGGCTAACAGATTTAACTTCAATTGTCCTTCTACTGCAGTCATATGAAATAGTATTATCACCATCATTACGACTACAACCTAAAATCGTTAATTGACTGCTTGTGGAAGAAGTTGACACATCCAGCACCGTAGCAGAGATTTTATCACACTGCCTTCAAATGGTAGGTAAAGCAAATGGAATTATTAAGTATATAAAAATCTTGAATAAAACTATTAACAAACTTGGTTTAACACATAGAACCTTAAATATTAAAAATACATTCTTTATAAGAACACATGTAAAATTTACAAGAACTGACTGTGCAGTAGGCCATTGAGCAAGTCTTAATAAATGTGAAAGAATCAGTTATACAGATGATCCTGTTCTGCTTTAGGTATGACTGAATAAGCTCCTATCAGACTGACCCTCCTGTATATAACAAATATAAACTCTGGGTAAAGTATGAAAAAACAAATACCTAAAGGTACTAGAGACCATTCAAAAGCTGACACATTCTGATTAGAATAGACACTTAGAAGAAGAGAACAGCATTGTGTGAGTTCCCTGGTTTATGCCTTTTTAGAGGGCAGGGCATAGTTGGTACCACATGCAACTGCTAGAATTACCATAGCTAATCCAGTCTTTTTGGCCTGAAGAACTAGAGGACAATTCAGGGCAAAAACAACTGCTAGAATGTGAGGATGAAGTTCAGAAAGGAGAGAGCCAGAAAGTGGGATCCCCTAGTATTTATAAATGTCTGAATGATCCTAGTACCATAGTGGGACACATAGAGCTAAAGACAAAAGAACTGAAGTGAGATTTCAGCTGCTGTCCATGAATAGTTTTGCAGTTTGACTCTAACAAAATCAAATGCCTGCTTTAAAAAAGAAAATCAAACTAAAAAAGTACAGTAATTGAAATAAAAAATTCACTGAATAATAAATGAGAGGGAATGTTGGTAAGTAGAAATATTACCATTAGACAAACACCGCAGTAATAATTACTGCAAGAGAGAATCATTAATGGATGTAAAAATTAGTGAGCAAAAGTATGACAAGAAACAAAGTATTTTCAAAGCCTCAAAATAACTCCCCACAAGGTAACTTTTAATTACAAAAAGGGAAAATAGAAACCTTACAATAAAGAACTTGGTAGATATTACCTTAACCATTTGATCAAAGCTAGTATCACCAGAAACAACATATCAACATCATTTACTTTCTGATATTATCTACTTAGAAGGTCATAGCATCATTTTTGAGGTTTTCTTGTAAAAGCGTATCTATCAATTAATCATGAGAAAATATCAGACAGATCCAAATTGAGGATAGTCTACAAAATAACTGACCTAATGATGTACTATATGGTGGCTAACTGAACATAATAAAAAAAAAAAGTTGAATTGGTTATTTACAGTCTTTCCACAAAGAAAACACAAGGCCTAGATGATTTTACAGGTAACTTCTAGCAAACATTCAAGGAATAGATGATTTCGTTCTTAAAATATTCCAGAAAGAGAAAAAGTGGGATTCCATCCCAATTCATTCTCTGAGGCCAGTACAACCTTGATAACAAAACCAGACCAAAAAAATTGCAGGCTAGTCTCTATCAGGAGCTGAAAAGCAAAAATTTCTAAAAATATTAGTAGACTTTAATAAATTCACTTATTCTTTTAATTCCAGTGTAATTAACATACAGTGTTATATTATTTCCAGTGTATTATATAGTGATTCAGCAATTCTGTATATTATTCAGTGCTCATCACTGTAAGTGTATTTGTAATTCCCTTTCATATTTTAGCCTTGCCTCACGCTCCTCCCCATCAGTTTGTTCACTGTATTTAAGAGTCTGATTTTTGTCTTTTTCTTTGTTTCTTTTGTTTCTTAAATTCCATGTGAGTGAAATCATATGGTATTTGTCTTTCTCTAACGTATTTCACTTAGCACTATACAGTCTAGATTCTTCCATGTTGTTGCAAGTGGCAAGATTTCATTCTTTCTTATGGCTGAGTAATATTCCATTGTGTGTGTTCATAAAATATATGTGAAGTGAAACAATAAGTATTTGTTTTATTGATATACTAGGCTTAGATTTGTGCTTAACAAGCAAGCCTAATAATAGCACCATGGTTAGACTATAAGCTTGCTTTTCCGAGCCATCATTTTATAATTTATTAAGCAAACAAGTGATCAAGTGTCTCTCATCCACCTGATGTGATCTTTTTATGTACATACTGCTAATAAGTCCCATTTGGAACAGCTGAAAATCTTTTAGCAAAAGCTTTCAAGATGAGCTCATAAACGTAGTTTAAATTTTGCAAGTTAAATTAGAGCAAATGGAAGGAACTCAAATGAGTACTTGCCCAATCAGAGTCCATTACTTGTAAGTTATCAGCCTGCACACTGCCACCCACCCACCCCTACCCACCCCAGCCAAAAATTTAAAACTCTACCTTGACTCAATTATTGAAAACCTACCTGTAATGAAGTGAAAGGATTAATTTCCATTCCTCAATTTCTCAAACCTAGGTTAAAAAAAAATCTAAGGAATACTTAACCAAAATCAGGAAAATTAAAGTCTGCATGGTTATGAATCAAATTTTTTCTACTATAACCAAGTTGCATACAGTTACATCAATTGATTCTTTATATAATCTAGAACTGAGCAGGACAAAATTTAGAATTGGAAAGCTGTAAGAAATAGATTCCTAACTATAGAAGTTGTACATTTTAAACAGGTATGAAACTGATGTATATATATCAACATCGTCTTTATCCGTTCATCTATTGATGGACACTTGGGCTGCTTCCATAACTTGTCTATGGTAAATAACGCTGCAGTAAACACAGGGATTCATATATCTTTTCCATTAGTGTTTCTGTATTCTTTAGGTGAATACCCAGTAGTGGAATTTCTGTATCATATGGTAGTTTTAATTTTTTGAGGAACCTCCATACTATTTTCCAGTGTCTGCACCAGTTTGCATTCCCACCAGCAGTGCATGAGAGTTCCTTTTTCTTCACATCCTTCCCAGCATGATGTTTCTTGTGTTTCTGATTTTAGTCATTCTGACAGGTGTAAGGTGATATCATTGTGGTTTTGATTTGCATTTCCCTGGTGATTAATGACATGGACCATCATTTCATGTGTCTGTTGGCCATCTGGATATCTTTTTTGGAGAAATGTCTGTTCATGTCTTCTGCCCATTTTTTAATTGGATTATTTAGTTTTTGGGTGTTAAGTTGTATAAGTTCTTTATATATTTTGGACACTGACCCTTTATTGAATAGGTCATTTGCACATATATTCTCCTGTTCAGGAGGTTATTTGGTCCCCCATTTTAGTTTTGTTGATTCTTTCCTTTTCTGTGCAGAAATTTAAATTTTGCTTTTAATTTTGATTTAAAATAAATTTATAAATTTATTTGTCCCAATAATTTATTTTTGCTTTTTCTTTCCCTTGCCTCAGGAGACATATCTAGAGTGATGTTGCTACAGCTGATGTCAGAGAAATTACTATGGTCTCTTTTAGGATTTTAATCATTTCAGGTCTCACATGTAGGTCTTTAATCCATTTTGAGTTTATTTTTTAGTATGGTGTAAGAAAGTGGTCCAGTTTCATTCTTTAGCATGTAGCTGTCTAGTTTTCCGAGCACCATTTGTTGAAGAGACTCTCCCATTGCATATTCTTGCCTCCTTTGTCAAAGATCAATTGACCATGGTATATTTCTGGGCTCTCTATTCTGTTCCACTGATCGATGTGTCTGTTTTTGTGCCAATTTCATACTGGTTTGATTTCTACCCTTGTAGTAGATCTTGAAATCTGGGATTATGATACCTCCAGTTTTGTTCTTCTTTTTCAGGATTGCTTTGACTACTTGGGGTCTCTTGTAATTTCATACAAATTTTAGGATTATTTGTTCTAGTTCTGTGAAAAATGCTGTCAGTATTTTGATAGGGATTGCATGAAATCTGTATATTGCTTTGGGTAGTATGGACATTTTAACAATATTTGTTCTCCCAATCCATGAGCATGGAATGGAATGTCTTTCCATTAGTTTGTGTTGTCTTCAATTCCTTTCATTAGTGTTTTATAGTTTTCAGAGTACAGGTCTTTCACCTACCTCATTGGTTAAGTTTATTCCTCTAGATATTTTATTATTTTGGGTGCAGTTGTAAAGATTTGTTTTCTTAATTTCTCTTTTTGCTACTTCAGTATTAGTACATAGAAATGCAGTAGATTTCTGTATATTGATTTTTCATCCTGTGACCTGACCGAATTCATTTATCAGTTCTACTAGTTTTTTGGTGGAGTCTTTAGGGTTTTCTATATAGAGTATCACATCATCTGCAAATGGTGAAAGTTCTGCTTCTTCCTTACCAATTTGGATGCCTTTTATTTCCTTTTTTTTCTTTAATTTTTCTTTCATTATGTTAGTCACCATACTGTCATCATTAGTTTTTGATGTAGTGTTCCATGATTCATTGTTTTCATATAACACCCAGTGCTCCATGCAGTACGTGCCCTCCTTAATACCCATCACTGGGCTAACCCATCCCCTCACCCTTTTCCCCTCTAAAACCCTCAGTTTGTTTCTTGGAGTCCATAGTCTCTAATGGCTTGTCTCCCCCTCCGATTCCACCCCCCTTCATTTTTCCCTTCCTTTTCCTATGTCCTCCATGCTATTCCTTATGTTCCACAAATAAGTGAAACCATATGACAATTGACTTTCTCTGACTTATTTCACTTAGCATAATTTCCTCCAGTCCCATCCATGTTAATGTAAAAGTTGGGTATTCTTCCTTTCTGATGGCTGAGTAATATTCCATTGTATATATG
>NC_138377.1:103206608-103215580 GCF_054177405.1 Leptonychotes weddellii
AATTTTTGCCATTCTAACTGGTATCTCAATGAGGGGTTTTTTTGCTTTTTTTTTAATTTAATTTAATTTTATTATGTTATATTAGTCACCATACAATACATCATTAGTTTTTGATGTAGTGATCCATGATTCATTGTTTTCGTATAACACCCAGTGTTCAATGTGGTTTTGATTTGAATTTCCCTGATGGCTAATGATGATGAACATTTTTTCATGTGTCTGTTAGCCATTTGTATGTCTCCTTTTGAGAAGTGTCTGTTCATGTCTTCAGCCCTTTGTCTGTAGTATCATTTGCAAATATCTTCTCCAATTCTGTGGGTTGCCTCTTTGCTTTGTTGACTGTTTCCTTTGCTGTGCAGAAGCTTTTTATCTTGATGAAATCTCAAGTTCATTTTTGCTCTTGTTTCACTTGCCTTTGGAGATGTTCCTTTTCTTGACTGCTTGCTGTGGCTAGGACTTCCAGTACTATGTTGAATACAAGTGGTGAGAGTGGACATCCTTGTCTTATTCCTATCTAAAGGGAAAAGCTCTCAGTTTTTCACCAATGAGTATGGTGTTAGCTGTGGGTTTTTCATAGATGGCTTTTATTATGTTGTGGTATGTTCCCTCTAAACCCCTTGAGGGCTTTTATCACGAATGGATGTTCTACTTTGTCAAATGCTTTTTCTGCATCTGTTGAAATGATCATATGGTTTTTATTTATCCTTTCACATTGATTTGTGAATATTGAACCACCTTGCATCGCAGGAGTGAATCCCACTTGATCCTGGTAAATGACTTTTCTAATGTATTGTTGGATTCGCTAATATTTTGTTGAGGATTTTTGCATCTGTGTTCATCAGAGATATTGGCCTGTAGTTCTCTTTTTTTGTATTTTCTTTATCCTGTTTTAGTATTAGGGTATTGTGGGCCTCATAGAATGAATTTAGAGTCTTTTCATCCTCTTCTTTTGTTTGGAATCATTTGAGAAGAATAGGTATTAACTCTTCTTTAAATGTTTGCTAGAATCCACTTGTGAAGCCACTTGTCCTTGCCTTTTGGTGTTTGGGAGTTTTTGGATTACTGATTCAATTCCATTGCTCGTAACTGTTCTCTTGAAATTTCTATTTCTTCCTGATTCAGTTTTCGGGAGGCTATATGTTTCTAGGAATTTATTCATTTCTTCTAGATTGTCCAATTTGCTGGCCAACCATATATATTTTCTAATATTCTTTTATAATCCTTTATTTCTATGATGACAGTTGTTTCTTTTTCATTTTTGAGTTTATTTAGTTTTCTCTCTCTCTCTCTCTCATGAGTCTGGCTAAAGGTTTATCAATTTGGTTCATCTTTTCAAAGAACCAGCTTCTGCTTTCATTTCATGTTTTCTGTGTTTTTTTCAGTTTCTATTTCATTTATTTCTGCTCTAATCTTTATTATGTCTGATCTTCTACAGTTTTGGGGGTTTGTTCTTATTCTTACTCCTTTAGCTATAAGGTTAGGTTGTTTATTTGAGATTTTTCTTCTTGAGGCATGCCAGTATTAGTATAACCTTCCCTCTTAAAACAGCTACATCCCCGGGCACCTGGGTGGCTCAGATGGTTAAGCGTCTGCCTTCGGCTCAGGTCATGATCCCAGGGTCCTGGGATCGAGTCCCACATCGGGCTTCCTGCTCCTTGGGAGCCTGCTTCTCCCTCTGCCTCTCTCTCTCTGTCTCTCGTGAATAAATAAATAAAATCTTTAAAAAAAAAAAAACAGCTACATCCCCAAAATTTTGGAGCATTGTGTTTTCATTTTCATTTATCTCCATGTATATTTTTATTTCCTCTTTGATTTCTTGGTTGATCCATTCATTGTTTAGTAGCATGTTATTTAACACCAATGTGTTTATGTTCTTTTCAGATTTTTTTTCTTGTGGTTGATTTCTAGTTTCATAGTGTTGTGGTCAGAAAAGATGACTTCAGTTTTTTTTTAATTTGTTGAGATTATTTTGTGGCCTAACATGTGATCTGTTCTGGAGAATATTCCATACGCACTTGAAAAGAATGTGTATTCCACTGTTTTAGGATGTAATGTTCTAAATATATCTGATAGATCCATTTGGTCCAATGTGTCATTCAGAGCCATTGTTTTCTTGTTGATGTTCTGTTTGGATGATGTATGCATTGTTAAGTCGGATATAAAGTCCCTTACTATTATTGCGTTAATATTGATTACTTCCTTTATGTTTGTTAACAGCTGACTTATGTATTTGGGTGCTCCGTGTTGGGTGCATAAATATTTACAATTGTTACGTCTTCATGTTTGATTGTTTCCTTTATGATTATGTAGTATCCTTCTTTGTCTCTTGTTACGCTCTTTGTTTTAAAGTCTGTTTTATTTTGTCCAATGTAACTATTGCTATCCGAGCTTTGTATTCACTTCCATTTGCATGATAAATGCTTTTCAATCCCTTCTCTTTCAGTCTGTATGTGTCTTAGGTATGAAATGAATCTCTTGTAGGCAGCATATAGATGGGTCTTGCTTTTTTATCCATTCTATCACCCTATGTCTTTTGATTGGACTGGTCTACATTGAGTAATTATTGATAAATATGTACTTATTGACATTTTGTTACTTGTTCTGTGGTTGTTTTTGTAGTTCTCTGATCCCTTCTTCTCTTGCTGTCTTCTCTTACAGTTTCCTGGCTTTCTTTAGTGATGTACTTGAATTCCTTTCTCTTTATTTTTTGTATGTCTATTACCGGTTTTTGATTTGTAATCATCATTAGGTTTATATATAACATCTTCTGCATATAGCAGTCTATAATAAGTTTAAGCCCAAGCACTGAAGTTTTACTCCACTCCCCACCACATTTTAGGTATATGGTCATACTTTATATCTTTATATTTTGTGAATCTCTTGACTGATTTTTTTAAAGATTTATTTATTTATTTTAGAGAGAGAGAGAAAACACAGAGGGGAAGGGCAAGGGAGAGAGGAGAGAGAATCCCAAGCAGACTCTGTGCTAAGTGTGGAGCCCAACATGGAGCTCAATCCCATGACCCTGAGATCATGACAAGAGTCAGACACTTAACCTCCTATGCCACTGAGGCTCCCCATCCCTTGACTTACTTTACTGCTTTTGTTCTATTTTTCTTATTCCTGCTTATGGTCTTTCCTTTCCTAAGAGTCCCCCTTAATATTTCTTATAAGGTTGGCTTAGTGGTGATGAATTTCTTTAACTTCTGTTTGGAAAACTCTTTACCTCTTTTTCTATTCTGAATGATAGCCTTTCTGGATAGGGTATTCTTGGTTGTAGGTTTTTTCTTTCAGCATTTTGAATATATCATACCACTTTCTTCTGGCCTGCAAAATTTCTGCTGAAATATTAGCTTATAGCATTATGGGGTTTCCCTTGTATGTAAATGTTTTCTTTTCTCTTGCTGCTTCTAAAATTCTCTCTTTATCACTACTTTTTGCCATTTTAATTACTGTGTGTTTTTGTTTGGACCTCCTTGGGATGATTTTGTTACGGGATTTTGTTATGGTATCTCCAGCATACGCTCTGAGATTAGTAAACACATCTCCCTCCCATATACCCCTGGCATCTTTCAAACTACTGCTGCTGTGCTGTATCTCAGAGGGCAGGGACTCCATTTCCTATCACCACCACCACCCCCCCACCAGTTCTCCCAGAGCCAAGTTCATTGATTTTTAAAGTTTCAGGGTTTAAGCCCCACTGATTGTAAGAACTGAAGTTAATCCCCTCTGGTTTTCAAAGCCAAATGTTTTGGGGATTCATCTTCCCAGTGCAGCTCCCCAGTGCCTGGGGTGCCTGGGGTGCCTGGGGTGCCTGGGGTGGGATCTGCTCCTCTCCGTCTCCATGCTTGGGGTCCCTCCCTCCTTCAGACCATCCCAAAAGTCAGTTTGGCTCCTGTCCCCATCTCTACCCTTTCTACCCTAGTCCTGTGGCCTATTCTATACATTTAGCTCTGGAGAGTCTGTTCTGCCAGTCTTCAGGTCATTTTCTGGGTTATTTACAGTGATGTGGGTGTTGTAAGTGTATTCGTAGGACAAGGTGAGCCTAGCCTACTCTGTTATCTTTGCATTGATTTATTTTTTTAAATATTATTTTTATAAAAAACATATTGTTTTTATAAAGCATGAAAGCAAGGAAAACTAAACGCTATATTCTTTAGGGACACATACAAATGTGATAAAAAGCTTTTTAAGCAGGGGAATGATAAACAGAACTCATGATCATGGTTACTTAGGTACAGAGGCAGGGGAATGGGATAGCAGAAAAAATCAAAAGTAGTTTAAATCTATTGGTATTGTTCTTAAATTATTAAATTTTAATTAGTAAATTAAAGCCATAGTCTCAGTCTTTTTGGAATTTACAGTGTGGTAGGTAGATAGTTGAAACAAGTAAACATGTATACCACATTTTAAGGGTTATGATTGAGTCAAGACAGGGTGTGAGATGTGCAAGGTCAGGGAAAAGCTCCTGGAGGAGGTGATATCTATTATCTGAGACCTGAAGGATGAGTAATGTAATCATTATATAGGGAAATGAGAGAAAATGTCAGGCTTAGCAAAGCTTCCAGCCTAAGTAAAGGGAGGGGAAAGAGGAGTAAGTGCTAGTGGGAACAGCTTTGGCTGGACAGAAGCAAAGATCAGATTATGAGGGATATTGAGTTGATGGTGAAATGACATGGCTTTAGCCTACAGAAGTTTGCTTGTCTCTCAGGTTTCAAATATGAAGGAAAATGTGAGGAAAGAATGTACCTATTTTTTTTTAAGTTTTTTAAATTTAGAGAGAGTGTGCAAGTGGTGGGAGGGTGGTCAGAGGGAGAGGATGAGAAGCAGACACCCTGCTGAATGTGGAGCCCTACATGGGGCTTGATCCCATGACCTGAGCCAAAATCAGGAGTTGGACACTTAACCGACCGAGCCACCCAGGTGCCCTGAAAGAATGTACCTATTATACTGCTGTTTGGAAAAACAATGGCTTATATTTCAAATAGATACAAATGGTAATTGATCTTTCAGTTTAAGCAGGAAGACTTGTATCTCCAATTCTGCTCCAGGTATCATTCTGCCATTTTTTACCAATGAAAGATAAATATTTATTTCATTTATGAAATACACTGTACCAATTACCTAAGAATAATGGAAGTGTAATGAGGAACAGGATATTTATCTGGTTTCAGAGTACATCCCTACAGAATTATTTTTTAAGTTTTTATTTAAATTCCAGTTAATTAACATACAGTATAATATTAGTTTCAGGTGTACAATCTAGTGATTCAACAATTCCATACAATACCCGGTGCTCATCACAACAGGTGCACTCCTTAATCCCTATCACCTATTTAACCCTTCCCCCCACCAACCTCTCCTCTGCTAACCATCAGTTTGTTCTCTATAATTAAGAGTCTGTTTCTTAGTTTCTCTCTCTGTCTTTTTTTCCCTTTGCTCATTTGTTTTGTTTCTTAAACTCCACATATGAGTGAAATCCTTTGGTATTTGTCTTTCTCTGACTTATTTCACTTAGCATAATACTCTCTAGCTCCATCCATGTCATTACAAATGGCAAGATTTCATTCTTTTTTGTGGCTGAATAATATTCTATTGTATATATATATACACCACATCTTCTTTATCCACCTATCAGCCAGTGGACACTTGGACTGCTTTCATATCTTGGCAATTGTAAATAATGCTGCTATAAACATAGGGGTGCATGTATCCTTTTGAATTAGTGTTTTTGTATTTTGGGAGTAAATATCCAGTACTGCGATAAATGGATCTTTTTATCAGTGTTCTTTTTTTAATTTTTATTTATTTCTATTTTTTAATTATGTTTTTATTTTAATTCCAGTATAGTTAACATTACAGAATTGTTATTCATTACAAAATGAAGGTAACTTTATAGTGGAAAAACCTGGCTCACACTACCTGATCAAGTGATCAAAGTGTACATTGTCAATAGCGCACAAATCAAAACTGTCTGCCACCTGATAGGCTGGACTGAGAACATAGCATCACTTCTGTAATATGGCTGCCAAAGATACATAATCTGAATCTAATCAGGAGGAAACATCAAACATACCCAGATTGTGGGACATTCTTCAAAATAACCTATAATCTTCAAAAGTCTCAAAATCATGAAAGTTCAAGGAATCACTGAGAAGTTTCTTTGATGGGTAGAAAAGAGACACGGCAACTAGATGTAGCATGATTCTTGACCACCAACTTTTCTGAAGTTTGAGATTTTATACACACAAACACACACATACATTTTTAAAAGACGTGCGAAGGAAAAGTCCTAAAACCTGGAATGATTTGATAAGACTTACGTGGTTTCCATCAGCTACGTGCATTGACCTCAGTGGCTGAGACACTTGATAATTTAAATACTAGGGCTTATATTTTAGGGCTTAAAAATGGCCTTGAACTAACAAAGATCTCCTTTTTGGAAAAAATGATTATTCCTATGAAAGTGAAGCTGTCATGGTAGACTATATATCTATAGTTGTATAATTGAAACACATTTATAATACTTGCAGAGGAATTATTAACACAGCTGTTTATGAAAGTTCTTTAAGGGAGAGGACAGCTATTCAATGTAAATCTTGTGCTGATTTAAACACACTCTTGTCATTTAACATGGAGATTCAAGGAAATATGCAGGTCCAGTACTCAGATGGGAACCTGTAGTAGAATGTTCTAGCTGCAGAGAGAAAACTGCAACTGAAAAGCACAAAGGCCATCATCAACAATTGCAAAGCAATAGTTCTATTAGTTTAGGAATAGTTCTAATAGTTCTAATAATAATTTGTGTCTAACAAGTCTGGAGGTACAGATTTGGTACCTTCTGTTCAGGAAGAGGAGAGACTGGGAACAGAAGCCTGAGATAAAGAAACCTAGCAAGGGTAATAGTCATACACATACACACGTGTGCACACACTAAGAAGGCAGAAAGGTGAGAGAAAATGGAAGAGTGAGACTAAAAGGAAGACAAGAGTGAGACCCAGGAAGAGAACCAGAACAGAAACGAGAGGAGGGCTAAGGAAGGAGAAAGGATGGAGAAGAGAAGAGACTACTAGTGGTCACGAGTGGGCCATGCAGAGAAATGAGAAAGGCGAATACAGAGAAATCCTGTTTAGGCCTTTTCCAGCATCCTGTAATAATGCAGTCTCTCTGCCCGCCCTCTTGAAGCTTACATCCCCACATCTTCACATTTACACTTAGACATAGCAGGACATCAAGCAGAAGGCCTTCTGGCTTTTTCAGTAAATGAAAGAAAACAGTAACCCCAGACATTAAAATGGTCATACACACAGCTAAGTTCCTGTGTCTGTGCCCTTTCCCACTCTTCTTGGGGTTTTATGAGATGTGGGAAATGGACTGAAAGCATTCTTTGTGGTTGGCCACTGCTCTTGCTCAGTTGATTCTCACCTGTGAAAGCACTCTGGTTAGAGAAGTGAAAGCAGCAATATTAGGTCTCATTATCGCCTCTGATTGCAGCAAATGAGAGTCCATTAAGTCTGTACCCTTCGGTATGTAATTGTGTTCCTTGAAAGATAACTTGCTTTCTCTTGAATCTTGACAAATAAGTTAACAAATCCCTGTGTTTTAAAAAGTGTGATTTAAGTTTGGCCATTTATGAAGAACATACACTTACCCTACTTCCTAGCAATCTCACTCCTAGCGATTTACCCAAGAAAAATGAAAATATTTCTTCACAAAAAAGATTTGCACAAGAATGATCATAGCAGCCATATTCATAAATAATTAAAATCCCTAAGCAACATACCACCAACAGGTGAATTGATAAGTTGTGGTATATCTATACAGTGGAATAATACTTAGCAATAAAAAGGAATGAACTGGGGAAGGGGGGAAAGATGGCAGAGGAGTAGGGGACCCTATTTCAACTGGTCCCTGGAATTGAGCTGGATATCTACCAGACCACTCTGAGCACCCACGAAACCAGCCTGAGATGTAAGAAGATCTGGATCTCTACAAACAATATCGCAGGCAGTTGGTTTTGAGGTACGAAGCGGAGAGCCTGATTCTGTGGGCAGATATCGGAGGATAAATGGCGGCAGGAGGGTGCCTGGATGGGGGGATCCTACACCGCTGGTGAGCGACAGCCTCGCGCGCTGCGGACGGGGCACAGACTCGCAAACCAGTAGCGTCGGGAAAGGACTTTAGGGCAGCCCCCGGGGTGGAGGACCAGACCAGCGGGGTCGTGCGCACGCGAACCGCAGCCTCCGAGACGGAAACCCGGTGGGCAGGGGTGGCGCCAGTGAACTACAACCCCTGGGGTGGAAACCCCGAGCGGCGGAGTCGTGCACACGCGAACTGCAGTCCCCGGGACAGGACCCCAAGCGGCGGAGTCGCACGCGCGTGAACTGGGAGCGGCTGGTGGTTTTAGAAGCACAAAGGGCAGAGACATGCCCCGACCTGGAGGCAGGACTGGGAACGCTGCGGAGGGGCGCACAACCCAGGACACTGCTGTTTATAGCAGCACTGACAGAAACAGAGATGGTGTGGCCTGGAGAGCTCACTGAAGAACACACTGCAGTCTCTCTGCTCTGAGGCAGAGGGTTGGAAACGGTCTCTTCTGCTCTGACTCGCGGAAGAGACGCGGAAAGCCGCCAGGGAAAGGCGCCAGAGAACAAAAGCCCCAAAGACTGATTCCCGCTGAGCCCATCCCCCGCCACAGGGGGGCAGGGCAACTCCGCCCAAACAGGGTTGCCTGAGTAACAGCGCAGCAGGCCCCTCCCGCAGAAGACAGTCTGGGAAAACAAGAGGCCAGCAACCCTAAGGTCCCAAGAAAACAGGTGCATCTGGCTTGGGTTCTGGTCAATAATTTGGACTCTATACATTCTCTCAAACACCCATCAACAGAATGACTAGGAGGAGGAGCCCCCCAAACAGAAAGACTCAGAGATTATGACTTATGCTGCAGATTTACAAATGGATGCAGATAATAACCA
>NC_138377.1:103216080-103256436 GCF_054177405.1 Leptonychotes weddellii
GGAATATTACTCAGCCATCAGAAAAGATGAATACCCAACTTTTACATCAACATGGATGGGACTGGAGGAGATTATGCTAAGTGAAATAAGTCAAGCAGAGAAAGTCAATTATCATATGGTTTCACTTATTTGTGGAACATAAGGAATAACATGGAGGACATTAGGAGAAGGAAGGGAAAAATGGGCGGGGGGAATTGGAGGGAGAGGTGAACTATGAGAGACTATGGACCTGAGAAACAAACAGGGTTTTAGAGGGGAGCGGGGAGGGGGGATTGGTTAGCCCGGTAATGGGTATTAAGAAGGGCACGTACTGAATGGAGCACTGGGTGTTATACAAAAACAATGGATCGTGGATCACTACATCAGAAACTAATGATGTGGCGTGCCTGGGTGGCTCAGTTGGTTAAGCGACTGCCTTAGGCTCAGGTCATGATCCTGGAGTCCCGGGATTGAGTCCCGCATCGGGCTCCCTATTCAGCAGGGAGTCTGCTTCTCCCTCTGACCCTCCCCCCTCTCATGCTCTCTCTATCTCATTCTCTCTCTCAAATAAATAAATAAAATCTTTAAAAAAAAAAAAACTAATGTATGGTGACTAACATAATATAATAAAATTAAAAACTACAAAAAAAAAAAGGAATGAACTATTGATACATTCAGCAACATGGATGAGTTATTCAGAATTCATGGAAGCATTATTCAGAGTGAAAAAAAATCCAGTTCAAAAGTCTACCTACTATATGATTCTAGTTATTTGAAATTTTATGAAATGCAAAATAATCTATGACACAGCATAGTAGTGATTGCCTAGAGCCTCAGGGGTAGAGAGCACAGGGGACCTTTTGTGGGTGTTGAAAATGTTCTGTATCTTGATTATGATGGTTCTTACATGGACATTATCATTTGTCAAAACTTATTGAAGCATACACTTAAAATGGGTATAGTTTAGAATAAAATTTATTTTTAAAGTGTGCTTTTGAAAATGTGACAAAATATCAAGTGGTGAGTCTAGGTAAAGAGTATATAGTTCAGTGTATACTATTCTTAGGCTTTTGTGACAGCTTGACATTTTTCAAAACAAAAAATTGAGGGAAAT
Source organism: Leptonychotes weddellii (assembly GCF_054177405.1). NCBI lineage: Eukaryota > Metazoa > Chordata > Mammalia > Carnivora > Phocidae > Leptonychotes > Leptonychotes weddellii. The sequence goes on from NC_138377.1 coordinate 103,217,174, forward strand.
GTGCTTTTGTGTACATGCAGAAGGGTCCTTTGACTTCTGGCATTGTATGCTAAGTGAAATTTTACTGTGCCCTAGATTTAGAAGGGGAAAAAAAAATACTCTGTCCAAAATACAGTGATGTAAAGACACCAACTGGATTATTGAGGGGAGAAACAAGCCAGAGAGCTAATGACTACACATCTTCGTATGCACTCATATTCATTCTCTCATTTTTTCTTGATATGAAATACATAAAGTTAATGGCTATTGATTTTCTTTCCTCGTATTTTAAGTGAGCACAATTTATTTAATTTATTTATATGCCCTCTTCAGTCAAGAATATGCTATACTAGACATCACAAAGAACACGGAGAGACTAGAGTGTGGAATTTGCTCTCAGGAACCTTATAGTCTAGCATAAAGGTCAGCCAACTAGGATCCACATGTCAAACCATCACTTGTTTGTAAATAAAGTTTATTGGAACAAAGCCACACCCATTCATTACATTTGGTTGCTTTCCCCCTACAATGGTAGAGTTGAGTAGTTGTGATAGAGACTGTGTGATATACAAAGCACAAAATATTTATTATCTGGCCCTTTATAGAAAATGTGCACCATCCTCTGGTCTAGTAAAATAAAACATGAATGCCAAAGCAAAGAATGCCATAAGCAAAATAAAGATCAGGTGTTCTGAGAGGGCAGAGAAAGGAGAGATTCCTTCCTAATAGGAAGGTAGGAGAAGGCCTCATTGAGGAAGTGGTGTTGGAAACCAAACCTACGTAGGAATTAGGCAGGTGGGAACAGTGTGGCAAATGGCTGGAACAGGAGGCATGGAAGGAAATCTTTCCATGTGCTCTTGAAAATCACCAAGTAGAGAGAAAAGAAAAGCTAAATCAACAACCTTAGACCCACTTGTCAACATATCATAAAATATCAAGAGCTGTTAAGAACTTTAAAGATTCTCTCATACAACCCTTTCAAGTTTCAGATGAGGGAACACACTCAGAGTCTTAAATAACTCGTGCAAGGCCACATACAAAGTTAGTGGGGAAGCCATACTAAAATCCATTGCTTTTGCCTCCAAACCTTGTACCGGACACACTGAGACACTTAAACTAGTATTTACTGAACTGCCTTCCTAGAGTGGCTCTGTGGGAATGCAGAGAGACCCTCTAGAAGGGTAACTGTATTGTTACAAATGAGAGATGATGGGGAATGGAGAATAATCTCATTAAACTGCGTATCTGGGAAGTGGAGAGGAAGGAGTTATTCACCAGGATAGGGAATAGAGGAGAAGGGAGGACAGTCCCAGTTTTGGACATGATAAGTTTCGGATACTAGGTATGGAGATGCTGATTTGGGATCACCAGGGTATGGATATAATAGTTGAAGCCATTTTTTTTTTTTCACTTTCTTCTTTTATTGGGGAACAGACACAGGGCATATCACCAAGCGAGAAGCAGTACGGTGCCTCCGGAGGGCAAGGACCAGGCCCATGGTAGCCAGAGTGAGGGATACCACCGTGGCCAGGCCTAAGCCCAGCAACACAGAGGTGTGAGGAGAGGTGGGCCCCTCCACACCACGATCACCAGCCTTTCCCAGGAAGATCAGAGGCCCCACGGTGATCTCTGCTTCTTCGGTCACGTGCCTTCGACTTCGGGCTCAGGAAGCAGACTTGTGCCGCCCTCTCTCTAGGTGGGACAGCCTCCTGGAACGGCCTGGAAGACCCTCTACAGTTACTTTTTTCAAATCACACATATTCTCCCTTCCTTTGAGATTTAGTGCTTGCCCTAAGAAATATATGGGGATTTGTTCCCCAGATCAATGTTGTGAAAGGGGAAGACTGAAACCTTTTTTAAATTGTGTTTTACATAAAGTTTAATAGATATTTGATAGGTATTTTTAGAAAAACAAGTAAATGACATAATTTTGAAAACTTACTATTGCCTATCATTAACTTGGGAAAATCGGGCTTCTTTGTTGGAGCAGATTACCTGTCTTCAGACTAGCACTTCCATATTTTTCTGACAGTTTTAATTCCTGCATGTGTTTTTGTCCAAGCTGCCAAAAACTAAGCTGTCACGTGGAAGACCCCAGCATCATCAGGCTTTATTGTTTCATTGTCATTAGGCCCTGTTCTTTCCCCAATACAAGAGAAGGCACAGCTCATGGGCTTCTGTCCCATTTACCACCCCTTTCTGTCACAACCAAGCATCTTAAAGAGCTATCTGCCCCCACCCTTTTCATTTCATCACTACACATTCACTTTCTATCCACTGTACTTGGGCTTTTCCTCCCACCATCTACTCAGAATGCTTTCACCAAGATGACCAGTGATTCCCAGGTTGAAAATCTTCCCTCCTTTGGTTTATATAAGTCTCCCTCTGGACTGTCCTCCTAGTGGGCCATTTTGCAAATGTTGATGTTTCCCAGGATTCCTTTTTGAGTTTTTCTTCTCCTCCCCATCAAGCTGTACAATCTTCATGGACAGTTTTATGTTTATGACTTCAACTATTATCCATACCCTGGTGATCCCAAATCAGCATCTCCATACCTAGTATCCGAAACTTACCATGTCCAAAACTGGGACTGTCCTCCCTTCTCCTCTATTCCCTATCCTGGTGAATAACTCCTTCCTCTCCACTTCCCAGATATGCAGTTTAATGAGATTATTCTCCATTCCCCATCATCTCTCATTTGTAACAATACAGTAGCCTCCTTCCCGGCCTTTAGTTTTAACCTCTTCCATAACAGCCTACACATTATGACAAGTCCTCTTTCTGAAATGAATCCTTCACTGGCTAACCTTCTAGATTAAGAGCTAAATTCCTTAATGAAGCACCCCAGGCCTCTGTGATCTGACAGTCTGATTTCCCGCTGCTCTGGCTGCACCCAGTAACCTGCAGCTCCCTGAGTGTCCACACACTCTAATGCCTTTTTTCATCCTGTTTGCTTTGGTGCATTCTGCTGCCCCACACCACCACCACCCCACCAAGCGAAGTTCATCCCTTGCTATGAGACCCAGCTCAGGAGGTACCTCCTTTGGGCAGTGTTCCTTGCACCAGTCCTCACAGTGCCATGAGTTTATTTCTAGGGTTGTTGCACTTACCACATGGAATTCTAATTCTGGTATATTTACCTGTGAACTCTTGAGAGTGAAACTATGTCTTTATCTTCACCATTGAGCTCGTCATAGAGCCTAGGACATAGTATTTGAAAAATATTTGATAAGTGAATGAAAGAAATTGTTGTAGGCTAATGTGTTTTGTGGATCAGAGAATTATACTGTTATTTCAAATATAGGTGAAATGTGGATGACATACGTTTCCTTTCTGGTGTGAATTCATGTACTTCATGATCTACATATAAGTACTTCCTTAACTACAGGAAACAAACTGAGGGTTCTGGGGGGGTGGGTAGGAGGATGGGTTAGCCTTGTGATGGGTATTAAGGAGGGCAGGAACTGCATGGAGCACTGGGTGTTATAAGCAAACAATGAATCATGGAACACTACATCAAAAACTAATGATGTAATGTATGGTGATTAACATAACATAATAAATAGAAAAAAAAAGTACTTCCTTAAACTGAAGGAGTTCCTCCACAGTGTTAATCTCCTTTTTATAAAGTAGATAAGCATGGCTCAGTGATTATCCATAACCTGTCTCTCCTCACAAGTTTCACCTTAAACCTTTCTGAAGAGATTAAACCAAGATTCAGCTCTCATTTCTATATATGCAAAATGTAGAAATGCCTATGAGAAGGTAATATGTATGTATATTTTCCTAAAGTTCTACCTTTGAAACTTTCAGAGGTACTTGCTTGCAGCTTTTGCTGAATATGAAGCATCTTTTGAGTAGCGTCTTTTGAGTAGCTGTTACAAAGGGAAACAATGTTTAAATGATTAACATTGGATTAAGCCTGAATTTTCATTTACCTAATCATGGTCACTTGTGTGAGTACTCTGGAAAGTGGTAATAAAAATTCCCTCGCACTTGTTTAGTGCTTTCTAATTTCCAAGCACTTCCACGTGTCATCTTGATTAACCCTCACTGTGGTACAGTCAAGTAGTTAAAGGCTCAGGCTCAGCAGGGAGACTGCCTAGATTGAGAGCCTGACTCTGCCATAATTTAACCTCTCTAAACCCTAGTTTTCTTTTCTGAAAATAGGCATAGTAGTACTGCTCTGTGGGAGTATTGTATGGGTCAAGTGTGACGATGTGGGTGAAAGTGTCAGCACAGCATCTTACATTGCTGATGGATCACGAATCGTCAGCTGTTCCTCACACTACTGCCTTTCCCTCCACTAATATTAACCGCTACAAGACAAATCCCTGTGAAGTGACAGTGAGTGTTACTCTGGAAAAATCTGAGGCCTTAAGAAGCAGTTAAGCACTCGTGCAATGCCCTTCCACTATGGTGGTTTCAGAGAAGTTTGAGTGGGAAGCTGGGACTTCACCACCACCCTCCTGTGGAGGCCACTTGGGGGAAAGTAACATGCTCCCTCTCCAGCTCCCAGCCAGTGTGGTATCAGTGCAGAAACTATGTGAGGAGCCTGAACTCCTACTCTCACCGAACAAGAATGGGACACCCTCCCGTCCCCCTGGGGGTGTCAGTGAAGGCCAAGTGGGCAACCTGGACTTCCATCCCTACCTGACAGTAACAACATGTCACCGCCTCCCCCCATCAGTGTGGTATCAGGGGAGGTAGTCTAAAATGCAAGATTTAAGTAAGATCCAGAGTCATAACCTAATATCCAAATGTCCAAGACACAATTTAAAAATCAGTCATCATACCAAGAGCCAGGAAAATTTATAGCTGAGTGAGAAAAGACAGCCAAATAGATATTGTGATTATCTCACAGGATTTTAAAGCAGCTATCAAAAAAATGCTTCAACATGCAATCACAAATACGCTTGAACAACTGACAAAATAGAAAATCTCTCAGCAAAGAAATAGAAGATACAAAGATGAACCAAATGGGAAATATTAGAATGGACAATTATAAATCTGTGAAAGTGTAGGCATGCACATGTGCAAGTGTGTGCACACACACACACCCCTCTCCCCTTCGCACACTGCTTACCCCTAGCCCATTAGCCCCAGTTGCTTCCATTTTAGAAATGGCACGGTTTGAGTTTCCAAAAGAGAATGAAAGCTGTTATGGTAAGATGTATCCCAGCATGGGCTCCTTGGTTAGCTCTGTACATTCAGAGAATTCAGGCTTAAGTCTGGTGTGTGAGAGGCATAGAAAGCAGGCATATCGCTTTTGTACAGAAGTAGGAGGAACAGATCAGTTTTGGAGTGATAGAGATCTATCTGATAAAGATCCCAATGGTCTGGCATTTGGTTTGAAAAAAATTAGCTCCAGAGTATAAGGTGTGGTAGTACTTTAGCTTCTCTGTTGCATCAGTGTAAAAGATACTGAAGGTTAGAGGAAAGACCGATAGGTTTTAGATGACTGTGAACTTAGTACGTTAGGGGTGTTGCCTGACTTCTGAAAAAACCCGTGATAGCATGTAGTTGAATACTGTTCTAGAACAAGAGGATGATAGTCCCCCTGCAGAATAGAGAGTAACCAGATAGGTAAAGGAAGTGTAAACCATGCCATGTAAGAAACAAATGAAGAAACTGGGACTCAGTAGACATGAGAGCTGTTTTGAAATTTCTGAATGGTTCTCCTAGGAAAGGGCAGCACTCCTGCCACAGAGGAATGAGGAGACCAATGACCAGTGGGTTGGTGAGGAGCTAACAGGGCTGGCAGCAGGGACAGACACTGCCTTAAACACAATAATTAGAACTATCTAAAATTGGAAAGGCCTGCCTCAGTGAGTACCCTGTGGCTGAGGATGTCAGACCCATATTAAGAAATCCCTCTATTGTTTGAGAAGATGAACCAGATACTAACCTAACTATGGAACTGTCCAATGCTGAGGGTCTCTGATTCTCTGTTCTTCAAGTTCCTCCCTCTAGCGTTATTATTATATAATTTCCTAAGGGGTGGTATCATTTTACCTCCGTTTTCACTGGTTAACTGTTTTCTCACTGACATTAGTATGCCTGCTTCCATCTCCTTTTTCATTGTTTTTGTTATTTCCTGGTTCTTGTTTATATTCCAGGTAGATGACTTTACTTAGATAACTTCATGATCATAAATAAAGTTCTACAGAATCATAGAATCTGAGGATTCAAGGAGGCCTTAGAGATTAACCAGTCTAACCTCGTACCAGGAAGATACAATGATATTGAGTGGGATAAGTCACTAAACATAGAATCTAGTGTCTAATTGAGAAACTATTCCATCATTTACTGACTTCACAATCTTATGCAAGTTGCTTAACCTATCTAAGCTTCTGTTTTCTCATTGGCATAAAGGGAGAATAATAGATATATTAGAGGGTTGCTATAAACATTTAATGAAACAAATGCATATAAAAACACTTCATTCATCATCTTACTCCCAGTAGACTCTCAGTAAATATTAGTGAAAGCTGAATTCCCTGATTTTATAGAAGAGGAACTGGAGACACACAGGTCATGCTGGTACTAGTGGGTAAGCTAGACTGAGACTCAGGCCTCCTGGATTCCAACAAAGTACTCTCAGCATACCAAAGCTGCTTTCTAAATGCCTCTAGAAGCTACTTATTCTTTCATTCCACAAATATTTAGAAGCACAAACTAGACCATAGGCACTGGAAGTATAGAGGCAAATAGTAGCTCACAGTCTAGTAGGAAGGACAGGTAAGAGACATTTAAAATGCATTGTGGTTAGTGTAATAAACCAGAGCATTCCCAGGGGCTCGGTTGAGGCATAAAACTTACATTGTGGATGGGGAAGACAGAGGATGTATCACATGGACTGCAGCAACTGAAAGAGGAATAAGAGGTGAAGAAGAATAGGATATTGTGTGGACAAGGAGTAACCTGCAAAATTTACAAATTTACCCAAGGTGACTACATACTATACTTTTTTTTTAAGTGCTGGTTTTATTGATTTATTTATTATTGATTTACCTTCTGAATGAGTCACAGTCATTGGATGGTCTTTTTAATTGAAAATCAGTATCTGCATGCAATCAACAAATATTTTTTGAACACCTATACTAGTCAATGTTGTTTTAGGACCAAGAACAGAGAAGTAAACAAAGTCTTGCCCTTATGGAGCTTATATTCTAGTTGGGGGAAAAAGGAATGCATTTTAGGAGATGACCATTGCAATGGAACAAAAATAAAGCTGAGTAAACAGTAAAGAGAAAGTGGTTTGGGGGAGAAGAATGTTACTTCATTTTTTTTTTTAAGATTTTATTTATTTATTTGACAGAGACACAGAGAGGGAACACAAGCAGGGGGGAGTGGGAGAGGGAGAAGCAGGCTTCCTGCCGAGCAGGGAGCCCAATGTGGGGCTCGATCCCAGGACCCTGGGACTATGTTCTGAGCCGAAGGCAGACGCTTAACGACTGAGCCACCCAGGTGCCCAGAATGTTACTTTAAAAAGGTAGTCTACAAAGGCTTAAGAATAGGGTAGCATTTGAATTGAGACAAGAGACAGAGCAGGATGTAGTATATGAATTTAGAGAAGTAACTGAGCCAATAGATCAGAAAAGGCCTTGTTGGCCATTATGAGGTTTTAGGCTTCTAGTTTACAAGAGGTAAGATGCCAGGGAGTGTTTGGAGCAGAAGAATGATATGATTCAACATTTAAAACCAAGATATTTCCAAGCATCATGACCACTAAGGCATGTACTCTAAAGTTTGCTAAAATTATATCATTTAGGACTTTGCATAAAATATTTAAACAGAGACTAGAAGTTACAAATTATTAGAAAGGGAAATAATATGTGGCATAAAATATAACGCTGTCTTTAATACAGTCAATATTATTTGTGGAATTAAAAAAAGATGTTGAAAACTATTAGCTATTCCTATTTGATTTGTTTTTATACTTCAAAGTAAATCATCAGGGTAAGTATCTTTCATTAGTTCTGTTTTTATGCATAAAAAACATAAGCATGGGGCACCTGGGTGGCTCAGTCATTAAGTGTCTGCCTTCGGCTCAGGTCATGATCCCAGGGTCCTGGGATCGAGCCCCACATCAGACTCCCTGCTCGGCGGGAAGCCTGCTTCTCCCTCTCCCACTCCTCCTGCTTGTGTTCCCTCTCTCGCTGTGTCTCTCTCTGTCAAATAAATAAAATCTTTAAAAAAAAACATAAGCATAGATGTTTTATAAAATATCAATAGGGAAAAAACTGTTGTACGTCTAATGACAGTAACTAAAGGAAATAAAATGGTGCCAACAGTATAGAAACCTATTTTGCTGTTGGAGTCCTTCCACATTTTTTGCCCTTTTTTTCCTTACTCTGACACTGTCTTAAGAGGTGCTTTCTTCTTCTTCTTTTTTTTAATTTTTCTTTAAATTTCAGTTAGTTAACCTACAGTGTAATATTAGTTTTGGGTGTACAGTATAGTGACTCAACACTTGCGTACAACACCTGGTGCTCATCACAGCAAATGCCTTCCTTATTCCCCATCACTGATTTCACCCATCCCCCCACCCACTGCAGTCTGGTAACCATTAGTTTATTCTCTATACTTACAAGTCTGCTTCTTGGTTTGCCTCCCTCTCTGTTCTTTTTCCCCTTTGTTTGTTTTGTTTCTTAAATTCCATGTATGAGTGAAATCATACGGTATTTCTCTGACTTATTTTGCTTAGCATTGTACTCTCTAGATCCATACATGTCATTATAAATGGCAAGGTTTCATTCTTTTATGGCCAAGTAATATTCCATTGTATATATATACCACATCTTTATCCATTCATCAGTCGATGAACACTTGGGCTGTTTCCATAATTTGGCTATTGTACATCAGGGTGCATGTATCCCTTTGAATTAGTATTTTGTATTATTTGGGTAAATACCTCATAGTGCAATTGCTGGATCACAGGGTAGTTCTATTTTTAACTTTTTAAGGACCCTCCATACTGTTTTCCAGAGTGGTTGCACCAGTTTGCATGCCCACCAACAGTGCAAGAGGGTTCCCCTTTCTTCACGTACTCCCCACACCTGTTGTTTCTTGTGTTGTTAATTTTAGCCATTCTGACAGGTATGAGGTGATACCACATTGTAGTTTTAATTTGCATTTCCCTGATGATGAGTGATGTTGAACATCTTTCCATGTCTGTTGGCCATCTATATGTCTTCTTTGGAGAAATGCCTGTTCATGTCTTCTGCCCATTTTTTAATTGTATTTGTTTTTTGGTGTTGTATAAGTTCTTTATGTTTTTGGATACTAACCCTTTATTGAATATGTCATTTGCAAATATCTTCTCCCATTCTATAGGTTGCCTTTTAGTTTGCTTCCTTTTCCTGTGCAGAGCTTTTTATTTTGATGAAGTCACAATAGTTTATTTTTGCTTTTGTTTCCCTTGCCTCAGGAGACATATCTAGAAAGACGTTGCTGTGGCTGCTGTCAGAGAGGTTACTGCCTGGGTTCTCCTCTAGGATTTTGATGGTTTCAGGTCTCACATTTAGGTCTTTAGTCATTTTGAATTTATTTTTGTGTCTGATGTAAAAAAGTGGTCCAGTTTCATTCTTTTGCATGTTGCTCTCCAGTTTTCCCAACATCATTTGCTGAAGAGACTGTCTTTTTCCCATTGGTTAATCTTTCCTACTTAGTTGAAGATTAATTGACCATATAGTTGTGGGTTCATTTCTGGGTTTTCTATTCTAATCCCTTGATCTATGTGTCTGTTTTTGTGCCAGTACTATACTGTCTTGATCACTACAGTTTTGTAATATAACTTGAATTCCAGAATTGTGATGCCTCCAGCTTTGCTTTGCTTTTCCACGGTTGCTTTGGCTATTCAGGGTCTTTTATTCTAGGATTGTTTAGGATTTCAGGATTGTTTGTTCTAGCTCTGTGAAAAGATGCTTTGGTATTTTAATAGGGATTGTATTAAATGTGTAGATTGCTTTGGGCAGTATGGACATTTTAACAATATTTGTTCTTCCAGTCCATGAGCATGGAATGTTTTTCCATTTCTTTGTGTCATCTTAATTTCTTTCGTCAGTGTTTATAGTTTTCAGAGTACAAGTCTTTCACCTCCTTGGCTAGGTCTATTTCTAGGTATCTTACTGTTTTTGGTGCAATTGTAAATGGATTGATTCCTTAATTTCTCTTTCTGCTGCTTCATTGTTGGTGTATAGAAATGCAACAGATTTCTGTACATTGATTTTTTATCCTGCGACTTTACTGAATTTGTGAATCAGTTCTAGCAGTTTTTTGGTGGAGTTTTTCAGGTTTTCTATATAGAGTAGCATGTCATCTGCAAATAGTGAAAGTTTTACTTCTTACTTGCTAATTTGGATACCTTTTATTTCACTTCATTGTCTGATTGCTGTGGCTAGGACCTCCAGTAGTATGTTAAATAACAGTGGTAAGAGTGGACATCCCTGTCTTGTTCCTGACCATAGAGGCAAGGCTCTCAGTTTTTCCCCATTGAGAATGATATTAGCTGTGGATTTTTCATATATGGCCTTTATTATATTGAAGTATGTTGAGGTATTCTCTCTAAACCTACTTTGTTGAGGGTTTTTATCATAAGTGGTTGTTATACTTTGTCAAATGCTTTTTCTGCATCTCATGGTCATATGGCTCTTATCCTTTCTTTTATTAGTGTGGTGATCATGTTGATTGATTGATTGGTGAGTGTTGAATAATAAGTCCCACTTGATCATGGTGAATAAGTCTTTTAATGTATTAATGGATTCAGTTTGCTAGTATTTTATTGAGAATTTTTGCATCCATGTTCATCAGGGATGTTGGCTTTTAGTTCTTTTTTAGTGGAGTCTTTACCTGGTTTGTATCAGGATAATGCTGGCCTCATAGAATGAATTTGAAAGTTTTCCTTCCCTTTCTATTTTTTGGAATAGTTTGAGAAGAATGGGTATTAATTCTTCTTTAAATGTTTGGTAGAATTCACCTGTGAAGCCATCTGGTCCTGGACTTTTGTTTGTTTGGAGTTTTTATCTGTTTCTTCCAGGTTGTCCAATTTGTTGGCATATAGTTCTTCATAATATTCTCTTATAATTGTTTGTATTTCTGTGGTGTTGGTTGTTATTTCTCCTGTCTCCATTGTGATTTTATTTACTTGGGTCCTTTCTCTTTTCTTTTTGATAAGTCTGGCTAGAAGTTTATCATTTTTATTAACTTTTTCAAAGAACCATCTCCTAGTTTCATTGATTTGTTCTACTGTGTTGTTGTTTTTTTCTTTGGTTTCTCTTTCATTTATTTCTGCTCTGATCTTTATTATTTCCTTCCTTCTGCTGGCTTTAGGCTTCGTTTGTTGTTCTTTTTCTAGCTCTTTTAAGTGTAAGGTTAGGTTGTTTACTTGAGATTTTTCTTGGTTCTTGAGTTAAGCCTTTATCTCTAAACAATCTCCTATTGGTTCTCAGTGAACTTAATTCATATACTGACCATTGTGAACAAATATACTATACAACTTAAAAATACATAACCTCAACTTCACAATACTAAAAATCATTTGGATAGAATTACCGCTGGATTACCAAGTTAATTTTCTCTCTCATGGAATCATGTTACAGAAGGATGGATTTGTACTACTAAGAAAAGCATCTTTCTGTGTTTCAAAAAAGAATGTAGAAAGTTTTTGAAACTACTTTGGTAGTGTGGGGTAGTGGTGGATAAAGAATGTGAATTTGCCTTTTAAAAGTGATAATGACTTTTAATTTAATTTTGCTAAAACACTTTGCCTCGGGGCTTGGTCCTATAAATATTGGATTTCTCCTTGGAATAGGTTTAGAGAAGCAGCACAGTACAATTCCAACCTGATGGTTTCTTTATCCTCAGGAAAGTCTTCTCCTCTGGACCATGGTTTCCTCAAATATAAAATGAAAAAAAAATTGATTGTGAGGTTCTTTCTAGATCTAAAACTATATGAAATATCTGCAGATTTTACAAAGGTCAAATATCTTTTGAGAGGAAGGAGACATTTTATAGTAAGAATATGTACATGAAATCAGTTTGTAATTTGCTACTATAAGATAATGACCATACCAGTATATTCTGAAGAAATATACTAAAGGAAATACCTTTCATCCATTGGAGAAAAATTGTGGTTTTAGATTTCTGCCTCAGGAGTGACAGTTTCAGAAGAGCCAAAAGCTACAATAGCTCTGTTTTTTCCCAGGCCAGGCCTGGTACATACCAGCAGGTGGTAGTTACAAGCACTGCTGCATGCCGGGAAGGTAACCTTCCCCTGCCCTTCACAGACCACCCACCCCAGGATGGAATGTGTTCCAGATTCAGGTAAGCCAGGTGTGCAGTAGATCAGGGCAGTGAGCAGGGGGGAGGGGAGGATTTTGCTAGCACACCTTTCCTAAAGGACAGGGCCCTCAACTTGCAATGTGCCCTTGGCCAAGCAACTGTGCTGGAAGGATGTTCAAACTCCAGTGTCGGTCTATAAACATGTATCAGAACTCTAAGTGTGCCTTTCATCTACTAAGTGCCCCCAAAGAGCAGGCTGCTAATGAGTTATTTTACCTCTGGCAAGTAACAGTGATATCCACCTAGACAAAAGACAACAGTATAGAGTATTGCTCTGAATACATTATCCTTACAGTATAGATACCTTCTCCTGCAAGTTTCTTTTTATCAAATCTCATTTTTAAAGAGAAGAACCTTTTTGTCTCACTGAAGATAAGCCCCTCCTTACCTTAATTTAGGCCATTTTGAAATTCTTTCCTATGGGTGCCTGGGTGGTTCAGTTGGTTAAGCGTTTGCCTTCAGCTCAGATTGTGATCCCAGGATCCTGGGATCGAGTCCCGCATCGGGCTCCCCGCTCCACGGGGAGCCTGCTTCTCCCTCTGCCTTGCCTCCCTCTCTCTCCCTCTCTCTCTATCTCTCTCTCTGTCTCTTATGAATAAATAAATAAAATCCTAAAAAAAAAGAAAATTATTGGGGCGCCTGGGTGGCTCAGATGGTTAAGCGTCTGCCTTCGGCTCGGGTCATGATCCCAGAGTCCTGCGATCGAGTCCCACATCGGGCTCCCGGCTCAGCGGGGAGCCTGCTTCTCCCTCTGACCCTCTCCCCTCTCATGCTGTTTCCCTCTCGCTCACTCTCTAAAAAATAAATAAAATCTTTAAAAAAAAAAAATTTATTCTTTCCTAGATGAAACATTGGTTTCCTATTAAAGCATTGCAAAAGAAAAATCTATATATTGAAGGATAAGGAAAATTTCTATGGCCATTTGAATAAAATGTCCTGATGAGACCAAAAAAGACTTCACCAAAGAATACAAGCAAAAGCAAAGTCTGTTCTCAGCAGTGAAGGGATCAATACTAAATGAGAAAACACACATATACATGCACAGAATTCTATGGAAAAATATGATGGACTGAACTGAATGTCAGGCTAACTTAGACTGTTGGAAACTAGAAAATTATGGGGAGAAAGTAAAAGACTGTTCAGTACAGTGAGGGCCTTTAGACCTAGGTCTGAAGTCCCAGGATTCAGTGCAGCAAGCCTAACAAGGGAAGCTTGGCTCCTGCAGGCCATAAGGTTCTTCATCTAACTGCCAGATTGTTGAGAAGTTTTTCAATTTGTGTTTACTTTATGAGAAACTGCCAAATGGTGTTTCTAAAATTAAGTAGAACTCCCCAATAAAATAGAAAATCAAAAGTTGTCATTGGTGGACAGAGAATATAAGAATATCGTAAAAATATATCTGATTTACTTTACACTGAGCTTATTTTCTTAGGGCCAGTGAAGAAGTGACATTTGATGCTCAAACCACATTGACAGTTTCTGAATAATGAGATTAGTACATTTAACCCAGAATTATCCCAACAACCCTTAAATATAATATTTTCTTACCCTTTGGCCAAGATAAAGCTCTTATAGAATTCTTCTTTTTCTTTTTCTTTTTTTTTTTTAATGGTAGAGGCATCAGAAAAACAGTGTTTGGCCCATGACCAATATTCACTTCCCTCCACCAAAGACAGAGATTCTACAGAATCCTCAGTAAAAGAGGTACCCAATGAGAGGAAGTCAGTGTGGGGTAAGAGAAAGCACATGGGCTTTTTTTTTTTTTAAAGATTTTATTTATTTATTTGACAGAGAGAGACACAGCAAGAGAGGGAACACAAGCAGGGGGAGTGGGAGAGGGAGAAGTAGGCTTCCCGCGAAGCAGGGAGCCCAATGAGGGGCTCGATCCCAGGACCCTGGGATCATGACCTGAGCTGAAGGCAGACGCTTAACGACTGAGCCACCCAGGCGCCCTGAAAGCACATGGGCTTTAAAGTCTAATAAACTCAGGTTCAAGTCCCAGACCTTCCATTAACTAGCATGTCCTCGATATCTCTGAACTTGAATTATTAATCTGTAAAAATTAAATGTGATGATATAAGAAAAATGCTTAAGCATTTTTGGCTTAGTAGAAACCTCATAGATGTTAATCTCCATCCTTCCTTCTCTTACCCCCTCTCAGTGAGTATGGCTCATACCCCTTTTTTGGGGGGGTATCTTTAGGTTGTCATTTTGAGCATAAGCAGTTACACTGATATATAGTAAGTAATAATATCAGAAGAAATAAAGATGAGCTAGTCGTAGAAATAACTGAGTCTCACATTGAAGTGCCTTTTTGCACTCATATATGTCCTTTCTTGTGTTTCCAAGAATTGGTGTCACATTTTGCTACTGCCTGTTTCTAAAATGGTCACCAATTTTCTCTTTTATATTGTTCTTTCTGTTCTTCTATAAACCATGAAACCACAGCTTGTTACAGTTTTTTGTAAAATCAGAGTCTCTGGGGTCTGAATGACCCTTAAGGTGAACAGAACATCACTCTGATCCCTTGATCACTTACATAGTAGATACGCAAATATCAGATAAGCAAGTGATTAAATAAATGACACTAATTTTGGTATCTCAGATTTTATTTTTTCTTAATTCTCAACTATATTCTTTAAAGATGCAATTTGTGGATAAAGTACTTCTAATTAAACGAAAGATTGCCAAATACAGATGCATAGTGTTTTATTTGAAATACCTGATGAAAATGAGTACAAGTTTCTCGAAAAGAAAGGATTATGAAAATTTGTGATGATGGAGAAACCTGACATTACCCAGAAGTGTATTTCTCATATTCTCTCTGTAGTGTATAAAAGAAAAAAGAAAGTTGTGTTTTTGGTGGATTTATTGAGTTAATTTTAAAATGTGGCCAATTTGAACACACAAGTTACATTTTCTCTGCCTGAGGGCACTGCTAGTATTACAGTAGATATATACAGGCCTGAATCCTCAAAAACAAAGAAAATGGGAAGAAAAGGAAAGCAAATATGTTTTAATCTGGAAAGCAGATAGTTGAAAGACAGTTACCTGAAAGCTAAAACCTAAATTAACAGGAAGAAAAATGTCAGGAGAAAATTTGTGCCACAGAACTCTAGAAGGCACAAGAATTAGAGTCACCAGGTTTCTCAGAAGATGAGGATGAAAGTGGGGCTGGAAAGAGGGTAATTGGTTGGCAGTCTAAATAAGAGGCAGTTTATAGGGGGTGGCTCAGTTGTTAAGCATCTGCCTTCAGTTCAAGTCATGATCCCAGGGTCCTGGGATCAAGCCCTGCATTGGGCTTTCTGCTCAGCGGGAAGCCTGCTTCTCCCTCTCCCATTCCCCCTGCTTGTATTCCCTCTCTCTCTCTCTCTCTGTGTGTCAAATAAATAAATAAATAAATCTTAAAAATAAGTAACTAAGGGCGCCTGGGTGGCTCAGTCGTTAAGCATCTGCCTTCGGCTCAGGTCATGATCCCAGGGTCCTGGGATTGAGCCCCACATCAGGCTCCCTGCTCGGCAGGAAGCCTGCTTCTCCCTCTCCCACTCCCCCTGCTTGTGTTCCTGCTCTTGCTATGTCTCTCTCTATCAAATAAATAAATAAAATCTTTCAAATAAATAAATAAGAGGCAGTTTAGCTGCCCTGGATTTCATCTGCCATATGTAGAGCCAAGAGCCTCCTCCCCGCAACTGTGGCAGAAGACAAGAGTTTGAACCAAAGTTACTACAGGCATGGGGATACCATCTGCAGGCACAAAAAGTCATACAAAAACAAAATGATTTAGGAAAAATCTATTCCTTAAATAATGAGCCACTCAGCCTCCTTCTTCTATGAATCTCTGCAAAAATGGGCAGCCCATCTTATATACTCCAGGCCTGGAAGATACAGGATTTCATTCTTATGAAACCAACTCTCCTGGGAGAACAGACATATAAATACTAATATTTGGGATTCCTCACTGGGAAAGCTAGGTCTCTGTTTAGTCACCCAAATTGAAGCCCTTCACACAGAGTTTGTATCCAGCTTATGATTGGATCAAGATTGTGATACACTAATCTGTATGTATCAGTCTTGAGTATGAGCAGAAAGCCCCACATGACCACATATTTAAGGAAAGCTTACAATCTAAAGTACAGAGAAAGAATTCAAAGGAGACAGAGACCATGTAGGAAACAAAATAAAATCTTAAAAAAGTATAATTTCACAGAGATGAGAAATATTGTATCCATAAAACAAGAAACTATAAAAACAAAACATATAGGGAGCCAAAAAGAGCTCCTGAAACTAGGGTGCCTGGGTGGCTCAGTCAGTTAAGTGTCCAACTCTTGGTTTCGGCTCAGGGTGGTAGGAGTGAGCCCCACGTGGGGCTCCGTGCTCAGTGCAGAGTCTGTTTGAGATTCTCTCTCTCCCTCTCCCTCTGACCCTCCCCCACACATGCTGCTCTTTCTCTCAAATAAATAAATAAATCTTTAAAAAAAAAAAAAGAGCTCCTGAAAATTAGAAATATCACAGATGAAAAACCTAGTAGAAGGACTGGAAAATAAAGTTAAGGAAATCACCTAAGAAGTAGGACAAAAACAAAGATGAAAGGCAGGAGAAAACAAAATATAAGAAAATTACACGCTCAGTTCAGGACCAAAGTCCAACAGAGAAAATGAATGGGAGGAAATTAGCAAAGAAATAATGCAAGAAATTTCCCCATAAGTGAAACGTGGTTTTCTGATTAAAAAGACCACTGAGTTTTTACACCAAAAAAAAAAAAAGTGACCTATACCAAGACACAGGAAATCAGGGATAAGAAGTTCCTAAAAGTTCCCAGAAAGGAACAGGCCATGTACAAAAATATTAAGAATTAGATTGGACCTTTTAACAGTGCTTGAAGTTGGAAACAGGGGAGCAATCTTTCAAAACTCCAAAGGAAAAGTAGTTCCAACTAAGAATTCTCTATTCAGCCAAACTATCAATCAAGTATAAGGATGAAAGAAAGATACTTACAGACACACGGGTCTCAAAATTTTTCTTTCCCATGCACCCTTTCTTTTTATTATTATTATTATGTTAAGTTAACCACCATACAGTACATCATTAGTTTTTGATGATTCATTAGTTGCATATAACACCCAGCGCTGCACCCTTTCTAAGGAAGTTGTTGGAATATATTCCTCAACAAAATGAGAGAATGAGAAGAAAAAGAAGACGTGGAATCCAAGAAATAAAGGGAATCTAACCCAGGAAGGGGTGGGAGGAATTCTTAAGATGAAGATGAAGGACAATCTCAAAATGAGAGTCCTGTAGTGGGCTTACAGAGCAAGCAGGCCAGATTAGTGCAGGGGTGTGGTAGGTTTCAGGAAGAATGTCTCCACTGAGGAGGCTAAAAAGAACCAACAATCCCTGATGTGTTTGAACTTGAGAGGAAATTCCACTTTAACCAGAAAGGTTGACAATGAATTAATGACAGATAAATAGGAAATTCAGCATACAAAAAAAGTTACCTGACTAAAACCAAAAATTTGTATAAGAAAGTAAATATAATCATGATATGCTAAATAGCTTAACTATAAATAATATATGTATAGTCATAATGGAACTAACAAAACCATGTAGTCAATAGTACTGTGGACCAAATGTTCTGCTTCTCTCCCTCTTTCCAAGTACATAGTAGGATGACATTTCTTGGCTCCCTGGTGCTTGGGTTGGACTATGTGATTACTTCTAGCCAGTAAGGTGTGAGCAAAATGGTGTCACTTTCAAGTAATGCATTTAATGTTGATGCAGGACCTTACAGAGATCTTTTTTCTTCGCTGCCACTGTGACCTATAGTGCTCTGTACTGTCTGATACACTGGCCACTATTAAAATAAAACTAATTGAAATTAAAAAATCGGTCCCTGTGTCACATTAACCACATTTCCAGTGCTCAAAAGCCACATGTGACTAGTGCAGATATAGAACAGTGTAGACTGAAACACTTTGATTATCTTAGAAAGTTCTTTTGGTCTTTGTTGCTATAAATGGTGGTTGCTTTGTCACCTGGGCTCCAAAGTAAGGACAACAGGAATGCAGAGCAGAGCCTCAGGCAGCCTGACATGGACATGTCATGTGAATGAAAAATAAAGCTTTATTGTTTGAAGCCACTGACATTTTGAGGAGTGTTTCACTGCAGCATAACCTGCTCATTCCAACCTATATAGAAATCCTAGGTTCGAACTCCATTCGTCATATACCACCTTCTGTATTGGGACAGGCTAGGTTACGCTAGTCACAACCTGAAGAGGTTTGTGTGACTGTTTTATAACTGCTATAGAGTTTCAAAGGGAACTTTCACCAGTTAACTGGAGCACACACTGCAGAAATATTCTACTCTAATTACTTGGGCTTCAGAATGGCTCAGTGGTCAGAGATAACTTATGGTCAACAGTCTTAAACAGGCCATTCTCAGAAAAGTGATTTTCATGGAATGTCTACATTAACAACAACAAAAGGAATGGAAGGAACATTTGCTTGTGTTTATAAAGATCCTCTTTTTAAATCCAAGTGGTCATTTGTTCCTCTATCTTCTGATAGAACTGGTGCAGGTATAGAGTGAGGATAAGCAAAGGCTGATTGTTACTAAGTGCATTTGTCAAGTGTAATAGTTTGCCAGGTGTTTTCCCCTTCTTCTTATTATTTGAACTTTATAGTAGTCCCAGCAGGTAGGCAGCTATAGAATCTGTATCTCAGAAATGTAAAATTATTAAAGTCATGTAATCCGCTAGAAGAAAAACTGGATCTTGAATATAGTACCATCTGATTCCAAGTCCAGACCTCCTTTCTTCCCATCCTTAGCCTATTGTCTCTGCCCCTTTCTTGGTAGTAAGGCCTTCAGGAGGCAGCCCCTCCTCTTCCTGGGAAGAGTAAGGCTTTAAGTAGCCAGCATCGCAGAACAAGGGCTCCCAGCATGGTAATTATGTATTTAACCCTTGTACTTCTGAAGTCATCCTTCTCTATGAGAGCTGATGTTCATACGCAGTAGTATTTACTCCTGGCAATAATAGAATCATAGTAAGAGTAGCAGTGTAGTAGCAGATAACACGTCTGTGGGGCTTACCTATGTGCCAGACATCGTTCTCAGAATTTACACAGGTTGATTTACTGCTGCAATTACAAACCCAGGTTCTAACTGCTAGTCCCAACTTTTAACCATGTTACTTCCTGTAAACTATACACAAAGATAGCCAAATATGATCCTATATATTAGGAAAAAACTGTTTTGCCATTTTGTGATAAGAAATACAAATTTCATTTTAATAGAGAAATTTAGATTAGATATTTTTAGCATTCACTTTAACAAGAAAACAGTGCTGCTGTCAGTTTACCACTTGGTTCATTTTCTGGGCTCATACAAATTCTTAATATAATTTATTCAATTGAATAAATAATATTTATTGAGTACTTACTAGATGCCTAGGCATGAGCTAAGCATTTTATGTGAATTAGCTCACTTAATCCTGACAAGAACCCTAAGATATAGGCACTGCTGTTGTCCCTGTTTTATAAAGGAGAAAATGAAGCTTGGAAGTAGTAACCTGCCCAAGGTCGCTCAACTAGCAAGGACAAAGCTGAGACTTGAACTCAGCAGCCGAACTTCAGAACCAACACCTAAACATTTAGCTAGCCACCTCTACAATTTCAAAATTACTTAGGATTCCAGAAAGTTTCCAAATTATCTCTGTCCATTTCTGGTGGTTTTACTGAAATACAATTACTATATTTTTTTCTATCTAGGTTTATGTTCCTGATGAAAATAATGCTATTTTGGGAAGAAATACAAATAAGCAAGTTTTTGAAGGTTTGACAACTGGACTTCTCAAAGTCAGTGCTGTGGTTTTTAGCTGCCTGATTGCCAATCGACCAGATGGAAACAGCCGGCCAGCTACACCAAAAATATCGACACCGGAAATGAAAAACAAACCCTCACAAGGTGATGCTTTTAACAGTCGAGTTCAGGACCTCATCAGGTAAAATTGCTAGATTTCTTCAAACTTTTTTCTTCTTTAAAAAAATATTATATTAAAATTATTTAAATCTCAGGGCCCATGTGATGGCATTGGTTCTCACAACACCATCCATAAATTCTTGGTGGAAAATATACTACATTTTGTACAACAGAGAAGAAAAGTCCTACTAATGAAAAGCAATACAGTTAGAGCTCATCTGTCATTCTTGATATTTAGATATTTGATGTTAGAATATATAGTGTCCAAGCTTTTATAACTTTCTTTCTGTCAACTATTTCCCAACTCAAGAATTCCTGAGAATTCCCCTATTTCAGGTCATCTTTGGTTTTAATTTTGGTTCAGACTTAAAACAGTAATAGCTACCATTTACGGAGCATTCATTATGTATATGGTATGGTAATAGAGGCTTTGCAGCTCTATAGGTATAGGATTTCTAATTCAGACTTTGTAGGTGGGGAAGTTGCTCAGAGAGGTTAAGTGCTTTGCCTAAGTTTATGTAATAAATAAATTAAAAGTACGTTGGAGATTTGAGATCAAAACTCAGGTCTAGCTGGACTCCCAAAACCTGTGTGCTTTCCACTACACAAATGTAGTGATTTCTGACACCTGTTCAAGGTCAACCTTGTTCACTTCTAAAGGTCACCTTTTCTCCAGGGAAATTTACTCCTATTCTGACATCTGAACTCTTTTTCCCTCATGAATCTTGAATCAGGTAGGACATTTAATTTCCCAACAGGATTCCATTTAGTGTTAATCAGTTACTTACCCCACCTATCAGTAACTTTTCTGTGATCAGCACTGATCTCTGGTTTCCAAAATCCATGCAGTTTGTTGCTCTGAAGCTTATGGTAGGTTAATAGGAGAAAAGAGAATGTCCTCTTCTGCATTTGCCTCAAAAGAGTTCATAAATTTCCTCTGGTTTTTCTAGTGCTTTCTTGAGAACAGTCGTTTCGTTTGATATCTTTCTTACCCTTGATTACTTTGTTCACTTTTCCCTTCCATCTGCCTGCCTTTTTTCCCCAAGCATATTTATTGCTAGAGAGTACTAGGCCCCTTGGGTTCACAACCATTTATCTTAAAGCACTTGACTTTTACCCTCCCTGACCTTTCTCTCAGTTGCTTGATCCCATTCAATTTCCCCATCTCCTTAGGTCACTGTAGAACCTAGCCCTCTCTGCTTGCTGATACATGCCATTCTGTTCGAGCATTCTCCCTTGGGCTACCGTGTGATGCAGCAACCTGCATTCTTGTCCATACCTTGGCTGTGATGAGGTGGAAGGACCAGCCAAAGGCTTCAGTGTAATTCTAATGGGCTTTCCAGGAGAAAGTACATACATTTTCACATATATTATTATAGTTACTAGATCCTTCATAAAGGAGGAAGATATTGGGGAAAAAAATAACTGGTAATCTGCCAAACCAAATTTCTTGTAACTTAAAAAGGATGATGGATAATCACAGTCCTTTAGAACGAAACTCTGCTGCTCTTTCTCTGACTTGAACCACTTTTGGTGAAGGTTGTTTTCTTATATATAATGCATTGTTAGTTGGCTTCATGATGGCTATGTATAGAACCACAAACTGTAGTTTAGATCTGCCTAGTGAAGCAAACAGAACATGTCTAATTATTTCCATGCTTGCTTTCTCACCTCGTCAGATATACTGACAAGAGATCTCACCCCACTCCCCACCATAACCTGGGAATTTGTTGTCAGTTTCTATCTGTAGAGTTGTAAAGCTGGGCAGAGAGAGTTCCAACAGTCTTTGGTGCTGTTCTCTGGCCTGCGGTCCGGAAGTGGAGCTGGAGCGGAGCACACTGACATGTATCTCCTCCTTCTCCTCATCTGGCATAAAAGAGTCAAGAGGATTTTTAACAAAGATGGTAATACCAGTCCTTATTATTTTACATGGTTCGGTCAAATGTCTAGATCTAAGGGATTCTCAGAAATATTTATCAGTTCCTGCAAAGGTCACCTGTAGCAGTTTGTGCCAGACACCATACAAGGTCCTGGGATACAAAAACAAAAAGACCTTTAACAGAATATCCAAATATTATCATTTGACTGTCAAAAATCAGAACTTTTTTCTATAAAGTGAAAATATTGGCAGTTACAGTGTTTAGCACAGTTCTATGAAAGCAGTATTGTTTGTAGGATAGAAGCAGATTGCAATTTGAAAAAACACTTATTTGAAATTTGCTCAGGAAATGGACCAACCCTGAAGCTCCACAATTCTATTTTTTCCAACTTTCTTGAGATATGGTTGACATATAACAATGTATAAGTTTAAGGTGTACAATGTGATGATTTGATACAGATATACTGCAAATAATTACCACAATAAGGTTAGTTAACACCTCCATCACCTCCCGTGATTACCTTTTATGTGTGTGTGGTGAAACATTTAAAAGCTACTCTCTTAGCAACTTTCAAGTACATGACACAGTATTGTTAACTATAGTCACCATGCTGTAAATTGCATCCCCAAAACGTATTCATCTTACAAATGGAAGTTTCTACCCTTGTACCCTTGACTAACATCTCATTTCCCCTAGCCCCCAGGCCTTCTATTCTTTATTTCTAGAAGTTCAGCTTTTTTAGATTCTACATGTAAGACACATCATACAGTATATGTCTTTTACCATCTAACTTATTTTACTTAGCATAATGTCTTCAAGGTCCATCAGTGTTGTTGCAAATGGCAGGATTTCCTTCCTTTTTTGGATAATATTCCATTATATGCACACAAAGACACCCACACATGCCATATTTTCTTTATCCATTCATCCATTGATAGACCATTGATAGACACTTAGAATTGTTTCCATGTGTTGGCTATTCTCAATAATGCTGCAGTGAACATGGGAGTGCAGATATTTCTTTGAGATGGTGATTCATTTCCCTCAGATATATACATAGAAGTGGAATTGATGGATCATATAGTAGTTCTGTTCTCCATACTATTTTCCACAGTGGCCATACAAATGTACATTCCCACTAAAAGTGTACAAGGGTCCACTTTTCTTGACATCCTTGCCAAAATTATCTCTTGTCTTTTTGATAATAACCATTCCTAGAAGTACAACATGGTAGCTTATTGTAGTTTTGATTTGCATTTCCCTGATGATCAGTGATGTTGAGCATCTCTTCCTGTACCTGTTGGCCATCTGTATGTTCTTTGGAAAAATGTCTATTCAGGTCCTTTGCCCACTTTTTAATCAGATTATTTGTGTTTTTACTATTGAGTTGTAAGAGTTCCTTATGTATGTTGGATATTAACCCCTTATCTGACATATAGTTTGCAGATATTTTCTCCCATTCAATAGGTTGCCTTTTCATTTTGTTGATTGTTTCTTCTGCTGTGCAGAAACTTTGAAGTTTGATGTAGTCCCACTTCTTTATTTTTCCTTCTGTTGCTTTTGCTTTTGGTATCATATGCAAAAAAGAATTGCCAAGTCCACTGAAAGGAGTTTTTCCCCTGTGTTTCCTTCTAGGAGTTAAATGGTTTCAGGTCTTACATTTGTCAAGTTCATTTTTGTGAGTGGTGTAAGATAGAGATCCCATTTCATTCTTCTGCAAGTGGTTATCCAGTTTTCCCAGCACCATTTATTGAAGAGACTATCCTTTCCCCATTGAGTATTCTTGGCTCCCTTGTCAAATATTTGTGGACTGTAGATGCATGGGTTTATTTCTGGGTTCTCAGTTCTGTTCCATTGGTCTATGTGTCTGTCTTTATGCTGGTACCATACTGTTTTGGTTACTAGAGCTTTGTATTATAGTTTGAAATCAGGAGGTGATGCCTCCATCTTTGTTCTTCTACAGGGTTGCTTGGGCTCTTTGAAGTCTTTTGCTGAAGCACAATTCTTTTCATCATATCCAATTAGAAATTTATATTTATCTCTCAAAACAGAAAAATCAAACTGTACAACCAAAAGGCAAATAAATAAGTCCAAGTCACTGATACCAGTCTTTGGAATCAAAAGTTATCAAATGTAAGGCATCTATTCAAGAAGTTATAAAACTGTACTTTAGCATTTTGCTAGCCAACAAACCCTAGCCACATATGAGGAGGTAGCATAGGCATGTCAGGCTCCACAAGTTTAAAACTGAACACATAATCTTTCCACCGAGAGGAACCCCTTTTCCTGTGTCCTCTGTCCTTATCGGTGGCACCAATATCCCATTCAGTTACTTAAGCCAGCAATCTGAGCATTGTCAAACTCCTCTCAGAGACTCCTTTACCAAACCAATATTCAAGTCAGTCTTTACTACTTATTGATTCTGCCTTGTCACTCTCTCCGATTTATCACCTTCACTCTACTGCTGTGTCTTTAAGTGTCCAGGTTCTCTTGCAATAACAGATGGCTTGGCTGTTTCTCTCTCATTTCTCCTTTTCAAAATAACTTCTTTTTCCTAATTACAGAAGTAATGTGTGCTCAATGAGAAAAACAATTTGGAAAACACAGAAGAGAACAATGGGTATTTTTGTAAACACACAAAAATTACCTTGAATCCTTCCACCCAAAGATAATCACTGGGTTGCTTTTGGTGTACAACATGTGGTTATTTTATAAAAAAAAAAAAAAAATACTGTAATACTTGTACATATTACTTATGTTTTTATTTATTTTTCTAAATCAATAGGAACTTGCAAATTACTTTTTACTGGCTTTCCAAGTATTTCATTATGTAGCAATGATTTGCTTCAAGTAACCTTTTATTACTCATGTAGGTTTATTCTAGTTTTTTACTACAGATACCACTATGAAGAACATCTTTGTATGCTCATCTTTCCCTGCAAATGATTGTTTTCTTAAAATAAATGCTAAGAAGTAGAATCTCTAGGTCAAAAGAATATGCATTAAGGGTTTTTGTCCATATTGCCAAATTGACCTACCCAAAGATTACCTATGAGTAATCATAGGTTTACAAAATATTATACAGCATCATTCTTTTGAGCCTTCATATATTAAGAACACTAGGCACGTTACAGAGGGACAACTGTGTGAAGAGGCAGCAAAAGGGCAGCCATCTGAAAACCAAAGAGAGTCCTCAGAGGAGTTCAATATTGTCAGCCCCTTGATCTTGGACTTTAAGCCTTCAGAACTTTGCTGAGATATGGATGGAATGCACTAAAATATTACCAACCATCCTGTACTAAAGTGGAAGCACAGTGCCACAGATGATGCTTCTGCTTGTTTGGAGCAGTGCTAATTCCTTGGGGTAGGTCTCTGTTTATAAGATCTTAGTTCTCTAGTATAGAGCTGATTGTGTCATTGACCAGATGGCAACATAGGTTCCTGCCAACTCCAGTCCCCCTCACAAGAAGACCAACTAACAACTATACATAGATAAGACGCTACTGTGAAAATACCAGAAATTGAGGGTGGATGAGGCTGAAGTACCCTCCCTGAACCTCAGAGACCGAGAAGAACTGCATTAGAAGGGTAAAAGAAAGAGCTAACACTCTGAGCACATTACCCCTCCCCCAGACTGGCACAGTGCTACACTGAGAGGGTCCTGCTAAGCCTGTAGTTTCTCCAGTGCAAAAAGAGAGCCCAAAGTAAACATACAGCTCCCCCGGGGTTGTAGGACACTCCCTAGGAGGCCCACTTGGGTTTTGCCTCATGAGGATCACTGGGAAGTCTGCAGGATCACTAGGGGAATCTGCAGGGCTCAACCACACAGGGCTGGGGTGGCAGGAGGTGGGGGGGGCAGGGATACTCACAGCAATCAGCTCTCAAATCCTGGTGGACTGCATTCCTGAGCAGAAATCTCAGCGTTTCTGCCCATTCACAGAGCTGAACCAATAGTCCCATCTGGGCAAGGAGCTTGGTTGGCCGTTCTGCCTGATTTGGTTCCTCAGTCACCAGGTTGTACTGGCTGTAGAGCCTGTTCTAATAGTCCCACCCAGGCGGGGAAGCAAACTGACATCCCTGCCCAGCTGCTCAGCATTACCTCGGGTCTTGACCAGCCAAAGAACCCAAGCAGCCATGAAGCCCATCCTACAGCTATGCTCGGACAGGTAGCCAACCCAGCATCTCTGCCCAACTGTTGACCATAGTTTCTTGCCCCACACATAACCAGGAAGCCTGAACAATGACCCTGGGAAACCTCAAAGCATAGCCTATAGCCCCATCCAACTATGAGATATAGCTGGGAGCCCCTGACCACCAGAGAACCCAGCGGGCAAACTTGCCCAACACCAGAGTACAGCCAGCAGCCTACCTGAAGTCCAGCCTGCAGCCCCGCCCAACATCAAGGCACAGCCTTTCAAAATATGGAAAGAAAAAAATGTCAACCAAGAATGCTGTACCTGGTGATGCTGTCCTTCAGAAATAAAGAAGAAATAAAGATTTTCCCAAACAAACAAAAGCTGAAGAAGTTCACCACCATTAGACCTGCCTTACAAGAAATGCTAAAGGGCATTCTTCAAGCTGAAACAAAAGGAGGATAACAACAAAAACACATGGACGTGTAATTCTCACTGGAAATAGCAAACATATAGGCAAAGTCTAAATGTCTGATACTGTAATGGTGGTGCACAATTCACTTACAATCCTAGTTTAAAGGTTAAAAATCAAATGTATTAAAAGTAACCATAACGGGGCGCCTGGGTGGCTCAGTCGTTAAGCGTCTGCCTTCGGCTCAGGTCATGATCCCAGGGTCCTGGGATCGAGCCCCACATCGGGCTCCCTGCTCCGCGGGAAGCCTGCTTCTCCCTCTCCCACTCCCTCTGCTTGTGTTCCCTCTCTTGCTGTGTCTCTCTGTCAAATAAATAAAATCTTTTAAAAAAAAAAAATAATAAAAGTAACCATAACTACAGTAATTTGTTATTGTTATTGGATACACACTATAAAAAATATAAATTGTAGCATCAATAACCCAAAATGTGAGCAGAGGAGAAATAAAAGCATAAAGTTTCTATATACTGTCAAACTTATCTGCTTAAAGTGGGATGTAATAAATATATTTTATTTAAGCCTCTTGGTATCCACAAAGGAAAACCTGTAGTACATACACAAAAGATTATTATAAAGGAGTCAAATCACACCACCGCAGAGTCATCAGATCACAAAGGCAGACTGCAAGAAAAGAAGCAAGGAATAAGGAAAGTACAAAACAATCAGAAAACAACAAAATAGCAATAGCGAGTCCTTACTAATTGATAATTACTTTAGGTGTAATTGGATTAAATTCTCTAATCAAAGCACATAGAGTGGCTGAATGGATGAAATAACAAGATCCAACAATATGCTTCCTACAAGAGACTCATTTTAGCATTAAGGACATACAAAGTGAAGGGATGGAAAGAGATACTTAAGGAAATGGTAACTAAGAGAAAGCAGGGATAGCTATATTTATATCAAACAAAATGGATTTTAAGCTAAAAATAGTCAAAAGAGACAAAGAAGGTCATTGTATATTGATAAAGGGGTCAGTCTACTAAGAAGATATAACAGTGATAAATATTTATGTACCCAACTCTGGAGCACCTAAATATATAAAACAAATACTAATAGAACTAAAGGAAATAAACAATAATATGATAATAGTTATTGACTTTAATACCCCATTCCCAACAATAGACAGATGTACCAGACAGAGAATCAATAAGGAAACAGCAGATTTAAATGCTGTAGGCCAAAAGGACCTAATATATTTGGAACATTCTATCCAACAGCAGCAGAATATATATTCTTCTCAAGTGCACATGGAACATTTTCTTGGATAGATCATATATTAGGCCACAAAACAAGTCTCAACAAATTTAAGAATATAGAAATTTTATCAAATATCTTTTCCTACCACAATGGTATGAAACTAGAAAACAATAATGGGAGGAAAGCTGAAAAATTTACGTATACATGGAAATTAAACAGCACAGTCCTGAACAATCAATGGATCAAAGAAGAAATTTTTTTTAATGTTTTTAAGACAAATGAAAATGGAAGCATAACATGCCAAACCTTATGGGACACAGCAAAAGCAGCTCTAAAATGGAATTTTATATCGATAGATACATATATCAAGAAGCAACAGTGATCTCAAATAAACAACCTAATTTTACATCTCAAGGAACTAGAAAAAGAACAACCTAAGCCCTAAGATAGTAGAAGGAAGGAAATAATAAAGATTAAAGCAGAAATAAATGAAAAAAGAATAGGAGAACATTAGAAAAGATTAACAAAACCTTTAAATGGACAAACCTTTAGCTAGACTAGCCAAGAAAAAAGAGAGTGGACCCAAATAAATAAAATTATACTTAAAAGAGGAGACATTATACCTGATAGCACAGAAATACTAAGGATCATAAGAGGCTGTTATGAACAATTATATGCCAACAAGTTGGACAACCTAGAAGAAGTGGGTAAATCCTAGAAACATACAACTACCAAGACCATATATCATAAGGAAATAGAAAATCTGAACAGACTAGTAGCAAGTAAGAAGATTGAATCAATAATCAAAAACCTCACAACAGGGGCGCCTGGGTGGCTCAGTCATTAAGCGTCTGCCTTCGGCTCAGGTCATGGTCCCAGGGTCCTGGGATCGAGCCCCGCATCAGGCTCCCTGCTCCGTAGGAAGCCTGCTTCTCCTTCTCCCACTGCCCCTGCTTGTGTTCCTGCTCTTGCTATCTCTCTCTCTCTGTCAAATAAATAAGTAAAATCTTTAAAAAAACAAAACAAAACAAACAAACAAAAAACCCTCACAACAGAAAAAAGCTCAGGACCAGATGGTTTCACTGGTGAATTCTACCAAACACTTAAAGAATTAATGCCAATCCTTCTCAGACTGTTCCAAGACAAATTGGAGAGAAGGGAACACTGCCAAACTCATCTTACAAGGCCAACATTACCCAGATACCAAAACTAGAAAACAGAACTACAAGACAAGAGAATTACAGCCCAATATCCCTAATGAACGTAGATGCAAAAATTCTCAACAAAATACTAGCAAACCAAATTCAACAGCACATTAGAAGTCTCATACACCTAACACCTAAGTACCAACTGATAACATTTTTCAGTAACTGATAACACTTTTCTATATTGCCTTAGATCTTTTTTCTTATTGGTAAGAAACCAAATGTTGCAGGTGCAGCTAACTCCCTATCTTCATCCTTTCCCCTTACTCCCTCTCAGGAGGTAAGTCACTATGTTAGTTTGTGTATATCATTCCCATGCATGTTTTTGTAATTTTATATATATAAATGCTGTATATGAAAATATGTATGTGTATGTTTATGTAAATATATGTATAAACTTTATGTGTATATGTGTACTTAAAGATCACATAGATATCCATAAAGTACATTATCTACCTTCTATTTTTTTATGTATTTAAAATTTATATAAATGCCATCATACTATTTTGTCCACTTCTATTTTCACCCAACATGTTGTTGAGATTAATTTATGTTAATGCATTTAGATCTGATTAATTCATTTTAACTGCTCTACAGATTCTTTTAAATGTATAAATTCACAGTTTCCCTTTCCATTTTCCACCTGAGGACAGTAATTTCTACTTTTTCACCATTTCAAGCAATGATGTAGTGAACATCCTTATAGAAATCTTTTTTTGCACCTATATGGGAGTTTCTTTAATTTACATGATTACAGGGTGCCGGGGTGGCTCAGTTGGTTAAGCGACTGCCTTTGGCTCAGGTCATGATCCTGGAGTCCTGGGATCGAGTCCCACATCAGGCTCCCTGCTCAGCGGGGAGTCTTCTTCTCCCTCTGACCCTCCCCCCCTCATGCTCTCTCTCTCTCATTCTCTCTCTCAAATAAATAAATAAAATCTTTAAAAAAAAAATTTACATGCTTACAATAGGAATTTATGAATGCTATGATAAATGCATGTTTAACTTTACCAAGTAATACCAAATTGTTCTCCAAAGTAATTATACAGATTTCACTTCTCATCAGTGAAGGATAGGAGTTCATTTCCCCATATCTTTATCAATGTTTTATATTAACACACTTACGAATTGCCAACCTGATACGTGTGAAATGGCATTTTGTGTCATCTTCATTTACATTGTCTTTTTTGTTGTTGTTGATTGACTTATTTATTCCACTATCAAATGTTTATTAGTATACTTATGGAAAATTGGACAGCCACGTGCAGAAGAATGAAACTGGACCATTTCCTTGCACCACACACAAAAATAGAGCCAAAATGGTTGAAAGACCTAAATGTGAGACAGGAGTCCATCAGAATTCTAAAGGAGAACACAGGCAGCAACCTCTTCAACCTCAGCCATTTACATTGTCTTTATCACTAGTTGAGGTTGAACATTGTTTATTGGCCTTTGTTATAATCAGAATTCATTTGTAGGAAACAAACCATCAAAACTATTTTAAGCAGAAAGGATTTAATACATGGAATTAGGTACTTAGAAAATTTTTCCAAGGACTGAAAGAGCAGGTTCTAGACTAGATCTCTGGGAATGACTCCCAGAAGAACACTGCAAAACTGAAGAGCTACTATTTCTGTCAAAACCAGGAACTGCTCTATCAAAACCATGCATTGTGCTGAACCACTCATATTGTTCAGTCCAGGAGCTCACTGCCTCTGGAACACACTACATTGGCTAGATCTCTACCCCTCAAAAATATATGACCCAAATTCTGTCTCTCAACCTCCAGAATACCGGTGAATGCATTTAAAGATTTGAAGACCTCCAAAATAATCTGACCCATTGAGCGAAAATTAGGCTTTCCTGCTGAACTGTAGTAATACTTTGAACATACCTCTTATAGAAATTATTAGGTGTCAGTCTCTAAGAGGTCCTTGGGGTTAGCTAGCATCAGTATCATATTTAGAAATAATTGAATGAGGGCACCTGGGTGGCTCAGTCGTTAAGCGTCTGCCTTAGGCTCAGGTCATGATCCCAGGGTCCTGGGATCAAGCCCCACATCGGGCTCCCTGCTCAGCGGGAAGCCTGCTTCTCCCTCTCCCACTCCCCCTGCTTGTGTTCCCTCTCTCGCTGTGTGTCTCTCTGTCAAATAAATCTTTAAAAAAAAAAAAAAGAATGGATTAATGCATGATTACAAATAGTTATGCCCCCACATCTCTTGCATCATTTATGGGATGAATTGGTGACATTCAATTAGACAATGTTGGGATATTTCAGAAGAGATGATGAGTTTTTGTTTGAACATATCCATGTAGGAGTGCCTTGGGACCCCCAAGAGGAAATATCCAAAAATTAGAACTTCTGGAAAGAAGTTCAGAAAAGAAATAGCCCCAGAGATAGAGAATTAGGAGTTATTAACATATCAAGGATAGTTAAAACCATGGAATATCATGAGTTTACTAAACCTAGTTCAGAAATAGAACTCCTTTGGACAACATTTCAGTTGGGATGAAAGTGGGTAGCTGGACAAGGGTGGACAAAGAAGAGGCGGCAATAAATAAATTTATATATATATATAAATCTTTATACAGAGGGAGATAGATTAGAGAGAGAGAGAGAGATCTTTCAGCTTATACATTCCAGTGGCAAAAGCTGCAGAGGGACTCATTTTAAATCTCAAATGGTAAAATAAATGGAGACGCCCATTTCCTGGAGCATTCACAGCAGCTTGTTTCCCAGAATGTATATTCTAAGAAGTCCACATTAAAGCTTTTCATCTTGTATATGGTTAACAGTCTCAACATTATAATTTCAGCCTAACAGCTACAGTGTGAAAGATATATTGCTGCTGATCCCAACATCCATTGGAAGATTCTACATTCTTCCCTCAAAACTGTGAAGTTGGCAATACGAATTTTTCTGCACTGATCCTTTAGAGCCATTTAGTTTCAGTATCTTTTTAGGCAGTCATCTAAAGATTGCCAGAGCAGTGATTCAGGACCCAGGCAGTTTAGAAAAACATTGGTCAGACTGATGGCCCCCAGTAACCAAAGGAGACCATGCTCAGAAAGGACCACCTGCTCAATAGTGTTCATTATGGTTTGGTTTGGTTTTTCTGTGCTTCTTCATTCCTTCTGGAAGTCTTTCCTCCTTTCTAGCTATTTCAAGATCAGTACAGGAAATCCAGTTAAGCCATTTTCATCTCAAAACTAGGTGGTTTTGAAGTTTTGTGTGGTCATTATTAGTCTCAGGAATAGTCTGAGAAAATATTTTCCATTCTTGTTTAAAAAACTCATACCTCAGGGGCGCCTGGGTGGCTTGGTCTATTAAGCTTCCAACTCTTGGTTTCTGTCCAGATCATGATCTCAGGGTTATGTGATTCAAGCCCTGCATCAGGCTCCACGCCCAGCTTAACATTCTCTCTCTCCTTCCTCTGACCCTCCCCACCCTCCCCTCTAAAACAACAACACTAACTCATACCTCAGTAAGGACCCCCAAAAACGCCACACAAGAGTGTATTTAGTGGAAAGGATACTCTTATCAGGAGTCAGAAGACCTTAGGATATTGCATCTCTCCTGACTGGGCTAGTACTTCACTATCCCTGAGCCTCAGTTTCCTCATCTATCAAATGGGAATGGTAATACCAACCCCCACACAGTGAATATGGTTTCCTCATACCCTACAGGTAGGACTATAAATTGATTCAACGTTTTTTTTAATGTAACAGGGCTGTACATATCAAGAACTCTGAAAATCTGTATACTCTTTGGCTCTGTAATTCTACTTCTAGAAAGTAACTTGAAGTCTGGCAAGGATTTGTACACAAAATGTTCATCCCAACATGGTCTATAGTGACGGATACTGAAAACTACCAGAAGCTCCAAAAATATTCCACTGGTAGGAAATTATTCACCCATTTAAAAAAATGATGTTCATGTATGCAGTCAGACCTCTAGAATCTAGATCATTTTACAGGAAATACATATTTCAAAAAAATATGGTAAATGACACCACGGGGATATAATCAGCAAAATTTAGATTGTGGGAAACTATAAAATAAACAACCAGGGTTTTTCAACAAATAAATTTGCAAAAGAAGAAAAGAGATGGAGGGGTAACATACAGAGTAAGAAGAGACTTCGAAAGATATAGTAGCCAATTATAATGTATGGTTCTTATTTGGATCCTAATTTTTTTAAAACTATTAAAAATGTTAAGACATTTGTGATACTTTTGGAAATTTGAATACTAGTTACTTGATAGTACTAAGGAATTACTGTTATTTTCAGATGTAATGGTATTGTGGTTGCTTTTTCAAGTTCTTATTTTTTAGACATACAAACTAACACATTTATGAATGAAATTATATAATGACTTAGACTTGGTTATACATTATGCAAGATAGGTGTGGATGGGTGGGATTGGCCATGGTTGATGGTGATTAGGGATGGATGATAAATGCATGGGGGTTTGTTATCCTACTCTGCCTTTATTTGGTTTATGTTAAAACTTTTCAACAATATAGTTTTTAAAGGTTTAAAATGTAATGCTTATAAAGATATCTTTCATGATACAGAAAATGCCTAAAATAGTTGAATAAAATTCAGTTTAATGTCAGTCATATAGATAAAAAAATCAAATAGAAAAAACAAAAGGAAACATATCAAACTGCGGTTGTCTTTGGTGACAGTATGGCCAACTTTTTCTGGTTTTTTTCCTGCTTTTCTTTGCTATATAAATTTTCATAATAAGCCTGTATTACTTTTATAATCATAAAAAGTAATTTTTCTACTTTCTATGGTTAGAACTCTTTTAGAAACTTAACTTGAAATAACTTAAGCAAAAAAGGCTAGTAAAATGGCTTCTGTAACTGGAAAGGTAGAGGTTTGAAGCTAGATGCTAAGACTCCAATTATACCATCTGGGCTTTGTCTGTTTTCTCACTTCGACTTGTCTCTGCTTGGCTTCATCCTATAAGCATATATTTGTGTAACAAGTAAGTTGGCTACCAGCAAACCCCAGGTTCATATCTCTCAGTTTAGATATCCCCAGAGAAAAGAGATTCATCCTATGGTCATCTGTTAATCCCGCAGAAGATCCTAATTGGTCCTTTTTAGGTCATGTACCCATCCTAGAACTTGTTATTATGGCCTAGCTGATGAACTTTGACTATCATGGAGTACATACTAACTTCTGCTTTTGTAGGAGAGCACAATATTTAAGAATCCCACCAGGACTACATGGTATAGGAGAGGAGAATATGCTAGGTGGACAAAAACCAAAGCTGTCACTATCCACTCTCTCATGGGACTGTTGGGAAATTCATTGGGATGATTAATATAAAAACACCTTCTAAATTGAAAAGTTCTGTGCAAATATAAGAGTCCGGTTTTTTAGTCTGATTCTATTAAATCAGAATATGATAAGATCCTCATTGTGTGCATATGTCAGTCTGTCAGTTTCTTTCATTATAAGAGAATAGGTCTGGTGGTCATCATTTCATACTTCCCAATTTTAAAACTGTAGGAGATGGGGCGCCTGGGTGGCTCAGATGGTTAAGCGTCTGCTTTCGGCTCAGGTCATGATCCCAGAGTCCTGGGATCGAGTTCCGCATCGGGCTCCCTGCTCAGCAGGGAGCCTGCTTCTGCCTCTCTCTCTCTCTCCCTGTCTCTCATGAATAAATAAATAAAAATCTAAAAAAAAAAAAAACTGTAGGAGATGTTGAGTAGCCCAGGTGAGTATATTTCCTAATATAAGAGGAGAAAAGGGGCATTATATTGAACCTTCTAAGTAGTAAACTTGGAAGAAGCTCCAGATATGAATTATTCATCAGATTTTCCTTACTTTTACAAAAAGGTATCTTGGTAAATGAATAGTGATGGGGACTATAGTGCACTCATGAGCAGAAGCATCAATTCCTTTGCATTTATTGCTAAAAGTTAACATGTTGATTTTCAGAACTACTGTATTCAAAGTCCTGCCCTTTTCATATATGTAAATACAGTAGCACTGAATCAGTATAAAATCTCCAAGCTAAGGCTGATTTATCTACGAGGTCATATATAGTCTTAAAATACTATTTTCAATAATAGCTGCTTTGCGGACTAATAAAGGAGCTACTATTTTTGGTCCAGTTTAATAAACAGCTCTGGAAAGCTGTTTAATGGTCTGAAAAGATGAAAGTGACTTCTTAAATGTTATTGTCAACTGTCAAGACTGGTACTTTTCATAACAGAAAGCAATTAGATTCTCACTGTTATACTCCTAATGGTGATAGGGTTTTGAAAAATAGAGAACCTACATTTGGCATTAGAAATTTAGGTTGTAACAAGAGTATATCTGGGTAGCATCATCTTATTTTCTGAATCCCTACATTCTAGTCAATTTGGCTCTCTGGTACTTTAAAAAGTATTGCTTTTCAAGACTGTAGAGGTAATTATAAATAATTTCAACTATTGACAGACACGGGGCACCTGGGTGGCTCAGTCATTAAGCGTCTGCCTTTGGCTCAGGTCATTGTCCCAGGGTCCTGGGATCGAGCCCCGCATCGGGCTCCCTGCTCCGCGGGAAGCCTGCTTCCTCCCTCTCTCACTCTCCCTCTTGTGTTCCCTCTCTCGCTGTGTCTTCTCTCTCTCTCAAATAAATAAATAAAATCTTAAAAAAAAAAAGTCAATTATTGACAGACTCTTTAGACCACTAAAAATGATCAGATAATCATTTTCACTCATCTTTCTTGAAGAATAGCATCAGACTAACCAAAAGAGGGAAGAGAATCACTTACAGAAATAGCTGATTATTTAGGACTAAATCTAAGGAAATTATTAGTTGAGATGCTTTACCCAAACCTGTGTTTGCTTGTTAGAGGGGTCTAAGTTTTTCAGACTCATCTTTGAAGATATTGCCAGCCCATGCAGACTGATAACACACGTGTTTCTCCCTACGTCTAGCTACATGGTGAACATAGGTCTGATCAGCAAGCTTCATGGCTGCTTCCTCTCAGTGCAAGGACCAGTGGATGAGAATCCCAAGATGGCCACATTTCTGCAGCATGCCACAGAACTCTTACATGGAATGTGCATGCTGTGCTTTGCTGTCACCAGAAGGTAAGGCTTCTACTTGATATCAATCTGGACTCAACTTTGGAAACATCTCTTAAATTTTGCCTGTCTTGGGGTCATTTCATAGGGATGCAAGTGGTCATCGTGGCCTCTTTTCTTCTTTGTCCTACCTTTGTCCTTATTGGTCTCCCATATTGAGACTAGCCTTGTATTTCTTGTTTTTCCCTGGCTACACACTCCTCCTGTCAGAGTCTGTTTTTCTTGTTAGTATCATACACTTAACTATCATTGCTGGAAGAGATCTTAGGAGTCGTCCAGTCGTACTTCCACTGAAATTCAGGGGAATCAAGTGATTGTCCTTGAGTTAGAGAGTCAATAACAAAGCCTACACCAAATCAAGGCAGACCCTCAGCACAACACAGTCCATGACTGTGTTCACATGCTTTTATTTACAGCCTCCTAGGTTTGTTTATTTTCCCCTTTTGTCTCTTTCTCCAAGATACCTTCATGAATAAGGGAAGGGAGCCATCCAAAAACAGTAGCTCCCTGAAGTTACATATGACCTATGTGTAGGACAGACAACCCGATCAGATGGAGGCCGGTGGCATGGGTAGTGAAAGAATTCACCCGGGGCAGAACAAAGGAGATAAAAGTTTATTGAAAACACTACAGGGGAGCTGTGGGCAGGGCAGCTAAGGAGAGACGGTCTGCCATGAGGCAGTGGTGGGGGGGCTGTATTTGGCGGGGCGGGGTGGAGGTATGGGAACGTATGGAATTTTCCATTTTTGGTACCTGTGCGCGGTTGTAAGTAGGCTATTGGTCAGCTGGGGCTTATGGATATTCTGAGGTGGGTCGCCTAATGGGCCTGTTTGTATTCAGTATGGCAGGGGGGCTTGGGGGGTCACTGTGGGCCTCTACCTTACTCAGGTTTCTGTTGCTCAAGTTGGTTGCCCAGAAGCGGCCTCTACACTATGGGCATGATTATAGCCAACGTGCCAGGGACAACTTCTGGCCTGGTTGGCTCATTAGACCCCTTACCCCATCCTGTGGACTGTCCTCAAAAGCAATAATTCTCTAAGAGGGGCAGAGTAAACCCCCATTATGTTCTTTTCTCTCCCCTCCCACCAGTTAAGAATAATTTGCAATAATGATTCAGTGTTTCTGATAGGAATATGACATAGCCCTCAGGCATATTAAGAATGTTCAGTAAAATAATTTTCTTACAATTCTAAACAGCACTGCATATAATTTTTTTTTTTTGCTGTAGCCCTTTTTATTTATATTTTATATACTTTTCAAACATACCCAAAAGGAAAGAGTACAGTAATGAATGCCCTATAGTATCCATTGTCTAACTCCAACTATTATCAATATTTTCCCAGTCTTATTTTATCCCCCCACTCACCCCCTGGGTTTTTGTTTTGTTGGGTTTTTGTTTTGGGGGAGGGGAGTTACGGTATTCAGGTTTAGGTATTCATTTCACCGAAGATACTTCAGCATGCATCTCTGATGCTATTATCACACCTAGTATAATAAACAATAATTTTGTAGTATATCCGGTCCATGTTCACTTTTCCCCACTGTCTCAGACATCTTTCTACCTTAAGTTTCTTGGAACCAGAATCCAAATTTCAAGTGACATTTGGTTGTTACATCTCTTAAGTCTCTCTTATTCTGTAAAAGTTCCCTTTCCCCTCGGCCTCTTTTTTTTTTTTTAAGATTTTATTTATTTATTTGACAGAGAGAGACAGCGAGAGAGGGAACACAAGCAGGGGGAGTGGGCAGGCTTCTGGCGGAGCAGGGAGCCCAATGCCTGGCTCGAGGCAGGGCTCGATCCCCGGACCTGAGCCGAAGGCAGATGCTTAATGACTGAGCCACCCAGGTGCCCCTCGGCCTCTTTTTTTATGCCATTGGTTTGTTAGAGAAAGAATTTATATGGTTTTTTAAGGATATGTCAAGAAGAAAATTAAAACTAAAATAAAAATTAAAACTTTGAAACTTCTAATCTAGCTGCTTAAAGAAATATCCATCCATATTCAATGTACACAGAATGCCAGTGACTGTTCAGAATATTTTAAAAAAGAAAATTTGCTTTCTAAAGTGAACCTGCTTAATATTTTTTAGTCTGTTATACATAGGACCCCGAAACCCATCTATTCTTCCTTATGTTAACCTCCCTCTACCCCAGTCATATTTCTAGGAAGATTAAGACTACCTGAATGTCAGGGAGGACAAGCATAACCTATACTCAGCGTTCCCTTCTAGAAATGCAGACAGAGCCTGCCTTCCAAGGGTTAGGTGATAACTTAGGAAGTGGCTATTTGTGGGTCTATAACCTAAATATGATCAGGTGGTACCCCACTAGAGAGAGGCTAGCAGCGGTAACAGGGCTCCATCCAGGGCATTGGCACCTGCCAGCTTGGGGTCTGCCATGCTGCCCAGCTAGTTCCTGTGCAGTAGCCAGGCTGCTCCCCAGAGGGTATCCTCTCACCCAGGAGACCCCTTCCGACAGTGGTGCTTTCGTATACACAGCATTAAAAACCTGCCAGTATCTCAAGTCTTTGTCACCTATATTCTTTCCTTAAATCCAGATGAGTATCACACACGTAAGCATTTCCATATGTGTTCATTGTACAGTTTGTGGGCTTCAGCTTTCACTTACACACACAGATTTAGTCACCTGAAATCTGTGGAGCTTGAAAGAAGCTTAGAGGTCATTCACAGCACTCACTCTTTTTTTTTTTATTTTTTTTATTGTTATGTTAATCACCATACATTACATCATTAGTTTTAGATGTAGTGTTCCATGATTCACTGTTTGTGCATAACACCCAGTGCTCCATGCAATACGTGCCCTCTTTAATACCCATCACCAGGCTAACCCATCCTCCCACCCCCCTCCCCTCTAGAACCCTCAGTTTGTTTTTCAGAGTCCATCGTCTCTCATGGTTCGTCTCCCCCTCCAATTTCCCCCCCTTCATTCTTCCCCTCCTGCTATCTTCTTTTTTTTTTCTTAACAT
>NC_138377.1:103256936-103297225 GCF_054177405.1 Leptonychotes weddellii
AAAAAGAATTCCTCATATCAGTGAGGTCATATGATACATGTCTTTCTCTTTTTGACTTATTTCACTCAGCATAATACCCTCCAGTTCCATCCATGTCGTTGCAAATGGCAAGATCTCATTCTTTTTGATGGCTGCATAATATTCCATTGTATATATATACCACATCTTCTTTATCCATTCATCTGTCGATGGACATCTTGGCTCTTTTTTTTTTTTTTAGATTTTATTTATTTATTTGAGACAGAGAGAATGAGAGAGACAGAGAGCACATGAGAGGGGGGAGGGTCAGAGGGAGAAGCAGGCTCCCCGCCGAGCAGGGAGCCCGATGCGGGACTCGATCCCGGGACTCCAGGATCATGACCTGAGCCGAAGGCAGTCGCTCAACCAACTGAGCCACCCAGGCGCCCCGACATCTTGGCTCTTTCCACAGTTTGGCTATTGTGGACATTACTGCTATAGACATCGGGGTGCACATACCCCTTCAGATCCCTACATTTGTATCTTTGGGGTAAATACCCAGTAGTGCAATTGCTAGATCATATGGTAGCTCTACTTTCAACTTTTTGAGGAACCTCCATACTGTTTTCCAGAGTGGCATAGCACTCACTCTTATAGGGAAAGCAACTGAGCCAAACTAACTTGAATTAGGATACAAGATTCCTACTTCAGTGCTCTCACCTACACACTTGACTTTGTATAATTCAAAATGTAGGAGCATATATTTCATTTCTTTGAAGATTTTCTCAATTACATATATGGAAAACAGGATCCCCTTCTCTTTAACACACACAGTCATGTCCTCTTCCAGTAGACATTGAGCATCTGCCCTGTGCCAGACACCAAGACAAGCACCCAAGATACTACCCTCAGGGAGCCCCGAGCCTGGTCTGGGGTCAGACCCGTAAACTAAGAGCTGCAGCTCTTCAATGGACTAAATCTTAAAGGACCCAGAAAGATGAGGAAAGAATGCAACAGAGAAAAGGGGCATAATATGTGCACTGTATGATATAGCAGATGTTATTGCTGTCTTTGGCCCCTCTGGAGGTCACCTACCAACAGATTCCTGTATTTCTCTGCCTGCCTGGGGATATTCTCTGGACAAGTGGCTGTTTGCTACAAGTGCAGGGGAGTTAATACCTCCAGGAGTGACTCTCCAGCAATAAATGGGTGGATTGTATCCCGGCTCCACTAACCCTCAATGAGACAGTTCCAAGGTGTTCTGTACAGTCTGTCAGAGGGGCACCAGTGGTAAGCTATGCAGTGACACATCCTTGATCAACTTTCTCCCTTCCCTCTTTCTGTCCTCGGCTTCCTCCCAAGTAAACTATTTGCACTCCTATCCTTGTTTCAAGGTCTGGTTTGGAGGCAACCCAAATCAAGAGATACGGATATACAGGATATTGTCTCATGCTCAGTTTGATGGAGCTGTGCAATAGGGTGACTATGAAGAGTGACAGGAGATGATGTGTTAAATGAACTCCATAGATGTTAGCTCCTAGGAGGCCAAAAGGGAGACAAGACCTTGATGTGCTACACTAGAGCTGTAGAAAGTCACTGAAGTTGTTTAAGAGAGAGTAACAGGATCAGATTTCTGTTACAGAATGATCATTCCTGAAAAGTGTAGAAAGGACTGGAATGGCATGAGCCTAGAGGCAGAAGGAATAGTGGAGAGGCTCTTGCATCAGCTAAGTGGGAAATGTTGAGGGCTGTGGGGACAATGGAAATAGGAGCAAATGCATTAAGAGGAGACAGAATATATGTAAGAGAGATGGCATAGAGCTTGGTGACGTGGGAAGTAAAGGGAAGGGAGGAACCTAAAATGGCTCCCAGGTTTCTGACTTGAAATTTGTGAGTTGTAGATGGTATCCCCTCCAGAGTAAGGAGTCTAAGCAGTTTTCCATAGAGGAAATATGCCTAAGGATTATCCAAGTAGACCAATGTCTTTGTATATATATATATATTGTTTTTATGTACATATGCAACCAGATTTTTTTTTAAAGATTTTATTTACTTATTTGACAGAGACATAGAGAGAGAGCACAAGCAGGGGGAACAGCAGAGGGAGAGGGAGAAGCAGGCTCCCCACTGAGCAGGGAGCCTGATGCGGCGCTTGATCCCAGGACCCCAGGATCATGACCTGAGCCGAAGGCAGACGCTTAACCAACTGAGCCACCCAGGCGCCCCTGCAGCTGGATTTTAAATAAATCAGTGATTAACGCTTGGTGGTTTTTAAGAATTCTTAATCCATTTTTCCCATTGTAATTTCCTTCTCCATCTTCAGTTACTCAACCAATTTCTATTAGTAGGCCTTGCTACAAAAGCAGATTATTCTAGGAAAAAAGGTCCAGGTGTTTCCTGGCTTAATTTACCTAGGAAATTCTTAGCAGTATCAGTATCAGCTGCTTCTGTGAATGAGGTGAAAGAATGATCCCTAATTGCTGCTCTCCTCATCCTTCATTCTTCAACATTTCCTGAACGCCACCAAACCAGAAGAATACAGGGAGTTTTTCCTACCTCTTCAGATTAGTTTGCCTCTAATCTTTACAAGACCATTTCAAGCTACTTCCCATTTCTTCATGGAAATTTTATTTCTAAACTATAAACTACAATGGCCTGTT
Source organism: Leptonychotes weddellii (assembly GCF_054177405.1). NCBI lineage: Eukaryota > Metazoa > Chordata > Mammalia > Carnivora > Phocidae > Leptonychotes > Leptonychotes weddellii. Next base: position 103,259,555 of record NC_138377.1, read on the forward strand.
GAAAGCACTTTGTTACATGTGTCAGAGTTTCTCTCTAGAAGGTCACAGCTGTGTCTGGGGAGAAAGGTAGTGTGGCTGTTGTTATATTGGGGTAATTCACATAATGCCTGTTTGGGCTATCAGGACAAGCCAACCAGAGCCAGAAAGTTGAGGAAGGCTTGTTGTCAAAGATCTTTTATGACCAGCAGGAATAGGAAGACAAAGAGGAGCCAGAGAGGCCTTCAAAAATCGCTTCTTATGAGCTGGCAAGCCCTGAGATAATTAAGTACACTGATTAGCCCAGGGCTCTGGGTAAACACTGCAGTCTGCTGGTGGCCCGGCCTTTGAGACGGTGATTACAGCGGGGTTGCCTTTGCTCTACTCTCCTATTGTGCCCTTAATCCTCTCATTTTTACCTAGGTTTTCTGAAAGACAATTTGGGTGTCAGGGGTTATGTTATTAATCTTTGCTTCGGCACGGCGGGGGGGAAGATGGATGATTTTGTACCAGGCCCGGTTTTGAACTTGCATTTAAGGAAAAATTGAAATTGTGATCTTCTGGTGAAAGGATTGATTTTATGTTAGGATTACTCCAGAATGTGAATCCTAGAACTTTTCTCAAGTTGTAATTCTTAATCATTTAAACAAAATTCAACCCTCTGTAGTAGGACTTTCAGAAATGCTTATTTCTTTGGCCTTCACTATTACTTTTCCATTCTTGGTTCTTTAAGTAGAAAAGAGAAAAGGATAGTTTTCAAATCTCAGGGCAGCATCTCAACTGCCTTAATTGGCTGAGACTCACAGAGGCCCCCTTAAGGTGCTGACTCCTTAGCTGAATGAATAGGATCAGAACAGTAATGAGTGATTATAAATTGGAGCCAACACAGGCCTTTCACTGAGTCAGCAATCATTTCCTAGTCCATAACTGTACTCGGCACTATAGGGAGAAGGCCAGGAAGCAATGGATCCACAGTGAAAGAGTTCACAGTCCTTATGTAAGGAGAAGAGCTTATAAAACCTAGCTAATTCTGACTACTTGGAGGAGCCTATTCTGAATTCTAGAATATATTTATACAAAAAGGAGTTTGTTGTCATATGTATTTGTGGGCCTTATTTTCATATCCATAAACTACACTAACAAAGGGGGTTCTAGCCAAGGTCCCTGGAAACCTGTGTCATAAAAAGATAAGAATGATTTATAATTTAGCTCAATAACTATGTGAATATAAATGAGTGCTTCTCAAGTGTTTAAGGGTGCTTGAAAACCATTTGTTCAGGCAAAGGTAAACTTTAACTCTGCCTGCCTGAATTATTCTCTCATGCATTAAACAAATATTTATGTAGCATTTGCTCTGTGCCAGGCCCTGTGCTAAGCTTGGGAGAAAGCAGAAATGACTCAGACATCACTTGTGTCCTCAAGGACCTTGTCAACTAGTAGAAGAAAGAAGACGCGTATACCAAGACCCACGGTATAAGGCAGAGTGATGCAGAGGATAGAAGATAACACAGGAAAGCACTTAGCACACTGCCTGGCACGTAGTACATGCTTAATAAACATTTGCTACTGTTACTACATCATCATTGATGGAGTTAAAAGGAGGGAAAGACCACTCTTAGTTGTAGGAATTAGCGGTTTCCTAGAGCGCCTAAAATTTAATGTGGGCCTTGAAAGGAAGGGTTGGAACATTGAGAGCTGAGAGAGAGGCAGATACAGAAAACAGCTAAAGCCAAGACATCATGGCAGAGAAATATGAAGAACCAGTGGAGTATTTCCTTGAGCTGCATTGTGAGATTTTAGTGCTGCCCAGGTTGTTGGGAGGTTCAACTGGGATAATAAATGTAAAAGTCCTGTGTGAACTATATACAATGACTTGCTGAGATGTGGTGGCAATGGTGTCATCAAGAGCCTTTGACCAGGGAAGTGACATGCTAAGCATATTTTGGGAGCATTAATCAAGTATCAAGAATACCTGATGGAGAACATATTAAAGAGAGGTAGAAAGTGGGAGAGACCATTAACAGTCACCTGGACAAAAAGCAAAAGGAATGAAAAAGAATTTTTTTTAAATCCTCTCTAAGTCTCTCTTTTTATGTATGATCTCATCAGACTCCGGACGTCATCATCTCTGTCTCATCTCTCTTCCTTATACCCCAGATCTAATCTGTTGTCACATTTTTTGACTAGAAGGAACTTTAATGTTACCTTAATCCAGTCTTCTGTTCATGTGTGAATCTCTTCAGTAGCCTCATCCAGTCTATATTTGAATATCTCTTTTGACAGGGAACTCATTACTTACTAAGGGAACTTATTCTGTCATTGATAAGTTTTAATGCCTAAAAAATCTCTGATACCCATCTGTAACCTGTTTCCTTACTGCTACCTATCAGAATTAGTCCTAATGCTCCTTGACAACTTACAGACTATTCTAATCCTGCTTTTCTCCCTGAGCTTCTCTGGTCTCACCCTTCCACATATTTTCCTTTGCTTTTCTTCTCCTTGTTCCAATTACTATGGATATATAACAGATCACCCCAAAACTTAGTGGCATAAAACAGTCATCTATTGGGGCACCTGGCTGGCTCAGCAGAAATGCACCTCTTGATCTCAGGGTCATGAGTTCAAGCCCCACATTGGGGGTAGAGATTACATTTAAAAAATAAAATAAAATCTTTAAAAAAAAACAGCCATCTATTAATCTCACAGACTCCGTGTGTCAGGAATTTTGTCAAGATACATAGAGAATGGCTTATCTTTGTTCCACAGTATCTGGGCCTCAGTTGGAAGAAGGCTAGAAGTTGGAAGGCTAGCAGTTGAAATCTTCTGAGTGCTTATTCACACACATCTGTCGTTCATATGGCTGTTGCTGAGGACCTGTCCATCTGGTCCCTTGGCAGAGGCTAATTTGGGCTTCCTTACAACATGGTGCCACGTTCCAAGAAGGAGCATCTTGACAAAGGACCAGGTAGAAACCATATCACCTTTTACGAGCTAGCCTCAGAAGTTATGCAGCATGACTTCCAGAGTTCTATTCATCAAGACAATCACAGAATCCCCCCAACTGCTTCAAAGGGAGGAGAAATAGACTTGACCTCTTCATGGGGAATATGAAGGTCCTAGAAGAGCATATAGGACCAGAAATATTGCCATGGTTGTGTTTGAAAAATACAGTCTTCCACCTTCCAGCCTACACTGAAGATGAATGTGTTTCCAGTATCCTGTTCTCATCCGTCTTCTATTCTCTCTGCAGTCTCATATCTGGTATTGTCACCCTGTCTCTTGACATCACTTTTGTTAACTTTTAAACCTTTTGTGGTCATTAGCCACTGTCCTTAGACAAAAGACTTTCTGAGATTGGGAGATAGGGAATGAAGTGAATATAATAGGACTCAGCAAGTAAAAGTAAGGGAAGTAACATTTGTTGAGCACCATTTATGTGTCCTGGGCTAAATGTTCCTTGTGAGTTATCTTCCAGCAATCCTGCTCACACCTTCCAGGGGAGCACGGCAGCCTCTAGAGTGATAAGGAGGAATGACTACCGCATGCTTCAGACCTAGAGAGTGAGAAGAACACAAGAGCAGGAACTTCTGGGCTGTTTCTGCATTCACAACTGGGTGATGGCTAGTTTAAAGATTTCTGAAAGATCTATCCCTGCTCTAGTAATAAAGACTTAGTTGACTTATAGGGACAGAACGATGACCAATTCATTGCTACAATTCAACTTGTATGTCCACTGTGTGCCAGGCACTGTGTCAGAGAAAGGGAGCTTTCTGGACCATGCCCCACAGGACCAAAGTTTAGGGGCAGCCTTCACTGACTTCACTCCCAGAGGGGGTAGGGTATGACGAAGGCAGAGAGTACATGTGTCGGCTCACCAGGCTTAGAGCAGCAGAATATATCCAGGATACACTTGCAATTGGACTCCCACTGGCTCTAGGACTTTGGAGGGCAGGATCTCAAGAAGAAAACCTTTGTTGTAGGGTTGTTGAAGAGCACAGGTTTGGGAGTCAAAAAAATGTGGGTGCCGTTCCTACTCTCCTAGCTCTGGGACCGGTGGCAGATTTAGCTTCTCAAAGCCTTTTTCCTCACATTGTAAAAGTGAATTTGATAATTCCTCCCTCACAGGCAGGGGCAAATGGGAACTAACACATCTGTCTCTTGTCTAAGGTGCTTTTTTTAATATATATTTATTGTACCCCACCTTTTTCCAAACAGTTTTGAGAGAGATTACAGTATATGTAATCATTTGATGAATGAATTCATTCTTTTTTTTTTAAAGATTTTATTTATTTATTTGAGACAGAGAGAATGAGAGAGAGCACATGAGAGGGGGGAGGGTCAGAGGGAGAAGCAGGCTCCCTGCCGAGCAGGGAGCCCGATGCAGGACTCGATCCAGGGACTCCAGGATCATGACCTGAGCTGAAGGCAGTCGCTTAACCAACTGAGCCACCCAGGCGCCCCTCATTCTTTTTTTTTTTTAATGAAAAAAAATTAAAACAAAAGAAAATAGGAAAAAGTAAATCAAGGCAGGAGCAAGTGAAGTTAAGGCACAGATCATATTCACAACAATGCCCTGATGGACATTTCCTCTCAGAATTCCTACTGGCAGTTTCTACCAAGAAGTTATATTTCATACGTCAGATTCTAAAGCTCATTGGCTTTCACCCAAAGTTGGCTGTTCCTCTTCACTACCTTATTCTGCTCATGATTCTTGTCATCTGATCTCATTTTAAGACCTAAAACCTTAGTTATCTCTATCTTCTGTCTCCCAGAATCCATTTCAGTCCTATCTGATATGAAAGGGATGCTTGCCTCAGAAATATGAGATGGAACCTACTATTTACACTTCTTACTTAATATTTGTCTACTGCTAATTCATTAGTTCTCTTGTCCTGTGTATTTGTTTTATGTCTTCAGCTAAAATTTCCTTAAGGAAAGATACTAAATGTCCTAGCAGTTCCCCTTGAGGCACCTAGCTAGCACCAGCCAGAAACAAAATAGAAAGGAAATAGCTTGTGACTGGCAGAGTTAGCAAACACCGGTGTGTGTCATTAACCTATGCCAGGGCCCCATTTCCTGCACCTGCTCTTCACACAGGAAGAAGAGCTGCCCACATCTCATGTTCTTCTTCCTCGGAGGTAAGAAGGAGATGTCCGAGGCCCTCATTCCTTGGCCAGGAATGAGACTAATTCTTCCTCACTTCCTTCCATTGCTTTATTCTTTATTCATTCATTTATTTATTCCTTATTCATTGCTAGCTATTGAGCAGTTGATATGTGCCATATATTTGTCAAGGCATTAGGGATGTAGAGTGAGCAAAACACCTACATTTATGAAACTTACAATCTAACAGGAGAAAAAGACAATAAACAAATAAATGAATTAGATAATATGAGTTAGTGATGGCAATATGAGAAAATAAAGCAGGGTAATATAGCACAGTGGCTTGGGCAGGGGCTTCTGTAGATGGAGTGGTTAGGGAAGACCTCTCTGGGGAGATGACACTGAAGCTAAGTAGTCAATCATGTAAAGATCCAAGGGAAGAATATTGTAGTCAAGAAGAATGCTAAGTTGATGACTCCCAAATATCTGAGGTGGGTGTGTTCCAGAAACAGAGAAGGCAGAATACTGGAATGTGGTGAGAAAGAAAGTGCTAAATGAAGTCAAAGTAAGGGCCAGGAGATGAGGACGGAGAGAGTAGAAGTTTGGGTTTTATTCTATGTATGATGAGAAGCCATGTGAGGATTTTAAGCCAGAGAGTGGCATGATCTGATTACTTAAAAAGTAAAAAGAGCATCTGTTTACTCTGTGAGGAATGTGTTAGAGGTGCAAGAAGGGAAGCAGAAAAGGTCGGTCAGGAGGGTACTGCAGTCATCATGCAGCCCGATATGACAGTTTTTCCTCCCAGTTACTCACCCAGCAGAAGCAATTGCCTTCACTTGGCCACACAGCAGAGCCTCTAGCAGAGCTCCTTCAGCCTAACGAACAAATTTTGAAGATAGGAGAAGCCAAAACATCAGCAAAACTAGCCAAAATCAGCACAGGGCCCTTCGCTACTTACAGTGACTATGAGAAAGCGAAAGTTAGGAGGTCAGAAATGTCCCATCGGAGAGGCATGTTTGGACAGCAGCCCTAGCCCGCAGTTCCAAGATCCAGAACTAGATCCTGTTGTCAGTCACCCAGAGCTCCTTGCATTCTCACCTGCTGGGCTCCTCCCTGACCCTTCTTCCTTCCACCTTTGGTTGTCCCAGACTATCTTGAGGTCATCACCTCTGTATCTTCCACTTTCTTGGGCCTCCATTCAGACCTCTGCCAGCCCCAGTTTCTTCTTATTGACCTCACCCTTTACCTCCTGTTCCCATTGGTGTCCCCCTGGTCTTCCTCTTTCTCCAGCCTCTTCCAGTCTGTTGGTTCCAAACAGCAAGAATGTCCATCTCTTTTCATCATCTATCACTTCTCTTCCCAGAAAGGTTTCCTTCTCAGAAGTTCCTCTTTGAGTTCAACTGAAACTCGTCATCAGGCACTTTGGAAATCCTCCCAAATATTAGCCAGCCTCACCCTACTTGATAATCTTACTCTTTAATTGTCCCTATAGTTTTCTCTAACCAAATGTCCAGATATCTTACAATGCCTACACATACATCTTTCCCACCTTCAGTTTTCTCTTCCTCTTATATCTCCACTAAGTCATCCACATTCCCTTCAATGGGGCTCCAAATTAGATCTGCATCAAACAAGCTATAGGGTGTGTGTGTGTTTGCGTGCGCATGTGTGCAGGAGAGTATAATTTTCAAAGTAGATTCACAGCTGTTACAACATCCCAGGACTGAACAGAATCTTAGACATTGCTGTGTTCCATGCCCAGCTAAGGTTTGAGTGCCCTCTGCCACTTGACTGGATGTGATCCTCCACTTTTTCCAGAATAGGGAAGAAAGTAATAGCTTACCAACATCCCTTTGGGGTGTTCTAATTCTTAGAAAGATTTTCATAAGTTTATCTACTATCTGCTTTCAGGTAATGTCTCTTCTCTGGGGTCATAAATAACAATATAATACCTCTTCAGTTTGAAAATAACCTTTATGGCCTCCAGTTCTGAGATGAATTTCCCAATTCCTTCAAATGTTCCTCGGATGACATTGTTTCCAGATACTTCTACCACACAAGGCACTTTCCTAGGGAACTTGCTTATACATCAGTGTCCTGAATGTAGTATGGCACCCAGTGCTGGAGCCCATGCTTCCAGGATAGGGAGCAGGACTGAACCTTTCTAGTTATGTATATTGTGCTCCTATTAATTCAGTCAAAATTGAATTATAGTCATCGGTAAACAAGCAACACTCTTTCCTCATTTTAACTGTTAGGCAGCTCATTTGCTAAGCCTTTTTCCCCACTTACCCCTGAGAGCTGCATTCCAATCACCTGTCACATATCATCTTCCCATTCCAAACATATGTGGTTAGTTTTTATAAAATCTGAAAGTAGGATTTAACAGTTATTTCTATAAATTTCATCCTTTTTTCAGTTCTCGTTTATTTTTAGTTAAACTTTTTTATTGATTACTTCCTCCTGCTTGAAACTATCTTCAGTTTGCTTCTAGGACACCATACTTTTCTGGTTTTCCTCTTACTCCAGTGGTTTCTATTTTTTAGTTTCCTTTGCTGATTTCTTCTTCTCTCCCCAACTTCTAAATGTTTATCCCAAGGTTCAATCCTCAAACCACTATCTATGCTCACTTACTGGATAGGCTCCTGGCTTTAAATATCATGTAAGTATTGATGACTCCCAAATATCTCAAGCCCAGCCACTCCTCTGACCTTAACTTGTATATTTATTCAGTCATTCAACAAATGTCTATTGAGTGGCTACTGTGTCAGACCACTGTTCTAAGCCCTGGGGTCAAAACTGACAAAAATAGCTACCCTTGGAAAGCTCATTTTATCCAATTTCCAATTCATTATCTCCACTTGGATGTCTAATAGGCTTCTTGATTTTAACAAATTTAAGTCTGAACTCCTGGTTTTCTACCCCAGTCATGCTCTATCCACTGCCTTCCCCATTTTATAAATGGCAGCCACATTCTTCCAATTATTCAGGCCAGAATCCACTGAGCCATTTTTTACTCCTCTTTCTCTCACACCCACATCCAATCTATCAGGAAATCCTGTTGGCTTTCCCATCTGAAGATTTTCAGAATCCAACCACTTTTCACCACATTCATAGCTACCAGCCTGGTTCATCCACCATGATCTCTCACTTGGATAATTCAAACAGCCTCCCTACCTCTGCCTTGGCTCTTCTAAAAGCTTTTCAACCAATTAGCTATAGTGATTATTTTTAAACCTAAGTCAGATACATCATTCCTCTGCTCAGAACCTTACAATGACTTTCTTTCTCATTCAGTGAAATCCTTATAATGTCCTTACAGTGGTCTGTAAGACCCTACCTGATCTTCTCCCTGGCCTCTCTGATCTTGTCTCCTGATGTTCTTCCACTCACTCAATCTGCTGTAGCCACACTGGCCTTGCTGTCTCTTGAACATGTCCTGCATGTTCCTGACTCCAAGACTTGAGACTTGCTGCTTTTCTGTCAAAAATACCCTGGCCTCAGATAGCCTCATGGCTTCCTTCCTCACTTTCTATAGAACTCTGCTAACTTAACACCTTAGAAAGAGCTTTCCCTGGGGCACCTTTGTGGCTCAGTCATTAAGTGTCTGCCTTCGGCTCAGGTCATGATCCCAGGGTCCTGGGATCAAGCCCCACGTTGGGAGCCTGCTTCTCCCTCTCCTGCTTCCCCTGCTTGTGTTCTCTCTCTTGCTGTCTCTCTCTGTCAAATAAATAAATAAAATCTTCAAAAAAAAAGAGCTTCCCCAACCATCCTATATAAAATAGTATTACACATTCACCTACGTCTTCATCCCTAGCCATGTCCCCTGCTTCTCTGGAGCATTTTGCACACTTGACATACTATATATTACATATATTGTTTATTTGTTCCTAATATCCTCCTGCACTAAAATGTAAGCTTTATCAGGAAAAGGGCATAGATTTTACTGCTGAATCCTAGTGCCTTGAGTAGTGCTTGTCACAGAGTAGGTCCTCAATAAATATTTGTTGAATAAATGCGTGAATTGTGAATAACTAGTCTCATTGTGATAGGCAGAATAATGCCTCTCCTGAACACTACCCAAAAAAAAACAAAGTACACATTCTTCTCAAGTGCACATGGGACATGTTCCAGGATAGACCAGCCATTAGGCCAAAGATGAAGTCTCAGGAGATTTAAAAAGGTAGATACCATTCAAAGTATCTTATCCAACTATAACAAGATAAAGTTAGAAATCAATAACAGAAATAAAACTAAAAAATCCACAAATTTATGGAAATTAAACAACACACTCAAACAACAGATGGATCGAGGAAAAAATCACAAGGGAAATTAGAAAATACTTCTCTGAAACAAGTAATACATTATATGTTAAAAAAAAAAAAGAAGAAGATAGCAGGAAGGAAAGAATGAAGGAGGCGGAAATTGGAGGGGGAGACGAACCATGAGAGACTATGGACTCTGAGAAAGAAACTGAGGGTTCTAGAGGGGAGGGGGGTGGGGGGATGGGTTAGCCTGGTGATGGGTATTAAAGAGGGCATGTACTGCATGGAGCACTGTGTGTTATATGCAAACAATGAATCATGGAACACTACATCAAAAACTAATGATGTAATGTATGGTGATTAACATAACATAATAAAAAAAATAAAAAGAAAATACTTAACGATGAATGAAAATGAAAATACAATATATCAAAACTTACAAGACACAATAAAAGCACTGATGAGGGGTAAGTGTATAACTATAAACACTTTCATTAAAAAAGAAATATCTCAAATCAACAACCTAACTATACAGGGGCACCTGGATGGCTCAGTTGGTTAAGTGTCTGCCTTCGGCTCAGGTCATGATCTCAGGGTCCTGGGATGGAGCCCCACATCGGGCTCCTTGCTGAGCAGGGAGTCTGCCTCTCCCTCTCCCTCTGCCCCACCTTTCCCTCCCACTCATGCTTGCTCTCTCTCTCTCTCCTTCACCCTGTCAAATAAATAAATAAAATCTTTAAAAAAAAAAAAACTGACCATACAACTTAAGGAACTAGAGAAAGAAGAACAAACTAAACTCAAAGCTAGCAGAAGGAAGGAAATAATAAAGATTATAACAGAGATCAATGAAATAGAGAATAAAATAACAATAGAGAAAATCAGTGAAACCAAAGTTTGAGTTCTTTGAAAAGAGCAACAGAATTGACAAAACCTTCAACTAGATTAACTAAGAAAAAAGAGAGAGAAGAATCAAATTACTAAACTCAGAAATGAAAATGGGGTGCTCACTTTGGCAGCACATATACTAAAACTGGAATAATACAGAGGAGATTAGTATGGCCCCTGCACAAGGATGACACGCAAATTCTTGAAGTGTTCCATGTTTTCTATAGTTAAAATATACTTGAAATTTACTAAGAGAGTAGATTTTAAGCATTCTACCACCAAAAAAAAGATAACTCTGTGAAGTAATGGATGTGTTAACTTGATTGTGAGAATCATTTCACAATGTATCCATATAGCAAACATTCATGTTGTACACTTTAAATAAGTTATAATTTTGTTTGTCAATTATACCTCAATAAAAGTGTGGGAAGAAAAGAAAGTGGGAACATTACTATCAATTCTACAGAAATAAAAAGGATTGTAAGAGAGCGCTATTAACAACGTATGCCAACAAATTGGCTAACCTAGATGAAATGGATAAATTTCTATAAACAAAATACCTACCAAGACTAAATCAGAAAGGAAAAGAAAATCTGAATAGACCTATAGAACTAGTAAGGAGATTGAATCAGTAATCAAAAATGTTCAAAGGAAAGCCCTGGACCTGATGGCTTCAGTTGTGAATGCTACCAAACATTTAAAGAACTAACACCAATCTTTCTCAAGCTTTTCTCAAAAATTGAGGGAACACTTCATAACTCATTTTTTGAAGCCAGCATAACCCTGAAACCAAAGCCAGACAAAGACACTACAAAAAGAGAAAACTACACACTGATATCCCTTATGAACATTGATGTAAAAATGTTCAACAAAACTACCAAGCCAAATTTAGCAGATACAGTAAAAGGATTATACGTCATGACCAAGTGGGATTTATTCCTGCAATGCAAAAATGGTTCAGGACATGAATATCAGCCGTTGTAATTAGACCACATTAACAGAATGATGGAAACAAAAATGCATGATCATCTCAACTGATACAGAAAAAGCATTTGACATATTCAACACCCTCTCATTAAAAAACACTTGGGGTGCCTGGGTGGCTCAGTCATTTAAGCGTCCAACTCTTGCTTTCAGCTCAGATCATGATCTCAGGGTTGTAAGATCAGGTCCCACATCAGGCTCCATGCTCAGAGCAGAGTCTGCTTGAGAGATTCTCTATCTCCCTCTCCCTCCCCATTTGTCTCTCCCCCTGCTCACACGTGTGCACACGTTCTCTCTCTCCCTCTCAAATAAATAAAGAAAATCTTTTTTAAAAAAAACTAGGAATAGAAAGGAAGTACTTCCACATAATAAAAACCATATATGCAAATCCCACAGGGAACATCATAGTGATGGTGAAAGACTAGAAGCTTTTCCTTTAAGATCAGGAACAAGGCAAGGATGCCCACTTCTTCTACTTCAACATAGTACTAGAATTTCTAGCCAAAGCAATTAGGCAAGAAAAAGAAGGAAAAGGCATCCAAATCAGAAGGGAAGTAGTAGAATTATCTCTGTTTGCAAATGATATGATCTTATATGTAGAAAACCCTAAAGATTTCACACCAAAAAAAAAAAAAAGACAAACCTGTTAAAACTAGTAAATGAATTGGCAAAGTAGCAGAATACAAAGCCAACTCACAAAAAGCAATTGCATTTTTATATATTAACAATGAACAATCTCAAAGGAAATTATGAAAACAAGTCCATTCACAATAGCATCAAAAAAATAAAATATTTAGGAATTAATTTAACCAAGAAAGTGAAAGCCTTTTACAGTGAAAAGTACAAAACATTGCCAAAAGAAATTAAAGAAGGTATAAATAATTGAAAACACATTCCATGTTCATGGATTAGAAGACGATATTGTTAAGAAGTCATTACTTCCCAAAGCAATCTGTAGATTTTATGTAATCTTTAGCAAAATCTCTAATATTTTTTTTTGCAGAAATAGAAAAAAACGATCCTAAAATTCATATGGAATCTCAAGGGACCCCAAATAGACAAAACAATCTTGAAAAAGAACAAAGCTGGAGTAGTCACATTTCCTGATATCAAAACTTACTTCAAAAAGAAAAAAAAAAAACCATAGTAATCAAAACAGTGTGATACTGGCATATAGACATATATAACAACAGAACAGAATCGAGAGCCCAGAAATAAACCCTCACACATATGGACAAATGATTTTTGACAAGGGTGCCAAGACCATTGAATGGGAAAAGACAATCTCTTCAACAGGTGGTGCTGGGGAAACTGGACATCCACATGCAAAAGAATGAAGGTGGACATTTTTCAAACACTATGACTCAAATGGCTCAAATACCTAGAACTATTAAACTCAGAAGAAAATGGAGCAGAAGCTTCAGGACTTGGAATTTGGCAGTAAAAGATAGGACACCAGAGACATCGGCAGTAAAACAAAAAGTAGACAAATTGGACTTAGTGAAAATTTTTTTAATTTATGCATCAAAAGAGAATATCAACACAGTAAAAAGGCAACCTGGAGAATGGGATAAAATATTTTCAAATTATATATCTGACAAGGAATTAATATACAGAAACCATGGAAAACTCCTAAAACTCCACAACAACAAAACACTATTACAAAAGGGGCAATAGACTTAAATAGGCATTTCTCCAAAGAAGATATATAAATGCCCAATAAGCACATGAAAAGAAGTTTAACATTACTGATAATAGAGAAATGCAAATCCAAACTATAGTGAGATACCACCTCATACCCATTAGGATGGCTACTATCCAAAAAAAAAAAAAGCAGGTGTTGGTGAGAATGTGGACAAATTTGAACCCTTGTGCTTTATTGGTGTAAATGATACAGCCGCTGTGGAAAACATGGCAGTTCCTCAAAAAATTAAAAATAGAATTACCATATGATCCAGCAATTCCACTTCTGGGCATCTGACCAAAAGAATTGGAAAAAAGGATTTTAAAGACATATTTGTATGCCTGTGTTCATAGAAGCATTATTTACAATAGCTAAAACATGGAAGCAACCCAAGTGCTCATCAGTGGATGAATGGATACACAAAAAGTGGTGTATACATACAATGGAATATTATTCAGCCTTAAAAAGTAGGGAAATTCTGCCATATTCTATATCATGGATGAACCTCAAGGACATTATGCTAAGTGAAATGAACCTGTCACAAAAAAACTAAATATTCAGTGATGATTCCACTTATATGAAGTACTTAGAGGAGTCAAAGTCATAGAGACAGAAAGTAAAATGGTGGTTGTGGGGGGGAGGGAGGTGGGGAGTTTTGTTTAATAGGTATAGAGTTTCAGTTTTACATGATGAAAGAGTTATGGGGATGGTTGGTGGTGAAGGTTGCACATCATTATGAATGTATTTAATACCAATGAACTGTACACCTAAAATAAGATGGTAAATTTTATGTTATATGTATTTTAACACAAAAAAAAATGGGGAAAAGAATAATGGCCTGCCAAAGATATCTATATCCTAATCCCCCAAAACTGTGAATGTGTTATTTCATATGGCAAGAGAGATTCTGCAGAAATTAAATTAAGATCTTGATATGGGAGATTATCCTGGTTTATCCAGGTGGGCCCAATGTAATTACAAAGGTCCTTGTAAGTTAAAGAGGGAAGCGGTAAAGTGAGCGTTAGAGGGACTTGAAGGTGCTCTGCTGCTGAGTTTGAAGATGGAGCAAGGGGCCACAAGCCAAGGAATGCATTTGTACTCTACACACTGTGAAAGGCAAGGAAACAAATTCTCCCCTGGAGCCTCTAGAAGGAACACAGCTCTGATAACACCTGATTTTAGCCCAGTAAGACTTATGTTGGAAATTTGTATTGTTTTGAGCCACTAGCTTGTGATAATGTGTTATCACATTATTGGTAGGAAACTGATACACATGCCTGCCCCTCATGTAACCTCCCTAGGACAGGGACCTAGTCTTGTTTGGCTGCACATGTCACAGGTGGTCACTGTTCTTGGAGCACAGGTACTTTAGCTTTTCAAATTGAGAGTATCTGATGGATCATCATGCCCCTCATGCTCACTACAAAGCCTGATGAATGATATCACTGGATGTAGGTCAGCTTTCCCAGAATATCCCAGTACTTAAAGCCCCACACTGGACTACCTCTGAAAAAATAATTCACTTTTTCAACAGTGAAGTTTACATCCCTCATTGGGAGAGACAGTGACTTAATCCCACCCACTCCCAACACTATGCAGACCATTGAGTGGAATTGTCAGTGTTCAGGGACTAAAATGGGAAGTTCTCACAAGATGCGTGGGGATTCCAGAACTGAAAGAATGAACAAAGCCAAAATCCCAAGAAGATAGGAGAGCAGTCTAGAAGATCACTAGCACTGAAGGACATCAGGGTTGATGTTACCAAGCCAGAAAAATGGGGACCAGGCAGAAGAGAGCAAACAAGCCAGGAACAAACAGGGGAAAGGGTTGTAGTATCCAGGGCTGTTACAGTTGCTTTTGGGGGCCAACTAAAGCCTGGTACATAAGTAGTTTAAAATACCAAAGGTGAATGGATGGCATTTGATTCATGCCCACACAAATTGCTGCCTTTTTTTTTTTTTTTTTGCGCATCTATACTTTCCTTTAAGGCAAAGTAGGATTTTCAGATGCTGTGCAGGAGTATTGTTGGTCCAGTTATAGTTTTTCCTAATTGAATCTGGCTTTTAATGGACAGAACTTAATATGCCACAAAGATCTCTAGTTCTAGAGAACAAAGAAAAACACTTTAAAATTCAGTAAAATTGAGAAGATCTCAATTGAATATATAGTTTCAGATCTGATTTTTCCTATCTTCCATGATTTTTAAAAGAAAGTTTTGTAACATGTCTGATATGAATAAGACCTTTTACATTTTTATTATAAACATTTGGGCTTAAAGTTGTTGTAATTGACAGTTAAGAACAACAGGAGCCAGTGGCCTGTTCATGAATAAATTATCTGTATTTCAGACTAAATCAAAAGTAAACATTCCCTAAAGTCCTTTCAGGTCTACGTTAGTTCTGTGCAAGCCAAATGCAGTAGACAAGCCCTCTCCCTTCCCCTCGTTCCCGTAAATTCTATGGGCTCACTTTAAAATGAACAGTCTTAACTAAAAGGCAGCCTACAAAATAGGAGAAGATATTTGCAAATGACATATTGGATACAGGGTTAGTGTCCAAAATCTGTAAAAAAAAAATTATCAAACTCAACACCCAAAAAAACAATCCAGTTAAGAAATGGGCAGAAGACATGAATAGATATTTTTCCAAAGAAGACATCCAGATGGCTAATAGACACATGAAAAGATGCTCAACATCACCCGTCATCAGGGAAATACAAATCAAAACGACAATGAGATACCACCTCACACCTGTCAGAATGGCTAAAATTGACAACACAAGAAACAACAGGTGTTGGTGAGGATGAGAAAA
This sequence comes from Leptonychotes weddellii, assembly GCF_054177405.1. Lineage (NCBI taxonomy): Eukaryota > Metazoa > Chordata > Mammalia > Carnivora > Phocidae > Leptonychotes > Leptonychotes weddellii. Next base: position 103,275,262 of record NC_138377.1, read on the forward strand.
AAGGGGAACCCTCTTGCACTGTAGGTGGAAATGTAAACTGGTGCAGCCACCCTGGAGAACAGTATGGAGGTTCCTGAAGAAGTGAAAAATAGAACTACCCTACGACCCAGCAATTGCACTACTAGGTATTTAGTATTTATCCAAAGGATACAAAAACACTGATTCGAAGGGGTACACACACCCCAGTGTTCATAGCAGCATTATCAACAATAAGCAAACTATGGAAAGAGTGCAAATGTCCATTGACTGATGAATGGATAACGAAGATGTATACACACACACACACACACACACACACACACACACAGTGGAATATTATTCAGCCATCAAAAAGAATGCAGTCTTGCCATTGGCAATGATGTGGTTGGAGCTAGAGTGTATTATGCTAAGGGAAATAAGTCAGAGAAAGACAAATACCATATAGATTTCACTCATATGTGGAATCTAAGAAACAAAACAGATGAACCTATGGAAGGGGGAATAAAAAGAGGGAAACAAACCATAAGAGACTCTTAACGATAGAGAACAGAGTTGATGGAGGGAGGTGGGTGGGGGATGGACTAGATGGGTGATGGGTATTAAGGAGGGTGCTTGTGATGAGCACTGGGTGTTATATGTAAGTGATGAATCACTGAATTCTCCTGAAACCAGTATTATTGCACTGTATGTTAACTAACTAGAGTTTAAATTAAAATTTGGGGGAAAATGGTCTTTCCTCTGAAGTAATATTGTATGCATTTTGAACCATTTGCACATCTAAGTTATTGAATGGTTATTTAATTCATTTTTCTGAATCAACATTTTTATTTCATCAGGAGAATATTGCAAGAGATCCTGGGTTGTGTTGTTTATAGTTTGTGATTAGTGTTTTCCTAAATAATGGGATGGAATGGAGAGAGGAAGAAAGAAGTAGTCTGATGACCTTCACTTTTTTTTTATTTTTATTTATTCTTTTGAAGAAGTAATAGCAGTGAATTCATGTCATTTAAATGTTTAGAAAGATTAAGTATGACAAATTGCTTTAAATGATAAAGTTATATTTCTGACTACCTGTATTTGAATATGCTGATAATCAGTTTAAAAACAACACAGGCAATAAGGGTAAGGTCACCATTCTGAATCACAGAGCAATAAAACTGTTGTCAGCAGCAATGATGTCACTCATCCCAAATGTCCAAAAGGCTATTGGAAATTAACTTTAGGTAGAAATGCCTTCTGACTTGCCATTGGTTCTAAAAGGCAGTCAGTGTTAAAGCAGGAAAGAATGTCCAATGGGAAAAAGACAGCCTCTTCAACAAATGGTGTTGGGAAAATTGGACAGCCACATGCAGAAGAATGAAACTGGACCATTTCCTTACACCACACACAAAAATACTCAAAATGGATGAAAGACCTCAATGTGAGACAGGAATCCATCAAAATCCTAGAGGAGAACATAGGCAGTAACCTGTTTGACATCGGCCACAGCAACTTCTTTCAAGATACATCTCCAAAAGCTAGTGAAACAAAAGCAAAAATGAACTTTTGGGACTTCATCAAGATAAAAAGCTTCTGCACAGCAAAGGAAACAGTCAACAAAACCAAAAGACAACAGACAGAATGGGAGAAGATATTTGCAAATGACATTTCAGATAAAGGGCTAGTATCCAAGATCTATAAAGAACTCAAACTCAACACCCACAGAACAAATAATCCAATCAAGAAATGGGCAGAAGATATGAACAGACATTTCTGCAAAGAAGACATCCATATGGCCAACAGACACATGAAATCAACTGCTGAACATCACTCGGCATCAGGGAAATCCAAATCAAAACCTCAATGAAATACCACCTCACACCAGTCAGAATGGTTAAAATTAACAAGTCAGGAAACAACAGATGTTGGTGAGGATGTGGAGAAAGGGGAACCCTCCTACACTGTTGGTGGGAATGCAAGGTGGTGCAGCCACTCTGGAAAACAGTGTGGAGGTTCCTCAAGAAGTTGAAAATAGAGCTACCCTATGACCCAGCAATTGCACTACTGGATATTTATCCCAAAGATACAAATGTAGTAATCCAAACGGGCACCTGCACCCCAATGTTTATAGCAGCAATATCCACAATAGCCAAACTTTGGAAAGAGCCCAGATGTCCATCAACAGATGAATGGATAAAGAAGATGTGGTGTGTGTGTATATATATATACACATATATACATGTATATATGTGTACATATACACACACACACAATGGAATATTATGCAGCCATCAAAAAAACGAAAGCTTGCCATGTGCAATGATGTGGATGGAACTAGAGGGTATTATGCTAAGCGAAATAAGTCAATCAGAGAAAGACAATTCTCATATGATCTCACTGATATGTGTAATTTGAGAAACAAGACAGAGGATCACAGGGGAAGGGCAGGAAAAATGAAACAAGACGAAACCAGAGAGGGGAAACAAACCATAAGAGACTCTTAATCTCAGGAAACAAACTGAGGTTTGCTGGAGTGGAGGGGGGTGGGAGGGATGGGGCAGCTGGGTGATGGATACTGGGGAGGATACGTGCTATGGTGAGCGCTGTGAATTATTTAAGACTGCTGAATCACAGACCTGTACCCCTGAAACAAACACATTATATGTTAATTTAAAATAATAATAATAAATAAATATCAACTAAGGCTTCAAAAAAAAATAAAAGGCAGTCAGTGTTAAGCAAACACAGACCCCTTTTGGGAACCTTTATAATAAAGTCAGACACATTAATCTCTACTCATGTCTCTAGTCAGGGTCTGACCCCAAGCTCTTAGGGCTACAGTGGAAGAAAGGAAAGAAGGAAGGGCCAACTGACATTAGCTAACAGAGTTTGTGTAAAGGTTCAGATGTTCCTGTAAGCAAATAAATGTCATTTCTTGATTTGTCCCATAAGACAAAAAATATCTCTCCGTGATGATACAGGATCACATTACAGTCTCCCTGTACTTTAACCGTGTTCCGTTAACCCCAAGATTTGACTTAAGAGAAGGGATGGAAAGAAAAGAAGTCACCTCCTGGTTACCCTGGATGTTTTGGTCCTCAGACAAAGCACTGCCCTTAAAGAGTTGCAAGTCCTTGTGGTTCCCTTGCCTTTGCCACTGATAAATGTGTATGACCTAGAGCGTCTCAACTAATCTTGGTGGGTGCATCGAGGGGGAGCAATACCTTCCCTCCCAACTTTGAAAAACTAAGAGTGAGATGAGGTAAAAGATGTGAACGGACTTAGCAAACCCTGTTAGAGGGCAATGAGATGACAGTGTTTCCCGAGAGCTGCTTTCTTGAGAAGAGAATAAGGTGTATGATGTCATCTCACATCCTTAGCAGTATCCGAAATAGTCCACATTCAAGAAATAAATGCTTACCATGGTTATGAATAAAGCTCTACTTTGATGAAACTAGTAGCGAATTAGAAAACTAGACAAGAGACCAGAAACTTGCCAGCCAGCACTTCTGAATTCTTATTAGTGCCATCTCCCGAGTGTTTCTGGGCAAGTGGATGAGATTAGCGTAGATCTTTAATGCCCCTCTCACATTCCAGATTCCATCTGAAAGGAACAACAACAAAAAAAGCTGTGGGGTGGGCACAGTGAGGACCTGTATTCATGTTAAAAATAGGGAAGAGTATTGGGGCGCCTGGGTGGCTCAGTTGGTTAAGCGACTGCCTTCGGCTCAGGTCATGATCCTGGAGTCCCAGGATCGAGTCCCGCATCGGGCTCCCTGCTCGGCAGGGAGTCTGCTTCTCCCTCTGACCCTCCCCCCTCTCATGCTCTCTCTCTCTCTCTCATTCTGTCTCTCAAATAAATAAATAAAAAAAATAAAATAAAATAAAAATAGGGAAGAGTATCTATCATAAAGGAAGACACTGAGCAGGGACTTGTAACTTCTCTTCCAGAGGAAAAAAGAATGTGTCCATGAAAGGAGACGACTGACCCACGAGGAAGGGCGTGGAGACCTGAGGTTTTGTGTAGAACATGCGGCTGTAGCAGCTGCAAACCTTTTACATCTTCTCAGATTCTAACCCAGGGGAGAAAAAGTGAGGGCTTCTTTCCAAGCATTTCAGCAAAGGGATCTCCGTTGGTTCTGTGAGCTCTGACTGTGACAGGTGCCATCCCTGAACCGTTCTGGACCGCCAGAGAAATAAAGTGTGCCTTTTAGTACCTTAGGCCCTGGAATCAGAGTGAAGGGTGAGGGGCCCCACCTGGAGCACGTTGGTTACGAGAGAGAGAGAGAGATCATTCCTCAGAGAGAAATCTGGGTGCAGTTTCTAGGGGAAGAAAGGATGGACGAATGCTTGGCAGCCACATTTACTAAAACTGCAGGCTCCTGGTCACTAGATGCTTCATGTAGACCCGAGTTCAGGAGTGAGATGGATTTAGCAAACCCTTGCTGGCTCTGCTATTGACTTTAGGAACTCATTTGTCACTGCCGTTGCTTCTTGTTCACCCATAGCCCTGCCTGCCAGTTACTAAGCTGACTTCATGGTGGTTTGTATAAAGCTAGTCTAGCACTTGCTTGTTCTTGGGAGTCTGGCCCCTACAGCCCATCCTGCCAGTATTCCTTGATGATGGAACTGTGCTTTCAAGAGCAGGTGAAGCGTCTCGCTACCACAGGATACCAACACGCTGCTGAGTTTTTGAGGCCTCACGCTTTCCTGGTAGCTGCCTCCCCTGAGAATATTCCAAAAGGAAACTATGGTATTTCGGAGTTCCAGTAGCTCTCATGGACTCTGTCCAGTTTGCCCAGACCTAGAAGCTAAACGAAGCAAGCCTACCTAGGCTACGAAGCACGGGTGGGGGGGGAGGGGGGAGGGGGACCCTCAGCGCTGGCTGCGGAGTGCTCAGCTGCCCACTGCTACAGCGGCCTGGTCTCCCAGCGGAGGGCAGGCCCGGCCACCGCGTTCCCGGCTGCGTGCGCTCCCCGAGGTTTCTGGTTACCTTACTCTGCAACTCAGATGGTTTGCTTTTAACGGTCTGCTTGTCTTGTTCCATTTGACTTATAAAAATGCTCACATTCTTAAGTAGACTTCTTTTAAAGAGCTGAATGTTTCTTTGTCAGGTCATACAGTATATTTGACAATAATCGCCAGGATCCCACAGGACTGACCGCTGCTCTGCAGGCCACAGACCTGGCTGGAGTTCTGCACATGCTCTACTGTGTCCTCTTCCACGGCACCATCTCGGACCCCAGCCCTGCCAATCCCAAGGAGAGTTACACTCAGAACACGGTCCAAGTGGCCATTCAGAGTTTACAGCTCTTCAACAGTTTTGCCGCTCTGGACCTGCCGGCTTTCCAGGTACCAAGCATTGGTCACTGTTGGTGCTAACCAACCAAGAGTTCATATTTTAGTATAGACAATGGTGTGAGGTTCTTCTCCTGGATTAGGACATAAGGAATAAACTATAGTACAGGAAATGACAATACATACCATTTAGGAAGCTGCTATCTTCTGGGAACCGTATTAGGTGCTCTACATATGCGTTCTCATTTATTCTCATGATAGTCCTGCAAAATATTATACCCATTCTACAGATGGAAATGCTGACAGTTAAGTAATTTCCCCAAGGTTACACGTGGCTTTGCCAGGACTGGTACCAATGATTTTCTGACCCCGAAATCTGCCACTCTGCTACTACTAAATCTTGTCTCAATTTCTTTATAGAAAAGGCATTATTATCCCATCAGCTTTTAAATATTAAGGAAAGTCCTGGTTTCTTACACAAACAGAACCAAAATTAGATAAATTGTTTTGTTGATAGGACTTTCTGTGGATGATTTAACGGATTTGTGTCCAGTGTAAAGTGCATGTGTGCACACCCCTATAAATTCAATTTTTATAGCTGAAGAAAGAAGAATTGCTTTATGCTATAACACCAGACTGTCAGCTTAGAAATAGATTTTTTTCATGTAGGAAATTTAATTTTCAAAAACACTGAACCTTTGGAACAGAGCAAGCCCCAAGGAGTAGACTTCTCTTTCAGTTTATTAACTGTCAAGCGATTTCATTAAAAAAGGAACAAACTTGGCAGATGATGAACCCATAATTTAGATGAATTGCTTTGCTCAGAGGGAAAAAGGTTATAGAGATACAAATGTATGAAAATGGTGGGCTTTGGCCATTCCCAGATAGAAGAAACGCTTGTTTTGTAGCTGATGACAAATGTGGAATTCTTGTCTTCCTGTCATTCCGTTCACAACAGGAAAGTAGTGAGTAAGTTGTATCATTGGATTCGATATCTTTCAACTTTGTAGAGTTAGTTTATCCATCATAAGAACAGAAATCTCTTTAGGGTTAATGCATTTCAGTTTCCGAAGCACTTGAACTGGCCTTAGGTGATAACTACATAATCTGTAAAGTTCTGAGAATCTGCAGGCACGTGCACCTCAAACAGGAGATGTCTGCTCCAGAGAATGCCAGTGGCTCATGCCTCTGGGTTGAACATAACACCTGTGTTTTATGAAGAACCAAGCCCATCGTGTTCAGTGTGGAAACAGCTTGGAAATCAGGAGACACTAAGTTTTTGCTTCAGAACATGGAGACTAGCAGTCTACCCATCAGCTAGTCCAAGTAAAGTGATTTCCTTTGTCACCAGGGATTATGAAAAGAAAATATCTGAAACTGTCTCTTAGCTTCTGGTGTTATAGGTCTTCTGACCAGGATTCAAACTGCTGCAGGGTGCTCCACATCATAAACAAAAGCACCTGTATTAAGTCAGCCATTCCATCAGTCACTGTTGAGTGTCAGGGAGCCCAGACCCATGCGCGCCCCACACCATTCCTGTGAGGTCACAGCCTGTTCAGTCTCACTCAAAAGGAGCACCACTGAACCGCAACCAGCCCTGCTCCCCTAGTGGCCTTTAGGCACAATGGCCAATAATGTTAGAAAAATCATAAGCTTATTTCTGGAGCCCTTCATGGCAAACTAACATAAAAACCGAGATTTCTCCTCTCTAGCTCCTTGCTATGTCCAGCCTGAAATGTATTCCCTACTTGAGCCACTTTTGTCAAAAGCAGCAGGGAAAACACCAGGGTGACTCAAGAGTGTTCAAGCCATTCTTAGAATCAAATGCCCTGCCTCCCAAGTAGAATGTCTTTCTTGGCTGGTTCCTAACAGTTCTCCAGTACATTTGCTTCTTTCCTCTCTGTCCTTCATGCAGCTCTGTATTTCTCTTAACTTTCTTTCCTGTTTTTTTTTCCTTCTTTTTTAATCTCTGTTCTGACTCTCCTGTTTTATCTTAGTCCATTGGGCCATAATTGTTTCTCATTCTCTCCCCAGACATTATTCTCAGGTACTCTTTTCCCCTTAACTAGTGCATGGGCCAGGAAAGCCTGCAGGAACCTTCCTCCTGCCTGCCATCCTTTCGATATTCAAGGTCCAGCACATTTTTTCTTACTCCTCATCAGCACATGTGGGCACCCAAATGCCCAGAATTTCTAGCATCGGGTACTCTAATACATCTACCAACGATTACCTTATTGTTCCAGTTACTTTTATACATTAAAAAAAAAACCTTATTAGATAATAACCACTTTATTATGATCACAGATTCTATGGGCCAAGAATTCAGACAGGGGTGGCTTGTCACTGCTCCATGATGTAGGCCTTCAGCTGAGAGCCTCCAACAACAAGTCGGGGAATGGAGGGGCAGGTTGACACAGATAGCTGGGAGCTAAAATTACTGGAGGCTCCTTCACTCTCCTGTTTGATGCCTGTGATGACTTAAAGACTAGGTTCACCAAGGACTATTGGCCAAAGAGTCTACATATGGCTTTTCTGTGTGACTTGGGCTTAAAACATGGTGTCTAGGTTCTGAGTGAGTGTCCTGAGAGGAAGCTTCCAGAAAACAAATGTTCCAAAAGAAACAGAAACTGCATGGCTTTTTATGACCTTGCTTTACAAGTCGTATAGCTACATATCAACCATACTCTTGGTTAAATCAGTCATAAGCCTTCCAGCTTCAAGGGGAGAAGGAATAGGCCCCACCTCTCAGTGGGAGGACTATCAAAGATTTATAGGCATTTTTTTGAACCACAGCACTCTGTTTAGCAAGCTAAAATAAAACGTCCACACAGATGTAGAATAAAACGTACGATGTAAAACGTAAGATGTAAAATAAAACGTCCACATTGATGTAGATGGACATCTGATCAAGCATGTAATGCTCAAGTAAATACAATACAGATATACAGTATTTGCATATAAAGCAATGGGTGAGTTTGGGAGAAAAGTACTATTATGATAAATATGGTCAGAGACACTCATGTTCTAGTTCATCAAGACCACTTGCATGAGTGAGATTTTAGGGGTGCCTGGGTGGCTCAGTCGTTAAGCGTCTGCCTTCGGCTCAGGTCATGATCCCAGGGTCCTGGGATCAAGCCCCGCATCGGGCTCCCTGCTTGTGTTCCCTCTCTCGCTGTGTCTCTCTCTGTCAAATAAATAAATAAATCTTAAAAAAAAAAGTGATATTTTAGGAACTACGTTTATAAAAGACAGGAAAAGAGATTTTAGGTACAGCATGGGTCTGACCTCAGAAAAATCTGGGAGACAATTTATGAATTGCCTGAGGGGATCAAAGGAACTGAAGAATAAAATCGAAATGAGATAAATGGTCTGACCTGCTAAATAGTTAAATAAGACGATGTAAGACATGTTGACCATTTGAGGACCAAGGAATCACAAGAATGCAGAGCTATAATAGGCATCCTCATCAAACCTTTGGATCTGGAGTCAGATTGATGTGACTTTGGGCCATTATACTACTAAGTTTTATGACCTTAGACAAGTCATTTGAACTCAGTTTCTCATCTGTAAAACAGACTAAAAACACCTACCTCACAAGTGTGAGGGTTAAATGAGATAATGTAGAAGCACTGTGCTAGCTAGCATATAGTAGGCCCTCAAGAAATGTGGATGCAGAATTTGCCCAAACTGTTTTTGCAGATGTTGATTCAGAAAGTTGACTTTTGAATGCTGCATCCCCAGTGCCCCTCCACACTTCTGCAAAGCCATAAACCCGTGTGCTCGTTTCACGTGAGAACCTATCATGTAGTAGTAACAAAAGGTTAGCCATTAGAATATTTTCTTAGCTTGTTCCATTTCATTGTATACTAATAAGGCTGTCAAAATATTTTTCCCCCTTCAGCAAAGAGTCTGATTTCACTGTGAATTCATATTGGCACAGATGGCCTTGAGATCCCGGATATTGTATATCGCATACACTTTGACAGATTTTACAATTGAAGGTGGTCTCAAGAAACAAATCAATGTACTGACTTGGCAATTAATTCTGGCTAAAAAGGAAATATAGTTTCCTTGAAAAATTGGTTTAATTTTTATATTCAAACTTACATGCCCCTTGACCTGCTCTTATCAGTGAAGGTTAAACAGAGGGTACTGGGTCACAGCCTGCTGGACACAACTAATTAAATAAGGGCTGACCTGAGAAGGTGTCACTGCCTGATTTAAAGGAACAAAGCTCTCATGAAGCCTCTTTGGGGCTTGAAAAACATTTTGTCTCAGGGCAATGAAACTGAGACAGAAGGCACTCTTAAAATTTAGTGGTAATTTTATTTCAGCAATACTCACTAACAGGACTGTGTTTCACCACTGTTAGGCAAAGTGAATTCATTGCAACTGCCAAGCTGCAACATATCTGACCTGGTTCAAGCCCACCAAGACCTCAAATCAAGAGATGAGTTTAAAATGCTGCCTTTTCCCACAGGCCGGCAGGGGTGCTTCATTCCAGTGTCGGCTGCGAGTGTATTCTGTGGGCTTTGCCTCTCCCCTTTGCCCTCCTGTCGCTCTGTCTGCTTGACATGTTTATTAAATAGAAGCTTCAGGCTTCACAGACAGAGTCAGGCTCTCCTCCCGCGTCGCCCACCAGCAACAGCTCTGTGCCTGTCTGGAGAAAGGATCCCAGAAGCCTCACAGTTGAGGGGGCTTCGTGGTTTGTTTTTATTGGGGGGAGGCAGGGTGTTGGTTTTTTAACATTCTTTTGGGAACGTTGGGTTTCTAGAGCTGTTTGAATAATAACCAGTTGTTTTTTATGTTGCTTTCCTATTTGAACATCAGTAAATAATTAGAATTGTGTTTTATCCCTGTGTTCAAGAAAATGTTTTCTGCTTCAGGAAAAAATAAAAGTATTAGAAGTTAGCTAAATGGTAGATTCACAGGAGAATATTTATATTTTTCCACATTTTCTACAGTGAGACTGTTTGTACAATGAGGAAAAACTACTACAAATGGAATAAATAACCATGCTTTAGGTGGATAGTGTCTTGATCCACAGGAGTATTTCTCCATGTCTCTTTTCAGGTTAAATGTTGCATTTATTATGATCATTTATTAGAGCAGGAATCCCCAAACTGAACTATTAAACATAGTGCTCTAGAAATTTCCTGTGCTGGGCCGCCTGGGTGGCTCAGTCGTTAAGCATCTGCCTTCAGCTCAGGTCATGATCCCAGGGTCCTGGGATCGAGCCCCACGTCGGGCTCCCTGCTCGGCGGGAAGCCTGCTTCTCCCTCTCCCACTCCCCCTGCTTGTATTCCCTCTCTCGCTGTGTGTCTCTCTGTCAAATAAATAAATAAAATCTTAAAAAAAAAAAAAAAGAAAGAAATTTCCTGTGCTTTTCCTGCACCATAACAGAAAGTGCACAGGGTCCAGTCTTGCTTTGTGATTTGCAGCCCTGCCTCTCCCCGGGCTGAGGAGTTCTAACTGCTCCTTGTCTTCGTCAGTCTATTGTAGGGGCAGAGGGCTTGTCCCTTGCATTCCGGCACATCGCCAGCTCTCTACTGGGCCACTGCAGCCAAGTCTCCTGTGAAAGCCTCCTTCATGAGGTCATCGTCTGTGTGGGCTACTTCACTGTCAACCACCCAGATAACCAGGTAAGAGGCCCCGGACACTTCCTTAGACTGCTCCCCCAGTCCTGAGAGTGTGAGGTATTGGAGTGAGAAAAGGCAGGCTCCCGTGCTGGAACCCATCTGTCCTGTGTGAGGCACTTCAGCCAGGCTCCAGGGACAGGTCTCTGACTTATTCTATCCGAAGAGATGTGATCAGCACTAGATTAGCACCAAGGCCTCCTCTTAGAGCTATAAAAATAAAATATTTTTAATAAAACATTCACTACACAGAAGCATCACACCCTTACCACATAGGTTCTGATGTTCCATCCATATATTTGTTTTGTTTTGATCAGGTAGATTGCATCTTTCAGCTTGGGTCACTTAGGGGTGCTTAGGGGCTGCCAGGTGGTGTTGGAGGGGGGCCTGAGAAGGTGGGACTTGGGCTTCTTCCCCTTGAGTCACCCAGAGTAGTTTTGCTTTTAACTGTTTGGATGATGTGGTTTCCAAGCAAGAGTTCTATTTGTTAATAGGGTTCTGCTGCTCTAAGAAGTTGGGAAGACTTGTGTTACCGATTTTGTAAAAAAAAAAAAAAAAAATTAATAATAGTAATGAGCACTTTATTTCTTTTTATTTTTAAAACCAGAGTAATGGCATAACTAACATATCAGATAGTAGATCCTGACAGCCTCATTTATCCAAAGCCTTCTGCAACCTTAACTGTATGGATTATAGCCGAGAAAAAGGCTTCTGGACAACCCTTAACCCTCACTCCAAATTAGTAAGTTTATTTTAGGCAAATCTCTAACAAGCGTACTTATTAGGTCTGTTTAGCCTACAGCAAACTAGACTAGGGCAGGAGAAGGACAGGAGTTGGTTATAGTGACAGAACCAAGTACAAGGTGAGAAGCTGCACACTACGAGCTGAAACTGTTTATCTAATAAGGAGAAAGAGGAAAGAAGAAAATAAGGCAGGTCCCCAAACTCAGAAATAGCAGTCATCTGGGTTCAAAGGGACACTAAACCCTGTATTTATTTCCAAGAAGATTCTTAATGTCCTCAGTGCTAACTCTGAATGAGCATGGAGGCAAAATATATGTTCTCTGAATTCCCTTTTAAGAAGGTTGAGGAACATTCTAGAAAGATTTCTATGATTAAAATATAGAAAATGTGGGGGGCGCCTGGGTGGCTCAGTTGGTTAAGCAACTGCCTTCGGCTCAGGTCATGATCCTGGAGTCCCGGGATCGAGTCCCGCATCGGGCTCCCTGCTCGGCAGGGAGTCTGCTTCTCCCGCTCCCGCTCCCCCGTCTTGTGCTCTGTCTCTAAAATAAATAAATAAAATCTTTAAAAAAAATAAATAAATAAAATAAAATATAGAAAATGTGGACCCTTACCAGAACAAGCGTCATAAATGGAAAAGTTCCCCTTTTTCAGGCACTGTTGCCAGGAGGGTAGATCTTTTTCACCACCACCACCCCCCCTGCCCCCCACACATGCCCTGGGAGCATTCTGGCAGTGCTCTCCCCTTGCTAGCACCCCCAGGTACTGGTGCTTTGTCCTTTCCGTGCACCAGGCCCAGCAGGTTCATGAGTCTCTTACAAGCTGCTCAAGGAAGGAAAGCTGAGGGAAATCTCCTATGTGATTTTCTTTTCTCCATGTATATTCATTCAACCTACTAAATTTGCATTTTATTTTCCCTTAGAAGTTTGTTTTTCTTTTTCTCATTACAAACGTATTCCTTACTCATCATGAAAAAGACAGGCAAGTGCAGAGAAGACAGAATCACAGTTACTCCTGATGTCACCATCTGAGATAGCCACTGTTACCATGTTGGCAAGTTCCCTTGCAGTCCCTTTTCTATGAATATTTTTTCCAGTTTTATTGAGATATAATTGACATATAACATTGTATTCATTTTAGGGTGCAAACTGATAATTTGATATATGCATATTATACAAAATTATTACCATAGTAAGTTTAGTTAACATCCATCACTTCACAAAGTTACAGATTTTTTTCTTGTGGTGAGAACTTTTAAGATCGACTATCTTAGCGATTTTCAAATGTATGATACAGTGCTAGTCATCATGCTGTACATTACGTCCCCAGAACTTATTTATCTTTTAACTGGAAGTTTGTGCCTTAGGACCACCTCACCCATTTCACACCCCCCCGCCACCCCACTATGCATATTTTACATAGCTGAGATCATAGTGCACATACACTGATGTCCTGGTTTATACCCTTAACATGACGGGTCTTCCTCTACTTACGCTGGGGTTACGTCCCAATAAACCCATCATAAGTTGAAAATATCTTAAGTGGAAAGTGCACTTGATACAACTCACCTACCTTCAGCATGCTCAGAACACTTACGGTAGCCTACAGTTGGGTAAAATCATCTAACACAAAGCCTATTTTATAGTAAAGTGTTGAATATCTCATTTAGTTCATTGACTACTGTAGTGAAAGTGAAAAACAGAATAGTTTCTGAGTACAGAATGGTTGTTAAGTCTATCACTTGCTTACGTCATGATCACGCGGCTGAAGGGAGGCTGTGGCGGGGGGGAGGTTGGGGGGTTGCTGGCTGGGAGCTGTCACCACCCAGCATCTCCAGAAAGTATCTTATCACTAGCCTGGGGAAAGATAAAAATTCAAAGTATAGTTTCTACTGAATATGTGTTGCTTTCATAAGGTCGAAAAATCATAAGTTGAACCATCATAAGTCAGGCGCCATCTGTATGTTGAAATCAGTCTTTGTGAATATCTTTTTTTATTGAAGTATAGTTGACTCACGCTGTTGTGAATATCATTTTTATTGGCTGCATGGCTTTATCTTGTATAGACAGCCCACGGTTTACCAAACAATTTCCTGTTTTATACTTAAGTTGTTCATCATATATCATGATGCTATCTACGGCACTTGTAAAGGGGTGAGTAATTTGTGGGTGTGATAGTGTTTTGCTGTGTTACAGCTCCTCAGCAAGAGTTCAGCTCCTTCAGCACATCCATGTTTGGGGATGGCTTAAAACTTTTTGCTTAAGCCAACTCTTCTATGATGAATTTACTGAACTCAGAATTGTGTGGGATTTAAAAGAGTTTTTCTGCCGCTGCTAGATCACAGACTGATCCTCTCCTGTAGATCAAGCATACCTCCTAAGTTTCTGTGGGCTCACCAGAATGAATGGGAAATGAGGTCAAGAGAACTGGCATTTGGAGATGGCTTGGCAGCAGTGACTGGGACCAGGTGAGAGAGCAGTGACTGGGCACACAAGGACAAGAGGAAGCAGGCAGAGAGAGTAGCCGGCGGCACAGGCAGGAGACAGGGGCACTGTGGCTCGTCTGCTGGGGAAGAAGATGCAGCAGGGATATGGAGATAATTGTCGAGAGGTGAGCTTGCTATGAGGAAAAAATTAGAAAAGGGAAAAAAGCCAGATCCCCTATTTTGACACCTGCCTTCCAGAAAGATTGAAGACTAACCTGGACATCTACTTCTGATTAGAGACAAGATCAGAGAAGTCACTTCAGCCCCAGGCAGTAGTTGATGAAATGCAACAATCTACGAGAAGAAAGAATATGATAAAAAGTAGAGGAGAAATCAGAAATTGTAGTAATTGTCAAACACTGAGACACTGCGCCTATGGAGATGCTGTTTCTAAGCATAACCCCTGGTATTTGTAGAATTCTTGGTGCTGTTCTTCCCATCTGTTGTCTTTTGGACCTCATCAGCACTTCAGTGAGGCTGTAAGTACAGCGGGTATTTCTGCCTCACAAACAAAGTGAGGAACCAGGATTTGAAGAGGTGAAGTAAGTCCCTGGACATGACATGAAGAATCACTAAAAGACCAGGACTAGAAAGAACCCAGGTCTTGCAGAGTCCAACTCAGTGTACTTTTCATTTCATGTTGCTTAAGAAAATCACATGTGTATGAAAAAGTGCTCAACATCCCTCGGCATCAGGGAAATCCAAATCAAAACCTCAATGAGATACCACCTCACACCAGTCAGAATGGCTAAAATTAACAAGTCAGGAAACGACAGATGTTGGCAAGGATGCAGAGAAAGGGGAACCCTCCTACACTGTTGGTGGGAATGCAAGCTGGTGCAGCCACTCTGGAAAACAGTATGGAGGTTCCTCAAAAAGTTGAAAGTGGAGCTACCATATGACCCAGCAATAGCCCTACTGGGTATTTACCCCCAAAATACAAATGTAGCGATCTGAAGGGCTACGTGCACCCCAATGTTTATAGCAGCAATGTCCACAATAGCCAAACTATGGAAAGAGCCAAGATGCCCATCAACAGATGAATGGATAAAGAAGATGTGGTATATAGGGGTGGCTGGGTGGCTCAGTCGTTAAGCTCATTCTTTTTTTTTTTAAGATTTTTTTATTCATTTATTTGAGAGAGAGAGAGAGACAGTGAGAGAGGGAACACAAGCAGGGGGAATGGGAGAGGGAGAAGCAGGCTTCCCTCTGAGCAGGGAGCCCGATCCGGGGCTCGATCCCAGGACCCTGGGATCATGACCTGAGCCAAAGGCAGACGCTTAATGACTGAGCCACCCAGGTGCCCCATGATAGGTCATCCTTAAAAGCTGAAAATACCCTGACCACCCCCCCATATTAATAGAGGAGCTCCAATGACAGACACTGATGAGCAGGGACTTACAGGTGCGATGTCAGGTGCCTTGCTCTGTGGAGCCATCTCTAGCCGCAGTTGTTTTAGCTGCATCAAAGGGTTGTGCTCATGCCATCCAGCTGCATGGCACGGGCTGCGTAGGGGGAAATAGCCTCAGTTTACTAAAATGATAACTGCTCATATCCCAGTAGAATTGGGGAGTTTTCTGTAACTGAAAAGCTGATTGTCTATTTCATTCTAAAAACTTGTTTTATTAAATTCCCTTTCTGATCCCCCCCAAACCCAGTAATTTGCTGAGTGTTTGCTGAGGGGATGTGGTACATATAGCTTTAAGCTCTCGTCCCAGCTCTGGCCACAGATTCATGGAGTCTTCCCGTGGAAGGCCTCTGAAGTCTCTAGTCCCGCTGCCTCAGATTACAGGTGGAGTAACCGAGGCTCGGGGAAGGAAAGGGGTTGCGGAGTAAGAGCTCGCGTGCCCCCACCTCACAACCGGCAGTCCAGTTCCTGCCCTTTCCAGCTCTCTTCTGTTCTTAGGAAGCGAATGTATTTAACCTGATGCCACGTTCTCTAAATCAGAGGAATTTCAGAGGAGAAATTATGATGCTCAATTCATTTAATGCTTCTGTATCATTAGTCAGAAGTCATGTTAATTTGCAGGGCCTGTTTGTCCGCAGTGGATCCTTTATTTCCTCCTGGGGAAACAGCTTGTGTCTTTGTAAGACAGGAGATTTTGAACAGCCTAAGGCTGTTTTATTAGGCAACTGCTTTGCATAAAGGATTGGCACTTTTTATTTGCCACCATTTAGTCTATTAGCTGGAAAGACTGAGCCCCCCCGATACCAAAGATGACTTCAGAAGAGAAACCTGGAGAATAAATATAATACCCCATTCTTGATGGAACCAATCATCTGTTTCCTATCGTGCTGTAGTTTCTAATTAAAATGTTGGTTTTTTAATCAAAAACTTCCTTGTATTTTATGGCAGTTTCATGACTCTTTCTAAATTCCTTCCCATTTAATTATTATAATGAACATAATTAGTATGTGCTGTCAGCCCTTCACTTTATTTACATTTTATATTGAATAATTAAATGTGGTCTGATAATTAAATTAACTCGAATGACAGATTATTTGACTGCCTGCATATTACCGTATTGGGAATAAGCACCTTTGCATATTCATTTTAGTTAGTGACTTTTTCATTTGGAAAGACCCCATAGATCCCAGCTCTCAGCGCCAGAGTCTCTTTTGGCAGGTGAAAGGAAGGTCCCTGTGGCCCCCCCTCCCCTATCCAGCTTCTCTGGAGAGAAGCCCTTGCAGATTGAGCAGCCATCTGCACTGTACCAGAAGCCCGACCACTCCTGGGGAGACCAGAACAGGCGAGTAAGCTGGACAGTGAAGCCTTTGAAACTAGATTCTGCCTGAGCTGGGTGACATGCATTTCCCAGGTCTTTTGTAATTTGATGACTTAGTAAGAAAACCTAAACATTAATTGACTAAACATATCTGAAATGTATCTGTTGTGCTCACCTTAGACCTTTCCCTGCAAACAAAAACAGGGCACTTTCCTAGTTATACACCATCTGCGGGTGAGGGAAGCAGAGTGATGTTTTAAGAGTGGCAGTTTTCCAGAGCCCCATTTCAGCTTTTAGAACTTTCAGAAGGGGCCTAATTCTTCCTCAAACATTCTTAACTTCAGTCTTTGTTTTTCTCAAAGGCAGGTGGTCCTAGGTCACGCCCATTTGGTAAACTCCCCCGGCCCCATGCGAGTCCATGGATGGAGTCCGCTGTGGTGGGCTCAGGGCAGAAACGCCAGTGTTTGAGGCCTTCCTGTTCTCCCGGTGTCGGCAGCTCGTTCTTTAGCTGTCACACAAGCATTCAACCTTCTGTATCTTCTTTCTTTGTATGACAGATACAGTTCCTTTCATAAAATGAAAATGTAGGGCGCCTGGGTGGTTCAGATGGTTAAGCGTCTGCCTTCGGCTCAGGTCATGATCCCAGGGTCCTGGGATCGAGTCCCACATCGGGCTCCCGGCTCAGCGGGGAGCCTGCTTCTCCCTCTGACCCTCTCCCCTCTCATGCTGTTTCTCTCTCGCTCGCTCTCTAAAAAATAAATAAAATCTTTAAAAAAAAAAAATGAAAATGTATCATGTCTTAAGGAAAGCTTAACAATTTCAACACTATAACCATTTCGGAGTTACTCTCTTTATTATAGTACCAAAGAAAAATGTGGGATTTTTTTTTCCCCCAAAAAGAGAACAGTAACTTTCCTAACTATATATAACTTCTGCCTATCTAAACATTTAACACTTCTAGTGAGTGACCTGGCAAGTATTAGAATGGAGAAGTTTGCCAGTTAGCAGTTTGGGCTGATGATATTAAAAGTCACCAATTTCACAGAAGCCAAATAAAAGGTACCTTTTACTCCCCTCATCTCTTTGGATGAATTTTCCAACACAAGGGGAGTTTGAAGCACCACATGCTCACACCAGGTAAAGCCCCTGAGAGCTTGTAAGGAACGCCTGGCTGTCTTCCCAGGGGAGCAGCTAGAGCAAACGGCAGCCCCCGCTGAGCCCTCGGATGGACACTTGCACCACTCGGCACTGACCTTGGCCATGGATACTTGTACTGTGCAACTGAGAAAGGAACATTCTTCCCCCTTTGTATGGGATTACCTCCTAATTTGTAACACTTGTAATTTGCACAGATCTCCTGCTTGTGGTCGATGCAGCAGTAGTTAGGGTGGTACCTGAATGTATTCACATCATGGATCAGTCTGCAGCTGAGGTTTTGAACTCGATCTCCAGTGGTTCTAAAAGTCAGACATCCTAGAGGATAAGAGCATCGGGTTCTGAAGTCAGCTGGCTTGGAAATCCCTATTCTGCTCTATGCTAGCACGATGATGACTTTGGGCAAGTTACGGACCGCTGAGCCTCGGTTTTCTCATCTGTAAAATGGAGATGTCACCACTACTTTCCAGCTTGTGCAAATTAGGTGAGAGAGTATAGGGCCTGACCCATAGTGAATGCTCGAGAAAGGAGCTGTTGCTATCCCCTTGCCCTGTTAACACCATCTTCACAGCACTAAATAATACACCTGCTTCAACAGTGGGCTAAATTCATAATTCTGACATACTGATCTGAAAAAAACAAGATCCTACAGATAAACTATCCTTCCTGTACCAGTTTTCTCAGTTTCTCATTTTTGAGGAATTCAGATCCAGAACATTCCAGTAAAATAACTGTCCTGAAATCTAACATTAAAACTTGGAAGTTGAAAGTTAGCCATAGCTTCATCTCAGTGGGACTATAAAAAGTTGGGAACCCCCTAAGCCCCTTCAGCATGGCTGTGAGACCAGGTGCATGAGTAGGGTCATTCTGAAGCCTGGTGTAATTAAACTGCAAGGTGACACTTAGCTAATCATTCCCTTCTAAGTTCCATCCCAAGATGAGGCAGAGCTGTGGAAAACACACAAGGGAAGTCAAGAAATAAACCGTCAGCACCCCCTTCCCAAAGTACCCGAACCCAGACCCTCTGAACAGGCTGAATACTGTCAGGACAGCTGTGCACACAAACCTCAGTCATCCTTTGCTCCCTTAAAAATCTTCTATTGGGGGGCACCTGGGTGGCTCAGTCGTTAAGCGTCTGCCTTCGGCTCAGGTCATGATCCAGGGTCCTGGGATCGAGCCCCGCATCGGGCTCCCTGCTCGGCAGGAGGTCCGCTTCTCCCTCTCCCACTCCCCCTGCTTGTGTTCCCTCTCTCGCTGTGTCTCTCTCTGTCAAATAAATAAATAAAATCAAAAAAAAAAATCTTCTATTGGGACATCAAATATGCATAAGAAAATCATGCCAGAAGGAATGTCCCATCAGTTTAACTCCTGACCAGTGGTAGATC
This sequence comes from Leptonychotes weddellii, assembly GCF_054177405.1. Taxonomy (NCBI): domain Eukaryota; kingdom Metazoa; phylum Chordata; class Mammalia; order Carnivora; family Phocidae; genus Leptonychotes; species Leptonychotes weddellii. The sequence goes on from NC_138377.1 coordinate 103,294,646, forward strand.
TAATTTTTCTGGGCCTGCCTTGGTCTTCAGTCACTGAGGGACCTTTTTCATAAATCACTGAGATGGAGTATAAGGAATTAAAGTATAATCACAAAGAAGACCCCTCCCCTGAGATAGGAAATTCTATCAAGACCCTCATGAGTCACGGAAAGCCCATCACCATGGATCAAGCACTGGTGCAGCAGTGAGGGAGGCCCGATCCTTTTACGGCCGCTCAGCTGAGCAATCCTGGGCAGGTCACTGTGCTTCTCTGGGCTTCACTTTGCCGTGTGTCAAAAGAGTTAGGCCGGGTGCTCCAAAGAGCCCTTCCTCCTCTCGTAGAGGATAGATACATAATTCTGAGACGAAGTGTGAATTCAGGGCCAGACCAACATAAGTCGATAAATTTAATCATTTTCATTTCTAAGTATAGCATCAGATACTCCACTCTAGCCGCAGCTGGTCTCGTCGCTGTTCCACAAACACACCTCAAGCCTCTGTCCTTGCTGCTTTCTACCTCGAATACTTTTCCCTCGGAAATCAGCATGATTTGGAGAGGCTTCCAGATTTTTTTCTCAGATGTCATGTTATCTGGCCTTCCCTGACCACAGTATCTAAAACGGTAGATAAGCCCCATGGTTACTGTTTCCCCTTTACCTTACTTTATTTTTCTTTATATACCTATTGCCTTCCTGCCATATAATTGTTTTGTCTGTCTCCCCATCCCCACGCTATCCCACTAGAATGGAAGTACCTTGAGAGCAGTCTTGGCCTCTAGTGCCTTCAGCAGTGCTTGGCACAGAACAATTACCTCATACAAACATTTGTTTAATGAACCATTGGGCGTTGCGGTGATACATCTCTCCTTAGGCATAATACTGCAGAAAAGGTTAAAATGGTCCCAGATTTTGAAAGATACAATACTTCTATTTTACTGACCAAACCTCCTGACCTGACTTATAGCTAGAAATTTAAGGGCCATTTCTTGGACACTATGGGTTATTTGTCTTCTAATCTATTCTAAAAGAAGCTTCTTAGTTTCGTTTTTGCTGGAACCAGTAGTTCTGAAATCCAAAGGAAACTACTGTGTTTAAAGATTTGGCAAATACTGTATTAGAGAAAACAGTGGCAAGTGAGAGAAAGCTTTGGGGGCGGATTTAGGATAATGTCCTAGCCCCTCTTCTCACTTGGATGATCCTGAGTGTCACTTTCCCTAACTATAGCATAGAGACAAGTCTTAACTCATAGGGTTGTTGTGAAGAGTAAATGTCATCCTTACTACTCAGGTCTCAGATTTAACTCTCGGCTAGGACAGTGGATGTCTGTGGCATTGTCATGGCAAATCTACTCTGACTTATGATTTGGTTTAAAAAAAAGTTTTTGACAGGTGTGTCCCACTCTAAGAAAGCACACTGCAGGAAAATCTATACTTAAAGGCTCCCAAACCACCATATTGTTCATTCATTTTAATAACACGCTTCCTAAGGGCATCTTTAAATATTTTCCTCCAATCTCTTCACATGCAGTTCCTTTGGGAACGTGTCCCTTTGCTGGGCCGTCAGGGCCGCACGCCGTGTCAGAGAACCTGGTGTGTAAGAGCCCCGTCGTGGCAGCGCGTGCACTGGCCTCTGCTTTAAGGCATCAGTACTGTGCTTTCGGGGCGCCTGGGGGGCTCAGTTGGTTAAGCGTCTGCCTTCGGCTCAGGTCAGGATCCTGGGATCCTGGGATCCTGGGATCAAGCCCCGCATCGGGCTCCCTGCTCAGCGGGAAGCCTGCTTCTCCCTGTGACCCTCCTCCCTCTCATGCTCTCTGTCTCTCGTTCTCTCTCTCTCAAACAAATAAAATCTTAAAAAAATAGTAAAAAATAAAATTCTAAAAAAAAAAAAAAAAAAGGCATCAGTAGTATGCTTTTGTAGCCTGATAAGAGGGACATGGGTTCTGGGCCCAGCGACCTAAGTTCTGGTCCCAGCTTACTAGCTCTGTGTTCCTGCACAGGCCCGTTTCCTCATCTATAAAATAGGGATGCCACCGAGAACACTTCAGGGCGTTGTTGTGTGAAGTAAATTAGACCATGCACATGGTGATGAGCACATTCCCTGGGCCAGAACACATGTTAACGGTGATGTTATTGAAATGATCATTGTCTGCCTCCAGATTCCCTATTCTTAGTGGGAGAGGCCGTGGAGTGTCCTCAGCCTTCTTGTCGTGCGTCTGCTGCCTGAGGAGGAGGGGAAGTGATAACCACTTGATACTTGTCAACTAAAGTCCTTCTGCTAAAGATAATCAAGTTTCAGGCCTTTCTACCCAGTGACAGTGCAGAGGGACCCCGAACAGCTTGGAGCAGCACTTCGAAAAATACTGACTTATTACTGGTGGAGCAGGAAAGAGGACTGTCAGCTGGTTGAACACAACTGAAGTTCCAAAGTTCATTTTATAAACTTGGATGGGATGAAGCATAGACTACAGTCAACTACTGGGCATGAGTGCAATAGAGCAGAGATAATGACATTCTGCACGGGACTTTAATTTATGACATCACAGTGTGGGGCTGGGAAAAAATATCACATTTCAGAGTGTGCAAAAACAATGGCACTTAAAGCC
>NC_138377.1:103297325-103352096 GCF_054177405.1 Leptonychotes weddellii
CGGTGATTTGCCCTTGTCAAGCAAGGAAAGATGGTATTTTTTTCCCAAATAAATTTATTTTATCACAAAAAAAAAAAAAAGCCCTGACACTTGATATCACCTTAGACGGGCCATCTCTGCTGAGTATGTGTCCTCACCCGGTGAGAAGCTGGAGAAAGCTCTGGGTGTCCCCTGCCTACAGGGTTCCTCTGTGGACCCAAAAGATGTAGAAACACCAGGCGATCCTCCTGTAGATGTCTCTGGGCTCAGTGCACTCCATGCGCTGCTCTGGCATAGCCGCTAGGGGGGTTTGGGGGGGTCGGTCTGGCTCTGGCCAGCTGCCGGCTCCCCCTCCCCAAGGGGCATGCCTAGTTCAGCTGGACATACCTGACAGGTGACAAACATATGTTTGTCTGGAGGGCACTGAAGGAGAATCTCCACTCACCACTTTGGGCTGGAGAAGTAGGAGGAAGGGAGACCTCACACCCAAATAATTCTCTTTTGTAAGAGCAACTGCTAAACTGAAAACACACCACAGAGATAACTCAGAGGTGCACTGAGATTGTGTTAGGAAAAGAAACTGGAAAATGGCTCACATGAATCAATGTGAGCATTTAATGGGTCTTAATTGGAACCTTATCCTACTGTACTTAGAGCAGCGAGATGAAAGCGAAAGAAATCTGAGAGACCATTTATTTCACTCGAGAAAGCAGTAAACTGAAACTACAAAAAGATTTGACTACTATTATATTTTTATGATTAAATAAAATGGTCATAGACTGGTGCTGGTGAGCCCATAAATGCCCCATGGAATGCATCCATGCTCTCTGGCTGCTGTTGGGATGTGCCCAGAAAAATCTCTCAGCCTACGCTCTGCATTTATTAACCCTGCTGTTCTCACACCAGCCAAGGTTTGACCCAAGTTCTCCTCACAGGAATGACCCAAAGCCCACTTGGAATATTTGTGTTTGACGGCATGATTAAATGCATCACCTGTCCACCTCCCTCACACGCACGCATCCTGTTGGTCTGTAATGGACATAATCTTGGCAGTACTATGTGTGTCTGTGTGTGTGTAATTGTAAGTTCTCTTTTCTTAGAGAAGCTGCTTTAGAAAATCAGAACAGCTATTAGTTGAGAGTTCGTGGGCAGCATGTTTTATATGGTGACTCTTTTAGTCATTTGTAAGGAAAAAAAATAAGCTCTTTTATTACCATATTTAAGCGTAGTATCTGTGCAGCTGCCAGCAGCATGAGGCACTCGTGTGTGTGAGGACTCACAGCACAGGATGTTGTCATTTCTGTGAGGTCACAGGTCTTCAGAGACCATTTAGTCCCACACCCCTCATTGCCAAAGAGGAGAAGGACCTGCTCAAAGTCACTGGAACCAAGCCTCCTGACATACTGTCTAAGGCTTTCTGTGACCAGACTTCCCCTCCCCCCTCCCCCCACCCTGTGGCAGATGCGACACAGAGAATGCAAATAAACAGAGAATCCAAAATAAAGTAGTCCCTTAAATGTATGATGATATGATGAGTCTGTATTATTTCCAAGGTCTGTGCTCCTTAGACAAGGTTCTTCCTCAAACATAAATTGAAATGGAGCAGCCCTTTTGAGTATAGTCCTGGACAGATTATAGAATCCATGACTTTTAGGGTTAGCCACGTGTTTAAGATAATCTAGCCCAACCTTCTTGTGCTGCACGATGTGTTTGAAGGGAATTTAGAACACGCCTCATTGGAAAGGTAACTCTTCTCACAGGATAGACAACATGAAAGAAGGAAAAAGAAGCTCTAACACAGAACAGAATGCTGGAGGTGACTTATTCTTGGGGAAATGCCAGAACTGTGAGCTTTGTGTCCACATTCATCACTCATTCCTTCTCTCGCATATCCACTTTTGCTACATGCCCAGCCTCTGGGAGATGCAGAAATGAATACAACCCAGGTCTTGTCTTGTGGAACCCACAGCTTGGGAGCAGTGCCGTCAGTGCAGAGACTCGGTCCTTCCTTGTCCTTCCTTCAGCAAACATTTAACAAGTGCCTGCAGTGGTCCAGGTGCTCCTCTGGACACCCGGGATGCACTGGGACACAAAACAGACAAAGCCCCTGCCCTCCAGTTGCTGACGTTCCGGGAGCGAAGGGAGGGACAGACCATAAACAACCTGGATCTGTGCTAGAGTTCCTCTGGGAGAGAGTTCATGGTGGAGGTGGTGTTTGGCTGATACCTGAAAGTGGAAGAGATACTTACTGGGTAGCAAGGTAGGAAAGACCATAAGCAAAGGCACTGAGATGTAAAATAGCCTGGCAGGTTCAGGGAAGAGCAAACTGTTCACTCTGACTGGAGCTTAGGAGGTGGGGGAAAGAATACGAGCTAAGAGTGAAGAGGCGGGCCGGGCTCAGGTCAAGGAACCTATGTGCTAGATCAAGAACTTGAGAATTTCACCTCTAGGAGATGACGAGAAGCCCCTAAATGTTACTAGCAGGAGATGGTATGTTCCAACTATGTCCCAAAGTCACTCCAGTTTGTGGAGGATAGGAAGATAGGCATCAGGATTTTTGTACTGGAGACCCAGGACAGAGCAGGCGCCCTGGTTCTGAAGCATTGCTCTCTGCTGCGGGAGCACAGTGATGTTTGAGGAGCTAGCCTGCCCAGACGCCTCTTTCGCACCCTTCTGCTGGTGGTAACCAGCACAGAGCCTATCTCCCTGAGGAAGCAGGGAACAGCAAGTCAGGGGCCTTCTCAGTTTCCCTGGAGGGACCCAGGGGGACAGCCACTCAACCCTCACTACATGAGGAAACCCTCGTTTCTGTAGGAACCCCCTGCTCGCCAAAGCTTGTGAGAGGCCACAACCCCAACTATGGGCTTTAGCCTCTCCTCCTGACCCTGGCTGCTCTCCTCTCTTTTTCCGTTCTGCCCTCACTCTCCATCCTCCTGACACTGTGCTAGTGCCTGACAGCAGTGAATCCCTGGGACCACCGGGAAGAAGGCTAGCGCTTAAAGGGCCTACCTCCCACACGGTCTGCCAAGGTCTCTGCATTTAATGTCAGCCTAGAAATCTATTTTATGGCAGGAGCAAGTCTGGAAGGAGAGAAACTTACTTGCCGCGCTAACCAAGGGACTCTTCGTGTTTCTCAACTCTGAATTTGATTGGCTTATGTATGTGGACAGACTCTTCAGATTTTTCTCCTGTGATACTTAAATAAAGCCACTTCTACACCCTCCCTACAATACCCACAAGGCATCAGGTTAGAGAAACAAGGTGTATGTGTTTGAGGCATGCCATTTTCTTTCTATGATTCATAGAGGTCACCGGCCTCAAGGCCCCTCCTGTCATGTTGTTTCTATCCCGGGCCTGGGCTTCGGGTATGATAAGACCAGTCAAGAGCAATGTGGACAGAGCAGCTTGGCCAGGCCACCGTGCCTGCTGCCTCTTCATTCCAGCCTCGTAGCAGGACCAGTTTTATGGAGAGGAATGTAACAACTACTTTGTTTCTGGTCGGCTAGAAAAAATATTCTTTGTTCCAGTGATTTACAGACTCTCTCTGCTGTCTCTTTTAATGAATTTAGATGTCTAGACACCTATTTTTGCCCCTCTGTTGAGGACATCTTGTCTCTGACAAGAAAAGGAAAAAGCAAAACAAGAATTCTTAGGCGTAAAGAATTTGCTTGGTGAGATTTAACTATATGCATACATGTCCACTCACCCTACCACACTGACCGACAGAACTGGCTGGACCTTCGGTTTGACCAGCTCACAAGGCTTGCTGAAAGCGGCTGCCCATGCCCCACTCTACCCCTACTCACTGTACTGTTGTCCCAGGGGGCCGCTGACTTCCACAGGGTGCTGGCCAAAATACCCAGTCCGCTCTTCTTTCTTATCCAAAGATGGTGTCACCTGAGGACCTTGAAGGTTCTGACCTGAGTAAGCCCAGGGCCCTGATGTGGCCCTGGAATTGGGTTTAGGAACCAAAGCTCAGCCCTAATTCATTCATTCTCCTGGTAGTTATTGAGCACCTGTTATTTGTCAGACACTGTGCTAGGCACCATGGCAGATACTAGGGATATAGCAGTGAATAAAAGGAACATAGTCCCTGTCCCTACAGAGCTTACAGCCTTGAGACTATTGAAAACTGGGGATTTACATCTGTTCTTTGCCTAAACAAGTGCTCATGTGCCTGGAGCCAGGCAGGGCCATGTGTATGGTTCTGTCTTCTGGGCCATGGCAGACATAGGGCTGGGATCCTGAGGACATAAGTATTTAGAAACTTGCCAGCAGGCATTCTGAGGACAGAGAGAGAGAGAGAGAGAGAGAGAAATAAATAAATAAATAAATAAATAAATAAATAAATATGCAGAGCTTTCTAAAATCACTGTTGGAATTCCTCCTAAATAAGGGGGAAATTCAGGATCACTCTTAGATCTTAGCAAAATCAACAGGATTCATAGAGTACAAGTAGGTAAAACAGAATTTGACCATTTTCTGTTTTGTTTCCTTGAATGTAGGTGATCTCTAGAGAGCTGAAGATTTTACTATAGGCCATCATGGTTGTATCTATGATTGATAGGTAGACACATACATACATATTTACATACATAGGCAAGAAACCGCTATGGAGCCTTTCTCTAGCTTATTGCTATTATGGTTTTCTGTCATGGTTTTGGTATCATCAGGGAATGAGTTGTTCCCATATAAGTGGCCATTTGCAAATTACCAAAATTACCTTTAAAATATGATGTTTATTTAACATTAACTATTTGATCTCATTCTTTTTAAATATTATAGTTTCCTGCCTTCTTAAACTTAAATTATACTTAATACATTATATATTTTTTGATGCCTTAAGAAATAATATCTAGGGGCGCCTCGGTGGCTCAGTCAGTTAAGCATCAAACTTTTGGTTTCGGCTCAGGTCATTGTCTCTGGGTCATGAGATCGAGTGCTGCGTGGGGCTCCTCGTGGGGCTCCACGCCCAGCACAGAGTCTGCTTCTCTCCCTCGCCCTCTGCCCCTCCCCACCCACTCATGCGTGCTTGTACTCTCTCTCTCTAGAATAAATAAATCTTTCTTAAAAAAAAAAAGAAGTGAATATCTACCATAGTGTTAGGCACATGAGGATTACTGTGTGTATGGAAGCAAAGTTTTAAAGTGTAGAGTACTAAGTAAAGATATGGGTTATAATTAATAAGATACTTTACTACAATATGGTAATGTTCTCAAAACCAACTGAAAAGGGGCGGCTGGGTGGCTCAGTCGATTAAGTGTCTGCCTTACTCAGGTCATGATCTCAGGGTCATGGGATCGAGCCCCGCATCTGGCTCCTTCTCTCCCTCTCTCTTCTCCTCCCCTTGCTTTTGCTCTCTCTCTCTCTCTCTCTCTCAAATAAGTAAATAAAATCTTTAAAAAAAAAACTGAAAAGGGTAGGGATATTTAGTCTTACACCAAGTGGTTCCAGGCAACTTTTTGAATTTCCATTTCCGTTCAAAATAATTTTAATTCCCACCTCTTCATTCATTAGCATCAGCTGATGCTGATACTTCTTCCTGTTGTCAGTTTTTCTCCAGCAGTCTCCTAATTTGCTGATTCCAATCTATTATAGGCCAGAAAACCACTTTGATTAGACTTGCTTCTGAAACATGAATTGTTAGACTGAATTGGAGCTTGCAGAACTTTCCTGTAAGTAATTGACATGGATTCCATGGAAAGACGGGGCACTCTGAGGGCAGGGATGTCTGTGACTTGTCACTGCCCCCTTCCAGGTGCCTCATACCGCACTTGGCCAGAGTAGGTGCTCAGTAAACATTTGATGAATAGGCTAATTTGTCTGCTCAGAGGCCTGCTTGCTCACTTCCTGGTTCTGGGCTGAATTCCAGGTAGTCACAGTTGGAGGAAAGGGGCCCTCTAGGTAAGGAGAGTCCGGCTGTTTTCCATTTGTATAACAGGATAGACTCCATGGGCCTTCCTAGCCACTCTCCTTGGGATCCTATGAAATGAGTGCAGCAGTTGTCATTTTACAGATGTGAAATCTACAGACTCGCCCAGGCCTATTCCATTTCTAAACCAAATCACCACTACTCAGTCCCCAACCTCCACTTTCCTTTTGTCCTTTTTTAAATTTAACTGTTGGGAAAAACTATTCAGGTTATACCAAGGATTAGCATTATAAGTATATTAAAACCGATAGTGTTGGTTTCAAAAGTATCAGACCAGCTTTGTGGGCCCTCAAAATTCAAAAGACAGCCAGCGGCAAGAGTCACAAGCCAGCGCTCCCTGTAGAGCCATGCGTTCCGGCAGCCTGCTCCAGAGTGTCTGGCTCTCTCACTGACCCTCCTTTCAGATTCTTATGTCTAATGATTTGAGGCAAACCCTTGGCACTACCCAGCACAGCCAACAACTGGTTATTTGATACCTAGCCAAGCAGAATATAGGTTTTTGAAGAAAGGCCTTTTGTGTTGGTTTCATCTGCGTACGTGGGTTGGTTTAGCCTTTGTAGAATGGCAGCGTGTCATCCTCATCTCCACGTGGGCTGGCAGAGGTGTGCGAGAAGCTGGCTGGCAGCCAGTCATGGGAATGAACTCCGGCCCAGCAACAGAGAGCCCCTGTGCCCGGGAAGGGGTGGCCTCGGGAGTCTCATAGCCCTGGACCGGCCTGGGAGGTGAGAGGCCGCCACTCAGAGGAGTTTTCCAAGCCCAACTCCACCAGTGACTGGCTGGGGGACCTGGGGCAAATCTCCTGAACTTTCTGAGTGTTAGATTTCTTCTTATAAAAGAGTATAGTCATCCCTGTCTGCCCACTTCAGAGAGTGTTCAGAGACTCGGACAATGTAGGCAGAGGAGCTTTATAAACTATTGAGTACCGTCTCTCCAGTGACAGGCTTTATGTCGTGGTGAGTGCTGCTGAGGTCCTAGCAATGCAGTGTCATAGAAGACTTTGGATTCCTTCACACCAAATGAGAGATCAATGTCACTCATGACCCATGGTGGGGGGCAAGGGGGGTTGGATCTTTTCCAGACCTGTCCCTATAACCAGGCCAAGGAGAGAGGTCCCCAAGCCCAACTTCCTTGTAGGGTAGAAGACAGTTTATCACAAAGTTCACTCTTTAGGGATGTGTTAGTAGTCAGCTTGGGCTGTAGTGTGTTTCTCACAGTTCTGGAGACTGTAAGTCTGAAATCAGGGTGCCAGCCTGCTTGGGTTCTGAGGTCATGAGATCTGGTGGTTAGCTCACTAGTTCTGCTGCTCCTAAGTCTTCTCCTGCTGGTGGCAGACTGCCAGCTTCCTGTATCCTCACAGGGTGGAAGGCGCCCTGAGAGCTCTCTGGGGTCTCCTTTATAAGGACACCAATCCCATTCGTGAGAGCGCGATTGCTGTCATCATAAATCACCTGCCAAAGGCCCCACCTCCTGATACCATCACACTGGGGGTTAGGATTGCAACATATGAGTGGAGGAGGGACACAAACATTCATTCTATACCAAGGGACAACATATGTAGACCTGAGGCAACATGATGTGAAGACCATTGAGCCCTCTGAGTTAGAAAATGGGCTCTGTACCTAATAAGAAGAGATAGAGTAGGATTCTTCCCCAAGGCCAGGCACAGATGAATTTGTTCACTAGGAACCCCCTGTCACTTTGATTCACTCATTCCAGTAACTCTCACGTGCCTCACCCTCTAGGAGAGCAGTGGGGCCCACCTGCCCTTTTGCATCTGGAAATGAAGCTAAACACACTTACACTGTGATCGCAGCTGCCATGTTTTGGGCTTGAAAAGGAAAGGCTGTCTCTGGTTTCGCTGCCTGGGCAGACTTCCTGGGCTTAAGGATTTCCTTAAGTGCTTCAAGGGAAGCTCATCCTGGGTCTGAATCAGGAGCCCACAGCACAAGCCTGTTAGCTTTAGCCCTTCCTGCTCTGTTCTCAGATTGACAAGTCTAGCACAACAGCCTCAAGACAGACACACACACACACACACACCCTCACACACACAGAGTTAGCTAAGCCTTTCTCTCTCTACCACTTACCTCTGTTTCTTGGATTGTGCTTGGGCTGGGATTTTCTTTTCAGAGCTGTCAGAATGCACTTCCTAACCCCCACCACAAGATCCTGGCTGGCATCCCCAGCTCTGTTTGCATAGCTCTCTGCTGTGTGAGCAGGGCCAGGCAGAGGCCAGCAACGGCTTCCCAGGTAGCATGAAGCTTGCTGAGGAGTCCCGGCCAGAATGCAGGGCCTGCTGCCACCAGACCCCCTTTCCAATGAGTGGCCCTTATGGAGAAATGGGGCTGGGATGATGGAAAGCACTCATTAGGCCTCATACTGGGAGGGGACTTCGGGTCCTACAAGTATATGGAAGCCAGAGAAGCAGGAGAAGACTTAGGAGCAGCAGAACCAGTGAGCTAACCACACACTCATACCTAATACTGTTTTTCACATTATGGTCACAGACACGTCTCACTTGCTCCTCCTCTAAACCCTGAAGGCTGCCATCTGTCTCTCTTTTTTTTTCTTTCAATTCCAGTGTAGTTAACATACAGTGTTCTATTAGTTTCAGGTGTACAATATAGCGATTCAGTAATTCTACACATTCCTCAGTGCTCATCATGATAAGGGTACTCTCAATCCCCTTCACCTATTTCCCCCATACCCCCACCCATCTCCCCTCTGGTAACAGTTTATTTGTTCTGTATAGTTGAGAGTCTGTTTTTGGTTTGTCTTTTTTTTTTTTCCTTGCTCATTTGTTTTCTTTCTTAAATTCCACGTATGAGGGCGCCTGGGTGGCTCAGTTGGTTAAGCGACTGCCTTCGGCTCAGGTCATGATCCTGGAGTCCCGGGATCGAGTCCCGCATCGGGCTCCCCGCTGAGCGGGGAGTCTGCTTCTCCCTCTGACCCTCCCCACTCTCATGCTCTCTCTATCTCATTCTCTCTCTCAAATAAATAAATAAAATCTAAAAAAAAAAAAAAAATTCCACGTATGAGTATTTGTCTTTCTCTGACTGACTTCTTTAATAATTTTTTTAAAAGATGTATTTATTTATTTGAGAGAGAGGGAGAACACGAGCAGGGAAAGGTGTCCCTCTGACTGACTCCTTGCACTTAGCATTATACCCTCTAGATCCATCCACATTTTTGCAAATGGCAATATTTTACTCTTCTTATGGCTGAGTAATATTCCATTGTATATATACACCACATCTTCTTTATCCATTCATCTGTTGATGGACATGCAGGCTGCTTCCCTAAGTTGGCTATTGTAAATAATGCTGCAATAAACATATGGGTGCATATATCTTTTTGAGTTAGTGTTTTTGTCTTCTTTGGCTAAATACCCACCAGTGGAATTACTGGATCATATAGTAATTCTGTTTAATATTTTGAGGAACGTCCATACTGTTTTCCAGAGTGGCTGCACCAGTTTGCATTCCCACCAACACTGCAAGAGGATTCCCCTTTCTCCACATCCTTGCCCACGCTTGTTATTTCTTGTGTTTTTGATTTTAGTCATTCTGACAGGTGTGAGGTGATACCTCTTTGTGGTTTTGGTTTGCATTGCCCTGATGATGAGTGATTATGAGCATCTTTTCATGTGTCTGTTGGCCATTCAGGTCTCTTCTTTGGAGAAATGTCTGTTCGTGTCTTCTGCCCATTTTTAATTGGATTATTTGGGTTTGGGGTGTTGAGTTGTATAAGTTTGGTTTTTGGGTTTTCTTTTTAGAGAGAGCACACATGTGAGCGGGAGTAGGGGTAGGGCAGACGGAGAAGGAGAGAGAGAGAGAGAGAGAATCTTAAGCAGGCTCCATGCCCAGCAAGGAGGCCAAAGTGGGATTCAGTCTCAGGACCCTGAGATCATGACCCAAGCCAAAATCAAGTGTCAGACACTTAACTGACTGCGCCACCCAAGTGCCTCTGTAAGTTCTTTATACATTTTGGATACTAACCCCTTATGTCATTTGCATATATCTGCTCCCATTCTGTAGGTTGTCTTCTGGTTTTGTTGATTGTTTCCTTTGCTGTGCAGAATACCCATCCCTATTTTATAGGAAGAACCCTGAGGCTCAGATTGGTTAACTGACCAGAGCTAGCCTTAGAGCCCAGAGCTACCCAACAGCAAGCACTCTTGAGCCTGTAGATGTGTGGCTTATAGCCACTGAGGGACAACTGATCCCCAATCAACTCTGAAATAGACCTGGTTAGCAAGGCTAGTCTTTCTAATGAAACATTGTTGTGGCCAGGGGCATTGAGGAATCAGTTAGAGCTCTGCTATGGGCTGAGTTGTGTCCCCCAAAATTCATATTTTGTACCTTAACCCCCCAATGTGACTGTACTTGGAGATAAATGAGGTCATAAGGGTGGGGTCTTGAATGAGGTAGGATTGGTGGCCTTGTAAGACTAGGAAGAGGGGCGCCTAGGTGGCTCAGTTGTAAAGCGTCTGCCTTCGGCTCAGGTCATGATCCCAGGGTCCTGGGATCGAGCCCTGCATCAGGCTCCCTGCTCAGCGGGAAGCCTGCTTCTCCCTCTCCCACTCCCCCTGCTTGTGTTCCTTCTCTCGCTGTCTCTCTCTCTGTCAAATAAATAAATAAAATCTTTAAAAAAAAAAAAAAGACTAGGAAGAGAGCTCTCTCTTTTCGTGTGCACTCAGTGAGGCAAGGACTCATGGAGGTATTGGTCTGCACACCAGGAAGAGAGCACTCATCGACCATGCTAGCACCCTGATCTTAGGCTTTCAGGCTCCAGAACTGTAAGAAAATAAATTTCCGTTGTTTAAGCCACCCAGTCTATGGTATTTTGTTATGGCAGCCTGAATAGACTAAAACAGGCTGGTATTTGAATCTGGGAGCTTCTCTCCACCTAAAATTCCTCCACTGATTGGCCCTGAAGGTCCAACCCACCTTCTCAGTGCAGCCTTCCACATTCACCTAAGGAGTAACCCTTCCCTCCCACGGGGTCCCCTAATCCTTTGTCCTTCCCTGTCTGATGAGCCAGTCTCCTTTGTATTAGTCTGTCATTTGTGTACATACCTCCGCTCCCTGAGAGCTAAAGCATGGATTCTCTCTGTGTTCCTATAGCACTGAGCGTAGGAGGCACTCACTAAATGTCCACTGAATTTAGAGTTCTCTCCTGACTCTCTCTCACTGCACCAAGTTATACTTTACCTATACGCTCTACTTTGTAGAATGCACAAAGATTGGAGCTGGTGAGTGGCCAGAGGTCGGCAGATGAAAGAATCAGCACATCCACTTGTCTGGTCCAGATTCCTTTAAAAAAGAATTTTTTTTTTTTACTAGATTCCTTCTTAACACTAGCATTCAGATCTTCCTGGCCCTCCACCAGGCTGTAGCACACATTGGCAGCATGTAACTTTCCTTCTTTTAAAGCCTCTTCTTCCCAGAACTGTTGATAGTTCCAAAACGGAGAGGGAGTGGGGGGGGGGGTCCCTCCCCCTCCTTCATTCCCCCAATCCCTTGTCAATTATAATGAAGAAAAAAGTGGTGAATACCAGGGCATTTGGGTAAAAGATGTCCTTCCTTGATGATGGAATTATGCCCACTGGCCTCTGCTGAGAAGACCAGAGGAGGGACCCATGCTGTGTATAGTAACTCTCTCTTATGTTCTAGTACAGCCAAATAGTTTCTGTATGATTTGTCTTAAATTCAAAGTCTAGGAATCTAATTTTGAGTGAGAAGGAATATATTTAAAGATCCAACACCCTTGGTCATATTCTCTTTCTTTATTTGGGTATATATTCACTTAATAAAAATTGAGCGATTCACTTGAGAGGTGCATGTATGTTATACTTTGGTGAAAAGTTTACTTTTGAAAAAATTCTCCACCTTGAAACCCAGAGAAATTGAACCATTTTCCCAGGGTTACACAGCGAGCTGGTGCCCAGAGTAAAGGCAGGAACCCAGCCCTCCCAGCTCTTTACTTAGTACCTATTTTAAAATTGCACCTAAGAGCAAGTGGAAAGTTGAATTTCAATTTCTTTTAATGTGAATGTTGCTGGCAATTCCCCTGGTTTCCTTGGAGCCCTAATCTGCATCTGGAAGTGCACATCATATGGGGGGGGTGTCTTCTCATTATTATGGACCCATACCAGCTCCCTACATGCTATCTAACTGATGACTATGACCCCCAAAGAAATCTACAGCCAGGCACCTCCTTTCTCTTGGGGCACTGGTCTGAAAAGGAGCTCTGTGGGAAGCCCCTCTGGGGATGTGTTGGCCTGTATGCCCTGAAAGGAAGGGCAGGTGGCCTGGCCAGACTCAGGGTGGTGCTCACCTTAGGCCTTTTCAGCAGCCACTTGTCTGGAGAAAGGTGACAGACCAATAGTTACTGACTTAGCTACAGCTCCACCAGGAAGGCATAGAGAGAGAAAACATTGTAAATCTGAGATTTTTCTTAACTATTTCCATTTCATTCATTCGCCAAGACTTTCATATTCCACAATGACTCTCTATTGACTTTGGAAAGCTGGAGCAGCTCATGGTGACACTTGACTACCCCAAGGCCTGGGAGCCAGTGACTTGATGAAATAAACCTGAGCCCTGCCCTCAGCCCCTGATCTGTCCACAGCCTCTCAGGCAACTCTGTCCAGGCACACAAGGCCCTGGGCGGCAAGGTGATGCTCTCCGCGCGCCAGCCTTTCTTCCCTGCCCCTGTGGGAAGTGCTGAGCCTACCGCAGCTGACCACCCCGCTGTGCTCATTGACAGCAAAATGCCATCCCCCTGTACCAAAACCCCCCTTAATTATCCAGGAGTGGTCTCGCCCACCAAGTCTCAGTGCTACAGGTTGGCCCCCTCCTAGACTTCCTAAGCCTATCTTCCCACAATGCCTGAAATGTGGTTCTAAGGACAGTGCCAACGAGATGTCCCACTGGCTCACAGCCCAGCCAGGGGGTGTGGCTCTTAGCACCCCTGGCAGACCCCTTACCTGTACCCTGATTAAGTTCTATCCTGGGTGGTCCTGTGGGTAGAACACCCTACCCAAGGTGACCAAACTTCCTACATCCATTTGTGTCTTCTGCACCACAGGGACTTAAAAGTAGTGGCCTCTGGCAGGTGGTCTCACGACACTGCTGGTGACCTCTGTAAACTCACTCCTTCAACAAGCACGGGAGAGCCAGCTCCATTCCTGGAGGGGACTGACAGGCCCCTGAGGGGCTCTCCTGCAGCCCAGTGAGGGTCAGGAGTCCAGGTGGAGGAAGTTCTCGTTAAGCTTGCACGTTTTGTGCTCGTTTACCAGGAACCAGGAGTTGTCGTCTTCGAGTTAACATTGTGCCCATGCCAGCCAGACTGGCCAGTTTAATATCTTTTCAATTAGTGAATCTTCCAATAATAGCATTTTAACAATGAAGTTCCAAAGAAAAGAACTTCTGCTTCATTTTTGGACAAGGGGGAAAAGAGACTTGGAATAATGGTATCATTATAAATTCTAAAGTGGTGGTCATTTGGCTGTGCTACAAAATTTGTAGCTAATAATTAAAATAAAGCTTTAAGTAAATGCTTTATCAATAAAATAGATGATGGGACATATTTTTCTCAGCCAGTGGTCAGAAATGGCAGCACATAGCCATGTGCTGAATTGTCACACTGTGAGTCTTTAAAATTCCTGCTGGATTTGAAGGTATTAACAAGTCCCTATCAACATTCTCTAAAGGTTTTTGATGTCATTTTAGCTATTGAACTAAAATATGTGAACTATTACTTTGTTGATTTTGTTCTTAGACCAAACTGCATTATCATCTGAGAGTGTGTTCTTAAAGTATTGTTAAAAGTACTTTGAAAACTTGTAAATCCCTGTAATTTATGTTTCTCCTGCCTCTGCTGTTTCATTCTGTCCTTCTGGTTTTAATTTGAATGCAGTCCTGTCTGGGTGTGTACCTGTAAAATTATGTTTTTCCAAGTACAATTTACAGTCCTGACCTTAGATTTTACAGTGTTCCTAACTTTCTGTGAGCTTCTTCTTATACCAAGAAGTGGGCTTTGGGTCACCCAGCTCTTTCGTATTAGAACCGTCTAATCAAGGTTACTTGAAGCAGACCTGATTTTGACATTTCTTAGTTTATCATGTAGGCCTAGGGAGTAAATTAGGAGGGCTTCCCTGCAAGCCCATTAATTGTACTGCCCCATTTCTTAAAATGTACACAGTTGTAAACCTAGACTGCTTCAAGACAAGAGTCTCATTTATCTAAACAATTCTCCTTTTAGACTCAATGGCACTGATGGAAACACAGATAAAGAGTTTGGATCAGGGGAAGGATCTTTTGGAGCCTGTGCCTGCTGAAACTTCCCACTCCCCTTACAGTCAGTCCCCTTTTCTTTCCAAGGGCTCATCTGCATACTGAAGAGGTCTGTCAGGAGCTAGGTTAAGGGAGGACTGCAGTGGGCAGAGGCTAGGTAAAAGAGGGATCATTCTTCTGAGCGAGCTCTTTGCAGGTTTCAGGGCATAGGGCTGCTCAGCTTTAAGGGGGAGGGTGGGGGCGGGCGCTTAGTTAAAGCAGTGGTGCATCTTGAATCCATTTCAGA
This sequence comes from Leptonychotes weddellii, assembly GCF_054177405.1. NCBI lineage: Eukaryota > Metazoa > Chordata > Mammalia > Carnivora > Phocidae > Leptonychotes > Leptonychotes weddellii. Next base: position 103,311,820 of record NC_138377.1, read on the forward strand.
GGTATCCTCTCTCCATGGCAGCCTTGCTCTTCACTGTGGAGTATAAATGGCTGCAGAACTTTGGGGATCTTTTCCTTAAGTTAGGAAATGAGATTTCTTTACTTTCTGTTCCTTTCAAATATCGCTTAGGAGTTGGGAGTCTCTCTTTTTTTTCTCTCTCTCTCCTTACACACCTTCTGCCTGTTCTCCATGGTTCTCCTAGACACTGTTGGGGGATGCAGGAGGAAGGGCGGGCCGGCTTTCTGGCTGTTGACCTAGGTTCGCTCCTGTTTCAGGTAATCGTACAGTCTGGCCGCCACCCCACGGTGCTGCAGAAGCTCTGCCAACTGCCCTTCCAATATTTCAGTGACCCACGGCTGATCAAAGTGCTCTTCCCTTCACTTATCGCTGCTTGTTACAACAACCGTCAGAACAAGATCATTCTGGAGCAAGAGATGAGCTGTGTTTTACTGGCCACATTCATTCAGGTACCTTCTGTCTTATGCCTGATCCTCTGGCTTTATGTGTAAGCTAATGCAGTTGAAAAGTAAAAGTGAACCAGCTGTTTATTCTTGCCATCCACAGTATCTCTTAAATTTTGCACATATTTCTGTGCTTGAAAATTAATTTCTAAAATATGAGGATAGTAAAACTGGGGTTGAGTGTTGTATAACTTCTACTTGGAGGATTTCAAGAAAAGGATATTTTTCCAGTTGACAAAATGGTAAACCCATACCAAGGAAATGTTTTTAAAAAGATGGCCAGACTTCTTTAAGGCTTTAGCATTTACATTCATCTAGCTTTTAGTCTAGCTACAGGGAATAGATAAGGATTGCAGAAGAAAGATCAAGTAAAACTTCAGTTGATTTGTAAGTTTTTAAATAAGTATGATTCATACGCACATGTGTGTATGTGTAATAAAATCCTGTTATATTGCTTTGTAAAAAGCTCTAACACTTGTAAGAATGGCCTTATATTTTTCTGATCCAGCTCAAGTCTATAGGACGGGAATCAGAATTAGCACTGTAGCAAAGTAAAGCAATGTTTCCATATCTAAATTAACTCAGTCAACTAACAATAGAAAATCAAGTTGGCTATTCTTTAACAGTTGCTAATAGTTAATCCTGAGTTGCTGAAAATCTTCCATTTTCTTTGAAACGTTCTACCATAAAAACCAGTGTGTTTTTGTTCCATGACATACATGTGATTAACAGACAGTGTTTTCTGTTCGTAATAATGAAACAGAAAGCTGAGCTCTGTATTAGTGTTGTTCCTTATTCTGGCTAATATACATATATCATTGTTGAAAGGATGCGATCCTGCCCGGCTGGTTGGGATGGCTAAAGAGTCAAGCTTTCTTCACCTTAGATAGTAGTTAGTGGTTTACATTTTTTAAACTATCCTCTATTAGGTGATCAGTTAATAAACACAACTAGATCAGTTGTGTTTAGAAATGTCTACTTTCAACTTAGTTGTTCTCTTTGAGTCTGGGTTCTATTTTCTGAAAATTTTTTCAAAGATACTCAGATCCACAGGGAGGGTATGGATTTTTTTTAAAAAATCTTATGGTTAAATTAAAATCCTAATAAAGTCTTGCATAACCATCATATCAACATTTAAGAATTCTCATATTCTTAAAGCCTTATGATTAAAAATTAAATAGAAAATACAGTATAGAGGATTTTTAAGACTGTGATCTTAAAATTCATTCTCTTATTCAGCAGGTAATTTTTGAGTGCCTTGGTGTAGTGGGCACTACTCTGGGCACTGGGAATACAGCAATCAAAAAAGCAGATGAAAATTCCTGCCTTTATAGATCTTCCATTAAAGTAGGAAGAGTCAGACAAACAAAAATAAGTCAAACAACAGATGGCGTTAAGCGCTGTGCAGAAAAGTAAGTCAGGGAAGAGGGATAGGGACTGCCAGGGGGTGATGAGCAGAGAGGCCTCACCCAAGACAGTGATGGTTGAGGAAAGACAGTCTTGCTTCTGTACCAACTTAGTCCCTTACATTTTCAGCTGCTTGGAAAACAATTTATAAAAATACAAATGATATCAGAATCTAAAGTAAAGAACATATATATTACTTGTTTTCATCTCGTATTGTTCTTAAAGTATTTCTAACAACACATTTAAATGTAATTTAATGTAACACATTTAACATACGTTTGGATGCACACATTTTGTACATGTTACAGAAATTTCTTATTTGGGATAGCTTCTTAGATTAGTGAAATTGATTCAGGCTTTTTTTTCTATAAGTAATTATTATCAGGGGAAAGAATATATATTAGATTTTAGTTTATAGAATGGTTCTTGGAGGTTCCCATGTGTTAGATTATTAATAGTCACTAGAAAATGATACTAAAAATAGGAGCCGGTGGTTTGTCATAGGTTTCTGAAAATTTACATATTATGTACAATATTTTTCACTTTCCATCTAAAAGTAAAATTACTCGACTTTTAAGATTTAGCTGCAGAATACATAAGGGCTTTTAGAATTATGCTTTTTTAAAAAATGTTAAAAACCTGTCAATATTTTAGGATAATAAATCTGGCTAAAGCCTTCAGTTTGTTAGCTGAAATAAAGTTGTAGTTTCTCCAGTAGATAGCACCATAGTCCCTGCTGATCCGTGAGTCATCACTATTTGATTTAAATTAAGAGAACCTGAACATAACTTCTTAAGCTTTTATATTTGGGCTCCAAAGTATTCGAATATGCAAAGATAGTTGTCTCAGAATTCAGAAGCATATTTAAAGCTGCCCTCAGCGAAATTCTCTGTTCCTAGCCTTGGTATAAAAACACTTCTCTTGTCTCACACAGGATTTTGTACAGACTCCAGGCCAGGCAGATAACCAGTCTTATCAGCCCAAAGGTACGTCTCTATTGAAATGAAATGTCGTGTGTTTGTTAGCCAAACAGACATGTTTCTAACTCCACCCTCTGGAGCTGTTACAGAAATCAATTTATTACATCACCTAAAACATTTGAGATCCGGATATCAAGTATATTTCAATGAGTAAAGAAACAGATTTTGTCATCAAGCATGAATGCATCAGAATAGACAGAGAAATCTATGGAAGTAAAAGAAAAGCACAAAACATCTTTATGTAATTTGCTCTTCACTGTGGAGTATAATATTCACCTCATGCAACATACAATAAATGGTGAATAATTACTGAAGAGCCGCTTCATAATACAGGAGACAAGCAGATAATTCTACATGGCCTACATTCCCTCACATAAATGCTAAAATCACATCAGTTTGGTTTCCTGTGTTCAGAATAAAATTATTAATGATAGTAGCCCATATTTTCCCCCCTAAATTCAAGTACTTGAATTTTTTTATTGAAAATAAAAAGTATAAAATTGTTTTACTTGGAGAAAAAGCCATCAGATTAGCAAGAGTTCAGAGGCCTGGGGTGCCTGGGTGGCTCAGTCGTTAAGCGTCTGCCTTTGGCTCAGGTCATGATCCCAGGGTCCTGGGATCAAGCCCCGCATCGGGCTCCCTGCTCAGCTGGGAGTCTGCTTCTCCCTCTCCCTCTCCCCCGCTTGTGTTCCCTCTTTCGCTGTGTCTCTCTCTGTCAAATAAATTTAAAAAAAAAAAAAAAATTTTTTTTAAATAAAAAATAAAATAAAAAAAGAGTTCAGAGACCAAAAGATTTACAAGTGTTGTTTTTCCTTTAGTGTTCCTGCTGAGGTGTTTCCTATGATCAGAGCTGGAGATGTAGAATTTTAAAGTGCATTTTTACTTTTTTAAATATTCTATACACACTGTAATTGAGAAGTACAAGTTGCTCTTTGTCTGACTGTCAGGACAGCATCTCTGATTAATGGGACCCTAATACAGATTTTCCCCAATTCTTCCATTAGTGTGATAGTCTTTAAAGTGGTTAGAGGCCCACTCCCAGCAGGACCCTCTAGGGCACCCACCAATTAGCCCTTACTTGGAGGGGTGGGGAGTCACCTTGGACACAAGCACGCATGCACGCGGGCCCCAATTATCTATAGGGGGCAGGTGTTGAAAAGTATACAGAAAAGAATATAAAGCTGTAACAATATCATGAAAAAATGTCATGTTTTATTGATTCAGGCATTCAGAGAAGTAAACAGAAAGCTATGGCCCTTTTCAGAAATTCCAGTCAACATCACTGTCGGTATCATTTGTCTAAGCCAGAATTAGTGTGCAAGTTCAGGTCTGCCCTGATTTACTCACAGCCTTTTTTTTTTTAAGCTATTGGAGGCTATGTGGGAGAAATCAGTATAATTTGTTACTATTTCTTATAAAACAATGTCTTAAATTTTGAATATATGAGAATGTCTTGAAAAATCTTCTAATGTATTCATTTTTAATTGTACAGAAATTTTTTTTTGCCAGTAAGAAGTATAGACATTCTTTTTTCTTCCTTTCTCCTGGCTGTAAGGATGAGTCACCATTGGCTACATGTCTGGCAGGCAGAGTCCCAAGAGCTGCCTCGGTCTGCTTGGTGGGCTGAGGCCTGTGGGAGTTTCAACTTACTTTCTTTTCCAAGGGCCCATCTTCTCTGACGTCCATGCTTCCCCCAATTACACTGGGCTTAATCCACAATACAGCAAATGGGCCGTGTTCTCTGCATTTGTCAGAAAGGGTCATCGTTATATTGGTGACAACTCCTGATATGCTTACTTGGTTTAAAAGAAACGATTATGCCACACTAAGGGCCAGTCTGCACTTCGGACGTCTGTTCCCCTTTTGCTTAGATTTAGTCCCCATAAAATGTTTCAAGGCATTTTGAGTTCATGGCCCAGGTGAAGCTCTGCACTGTAAGTGTAAAGTACCTCCTGGTAGCACCACATTCTTATTGCTGAAGAAGACTTCTGGTGTTCAAATACTCATTGCTTGATCACTGCCCAGTAGGAGACTGTTTTCTTTGCCTACATCAATAACCAATAAAGTTCTGACTCATTCCCTCTGCTTTGTTGGATGACTGAATGCCAGTTTTGAGCTTTTTTATAAAGTTATACTTAAAATATTTTAAATTAGACTATTTTAGGAGACAAACGTCAAGTTCACATACAGATTTACCATTTCAAGCCTATCTTAAGAATGGAATATCTGTCATTTTATTTTGTTCACCGTACTTATTTCCCCTATTTTCTTATTCTGGAATCCAAAATCCATTTTTTGTAATGTTTTACAGAGGGGTTAATATCTGAATATGTTAGAAGCAATCACAAATTGTGATTAAAATGTGCATATATATTATGCTGTAGGTAGATATAGATAGATCAGTTACCTTCTTTATATAAACTTACATCATGGTTTATTTGAAGTGCATGTCTCCATTCTGTAGTCTGATACCAAAATAATTTCAGTTGCTTAAACTTCAAAGAATTTAACTATTTTCTTTTTTTCCTCTCAGGAAAATCCCTTGGTTCCCAAGACTATCTCGAGCTGGCTAACAGATTTCCTCAGGCAGCCTGGGAAGAAGCTCGACAGTTTTTTTTAAAAAAAGAGAAAAAATAAATGACTTGGTTAGTTCTGTATTTGAGTACCCTTGTTAATATTTTAAATTGTTCAAACAAATGTTCTAACTGTTCCTTAAGAAGCTCATTTTCACATGTTTATACTCTCCCCCTGCACTGTAGATACGGTATATACTTTGCACTATTTATAATGACTGTAGATACTTTAATGTTCTAATTCTGCAAGTTGAGTTTATTTCACTTATGCACAATATTTTGGAGTTCAGTAACCTACATCCTATGATAATATATACTTTGCATTTGTAATATGGGTGAAATTAGACATAAAATTAGCAAGTCTGTTTTGTTCTTGTAATAAAATAACTTATTCCGTTTGCAGTGATGACTTTTCTTATTAAGGTAGTTCAAATTTGTATACAAATTTGTAGTACAAATTTGAAAGAAAAATGTTAACTCCAACTCTGGGAGTCTCTTAAAGACTTAAAGTTAACCCCTAAATTTCCCTTTTTAAGGTGTGGAGTAAAGATGTCTGTAACGCTTGGGTATTCTAATTGCGTAATATGTGGGGGGCTATTTGAAATGAACCGGGAGCACTGTATTCATTGGTCTGCCCAACTCTTCCTGGCAGACCTTACTGAGAACCTCCTGTAGCGTTGCTGAACTGAAATTATTCTCCAGAATAAACATTAGCGATTCAAAAAGATCAGCCATAGTGAATCACCTTGAAGTATGTTCTCAATAATTGTGAAGCAACAATGAAGTAAAAGTAAAACAGAAGGCCACAAGGGCTCTGAGTAGAAGTTGTAACCGACCCCGTGCACCGCTCCCAGCTGAACGTGAGAAGTCAGCCCGGGGGACGTCGACGTTTTCCGATCTCCTGCTCATCGTTTCTCCACCTTAAGCCGATGGTCAGTGCTAAGCCGTTCACTGAGTGATATCTGTAACAATTTCTGTCAGATAAGGATCAAACATTACCAAGAAAAAAGATGTGGTTGGAAAACAAGTGGCCTGAATATGTGTCAGAGACCAGACTATAGGGAGGTCGGGGGGAGGAGGGGGCCGGGACTAGAAAATACGAAAGTTTCATGGGTTTTTTAAAAGCAAACTTAACCTACCTAATGTTCAGGACACTTCTTTTTGGAGCCTCACAAAGCTGCTGAGTTACGTGTATGCTGTTTTACTTTGCAAATCGGGAGAAAATAAAGAGGTCTCAAAAATTCCAACAATCAATCAATCAATGGCGAACGCCCCCAGTGCGCTGCGTGCTCCCGCCGGCGCGGACCCGGCGCCTTCCGCACTTCGGGCCGCCGGGGCCGCTGCCCGGCTGGGGCGCCCACCCCGCGAGTGTCGCCGGGGCAGCAGGGCGGGGGCCACCCGCTCCCGAGCCAGTGGGACCCGCTCTCGGGAAGCCCCTCCCGCCAGGACTCGGGCGACGACCCGGCCCGAGGAGCGGGACCCGAAATCCGGGTCCCCGCCGCGGCGCGCGCAGAACCACGGCGAGCCGGGCTGTGCGCCGCGCCCCGAGGCCGAGGGGCTGGGCCCCGGCGCCCGCACCCCCCTCGCGGACCGCTGCCGGGGCTCCTCCGCGGCCCGGGGCGGGGGAGGGGCGCGGGGCGGGGAGCAGGCAGGTGTCCGCGGCCGGCTCTCTCCGCGACCAGCAGCCGCCCGCCCGGGGCGCCCCAACCGGGAGAGGAGTTCCCGAACGCCGCTCGCCCAGTGCGTCTTGGGGCGTGAACGCAGAACCCTTGCAGCAGCTGAAAGGAATAATCAAATATTTATAAGATTTCCTGCAAGACGCTTCACAATAGAATATACTTCTTATCTAATCGGAAATTTGCCAGAAAACCATAAATAATTGAGACAGCTGTGATTAACCTCCCAGAAACCATACCAGAATTCGCAATTAAACATTTAATTGAATGGTGTCGTTTGCCCCCCTCGTCCGGGAGGGGAGGGGGTTTGATGGAGACGAATGCCGGCTCCGCCCGGCTGGGGAGTTTGCGAGAATCCGGCCTGGAGCTGCGCAGCGCCTCGCGACCCGCACGGTTTCTGCGCGTCTTGAGTTCCCTCCTTTCAGGCGCGTTCCGCGCGGACAGAGTAATTTAAGCTCTAACTCCGCTGAGTTTTACGACTTCTAAACTCTCCAGGGACGGGGGGCGGGCGGTGGGGGCAGGGAGCGGGCGGGGGCGCGCGGCGCGCAGGTGAGAGCGCCGGCGCATCTTGTTCCCAGTCTGCGGGGACGAGTGCCACCCACTGGCTTTCTCCTGCGGCCGGGGCCGCATCCCGGGTCTCCCGAGGCTGCGGGGCCACAGGTGGATCACGCTGGGCCCAGGCGAAAGGCCTCTGCTGGGTCCAGCCTGTAAAGCTGACGGTGCGAATGGGCACAGCTGGAGCAAAAGCAACAGTTTCGCTCGGGCATCAGAGCCCAGAATCTGTGCCAAATAGGAAAAAGCTGCCCACAGCCCGGCAGCAGTGACATTTGAGCGCCCAACGCGGTTGCCCAACTGAGTTTCCTGCTCCCGGCGGCAGCTCGCTTTGCGGGGAGCCCGGCAGGGCTCGTCGTCATCCTGGACGCCCAACAGGATGTCGGAGCCGCAGCTTCCTGCCCGAAGGTCTGGAGCCTCTCTCTGGCTCCAGACACCGGGGACTCTGTGATACCCCAACCCCTAACGTCGCCCCCGTTGAGCCTAGGTCCGGACTTCACCTCCCGGACGAGCCTTTCCTTCCTTCCTTCCTTCCCCAGCTGGGAAACCACTTGGGTCCTTTCTTCCAGAGCTCCTTCTAAATTCTTGGTTCTCAGTAATCTGGAAAGGGATTACTCCTCACCATCCCTATTCTTCCACTTCTCTCTCCCAGTTCCCACGTCCCCAGCACAGGGGTTCTCCTGCCTTCTGTATTCAAACCACCCCCTTATCCTGTTTCCCAGCGAGAAGATTCTTAGCCTTCCTGAACTCCTGCCCCTCCGCTCTCTCCCTGACTCATTCTCCCCCCGCCCGCCAACTCCTGACCTTCTTGAGGAGGTGCCCTGATCCGAAGGCCCGACTCACCTAGCACTCCTGCCTTTCGGTCCCGATTGCTGCGGGGCCCCAAACTTGCTTTATAAATTGAGCCAACCCCAAATCCACATCTGGATCCCAATGAGTATTTCCTTGTGCCCTTTTTCTCTGCCATTACTACTCTCAGTCCAACTGCGTTTATCTGCATCGTTCATGCAGGGGCTCTATCAACAAGGTGCTAGTCTGTAATTGGTCACCCAATCCTCATTATTGCACTGAATCCCAGTATCCTGAGGAGAGTTTACCTTTACATCAATCAGACCCATATTTAAAAGCCTCTAATCTTCCCTACATCAATTTAATAAACTCTGAATTTCCTGCTTGGAACTTCTCTTCAAATAGTTTATTATTCATTCATTGTTTCCTCTCTCCAGCATGCTGCTATTCAGCTAATTCTCTTGCTCTCTTTGGTGATCATTTGTACGGGAAAACACAGCTAACTAAATGTGTGGCAATGTATGTCCTTCCGTGGGCAGCAGTGGCAGAATCTTAACATTTTCTAGAGAACAATCTTAGAAGATGTCTCACTTAAACCCAGTACTTGCAGCTCTGAGCTTTAAGCCATTCCACAATCAAAATTGAAAGGCTGATTTCTGTTCCACAGCCCATTAAATATTAAAGTTCATTGGGAATACTGCCACAGGGACTCTGAATTTCCCAGAATTGTGCAGCCTTTCAATATGTATTAAATTTTGTGGTATAATGGCCATAAACTTTTCCATCTCTGGGAATCCCTTTCCTGCCTCAATTACATAGGGCTATCCAAATTATTAGATAGGTCTTCTGAAAAAAAATATTATTCTAAAGTGAATCTAGTTAAATAACTCCCATTTTCCACCTATGGCCCCTTTTTATTGAACTGACTTTTTACCACACAATTGGGTGTCTCACTTTCAAAGTTCAGTAAGCATAAAATACAACATTTGTAATTGTTACAGGTAATTTAATTTACAAGGAAATCCCAACTGTATTACAAAACATGTTTAAAGATGGCCTGGGAACCAGTAAAACTGATATTTATTAATGTAACTAACCAAGCATAGATCTGACACCTCACCAGCGACCATTGCAATAAGGCTTCAAAGTCAAAGGCTTTCCCTGGTAACCCACATGGGAAACAGTGCGCCCTTTTGGGCAGCTAGCAGCAAACTACAGAAGAGCTTATGATGTTTTATACAGTAATACAGATGGCTTCAGGCATCCTGATACACAGTAATCACTTTTATCTGAGTAATTTCCCAATATTCAAAATCAGCACACTCACATATCAAAAAGAGGAATTAGATATTTGATCCAAGAATAAGAGTTTACTGTAATTAGCAGATGTTTCCATTCATAGCATTAAAATACTCAGTCTGTCAAAAGCACAAATTCAGAGCTAATTAACAATAAACATTAATGAAATTCTTTACTCAAGAACTTGTTTCCTTTTTTAAAATGACAAAACCCAATAAGCTGGATTAATCAGAAGTTTTTAAAATTAAGATTTCTTGGAAGTTTAGCATCCTACCCAATGGCCAGCCAGGAGGTAAGAGGAAATATCTATATTTCTGTTTGGGAGGGAATGGTCTCAGTTAAGGGAGCGAAGCCTCAAAGAACCTAACCCTGATTATTAAAACCGTTTCTAGGCACTTGAGAGGTAAAGCTGGTCCTCATTAACCCTAGGATCTCTTCCCTTATCTCTAAGTTTGCGGCACCATTTCCTAAATCCCAAAGAAAGGGAATGTTCTCTTCAAATTTTGTGCTAGCATCACCTTGACTTTGAGGAAGTAAAATATAAATTTGGTTTGATTTTCCCACCTCTCATTTTCTTTCAATAATTGACTTCCAGTCTTCCAGCTTTCCTTTTCTAATGGGGGCGGGGAGGGGAGGGGACCGGGTGATGGAATCCTGCCGTCAGCTCCGCTGAAAAACCGACAGTGGCCTCTGGCCATCCAACCAGCCCAAAGCTTCCTAACAGAAGGCACCTACTCCTTTATCCAGCGACCACAGCTGCCCCTCAGACACGTTTTCCCTTACCAGACTCTACCTGAGCTATCCCCTATTCAGGACACTTCCGTCTTTCAAAACAAATCCTGGACGAAGAAGGATATACTTGTGGGTCATTTATCTCGAGGGACAAGGAAACGGAAACCCAAGGCCAGAGATTCTTCAAGAGTAGATTGACTGGTAGGGTGGCAGCTTCCCGAGTCCACCAAGTGAGGCCTGTTCTGAGGAAAAGAACTGTCCCAGGCTGCCAAAGGGTTAAATATTTGTTAAGGGTAAAACCTGAGCCTCCTGTTTTTTGTGCTTGCCCGGGGGCCTGCTGGAGATTCAGTATCTCTCGCTTATTTCCTGCGATCACTAAAGCCCGTTTTCAAGAAAACAAGGCGCAGGGGTTTGAAATGTCACACCAAGTGACCTGGGCACGGCATATCCAGGGGCCATTCCCAGCCCCCTCCCACCCGGGCCATCCCCCGCCCCCTGCATTTCGGGTCTGGAAAGAAAATAAACCAAGGACACGCCAGACTGGTTCTGGGTGGACTTATTTTCCCGGGCAGCCGCGATCCTAGCGGGGGCTTGTTGTGGCTCCTTCAGTGTATCGTTTGCAGGTGATGCCAAATGCAGATAAGGAGCCGCCACCCGGCCTTCTCCTCTGTCTAGACGGCGGAATTAATAAATGCAGCGAGATTGATCACGTCGCGCATCCACTCTGGGGACAGCGCCGAGGGTGAGCCGTCACAGACCCCCTGTTCGCCCCGGGCCCGCGGGCTCCCTGCTCGGCGGCTTGGCCGGAGTGGCAGGCGGGCGAGGCGCCCGGGGCAGGGGGTCGGGAAAAAAGCGCCGGCAGGGCCCGAGTGCGCCGGCCGAAAATGCAGCGAGGGATGGCGGCTCGGCCCTTGGCGGGCACGAGGCTGCATTCTGCTCCAGGAGCCTCAGAGGCAAAGCCGAGGGAACGAGACGCCCTCGAGAGCCTGACCGCAGGCTGGAGCCCGAGGAACAGCCGCCACCCGAGCGTCGCCGGTTTCCCGCTCAAACGAGGTCTCCCCACCTGCCCCGCAGGCTTCGGCCGCGAAGCGCGGGAGACCCGGGCGGAGGGTGGGCAATGCCGAGACCTGCCTGGAGCAGGGAGCGCGCGCCGGCTTCCGGGAGGGCCGCGGCGCTTTCGGCGCCGGCCGGGGCCGCCGGGGGGCGCACGGACCCAGCCCCGCCCCCCGCGCAGCGTCCAATCCCCGCCGGGCCCGCCCCCGGCCGCGCGGGAGCCCTCGGAGGGGCGGTGCGCGAGGCGCGGGCACGAGCAGCTGGGCCCACCCCCGGGACCCCGCGGCGGACTCCGCCGCGCGGCGTTTTCGTTGAAACGAGCTCCAAGCCCCAACCTGCGTCGGTCCAGCCCTCCCGCTGCGCCCACGGCACACAGGAGCAGCATCGCATCGGGTTATTATTTTTTTATTAAGATCAAAATATCCATCCCACTGTGAACTGGCTGTTCTCACAATAAATAACAATAACTTACGTTTTGTTCGGCAAAGGCTCACACACTCTGTCCTCCGTCGACTGATAATTTAAAACATTTTCAAGGAAAGTCTCGTTTCTACTTTTTTCCGGCAATCATGCGCTTTGGGGATTCAGTGTCTGTTCCGTTTGAATCGTCCCCGCTTAGAGCCCGGGCAAAGCCGCCTGGGAGCGCGGCGCGGCTTGGGGTAGGGGCTCGCCTGAACGAGTTCGGGGTGGCCCCGCGCCGGGTGGGCCCCGCCTGTTCTCCACGGGTAGGAGGCGCGGACAGAGCGGCGCTGGCCACGCGCAGCGAGGGAAGAGGAGAGGGCAGAGCTAATGCTAGTAAATCCCAAATTCTGGTTTTGAAAAAATAAAAGTTCTTGGAGCAGGGCTCTCCGGTCTGGTGAAAGCAGGTTGTATCCTGGAGCTTTGGGCTGTCCTGACCGCTTCTCTGTCCTCTCTCTTTAAATAACAATAATAATAATTACAAAGGCGAGAGAAAGTTTTCGGAGCTGGAATGGCTTGAGCATGGGTGAATCTCATGCAGGGAGCATGCGAGGTCCGCGGGCTGGAGAGGATGGGGTCCTCTCACGTCTCCACGGGACTCGGCACCATGCTGTTGGGGGTGTCCGGGAGCTGCGAGGACAGGGAGGTCACATCGCTGCCGGAGGAGTTGCCTAGCGAGCCAGACTCAGAGAAGGAGACCTGAGGATGAGGAGACATCAGGAAGAGGCGGGTGAAGAGGCGCTGGAGCTGCTGCTCCCAGGCCGCATACTCTGAATTCGAGGGCGTTCCTTAGGGACAAGCCTCTGGCTGGAAGCAAGGCCTTCGGAGATATGGGCTAGGTCCCCAGGCGCACGCTGGGGTATTAGGGCGGGAGCTCGGGTTGGTTAATCCCTCGACCTCCCTTGCCAGTGCTTTAATCCAGGGAGACCTGGTTAAGAGCGAATTATGGGCTGAGGTGTTGCTGCAGTCCCCTTATCTATCCCCTTATCTCTCGTTGCCTAGAGCTGTCCCCAGCCCCTCATCCCCTGCGAAGTCCCTCCTTCCCACCTTGATCAAACAGCTAAATCCCCCCCTCCGAGTCCTGAGGCCCAGGTGGGTGGGGCAGGACCTCACCAGCTGCTGGAAGGCGGGTTGGTCCAGGTCACTCTGGAGGGCAAACTCGCTGAGGGCTTTCCACGGTGGCTGGTACGTCTGCACCTCGACTGCGCTGCCCTGCACAGCGCTCTCGTGACGGATGGGGCTGCCCGCCACGAGGGGCGTCCCGGTCAATCCCTGGAGGCTCTGAGGGACAAGCAGAAGTGGGGGTGAAGGATGCTCAAGTTAGGTCCTGCGTCTCCCACCACACCCTTGACACTGAGGCCCCAGGCACTGGCTCGAGATTTGGGGCCTGAAGGGGTTTGGGGGCCTGAAGCGGTTTTGGCGGAGGCACTCCCAACACCACAACCAGGTAGTCCTCCTTTGCCAGTTAAGATACTCCGGACCCAGGAACCTCCACCACAGTCCATCCAAAAGGGGGGCCAACAGAGCAAAGAAATTCGAGGTCTCTGTGCCCATTTTTCGCGAGGAAAAGTGTCCAAACCAAGCCACGCCAAGAGGACACAACCTGCCCCGACTAGCAGGAGCTGCATAACCACGCCGCCTCGGGCTCGGAGCTGTGCCTCCAACTCAGCTCTGCCGCAGGGACAAGAAGATCCGACCGAGGGTACGATAATTAAGCAGCCTTAATCCCCAAGGCAAGCCTTGCTCCGAACACGCAAATACACGCTATTTGGAGAATCCAGTTGCCCCTGGATCTCCCCAGAGCGCGCCCAGAACTCGGGGCCCCGCCCGACCCGCTCCCCCGGTGCACAGCCCCTCACCGTCTTGTCGTTGTGCTGCTGCTGCTGCAGCTGCTTCATGAGGATGGATTTCTTCTTGTCCTTGCAACGCTTGTTCTGGAACCAGACGCGGATGACCCGTGGGCTCAGGCCGGTCATCTCCACCAGCTGCTCCTTCATGAGCGCGTCGGGCCGCGGGTTGGCGGCATAGCAGGTCCGCAGAGTGTGCAGCTGCTTCTCGTTGAGCACCGTCCGCACGCGGGTTGTCTTCTCCGTCTGTTTGTGCACGTGCGCGCGCAGCGAGGGCTGCCGGCCCGACCCGGGGTCTGCGAGGACAGGGGGACTAGAGGTGAGCGCGGGGCCGCCACCCGCCCGCCCAATGCCCCGCCCTGCGGCGGCCGAGCCCTCCCAGGCCCTATTTCGTTTCTCTTCGATTCCGGTGATTTCGTTTTATTGTTCGTCTCCCTTTCCAGCTGTGCGTCCTACCCGGAGGGAGCAGTGCGTTTTCGTCCCTTCCCCGGTTCCCGGTGCAGGCAGCCCCGGAGCGCGGTCCTCGGAGCGCCAGCAGGGCGTCGGAGCCCTGCGCCAGGCCGCTGCGGGACGGGAGTGGCCGCTCCCGCCTGTGCCTCCTCCACTTACCCGACCCTAGGAATGCCCGCTTGGGCCCTGCGGGACGGAGGCCCTCCGGAAGAAGTCGGAGTTTCAGAGGAAGAGGAAGGAGGAGCTCCCAGGACTCTGGAGGGGGAAGGGGGCCGACGAGGGCCCGGAGCGCCGCGCTGCTTCGCGATTAGGGGGCTTGTCTCCCGCTCCTGGGGGCCTGCAAGAGCCCTTCATCCTCGGTCGGAGACCACTTGGACAGGGCCGCGAAGACCTGGCCTGGAGCGCGGATGGGCCTCCAGGGACAGAACGTTCTTCCCTGACAGCCCTCGGGCCTCAGCTCCCGGGTCTCCTCCTTCAAGGCTCCAGGTTCCCCGGCCCAACGGCTGCTCACCCTCCCGGCCCGAGCGCAGCCGCTAGCATTCTCGCTTGGTTTGGGGTTCTCTCAGCTCCGGGTAAATAGAGCCTGATGCCCGCGGCCCGCAACCCAAACCCGCAACAAACAAAAGGGAGCCCCTCTGAGACCCGAGATGGAGTGCACTCAACACCAGCTTCATCCTATTTCACACCCCCATCCAAACCAGGTCCACACATCCATGGATACATGCCGCACTGTTTGAATTTTTATCCCCGGGCAGGCATAACTAGGTCTGGATAAATATTTACAAATATCCATCCAGCCCAATTTCCTCACTCAATAGGGGAGGCAAACCGAGGACCAGAGAGGGGAGGAGCATTACAAGACCACACAGCACCCAGAGGCTCAGCCTGGTGTAGAGCCTGGTGCTTCAGGTCTGTGGCTGCCTGCTGGGAGCTGCCCAGTCTGAGGCACGATGCCTGACCACTAACGTGCACTCAGACCCCATCTCTGGGCAGCTCCTGATTAGGACCCAGAACATCCCCTGAGTATTTTCTACGATCCCAAGTCCACTGTGCCACCACACCCTCCTCCCGGAGAAGCACTTGGCTAAATTGTTCATCAAACTGGGCCTCAAAACACCAACACAGACCCCCACTCTTTGTTGGGGCGGCTAGCTAGCTAGCCTTCTGGCTGGCTGTGCTCAGGCCCAGCTCTAGGATGGGAGCTGTATTCCTTACACACATACCCCCAGGCAAACCTATCTTTCCTCTCTGGCAATACCAACACACTGCTTGAAATTCCCCATACACGTTCCCCAGACAGACACCACTTCGTTTTCTGTCGTCATTCACCCTCCTTCTCCCGGCCCGGTGTCCCAGTGTTCCCGATCATGGAGAACACAATTCTCCACAATGCCCCCATAGGCACACACACTCATATGCACACAACCCCGGTTCATGTTGACCCACGAACGAATTGTGTCCCACCCCCCCAGCCCCACCCCCCACCCCCCGCCCTGGCATACACTCGGCTGTGTTCCTAGCCACAGTTCTGCACTCACACAGAAGCACAAAGTCCTGGCAAAAGGAACCACGCACGAGTGACAACTCTTCGTCGGAGCACAAGCACCCCTCTACACACACGCACGCACTCACAACGGCGCCGGCAGCGCCGGGCTCGGCGCGCGCGGCTTACCTGGCAGATGCAGGCCGCGGGCGCCGGGGAGCGGGCCGGGGCTGCGCGGGCTGCCGGCCGCGGCGCGCTCCAGCAGGAGGCCGTGGTCGGCGCGGCAGAGCAGCTCGTGCTCCCGCAGCGAGAACTCGTCGCCGGGCAGCAGCTGGCGGCTGCACACGGAGCAGCGGAAGCACTCGATGTGATACACACTGTCCCGCGCCCGCATCACCAGGTCGCTGCTGCTGAAGCCCACCTGGCACTTGGCGCACTTGATGCCGAACAGCCTGCGGGCCCAAGGCGCGGTCGGGGTCAGGCAGGGGCCTGAGGCCCGCCTCGCTTCCTGGGCTGCAACGGGCTCCGGGCACGCGCGTCCAGGACGCTTTGTGGCCCACAGGGAGCTTGCGGGGACCGGCCCTCGGGGAGTTCGCGGGCCCAGACGCGCACGGCGGCACACGTTCGGAGTGGGGGGGTGGCCTTCTCCCCAGGCCGGGGAGCGCAGACGAGCCACCGCCTGCAGCCCCAGCCCCCGCAGGCGGTAGCTGAGCCCCGGCTCTCGCGGGCCTCACCTGACATAGTCCCGCTTGCAGTAGGTCTTCCCGTCTCTCACGAAGCACGTGCACGTCTCGTCCAGGTACTGGCTGCACTCGGCGCACTTGAGGCAGGCGGCGTGCCACTCCAGGTCGGGCGACACCCGCAGGATAAACTGGTCGTGGATCTGACTCCCGCAGCCCACGCACATGGCGGTCCCGGGCTTCTCTGCCGGGGAAAGGCGCGGGGCCCGCGTCAGGCCAGACTGCCCGGACCCGGGCGGGCCTCGGCCACTCCAGCCCCAACCCAACTGGCTCGCTCGTTCCCTTTCAAGAATTGCGATTACAGGGAAAAGCGGGTTTTCTAAACGTCCGAACAATTGGAAACGAAAAAACAAAATCTTCTGAATTTGAGGGTTTTTGTCTCCCCTTCACCCCCCCCCTTTTTTTTTTTTTTTTGCTACTAAATTCATTTGGACACAGTCGTTTTATCCATATATCTTGTAACTAAAAGCTAACAGGTGAGAAGAAAGAATAAAGACATTTAAGCACTGCGGACGCCACCGCATCAATACTGAACGGTGATGTTCCGGCATTTCTGTCCACATACTCCCTCTTACAGCGACTACCTCCAATCCCAACACAGACCCATCAGCTTTCAGCGGAGTCTCTTCTCGTCCTCTCTGACATTCTTAAATATCCCAGATCAAGCTAGAGAAATCTGTCTTCTTCGAAAAGCCAAAAGGCACGCAAGCTCACATCCCCAAATCAAACCTAATTGCCTTAGCGCAAAAGAGAAGCAGATTTCACAGCCTGAGGCCATCCTAGCAGCCTAACATTGAGAACGTTTAATTGTAAATTAAAACAACAGGATTCCAAAGGATAAGTGGCCTGCAGGAGAAATGCATTCGTTTTGATTTTTCTCTCCCAGCGTCCTGTCAAATAGAAGCCACTTGTAGAATCCGCTAAACATTCTTCTGCATTAGAAATATTGCATAGTAAGCACACACACATACACACCCACACACAGAAAGACTTACTCTTGGAATGATCCCCCATAGCACCCAGAAAAGGATAATGAAAAATAATATCCACCATGCAGAAAAGAGATGTGCGCAAAGTGTGCGGCCAGGGGCAGAAGGACGAGGGTCGCGCGCCCAGCCTCGGCTCTTTGGTAACTAACTCCTCCTGCCCCGCTGAGTTGAAGGAGCGATTCCGCACCGGCCCGCACGCAGCATGACGTCAGCACGCACTCGCCCGGGGCCGGAGCTGGGGGCGGGACCTGTGGCGTCACGAAGCTTCCCCAGAACCGCGGGGGGATGCGGGGGAGGTAATGGGGACCTGGGGGCTGTTGGGCGGGGTGGCTTGGGAGGAAGGCGAGGGTGACGGGGGATTGGCTGCAAGGAAATAGGCAAACCCTGATTGGTCCGGAGTAAACAATGGAGCGCAGCCCCCTCGTCCGAAATCTACAAGGATCCTCTCCCTTACCCCGGGTCGGGCTATCCCTGCTGGACCTTGCGTCACCGCCGAGCTGGCTCCGTGGCCACCGCAGCTCTGAGCTTCCTCTTGGACTTGCCGGACGGTCTCCCCAGGCGTGCCCGAGCGGGGTGATGGATACCTGAGGAGTGTAGGCAGGGAGAGGCCTCTCCTTTAAATGCTCCCTTCTTTCACAAATAAAAAAATAAATAAAAATAAAAACCCACTGTTTTGGAACTGGGTGGAAAGGGCGGTCTATTTGGATACAACCATCACCGTCCAGCCGGTCACCTTTCTCTTCTCGTGCGCCTTTGTCCTCAGGGTCCAAGGCAGAGAGAGAAGTTAGAGAACGACCACTGGAGGTTTGGATAAATTCTTTTTGGACTTCCCCTTCCCTATCCCCTCCTACCTCCCCCCCCCCCCACCGCCCCCGTGGAAAACTTATCCAAGTTGGAGCATTAGGTGGGTAGCGCCAGAACGCAAAATCCGAAGACGCTTATCGGATCCTGATTCGAGACTTGGGCAGGGAGAGGGAGGTTAATTTGATACGGACTCCCCTCATCTTTCCCCTACCCGAATAGCTCAGCTCCTTCTAGGAACAGTGCTGGGGTCGAATGTGTGTCCTACTTCCCAAATAAGCGATTTTTATAAACTCTTCTGTTTCATTTCACGAACTAACTGCAACGCAAATAATCAGAAACAAATGTGGTGCGCGGGGTAATTTACTATCTGTGCAGCGGCTCGTGGGTCCTTAGAAAACCCAAGACTTCTGAGCAGAGTGCAACCATTTTTTTCTTTCAAAGAAATCGCTGTGGGTTTTGTTTGAAAGGGTTCAAAGACTAGCCCATGAATTATAAATAACATGTATCTAACCATGATGGCTGTTGTTTTCCCGTTAAAAGGTGTACCAAGAACTTGGTGCGTGCCTGGGCGGGACGCGGTGCGCGCCTGCGGGTACAATGTCTCCACTGGAACCCCAGACCCCTGCCCAGGTCCCTGCGGGCCGGTCGGCCTGAGGGCGCGGTGGAGCGCGGCGGCCCTTCTACTAAAAATCTAAGGGTGTTTGTCCTCGAGCTTCTAGGCTGCTCTCCGGGAAATGGGTGCAGCCAAGGGAGAGACTTTGCGGGGAGCCCGGGCTAGGCCCTCCACGCACGCTAAGCCCCCTGCCCGACGACGATCCACCGCACAGCCCGTGAAAGCCCATCCGCAGCCCGCGCTGTGTCTAGCGCTTCACGCTGGCTGTCCCGTCGTCGTCCCGCAAGGCTTCTGATCACGCCACTACCTTTGAAACGTGGTCCTGTCCCCGGTCTGAATTCGCTGTGCCGACAAGCCAGGTCTTGCGTCTTTGCCTCCTAGTTCCCAAAGGGCGCCCACCCTGAGTGTGTGTGGAGCAGGTCTGGGGGGGCGGGGGAGGGGCAATGCTGCGGCTGTGTCTTTGTAAATAAATGAGGTTGAGGAGCGAGGGGGAAGGCAATCTGTGCTTGCGTCTGAGCCAGGCCACTCTGTGACCTAAGGCCTCTTGTTTTACTTTTCTGTCCCTCAGTTCCCTCATCTGTGAAATAAGGGATAAAATAATAGCTATCTCTACTAACTGTAAGAATTAAAACGATTCTCTGGGAAAGGCTTAGAAGAATACTCGGCATATAGTAAGTGTGCAATATGTTTAACTATGGTCATTATTGTTCCTGGCTGTGGCCTTGTGTTGTCAGCCTCTGTGTATGCTGCGTCCTTCCTGTGAGGACGGACCCCTGTGTGTGAATGTGGAGGGAGGTCTACATGTGTCTGTGTGTGTATCATCTGGAGATTCCTGTGTGTATCTCAGTGTGTGTTTGCTCCCTGTGGGTCTACTGCGGGGCGGACAACCAAAAAGCGTGGCCTGAGTATAGAGTTTGTATACACGTGATGTCTGTGTATCTGGGTGCACAGCCCTGTAATGGGGGGCCGAGGTGAGCATACTGGTGAGCTAGGCTGTGTGCCTGGACCATTAGCTTCTCCCTCAGGCCACCGAAGCCTGGCCTGACTTCCAGCACCTGGCCAGGAACA
Source organism: Leptonychotes weddellii (assembly GCF_054177405.1). NCBI lineage: Eukaryota > Metazoa > Chordata > Mammalia > Carnivora > Phocidae > Leptonychotes > Leptonychotes weddellii. The sequence continues at coordinate 103,331,795 of NC_138377.1, forward strand.
AGGGAATAATCAATAACTCAAAGATGAAGGTCACCAGGAGAGGATGGATAGCTCCATCAGAATCTTAGGCCTCAACTTTAACCCTCTCCTGCCAAGAGGAGAAATTCATCATCACCCAGAGGAAAAAAACAATCTTTGTGACCATTTTAAGGGGAGAGGCGGCATAGTCACCTCTCCTGGGATGCCAGGAAGCCAAGTCAAGAATTCATATTTGTTCAGCCCCTACCAAGTGCAAATTCCCTGTTATTAGCCCACAAGGACTTTACAGCGATGTTATGAGGTGGGTAATATTAAACTCATCCAATCCCCAAGGAAACTGAGGCTTCCTGAGCAGACACAACCGCGTCCAGTCACAGGCTAAGTTGGGGCTGGCATGCACAGCCAGGTCGGCCTGGTTCCATCTGCCTTGCTGCTTTCACTGTGCCATCGAAGACCCTCAGGGCTGTGGTTCCACCACTCACCCCCCTCCACCTCTCTGGAGCTGTAAAACCAGCAGCCTGTTTGAAGATCCCCCAATGTACATCTCCTGGGACACAGCCCCCTGGGAGACCAGTGCTGGTGTGAGAGGAGAGAAACCTCTTCCACTGGGACAGTCACAGGGCACCATTGATCTGGCCCTGCCCAGTTTCTCTGCCTCCTGGCCGCTCCCAGGGTGCCCTTCTGGAAGAGGCAGGGGCCACACTGCTCTGCACATCCCAGGCTACTGCACGCAGGAGACCTGGGTGCCTCCTTTGCTGGGCTCTGGAGCACTGTTCTCACTTAGTAGGAATAGAGCTTGAGCTCTATAGCTCTGTGTTATCCCATAAAACTAGCCCCAACTATGACCCTCTTCCTGGGAAGATTTCAGAAGCACAGAGAAGTCTCCCCGAATTTCTTCTCCCCAAATCTCCACACCCCATCACTGCTGCCTAAAACTCTGTTCACAGTTCCACTGAAAGATCCACTTACTGTGCAAAGACCCTTGAGAAAGAACAGAATAACAGGTGGTCATTCACACTCCAGTGATAGTGGCTCTTACCCTGGGAACGAGACCTGAGGGCCCCAGAGCTGGGGGTGGGGGGGTGGGGAGGGGTTGTCACCAAAGCAGGCCGGATCACTAAAATCAAAACAAAACAAAAAAAGCCAACTTTTATTATTTTACAGTTTTGCTTAGTCCTCCCATCCTTTCTCTTCCTTCTACAATTCTAGAACGAGAAAGCTGGATGAGCCTCTAGAGACTGTCTCTTCTGGGCCTGTGTTTGACAGAGAAGAAACTGACCACCACAGAAGGTGTTCCTCTCCCTGCCCGTCTGTGCAAGGCTAGATCCACTTGGGGGGCCCGGACGGCTCTGACACCTGCACACACGCAAGCACATGCATAACACGCACACCCACACTGGACTTCCTTCCCCACTAACTGCCTTCCCGTCCTTACCTGCTTGGGAGACCTTCACTGGCACAAAGATGTTTTGTCTCCTTGTTTTCCTGGAGTCACGTATGTGTGGAGGAATACTGGGAATAAGCTACATCTTCAGTATTGTCACCATGATGGCTAACATAGTGGCCTCTTGCTTGGGGCCACCTTCACACGCATGACTGCCCTTATCCTCACAACAATTCTGGAAAGAAGTTACTATTGTTGGAATTATCCCTACTTCACAGATGAGGAAACTGAGGCTCGGAGAGGTTAAGTAATTTGTCCCAGGTGACAAAGCTGGTAGAGCCTATGAACCAGCCTCTCTGCCTCCAGATCCTGCTTAGGGAGTCACTGCACCATCTTGCCTCCCGATCACTTACAAAGCGGATGCCACAGGCACGATGCCCCCCAACACAAAGGAAGTTGATGCTTGTGGAAGGAGCATTAATCTTTACCATGAGTATCAGCAAGGAAACTGAAGCTCAGTGACCTTGCATCCAGCAGGTAAGTGGCAGAGATAGAGCCAGAAGCCAGGGCTCTCCCTGCTGGCATCCCTGGGGATGGGGTTCCGCCATTGTCCCTCTGAGGGCCAGCCCCATGCCCAGAGTCCTCTACTTTTCTCCCAAGGCAATTGGTGATGTTGTAGAGAAGAGGCCAAGGAGGGCCTCAGCATTCACGTCCTCACCCACCATACAACTCTGAGAGTGGGGGTTTTGGTGTGGGATTTTGGCACCATGCTTCAGAGAAAGCAACTAAGACCTGAGAAACGGCAGAAACTTGACAAGATTCTAGGCCTCCTGACATCCAAACCTGTGCTCTTGGCCCAGCCTCTCTTGCCTGCCTCCCACTGAGTCCCTTTGAGCACACGGGAACCCCATGGCATGGTGTCACTGGGTCCCCTCTCCCTCCCTCCTGAGCCCGGTCCCTCTTCCCTAACCCCCATTGAGCACCTGCTGCAGGCTGGGTCCTGGGCTAAGCAATTGCAGACCATCTCATTTAATGCAGAGGTCGTGCGCCTGTGAAGCCAGCCCTGCCTCGAAGGTAGGTAGGTCTTAAACATTTTTTTTAAGATTTTATTTATTTATTGGTCAGAGAGAGAGCGCGCGCGCAGGAGGAGGGGCAGGCAGAGGCAGAGGGAGAAGCAGGCTCCCCGCTGAGCAGGGAGCCCGATGTGGGGCTCGATCTCAGGACTCCAGGATCGTGACCTGAGCAGAAGGCAGATGCTTAACTGACTGGGCCACCCAGGTGCCCCAAAGTTAGGTAGGTCTTATATTCACCATTCAGCAGCTCAGAAATGAAGAAATCAATAACTTCACATGTTAATACAACCAGTATGAGGTGGGACTGAAACTCAAACCCACACCCTCACTGATCAGTGAGACTAGTTGCAAACTTGTGCTACTGAGTCTGTCCATATGGGAATGGTCTTGTTTGTTCGTTTGTTACTTTGTTTACAGTGGACATGTGTTGAAGTCATTCTCTATTAAGAAACCCATGGTCAGGGTGCCTGGGTGGCTCAATCAGTTGAACATCTGCCTTCGGCTCAGGTCATGATCCTGGGGTCCTGGGATCGAGCCCCGCATCAGGCTCCCTGCTTGGCAGGGAGTCTGCTTCTCCCTCTCCCTCTGCCCCAGCCTTTTGTTTCTTTCCAAATAGCACCCTGAAGATAGCTTTAGGGACAACTGCTAACCCTGGATTTTGGGACTGGAGGGGGCCATGGGAAGGAGCTGTGCCTGGTGTTTTGGGGGAAAGCTGCATTTTTCCTATCTCTCCAGGAGGGGGAGTCCTCGCCAACTTGGCACAGCCTGGGAGTGCTTCTGAGCCTCTGGCCGGGCGCACTGGTGTTCCGGGCTGTCTTCTGCCAGCCTGCAGCTTCACTGGACCTCCCTTCCAGTGCTCCGTTTCCACCTAGAATGATTCCTTCCCTTGCTGAGATCCAGGTAATGGGTAACATGAGGAAGAAAGGGAGGAAAGCAATGAGGGAGAGACTGAGCTCCACAGGGAATAGATTCACCAAAGCAGGATTGGATGGTTGTTTTGCTGAGAGGCCAGCCTCCTGCCACATGGGCTAGGCTTCAGGTTGGGGCCCTGGATGGACAGGCTGTCCTTCACTGAAGCAGGTAACACAGTAGAGAAGAGAGGAAAATAATGGTAGGAGACGATTCTCTCCTTTGACCAAACTCTAGCCAGGCTCCTCTGAGCCCTTTCTCCACGAGGCCTCAACCTTGAACAAAACACTAACATGGTTTCTAGCAGCTCAAGGCTGCATCCATAGGACCACCCTGCCCCCCCACCCAAGTGCCTTCCTCAGAAAACTCAAGGCTGTCAAGAGAATTTACCATTTGTTCCTGTCAACATCTGAAGATAGGGCCCCTGTCTCCCAGCCACTGTGGAGGGGAGGAACCCATCTTGGATAAGCACCAATTAGCAAACCCAGATGGGTTTCTCATGAACCAACCCCCGTTTCCTCCCTCCCTATTCCCTCATTCTCCCTTTAAAACACCTGGTCACCTCTGTACAAGTCAAAGTTGAGTCCAGTTCACATGGGACTCTTGGCCCTGGTACTGTAGTATATTGCTGATTAGAATCTGTCCTTGCCACTTTACCTAGAGTCCGGCTTTGCTCACCTTTGACTTGGGATCAGCAGGGTGGGGAGGGCAGCAGTGGGGGCTGGAAAGACTTCCTGGAGGCCACGGCATCTCGTCTGAGCCCTGTGGGATGAGTATGATTCTTCCAGGCCGAGAAGGAGGAGGAGGAGGGAATGGTTTTGTAGACAGAGGAAGGAGATATGTGAGTCAAGCGCATTTGGGGGGAAATGTGAACAGTGGGGAGAGGCTGGAGTGAGGACCGAACGTGGGCAGGGGCACGAGCAAAGCCACAGAAACGCCGCAGGTGCATGTGGCTGGACTGTCACAGAGGAGGCAGCCAAGCAAAAGACTGAACGAGAAGTTTGGGTTCCACCGTGGGAAGCCTCACACGCCAGGCTGAGGAACTCTGAGGGCATTCCCCTGACAGAGGAGAATTTCTGTGATCCTGTTGTAGTGTGAAGAGATTCGGATGGGAACATGGCATGAACAGAGCTGTTCTGTGGAAAGATTAACACACGGATGAGTCAAGCAAGGCAAGAAGTAACGAGGACGTAAATCAGGAGGGTGTGGGGGCGGGGTGTGAGGCAAGAAGACGTGCCTGTGGACTTTGGGCCGGCCCCTCTCTCTCTTTAGAAACAGGCAGGTCAGGAGGAAGGCTCGTCTGGGGGAGGGGTGGATGGTGATCAATTAAGCTCAACCAGTCACATGGGGTAAAGAGAAGAATTTCTATATGTAATCCTGAGGCAAGAGGAAAAGAATACCACTCATTTGTAACTTACTTGTTAAAGATATTGAAAAAACATTCTGAAAATCTGGGTTAAGATTCAGACCCCAGCATCATGGGGACCAATTTTGCATTGTGAATTGTATCTTTCTGGGGTGGAAGGAGACTTAAGGTTTTCTCTGCTGTGCTATCTGGGCCAGCCTTGAAGTCAGGGAATGCGGGCATGGACTCAGAATCACCCTGACTCACGTGGTCTTTGTATTTCTCGTTAGTAGTATTTCTAGATTCAAATGAGAGGAGCTGTCAGCTATCTGCTTCATTTGAACATTAGTGATGCTTATTTTCAATGGATTTCCCCAGCAGAAAAACTAAATATTGTCATTAGCTCCACCATCCAGCACAGATGTGTGGGTTTAGGTTTTGCAGACTTTGGGATCCAGTTAACCAATTAGAGATGCTTCCCTTTTATGAGACTCAGACAAATGGATAATGATTTATCGTATGTCCTCAAATGTGAGGATGCCTCTTCATAAAGCTATAGTCATAGTCTTTTAAAAGTTTTTTGGTGTTTTGTTTTTTTTAAGTAGGCTCCACGACCAGTGTTGAGCCCAACGTGGGGCTTAAACTCACGACCCTGAGATCAAGACCTGAGCTGAGAGTCAGATGCTTAACTGATGGAGCCACCCAGGAGCCCGTTAAAGGTTTTAAAGGACGTCTTTTAGTCTTTCCAACACACATTCATAAGATGCTAAATATGTATGTTTTTTCTCCTAACAAGGACCAAATATTCATGCCCTATTTTGTCTCTTTGTCACCTTAAAATAAAATAGGAATTATAAATGACACCAAATGTTTGACTACAATCGAAGTCCATCAAGCAACAATTTTTCAAAAAAAAAAAAATGCACAGACGATCCTCTTTCACTGGAAAACATCTTCTGAAGGCTACAGTTACTAGCAAATTCCAAAAATAGACAATAAATGAGATAATAGAATCTGGGTTGTCACCTTTTGTCCAGTGGGATTATCCGATGTCTAATCATAGACAGATTGTGATTAATGTGATTGTGGATGGGGCATTAATCCGATTCAGGAGGAATCTGGTCAGATTTTCATCTGCTCCAAATGTGTAATTGGTTTGGAGGCAGCAGAAAAGCAGCTTGTACCAGATTTTGCCGCATCACGGTGACGAGGTCTATTTTGATCAGCTTGAGTTATGGACAATAGAAATTATTTATAGCCACTTTAGACATGCCTTATACTTGTAAAGACCTTCAAAACAAAATCACACTCCTCTTGCTGTTGTCGGACTCTCATTCAGCTGAATCCTGGTGCCCACAGCTTATAAAAAGCAAGGAGGAGAAGAGATTAAAGGCCGGTAGTTTCCTCATCAAATACTGACTGAACATTACAAGGAGCAAGAGGTTGAGCCAGGCAGTAGAAAAGGCCAACAGATGCATACAGAATGGTCTTGGCCCCAGAGGATTTTGCTCTAGTTGAGAAGAGGGACCCAGCCTCAGGAGAGCACCGGCATCCACAGAAAGCAATACGTGGTGAGGCTCATTCAAGCCGAGCGTGAAGGAGAATTCCCTTTGAACTAGACAAGTTTCACGAAGGTGGTGGGATTTGAGCTTTAAAGGAGAGAAGCTCCCAGTGTGGCTCGTGAGTGAGGACGGAGAGTGCCAGGGGCAGAGGCTGGGCTGCACATATGCCCCGGACAGGGAAGGATGGTCTGGGGAGAGTGGAGGGAGGGAAGGTGCTGTCATCGGTTGAGAAGCTATGCCCTATGGATGGCGCTTCATCGATCTCCTTCATTCCTCGTGCATCAGCAGGGTGCTCTGGGCTAATGGAAAGCCTAGCGAAAAGTGGTATAAACAGGAAATGAGCTGGCTCAAACAACAAGCCCAGAGGTAGGGCAGACTGTATGGTTAGATGAGCCTGGGGTCTGAGGTGTCATCAGCAGGTTCTTTCTGGTTCCCTGCTCTACTGCTGACAGACTCAGCTTCATTCTGAGGGTGATTCTTATGTTCACACAATGGCTGCCAAAATACTTGGGACCATATGCCTCCTGTCTGTGACCAGGGAGAGCAAGGAAGCTTCTTTTCAGAATCCCCCAGAAAACCTGTTTTCTGTTCCATTGACCCTCACTGTCTTAGATCTGCCCCTTCCTGAACCAATCACTGACAAGGAATTAGGGATTTCCATGTTGGCTTAGACTAATCAGCATGGGCACATATATCCCACTAGTGGGTGCTGATAAATGCTTAAGAACTGGCTCTTTAGGAAAGAACTTATATACATACATATATGTTTATTATAAATGTATTGATACGAAGGAAGTATAGCAAATAATTTACAAATAATAATAAAATATGCAATTGTATTGTAATTGTACATTGTAATTTGAATTGTAAATTGTAATGGTAATTGTGATTGTAAATATGTAATTGTATGGTAATTGTAAATTCCACATAGCCAATTGATTCTTATAGAATACTTTCATTGATTTTTGCCAAACTTTTGCTAATTTATGGTTGCATAATTAAGTAAATAAATATCTTTCTTATAACCTAGCAATAAACAATTATAAAAATATAGTACAGTTAGGGGTGCCTGGGTGGCTCAGTTGGTTAAGCGTCTGCCTTCGGCTCAGGTCGTGATCCCCGGGTCCTGGGATCGAGTCCTGAGTTGGGCTCCCTGCTCAGTGGAGAGTCTGCTTCTCCCTCTCCCTCTGCCTGCTGCTCCACCTGCTTGTGCTCTCTCTCCCTCAAATAAACAAATAAAATCTTTTAAAAATATACTACAATTAATATATTTTAAATGAAAACATTGGGCGCCTGGGTGGCTCAGTTGGTTGAGCGACTGCCTTCGGCTCAGGTCATGATCCTGGAGTCCCGGGATCGAGTCCCGCATCGGGCTCCCTGCTCGGCGGGGAGTCTGCTTCTCCCTCTGACCCTCCCCCATCTCATGCTCTCTCTCTCTCTCTCATTCTCTCTCTCAAATAAATAAATAAAATCTTTAAAAAAAAAAAAGAAAACATTTAAAATCCTATCATTAAGTCAACAAGAAATGTAAAAAGTCTATATGAAGAAAACTTTCTTGACTAGGGCCATGTAAAACAAAAAACACATGGAGTACCAAAATATGTTCCAGTATAGAATTATATATATATGACAACAGTTTTCCTCCAATTTATCTATAAATGTATAAATCCATAAATGTAATTTGGTATACCACAAATATAATTAAATTGCCAATGGAATTTGACATAATAATTCAAAGATAAAATGAAAAAAGAAATGTGTGAGAATTAGTGAGGACAGTTTATAAAAGAAGAGAAATGAACGGTGCTTTTCCCTATTAGATATTCAAATGCAGTATAAAGTTCTAATAATGAAAATAGTTTGATACTAAAGCAGAACTTGGCAGATTTATTTTTTTATTTTTATTTTTTTAAAAGATTTTATTTATTTGACAGAGAGAGACACAGAGAGAGAGGGAACACAAGCAGCGGGAGTGGGAGAGGGAGAGCAGGTTTCCCGCCGAGGAGGGAGCCCGATGTGGGACTCGATCCCAGGGCCCTGGGATCATGACCTGAGCTGAAGGCAGACGCTTAACGACTGAGCCACCCAGGCGCTCAGAACTTGGCAGATTTAATATAACATTGAAAAGGCCAAAAATCAGACTTTTGGTTTGATAGGAATTCAATGGAAAAGCAAGCAATGATTCAGTATATATTACTGGTGCATTGGAAAAAATTTAAAGTCAGACCTCTCTGCACCCCACCATTTACCAAAACCTTCTTCAGATGGATTAAAGATTTAAATGTAATGATAAAACCACGGAGGCACTAGACAAAAATATACGTGACTCTTCCTGTAACCTTGGGATGAGGATGGGCCTTCCAAGTGGCACAAGGAAGGTAGACCCCAGACGGGAAAGACCAATGAGTTTGACCGCATAAAAGTGCAATGACTGTTGTGCTTTCCAGGCATCCCCATGAGGGTGGCATCGTCTTTAAACCCTGCATGGCAATCCCTGACACACCACCATGATGCCCAGGGAAGACAGGGTGACCTGGAAGTCCAGCTGCTTCCTTAAGATCATCCAACTCTTGGGTGATTATCCAAAATGCTTCACCGTGGGAGCAGACAACATGGATTCCAAGCAGATGCAGCAGATCCGCACGTCCCTCCACGGGAAGGCTGTGGTGCTGATGGGCAAGAACAAGGCCATCCAAGGGCATCTGGAGAACAACCCAGCTCTGGAGAACCTGTTGCCTCATAACTGGGGGAGTATGGGTTTTGTGTCACCAAGGAGGACTTCACTGGGATCAGGGACATGCTGCTGGCCAATAAGGTGCCAGCTGCCGCCCGTGCTGGCGCCATAGCCCCCTGTGAAGTCGCTGTGCCAGCTCAGGACACTGGTCTGGGGCCCGAGAAGACCTCCTTCTTCCAAGCTTTCGGCATCACCACTAAAATCTCCAGGGGCACCATTGAACTCCTGAGTGATGTGCAGCTGCTTGAGACTGGAGACAAAGTGGGAGCCAGTGAAGCCACACTGCTGAGCATGCTGAACCTCTCCCCCTTCTCCTTGGGCTTTGGGCTGATCATCTAGCAGGTGTTTGGCAAGGGCAGCATCTACACCCCTGAAGTGCTTGACACGACAGGGGAAACTGCATTTTCACTTCCCAGAGGGTGTGCGTGTTGCCACATCTGTCTGCAGCTAGGTTACCCCACTACTGCATCAGTGCCCCATTCTACCATCAATGGATACAAGCGGGTCCTGGCTTTGTCTGTGGAGGCTGATGACACCTTCCCACTTGCTGAAAACGGTCATGGCCTTCTTGGCTGATCCATCTGCATCTGTGGCCACAGCCCCAGCCAAAGTTGAAGCAAAGGCAGAGTTGGAGGAGTCCAACGAGGATATGGGATTTGGTCTCTTAGACTAATCACCAAAAGCAACCAATTCAGCTAACTTTATTTGTGAAACAAGGAAATGTAGGCTTACTTCTCTTACAAAAAAAAAAGCAATGTTTATTGCTGTTTATTATTTATGACAGACAAATGGGTTGATAACCTTACAAAAAGAGGTTTAATGGGGCGTCTGGGTGGCCCAGTCATTAAGCATCTGCCTTCGGCTCAGGTCATGATCCCAGAGTCCTGGGACCGAGCCCAGCATTGGGCTCCCTGCTCCGCAGGAAGCCTGCTTCTCCCTCTCCCGCTCCCCCTGCTTGTGTTCCCTCTCTCGCTGTGTCTCTCTGTCTGTCAAATAAATAAATAAAATCTTCAAACAAAAAAAAGGTTTAATGTATTAATGACTTAAATAAGAAAGTGATGAATGCTAACAGAAAAATGCACTGGAAAGAAGAAAAAAGCATGATCAATTACACATGAAAAAATTATTGTTGCACCACAAACTCAGTAGCTTAAAGTAACACCCATTTATTGTCTCCCAGTTTCTGTAACTCAGAATTCTGGACATGGCTTAATTGGGTTCTCTGCTCAGGGTCTTACAAAGCTGAAATGAAGGTGTTGGCTGGGCTGCATTCTCATATGAGGCTTGACTAGGAAAGATAATCTTCCAAGCTCCCAGACTGGTGGTAGAATTCATTTAGTTGCAACATTATGTCATGACAGCTTGCTTCTTCAAAATCAGCAGCAGCAGCAACGGAGAGCGAGCGCGAGAGAGAGAGAGAGAGAAAGAGAGAGATTCTGCTGAGTTGAGTTTCCAACTTGATGGGGACTTTTTTTGGGGGGGGACTTTTTTTTTTTAAGGTTTTTATTTATTTATTTGAGAGGGAGAGAGAGCACAAGCAGGGGGAAAGGGAGAGCGAGAGGGAGAAGCAGACTCCCCGCTGAGCAGGGAGCCCGTTGAGGGGCTCGATCCCAGGACCCCAAGATCATGACCTGAGCTGAAGTCAGACGCTTAACTGGCTAAGCCACCCAGGTGCCCCATGAGGGGGCCCTTTTAAAGGGTTCACCTAATTAAGTAAGGCCTACATACTTTTCATGAACCCCAAATCAACTGATTAGAACTTCAATTACATCTGCAAAATCCATTCACTTTTGCTATACTTGTTAGAAACAAATCATAGACATTCAAGGGTAGGGGATTATACAGGGTTTGGATCATTGGGGGTAACCTTAGAATGTACCCACCACATTGGTAACAAAAGAAAAGCAAATTAAAGCATTATGAGTAATCATTTTTGGCCTCTCACATTGGCAAAGATTTAAAAATCAAAAACCCCAAAATTCCCAGTATTGGCAAAGTGTGAGAAAACTGGCCCTATCATAGCCTGTTGGAAGGAGTGTCAAGGGGTACAACATTCTGAAACGGCACAACAATCTGAAATGCAATTTTGCAAAACTTGCCAAAGACTTAAAACTCTGCAGTCTCTTTGACCCAGCATACCCCTTCTGCTAGAAACTAGTCATGGAAATACTTACAGATAATGTACATAAAGATTTAATCTTGAGGTTGTACACTGAAGCTTTATTTATAATACCAAAAACTAAAAAAAAAAAAAAAAAGAGGAGGGGGGTACAAATGAACAAAAGTATAAGGCTGGTTAAATAAATTGCGGTAAATCCATATAATGGAAATGAACTGATTCACACTGTTTTACAGTTTGAACCCCAGTGCCAGGCACCCCTGGTCAGAATCCAGGCTCCAGCATTTAGCAGGTCTGTGAAATGGGTGTGTACCAAAACCTCTCTGAGCCTCAGTTACAAAGATGGAATAATAACAGTACCCACCTCATCGGGTTGTTGTGAGGATTAAATGCTCATTCATGTACGTGTTGGGTCAAGTCAGCACTTAATTGTGGAGCAGGAGGGGGAAGGATGGAGTATCATGAAGTTACCAAACAGCTTATACAAAATAATTCCATTTTTGTTTTAAAGAGTTAAATGATAAACTCAGCAAATAGAATAGAAAGTCATCTTTCAGACTGTTAAATTTATTTCCTCTAAGAAGTGGGATTATAGAGAATGTCTATTTTCTTCTTTATGCATTTTTAAATTCACCGATTGTCTTACACTATATACTTATGACTTTAGAGAGAAAATACACAAACTCTCTTTTTTTAAAGAAAGGAAAAGTAAGCCCTGAATGATCAGGACGTCCTCAAGAACGAGGTGGGGATTGAACAGGTCTTGTATGACAATGGTTCTCAGACTTTTGGAATTCAAGATCTAAGAAAAAACAATAGGGACATCATATGGGACTGCCACTATTCTGTGTTGCTAGGTGAGACATCTATTTATTTTTTTTTAAGATGTAATTTATTTATTTGATAGAGAGAGTGAGAGAGCACAAGCAGTGGGAGCAGAGAGGGAGAGGGAGAAGTAGGCTCCCCACTGAGCAAGGAGCCTGATATGGGGCTCGATCCCAGGACCCTGGGATCATGACCCGAGCTGAAGGCAGACACTCAATCGACTGAGCCACCCAGGAACCCCCGCCAAGTGGGACATTTTTTTAAAAATTACTATCTACTATCATCACTTGATATAAGAGGAAACATATTAACACCAAAAAAAGAAAAGATCAGTTTCAGAATAAATAGTCCTTTCCATTGAGTTTTGTGAAAAACTCATTGCATCATTTTTATTTTTCTCATCTTGGGCTGAATATTGGGAACAACTGGGGTAGGGTCTTGGAAATGAAAAGGGTCACCAGCAAAGCAGGGAGGCAGCAATGTGGGCACTGTGGAAGGTCTGGCCCCAAGGCTCTCATTACAGTTTCATGGTGTGTGAGGTGAGTATGGAGACTCCTGGGGGCCAAGTGATGATTAGTTCTCAGGGATCCTAATGACGATAACTTGAAATCCATTTCCTAAGCACTGAGAATACATCTGTGAATAACACAGACATAATCCCTACCCTTTCTCATGGAGGAGACTATGGGACAAGTGTCTTTCATTAAATCTATGAGATCAGAGGAGCTATCAGTCTCCTCTCCTGCATCTTCTACAGGACTGGTGAAGGATAGCAAGCTCAGCAAAGATCTGAACCACAGAGACTTCAGGTGCCCTGAAAGTCTGGCTGAGGACATTACAGGGAAAGACAGCCATCCAGTGGGACTTCGGATGGTATCTCTTGGGCACCTGCAGGCTCTCTGCACCAACAAATGTTTTAGTATTCATTTCTATCTATGAGTATATTGGAAAGATATGCATGTTTTATTAAGCTCAGAATAAGACTTCAATATTTATGTATAAAGCTCAAGCTTCACTTCAGCATTAAGAAGGCTAGCAAAATGCAAGTCTAATTTGATAATGTAGGCATATTCCTTTGCCATTAATCCCATGAATCATACATGTCTCCTCTAAGAGCCTGAAATCTGAATATTTTAGCACAAGTAAAGTATCAGGAGAGTAAAAACTCACAAATTGGGACAAACTGGGAGCAGTCAGAATGCATTCTAGAAGATGTTAAACTCAAAGTTACCTTCTCATAAAATCTATACATGTCTATATAAACATTATATTAAATATCAACAAAATTGACAGGAGATGAGCCATGGCCAAACAGAGATCCCATCTTAGCTGCCTTCACATGGAGCTAAGAATGCCATAACTTTAGAACCTTGTTTATTAGTGTGCCTAGAGATGCAGCCAATGTCTGAAAGAATCGTTTTGGAAAATAACCACTTTTTCACGATGGTAGATAAAATCAGCGTGTTTATTATACCTTTTTTTCACAGATGATTATAATGGATGTCTTTACTTCAGCTGGGATTCTTTTTTTAAAAAACAATTTTATTTACTGAGAGAGAGAGAGAGGGAGAGCAAGCAGGGAGGGGGCAGAGGTAAGGGAGAGAGAGAATCCCAAGCAGACTCCACGCTGAGGGTGGAGCCCAACACAGGGCTCGATCTCACGACCCTGAGATCATGACCTGAGCTGAAATCAAGAGTCAGACCCCAACCAACTGAGCTACCCAGGCACCCCTCAGCTAGGATTCTTATTATAAATTCACAGCTTCTAAACTGAACACTGCAAAGTCTTCCATCTTGTAATTGACACATATGGGGAGGGTTTCCCAACTTTCCCAAGTGAGAATTAGTTGGCTGTACTTCTGATTGGCAAGGTCTCTTTTTATAAAGTACTCTTGTTTCTTTCTCATTAGGGGAAACCTACTTCTTAAGCACTTACTATGAGCTTCTAGAATGGAAGCCCTTGAGGGTGAGGACTATGTCTATTTTACCCTCTGGGCTCAGAATAGAGCCTGCATATAACTGCTCAATAAATGGTTGTTGAAGTTGTGGTGTCCAGGTGTCCCTGCTTAGGTGGTAGCCAGCTTCCAAGATGGCCTCCAACGATCCCTGCCTCCTGTTATTTTCACCCTTATGTAGTCCTCTCTCACACTCTATCAGGATCGGTGAGTGTGACAGGGGGAATATGGCAGTCATGATGATATGTCACTACCAAGCTTAGGTTACAAAGGACTGCAGCTTACATCTTGGTATCTCTGCTTTTTTTTTTTTTAAGATTTTATTTATTTATTTGAGAGAGAGAGAGTACAAGCAGGGCAGAGGGAAAGGGAGAAGCAGACTCTCCGCTGAGCAGGGAGCCCGACACGACTTGATCCCAGGACCCCGAGATCATGATCCGAGCCGAATGCAGATGCTTAACTGATTGAGCCATCCAGGTGCCCCACTATCTCTGTCTTTATCTATCTCTCTGATCTCTGCCTTTGGGAAAAGCCACATAGATAGGTCCCTGTGGTAAGACATTGCAGCCTCCTGCCAACAGCTACCCAGGTGGTCTTGGAAGTCTGAGCCAGAACCACCCAGCTGAGCCATTTTATGATTCCCTAACCCTCAGAAACTCTAATATAATAAATGTTGTTTCAAGATGCCAAATGCGGAGGGTAATTTGTTACACAGCAGTAGAAAACTAGTACAACATGAACTCACACCCATTTCTCACCAAAACCCTATGAGGAAGACATTCACAACACTTTCTGACCAGTGAAGATACAGAGGTTGGCAAAATCAAGGAACCTGTCTAAGACATCTTGGATATAAACCCAGGTCAGACACCTGCTATCTCTCAGAGAATAAAAATATCACATTTCTCTTACCCAAATAATCTTACCCTTAAAATCTGTCACTTTGTTATCATTTGGGATTTTGACATCTGGTAATAATAAGAGCAGTGACTATTAAAAATATACCAAGGGAAGCTGTTTGCATAACCCATAAATGTTCGAGGTTTCATGGTCATGATTTCCAAATAGAGAAATGACAACACATCGGAAGGAAAAGATGAGTTGAAAGGAGAATCTGAAAGTGGCATAGTTAAAATCATCTCTATCTTTAGCACAAAGAAAGAAGTCCTGTTGGCAAGCACTGCTAAAATGTAGGACCATTTTCATGTGCTATATTTAGGAAGTCAGTGAATGTCATAGCAAAACGATTGCTTGTTGAGAACATGGACGAGCCTTGAAAATATGAATATAGGCCCATTGTTATGTGGCCCTTATTGAAGCAGAGGAGGGGACCACCCAGAAACAGTACTCTGGGATCCAATCTCCCTCAGCCTCCAAATGCGAAGTGAAAAAGTGGGTCTGCTGCGCAAGCACAGCTTCGACAAATCCTTGGATCTCTTTTTCTTCCAACCAGACTGCTGCCCCTAAAATACTCAAATACAGAAATTCTGGGGTGGCTCTGGGAAGCAGTGAACTTGAGCCATATAGATGGATATCAGAGAGAACTGAGGGGTATTAAGTAGATCAAATTAAGGTGTAAAACAGCAATGCTCACTCACAGAGTCCTGAAACACTGGTGGGCCTAGGTTGGTGTACAAGATGTGTACAAGACCTTTGTAATTATCAATGATTAAATTACCACCTTTTTCAAATGATTTGTTAAAACAGAAAATAAATGAGAGAACTTATCATAACATCCCTCACCTTCATGTGTGGTGTGTGTGTGTGTCTATGTTGTGTGTGTATCTATATCCTATGCAATTTACACACTTAAAGTGTACAGTTTGATGGGTTTTAGTATATTCACAGAGTTGTGCAACCATCACCACAATTTTGGACATTTTCATTACGCCCTCCCTGAAAGTACATACCCATTAGCAGTCACTCCCCATTACTCATTCCCTCCTCAGCCATAGGCAACCACTCATCTACTTTCTATCTCTACAGAT
Organism: Leptonychotes weddellii; assembly: GCF_054177405.1. Taxonomy (NCBI): domain Eukaryota; kingdom Metazoa; phylum Chordata; class Mammalia; order Carnivora; family Phocidae; genus Leptonychotes; species Leptonychotes weddellii. The sequence goes on from NC_138377.1 coordinate 103,347,668, forward strand.
TTGCCTATTCTGGACATTTCATACAGAATCATATACTCTGTGCTGTTTTGTGACTGGCTTCTTTTACTTAGCATGATCTTTTCAAAGTTCCTTCATGTGGTAGCATGCATCATTATCTCCTTATTACTGAACAATAGTCTATTGTGTGAACATATCACATTTTATTTATCCATTCATCAGTTGATGGTCACTTGCGTTGTTTTCCCTTTTTGGCTATTATGAATAATGCTGCTACGAACATTCGTGTACAAGTTGTGTGTGAACACACATTTTCATTTCTCTTGGGCACACACCTAGGAACGGAATTTGCTGGGTCATATGGTAACTCTATGTCTAACATTTTGGGGAGCTGCCAGATTGTTCACCCAATTGGCTGCATCAGGTTCGACTTTCTCCACATCCTCCTCAACAGTTGTGGGATTATCTGTCTTTTTGAGGATAGCTGTTCTAGTGCGTGTGAAGTGCTATCTCACTGTGGTTTTGATTTACATCTCCCTGATGACTAATGATGTCAAGTTTTTTCATGTGCCTATTGGCACATGAAGACATTTGTATATATTCTATGGGAAAAAGTCTACTCAGATTCTTTGCCCATTTAAAAAATTGGGTTCTTTTCCATTATTGGGTTGGAAGAGTTCTTTATATATTCTGGATACAATCCCTTATCAGATATATAATTTGCCAGTATTTTCTCCCATTCTGTGGGATGTCTTTTCACTTTCTTGATGGTGTCTCCTGAAGTACAAAAGTTTTAAATACCAATAAAGTCTAATTTATCAATGTTTTCTTTTGCCGCTCATGCTTTTGGTGTTACCTAACCTAAGGTCAAGATGATTTACTCATGTTTTATTCTAAGAATTTTATAGTTTAAGCTCTTATGTTTTGATCTATGGTTTATTTTGAGTTAATTCTTGTGTATGGTATAAAGAAGGGGTCTAGCTTCATTCTTTTGCATGTGGAAAACCTCACAATGAGTTACTTTTTCAAGGAGAAGCAAAAGAATGAGATTTTTGGTGCCTGACCTTTCATTATAGTATTTAAAATTCAAACGATTAGATTCTAACTTCCCTTGTGGCCCTTAATTCATTTCCCCTCCCTCCCTCCATCCCTCCCTTTCTTCCTTCCTTCCTTCTTTCCTTTCTCCTTTCACAGTTGTTGCCAACTTCTGTTGTTATTCCTTCAGACAATTAACAAATAGTTATTGAACACCTGCTACACGCCCGGTAGTTCACCATGGGATGAAGGAGAATATGTACAAAACATAGACTCTGTCCTAAAAGAGTTTACGGTTCAGTTGAGGTAGTGAGTTTCACATATATTAAACATTAACCAATAACAAGGTCAATAACAACCTAGGGTTCAAACCGGTCCCAGAAATACAGTGAAATATTTGTATTGTGGCAAGACAGCAAAACCACATATAGATCAATGAATACAATTGAAGAGATATGGGGATCAGAGCACTCACAGGGTGCTGGTGGAAATGTAACATGATGTTGCCACATTGGAAAACAGTTCGGCAGTTCCTTAAATGGTTAGACATAACGTTGCTAATTCTAACCCTAGAGAAATGAAAACACATCCAGACAAAAACTTGTAAACAAATGCTTATAGCAGCATTATTCATAAGAGCCTAAAAGTGAAAAAAAAAAAACCCAAATGTCCACTGATGAATGGATAAATAAAATGTAGTATACCCATGTAATAAGATATTATTCAGTCATTACAAAGAATAAAATATGGATACATGCTACAACGTGGATGAACCTTGAAAGAAGCTAGTCACCAAAGAGCACAAATTATATGACTCCATTTATAAAAAAATGTTCATAATAGGCAAATCCATAGACAAAGTAGATGAGTGGCTGTTTAAGGTTTGGGAAGTGGGGTGATGGAGGTGCAACAGCCAGAGTTTGAGGTTTCTTTTTGAGGTGATCAAAATATTTTAAAATTGACTGGGGTGATGGTTGCACAACTCTGAATTTACCAAAAATAATGTTATCTGTAAAAATTAAATGGGTAAATTATATGGCACATGAATTATATCTCAATAAAGCTGTTGTTAGAAAACAAAGACACAAAGACAACCAAAGCCAGAGGGATGAGGAAAAGGGAGAGATAAGTGCAGGCTGGGAGGTCTAAGAAGGCTTCATAGCAAAAAGCTCATCTGTTCATCCATCTATTCATTTGTTCATCCATGAAGTATGCATTTACATGTGCCAGATACTGTGCTAGGTGCAAGGGATCCAGCAATGAATTGAATAAAGCCCTTGCCCTGAAAAATAAAACATAGTTAGGAGAAGGAGAAAATGGAGAGGGGGCTACATATCAGTGGTTGAAGAAAGCCTCTTCTGGGAGGTAGTATTTAAGCTGAGACCTGAATGAAGAGTGACTGCAAACTATGTGGAAGCTCTGGAAGAAAAGCATTCCAGACAGAGGGAACAGCAAGTACAAAGGCTTCAAGGCAGGAGTATGCTTCTGTGTTGGAGACAGAATAGAAAGAGTACCTGAAGTGGAAGAAAAGAGATAAATCAGAGAGTCAAGCAGGGGCCAGATCAAGGAAAGACTTGAAGCCATTGCAAGATCTTTGGATTTTTTTTCCTCAGTGTGATGGGGGAGGGTTTTGAACAGAGATGGTATAATGTGGTTTATATTTTAAAAGCGTCTCTATTCTGAGGAGGATAGCCTGTGAAGGCAAGAGCAGAGGCTCAGAGACTAGCTGAGAGGCTGCTGCAATGGTCCCAGGGAGAAAGAACGGGGCTTGGACCTGAGTGGAAGCAGAAAGCTAAAACCAACAGGATTTGCTGATGGATTGGGTGGAGGACATGGGTCGGATTTTAAAATGAAATGTTTAAAGTTATGTTTCTACCAACATCCTGATTGTAAATTATACAAGCAGAGATTTCAAGATGGTGACCTGCTGTGCATGTTTGTGTGTGCATGTGTTTTAATCAACTTTATTGAGGCGAAATTTACACATAGTAAAGTTCACCAATTTTAAATGCACAGTTTTTTTTAGTTTTGATAAATGTATACAGCCATTGCATATACTACAATCATGATATAGAACCTTTTAATCTCCCTAGAACGTTCTCTTATGCCCATTTGCCAGGCCTAGCTCCTAGAAACGCTTTACCTGTTTTCTGTTCCTGTAGTTGTGCCTTTTACAGACTGTCATGTAAATAGAATCATACGTCTTTTGTGTCTGGCTTATTTCACTTAGTACAGTGCTTTTGAGCTTGATCCACGGAGTTGCATGTGACAGTACTGCGTACCTTGTTCACAGCTTTACAGTGGATGCAATAGACCATACGTCGTCATTTTGGGAAGCTCTAACAAAATACCATAGACTGGGTGACTTAAACAAGAGAGATATGTTTTCTTACAGTTCTAGAAGTCTGAGATCAGGGTATGAGCATGGTTGGGTTCTTGCGAGGACTTTCTTCCAGGCTCGCAGATGGCCAGCTTCTCTCTGGGTCATCACATGGGGGAGAGGGCACGGGCACATTAATCCCATTACGAGGGCTCCAGCCTCATGGCCTCCTCCACACCTAATTATCAAGGCCCCATCGTCAAATATCAAATTGGGGGTTAAGTCTTCAATGTATGAGTTCTGGGGGATATAATTCAGTCCACAGCACAAATGATTACACCAGATCACAATTTGTTCCATGAATCTGCCAGTGAATAAGTGGTTAGATTATTTCCAGTTTGGAGCTGTGATAAATTAAGCTGTTATAAACATTTGAGTACAATTTCAGTCTGGTCTTGGGCGGAAGTATGGCAATAAAACCTTCCCACTGCTAAGCCATCAAACTGCTGTGTGACAGGACAAGTCAGAATATTCAGCTTCTATTTCTGACACACAAAAAATTGTGGAACTGACAATATTCCACTAGAACGCATGATGTTCACTATTGACACTGTGAGCAAACGACACGTGATAGATTCAAAATATTTTCAATGAAACGGCTGCTGATGCACAACACAGTGGACCCCTATAGGCTCTGCACGCCTTATGTTTTCACAAGCTTTTACATTTGTCTAACTGAGCTTTCTCTGCTCCACACATACTTTTACCACCATCAGTTGTAATACATCTTTGCAGATTCCACTTCAGGTTGCACTGAATTAGTGTTTTCTCAACTGTTTTGAAAATATCCTGTTCATTCAGACTTTTCACAGAGGCCCATCCTACAGTCATTTCAAATTTAGCATTGACTCCTCGAATAAACAATACTAAGTGAGCAGTATCAGTAACATCTGTTAACTCATCAAAAGCCAGGGAAAGCTACTGGAAATAATCTGCTTTGGCTCTCAATTGATTACTGACTTCCTCCCCCCCCCCCCCCGTTCTCTTCTGCCCCCAAATCTCATAGTAGCAAACAAGTTCATTCTCTCTGCACACATTTTGTCAGCTGCTGCAGTC